>NC_041732.1:48054289-48679289 GCF_004115215.2 Ornithorhynchus anatinus | reverse complement strand
TGTGCAGAGCACCGCGCTAAGCGCTTGGGAGAGTACAACACCATAATGTTGGCAGATAGGTTCCCTTTCCACAGTGAGCTTACAGTCTAGAGGGTCTGAAATCTGAGGGTTCAGAGTGGGGGAAAGGAGGCGGGGAAGGAAGAGAGGGATTGGAGTGAGAGGGGGCTGGGTGATGGTTGTTGGGAAGAAGTGGAGGCGGGCTCTGGGCCAAGGGTCCAGGGGCTGAGGGACAAAGAGTCGGTGAGGGCCGAAAAACACAATGATGTGGACCACTGGGGAGCAAGGAGAAGCCACCCTGGGCCCGTGGCCTTTGGGAAGACCTCGCTGGCTTGACTGGGAGGTCACCTTGGCCATCCCGCCCCACCACATGGCACACTTCCAACCTTCCACTTCTAATTATCGCCTCTGTCAGTGTCACTCAGGAACTAAAAAACAGCCCTGGCAGTACTGGGGAGAGATGCGGCTTCTCCTTATATGCAGCCAATCTGGAGAATCAATCAATCAGCGGCACTTATTGAGTGCTTGCTATGTGCAGAGCACTGTACTATGCACTTGGGAGAGTACCATACAAAAGAATGAGCGGAGAGGTTCCCTGCCCGAAACGAGCTTACAGTCTAGATAATGCAGGAGGTTCCCTGCCCTGGTCAGAGTCAGGAGAAGGCACCAGGCACCATTTCTAGGCATCCAAAGCATCAAAACGGACTGACAGCTAATTGGATTGACTGGGGAGTTGTAGTGTCGGGTTAGAGAACAGTCATTTAAGAAATGACAGCTTCCAGGGTTCCCACTGACAGTTCTTCTGAAGTGATTAATGTGACTTTAAATGGAAAAAGTCTCCCGTCCAGAAGTCATCACAGACGTTGTGTGGCTACCTCTCTTGTACATTACTTAGGACAGACTGAAAAGATGCAGTGGTATTCTCGGTGTGTTCTGCAGGTCTTTAAAATAGATCCAGCCTTCATGGGTCATGAATATGATGACTTGCAGTTCCACACCCATTTTCTTCATTTGCAACTGAAAAACCAAACTCAGCTGCAGATATTTTAGGCAGCCCGAAACATACCTGGGTTATCAGGTTCAATCAATCAATGATATTTATCGAGTGCGTATATGTGCAGAGCACTATATTGAGCTCTTGGTAGAGTACGATAAAACAGAGTTAACAGACACGTTCCCTGTCCACGAGGAGCTTAAAGTCTAGAGGGTTCTGTGGATACCCCAACAGCATCATCTCTCATAACAGTCAAAGTGCTCATCTATTAAATTATTACTCCAAGCAACAATCCTCTCAATACTGGGGCCGGGGGTGCTGACTGGATTTGTTTGTTAACACAACTTGGCCAGGGTAGACATTTAGATTTGCTAAAAGTATAAACCTGCAGCGTTTCCTGCCTAGTACAAATTTTTCAGGCTTTAGGCCAAAGCACACGCTAGGCAGAGGAAAAAAATGTCTCAACTTACCTGCATTGCCGAGCTGCTTATAAAACCGGTATTCTAAATGAAGCTGTGGGGCACGTGATTTTATTGGTTCCTGCAACCCAAGAGAAGAAATTATCATCAAATTTAGACACAAATGGATCTTTTCAGAGTTAGGACATATATTATTCATTATCAATGTGCTACGAAAACGCAGCTGAAGATTTTATGCCAGTCGGAATTACAGCGTTTGCTTTCCCTGGTGAGGATTTGAGAAGATAGATTTAAGAGGAACACTGTCTTCTTGAAACCCCAAAGATTAGAGGGGCACAACAGGTCTCAGCCCAGACACCCTCATACAGAAATGTGAGCCAGATTTGAGCCGAGGGGCCCCCTGCTCCCTTTATCCCTTCACACTCTTAGGCTTGGAGGACAAACCATGGTCTCTAGCAAAGGAGAGGAATCCGAAGCCCACTCAGCATACATACCTGAAAATCCCTGTGCTTTTACTGTAACAATAAGGCACCCTTCTCCCCCGAAACATTCACGCGACTGCCCTCTTGAACCGACTGCCTGCCATGCTAGAACCCTCTGCTGAAATTCAGCAGATCCTTGCTGGCATTTGCTTCTGTACTCATGCACTCACATCACTTGGTAGGGGGAAGGGAGGGAAGCTGTGAAATTAAATGCTGTGGAGAATCAAATGTTGTGTAATGTTGTGAAAACACACTTGAAATAAGTACCGTAAAACAAAGCTTTGTTCGGGACTCCAAAATTGGTACCTTCTGAAGCACTAAGAGATCAAATTGTCAGACACACACATACAAGTCTGCACAAAACTTTAGGGATTGGTCTCAGACTCTAGGTATGACAGTCTGTACAGGAGTCAACAAAAAGTAACCTTAAAATGGGAGTCTCCTTTGTGCAACTTCTTGTATTACAAATGAATATGGTATATATGCTGTTCAAAAGAACATGATGCTTAGGGACAATCTTTATGATCAGGTTCTACAGTTTAAAAAATGGTGAACTGAACGATATGTACTTGTTTTAAGTAAAAAAATCCACTGGAGAACTCTATTACCAGTTTCTACTAACCCAAGACCTTCATCTTCAAACTAGAGGTGAAAAGCACTTTGTTCTTGCACACTCGTTCTCTCTCTCTCTCTCACACACACACACAACTGAGAATCATAGGGTTGGAAGGGACTGTGAGAAGTCATCTAGACCACTCCCACTGGCTCTTGGCAGGGCTTCACTAAACCACAGTAGTCAGATGACTATCTTTCCTATTTTTAAGATGGGAAAGATGATTCCACAACTCCTCTTAATCCATGCCAATGTTTAACAAGTTTCAAAGTCAGGATGCTCTTCCTCTAGCTACCTCTGAATCCCAATTCTCTCCTTCTGCCCTCAGTAGAAGCACCTCGGCCTAGTGCAGAGAGACTGCAGGACAGAGAATCAGGAGGTGAGGCTTTTAATCCCGGCTCTGCCACCTGCCTGCTGTGTGATCTCAGGCGAGGTGCTTAGCTTTTTCTTGCCTCAGTTTCCTCATCTACAAAACGGATATCACATACGCGTTCTCTTCCCCCCACTGACCCCGAGCCCCATGTGGAACAGGCAGTAGGCCTAGTCTGATGGTCTCTTTCCAAGAGGGTACTACAAAGTCCTTGGCACACAGTGAACACTTAACAGATACCACAGTTTTGTTATTATTACCACTATCGTTAGTTATTGTTATTACTATTATTATAATGGCATTTGGTAAGCGCTTACTAAGTGCCGAGCACTGTTCTAGGCACTGGGGTAGATACAGGTAATCAGGTTGTCCCACGTGGGGCTCACAGTCTTAATCCCTATTTTCCAGATGAGGTAATAACCAGAGAGAAGTGAAGTTACTTGCCCAAGGCCACACAGCAGACAAGTGGCAGAGCTGGGATTAGAACCCACATCTTCTGACTCCCAAGCCTGGGCTCTTGCCACTAGGCCACACTGCTTCTGCTGGGATAAAGAACTCCAGCTGATCTCTAGCCCCTTTATAATGTCTACTCAATGCTTGAGCCCAGGGGGCTGACTCTGTTCAGAGTTTGGCAAGGCGCCATGGCCTGGAGCTGCCCACCAAAGGGCAAGAGGGAAGTGGGGTTTTGGTGAGAGGATTCAGAGCCAAACCCTGAGATCCCAGAGGGGACAAAACCCAGGCAACAACAGTGGGTCAGATACATCAAACTGGAAATTGAATCACGATTCACTCGCAGGAATTTCATATTAAATCCAGAGATTATCAGCTCCGTTCCTTTGCTTTAAGGCGGTTCCATCAAAGGCTTTCCAGGCAGCCGGGTGTATTTCCTACTCATAAAAAAGTCCAGGAAAGGAGAATCCACAACCTTCTTCAGTGGCTCACTTAATGGTGTTGAAAGTCACCTGGTTGGTTTTCAGGGATGGATGAAGTTCCTTGATGTAAAAGAAGAGGCTAAAGGGGAGCGTCAGTACAGCCCTCTCCTACACTCACAACCTCCATTCACATACAGAAGGATTAATCTCGAGGAATAGGCTCTGCTGCTAGGCCCTCCTGGGTTTCCTCATTAAAGAGCCAAAAAGGTACAAAGCTTGCTCGAATGAGAAATCACTAAGCTTTTAGAAGAGGCAAGCTAGCCGGTGATAATGACTACAGTCAAAATTGACCTAAGCCCAGTTTGAGCCAGATATTTCCAAGAAAAATGACTTATCTGGAGGCACGACTGGGTTTTGATGAACTTAGCAAGGAAATGAATTCAAAAGCCACAGATCCGCCACAAGCACTGTATGTTCTCCAGTTTTCCCACCTGGGACCCATTAATGGGAATGCTCTAGCCTCCTAGTGGGAGTGACCAAGATGGAAAAACCAAGGGGTGGGGGGAGAGAAAGTCCATTTAAAGCACACGCATTCCAAACTGGTTAATATCCGAAACGTTTTCGGCAGCGAATGCCACGCAGAGCGAGGGACCCAGGTCTTACTCATCCTGTGTGGCCAACACCCTTCAACATATGGATGCAATATTCTCTGCCAGCTGGAGCTTCCAGCTGCTTTTCCGGAATAGCCGTAGAGGGCAACCGGTAACATAGTCTGGGGGCAACCGAAATGGAGAGAGTGCCACAGAGGCACTCCAAAGAAGAGCATTTTGCTCCACAGTCAGAGCACTTCCACCCCCAAGGAGGCAGGTAGTGGAAAAAAAAATAATTTTAAAAAATATTGTTACGGCACCTCAAAGATCCATGGAAAAGTGGAGCTGTGGCAGCAGGCCCTTCCAGCATTTTTGTGCCAGATGCCGACTGCATTCCCAGCACAGGGCTGGCCATTTGCCAGAATCACAGACCCTCTGGAACATGAAAGCCTGAGCTGACAACAGACGGCCACCTTGTAGGGGTGTAATGCTTAAGGCAAATTTTGCTGTTTCACTGGAAAGAATTCAATTACCACCCTCATGCCTCCCAAGGAGAGCCCAATTCCAACAGCAAGACCACAGGGCTATGCGCTATATTGAGATTCCTTATTATTTCTTAATTCAATATGCATTTGGTATGGGAACAAGGCATTAAGGCATTCTAAAGCCTAGGGCGCTATGAAAATCTCTTTGGGCTTCCTTGCCATCTGCGACACTGCCCACAACAAAAGCTGAGTGAAATGAAAGCAGGGTGCAATCATTCGTCTTTTCAGCTCAAGTATTCAGAGGGCTAAAACTTTAACTAAACTCTTAACCTGGGCGTTTCTCTTGGTGTGGACCCCACAAGAGAAAGCTTGCTTAGAACTAAGGAGGAGGTGGAACATTCAAGGAACATGAGGATTATTTTTACCATCTGGGTAGAATTTAGAATTCTGCTCTATTTTTCTCTTTTCTTGCCTTATATTGTGAGCCTCAAGAGGGACCACGTTTAATTCCTACCTCTGTATTTTCTCCCAGCGCTTACTACAGTATTCTGCTCCCAGAAAGCGCTGAAGAAATATGACTACTACTTAGACCAAATGGCCAGGGATCAATTCCTTATTAACTAGGAAGCAAAACACTGATTGAAAGAGAGGAAGGAAAAAAAAAAAGCTTAAAAAAATCCAAGCCACAAACCCTTCGTAAACTGTGCAAAACCCACAGAAAGCCATTCTAAATGGTTACAGTCCTGGGCTAAAAGGGAAGAGAGATTTGTAGCTTCTGTCACAGCAGCAGCAAAGATACCCCGGTCTCCCTTAACCTCTACAGCTAAGTTGGAAAGAGAAACCCAATTGGCAAGAGATGAAAGGTTCTTCAAGGGGGCTCAGGAAAGAGGGGGAAAAAAAAAAGAGCAGACAACCCCCGCTCCTGAATCTTGACTCGCGACCAGATACAAGAGACCTGGAGAAAGCCGACAGAAATCCCAGAGAGTGATGAGGAGCTTTACATAGTTAATGCATTCCACCCTCCCTGCTCCCTTCCCCAAAGTGAATCCAATGAAGCAGCAGAGAAGGAGGAAACATTTTGTTCCATGGAAGCCACATGCCACCAGCCCACCACCCAGCCTACTTCCCCGCACAGTGCCACTCTGCTACTGTCAGTTCTGCCTGCCTCCCCCATGGATTTCCAGCCTGGGAGACTTAGAGGGAACCAACACCACAGCAAAGTAAAACACAATGAGAGGCAAGACATCCCAGTGAAGGAAAACATTCTCCTCCTAAGAATCCTGTCCTAGTGCCTTTTTTCATTTCCAGCGCCCATGCCTCTGCCTAACAATAAACCTAGAAGCTGCTTCGAAAACCATGGAAACTTGTTAGTATTTATGGGAATCTGCATTCTAATCTCAGCTCTGCCACTTATCTGCTGTAATAATAATAATCACTATTAATAATTATATTTGTTAAGCGCTTACAATGTGCCAAGCACTGTACTAAGCGCTGGGGTGGATACAAACAAATCAGGTGGGAGACAGTCCCTATCCCTTATGGGGATCACAGTCTCAATCCCCATTTGACAGACGAGGTAACTGAGGCCCAGAGAGGTGAAGTGACTTGCTCAAGATCACAGAGCATGGAGTAGTCGATAGAGCACGGGCCTGGGAGTCAGAAGGTTGTGGGTTCTAATCCCAGATCCAACGCTTGTCTGCTTTGTGACTTCACAGAGAAATGAAGTGATTTGCCCAGGGTCACACATTGAGACTGTGAGCCCCACCTGGGCCAGGGACTGTGTCCAATCCAAGTTGCTTGAATCCATCCCAGCGCTTAGTACAGTGCTTGGCACAGAATAAGCGCTTAGTAAATAACTTATAAAAAAAATTTGATTGTCCAATTCCAAAGGGTTAAGCCTAGAAATGGCTCCCAGTTTCCCATGAGTTGGCCACCGGGAGTTGAGCGGACGTCTTAGGAAAGCTTCCTCTGACATTATCACTATCCCTACTCCTTAACTGATTTTTGAAAATGGTATTTGTTAAGTGATGACTATGTGCCAGGCACTGTAGTAAGCTTTATTTTTATTACCAGTCACTTATAGGATCTGGAAAAGGGATGACTTTCTGCTTGCAACAGTAGCAGGCAAGAATGCGGCCACAACCAAACATATTACAGACAGGGTAATAACCTAACTCTGATCTCCTGCCTCATGTCGTTCCCACAGAACATTGGAAAATAGGAGAAGCTGCAGGCCTTCTATATAACTGCAGTTAAAGTGAAACCACTCCAGGCTCTTTTCCTATTCTCCTAAATAATAAACCCTGGATCCTTCCCTTCATGTCTATACCACAATAGTGAGATATCTCACAACCCCTATGGGGAAATTTATAAAAAAGAAGCCCAGAACCCCCAGGAGGAAGGCTGAGAGGAAAGAGTAGGAGAGATTTGGGAAGGGGGGGAGGGGGAGGGAGGGAAGGAGGATGAGAGAGTCTGGATGGGAAGGAAAGAGCAAGGGTGTGGGGAGAGGGAAGGAGGAAAATCTAGCAAGGGGCAATACGACAAACTTACTATACAGTTTAAATACTTTACTCACCAGTTTGATTGCTACATATTCATTGGTGTAGAGATTCTTGCCTAGGGACAAAGCAGAACATATATATTTTAGTGATGTTTGTTCTGGTGGAATTTAACTGAAACTTTAGCTTATAAGGTCGTGAGAAAGGCCATATTCTCAATGCTGTCCACATATATGAAATATGACTTATAAAGGCAAAGATAAACAGAGCTCTAGTATATCCAGAAAGAACAAACACATCTTGGGAATTTGTGTAGAGTTGTTTTTGCTAAGCACACATCAGTTTTTGTAATCCAATCTTCCAGCCAAACAATAGCACTTGAACAAGACCACGCAGGATGAGAGAACTGTGTGTATGCATGGGGGCGGGGGGAGAAGGACTCAGTGGATCAAGCATCAGTATTTCAAGCACTCAGAAGTTTTAAACCCTGGCAGAAATTACAATCCTTCACATCCTTCCAAAAATACTGACAATCGGGGATTTTCCATCAGTCTGCTTACGACCCCACAAGCAGCGACCCACATCTGGGCCAGAGCTAATAAACCCTTATCTGACAAATCCATTACTGTGATTTCTGATAAAAAACAATTGCTTGATACAGGGCTTCTACAGCGTGGCCTAGTGGAGAGAGCACGGCCCGGGAGTCAGAGGGACCTAGGTCCTAATCCGGCTCCGCCACTTGTCCGCCAGGAGACCTTGGGCAAGTCATTTAATTTATCTGTGCTTCAGGTGCCTCAACTGCAAAATGGGGATTAAGACTGTGAGCTCCATGTGGGAAAGGGACTGGGTCCAAACCAATTTGCTCGTATCCACCCCAGAGCTTAGTATGCCGCTTGGCACACAGTAAGTGCTCGACAAATACCATAATCATAATAATGATAATACTATAGGGAAATTATGCTTACAAAATGACTAACTGGAACCAAAAAACTTCCTGCTAGACTGTAAGCTCATGATGGGCATGGAATGTGTCAGCTAATTCTGTTGTATTGTATTCTCCCAAGCGCTTAGTAAAGTGCCCTAACATAGTAAGTGCTCTAAAAGTACACTGACTGATACTCTCTAGTGGCTGAAACATAGCCGATACCTCATCTGCGTTCCTGACAGATGAAACCAGAAAATGCTTTGGTGGCCATGGCCAGAAGGGGTTTGAGGGAAAGGTGATTGGATGAGTCCAAGGAAGGAGAGAAAGGAAGGGCAGAGAGAAAGAGAGACAGCCTTGCTGTTCCTCACAACCTCTTGGGCCCTCTCCCACTGGGAGGGTAACGGGGTGTTTGTTAATTAGTGAGAAACGTCTGCATGTGCACGGGAACTTCTGATAACCGACTAACATTCTGACTGTGTTATACAGTAGAAACTGATCAGTCGTCTTTACTGAGAGCTTACTATGTGCAGGGCATGGTACTAGGTGTTTGGAAGAGTACAATATAACAGAGTTGGTAGACATGCTCCCTGCTCACAACAATCTTACAGCCTAGAGACTATAGAAACTGATATTTAGACATACACCAGGATTCACACTGTTCACAAGTTCCTCGAAAATGTGGGTGAACTGTGTACCATCATATTATGGGCTATATTTTCCCACAGGTTTTAAGTATCATTTGTTATTTTCCCACCCTAGTTAGGGGGATCATGTCTGCCAATCCTCTGTACTGCCCTCTCCCAAACACTTAGTACAGTGCTTTGTACTCAATAAATACCACCGATTAATTGATTTTCCTGTTCTGGACACACAACTGTGCCTTAAAGGTAATTAATTAAAAAATCCACAGTAGATTTCTCCTTGCTGACCCTCTCCCTTCATCCTTTTCCCTTTACTATTCCCTCCCCTCCCAAGATTGTGGGATGGATTGAGGAGATGATGTATATCTCTCTATCACCCAACCCCACCCTCCCACCCACTCCACACCCCAGGCTAGTGATCCAGATCCACATCTGTTGGGAGTATGATGAGGGTGAGTTTATCAGTGCATTCTGAATAAAAAACCGTGTCACTTTTTTTAGGGTTTGGAATTTTTTTGTTTTAATGAGAGATTTGGGGGGGCAAGGGAAAAGTTGAACTAGAAGTTCAGAAAATGGGGAGCAATACTGCTAGATAAATGCAAGATGGAAACTGAATGGCAGGAGAGGAAGAGCAGGAGGAGGCGAAAAATGAATTCCCTGCGCTGAATGGACAAAAAGTTAGGCGGGGCTTTCAGATCCTGGGCTACATGAGCAATTATTGTGTGCTGTTTTTCCACACTTCATGCACTATAATCATTTGGAACTGGGGGCATACATAAACTGAGACAAAGATTGCAGAGAAAATTCATATTACTGAATGAAGAAAGTGCACTGCTTTGATTCAAGTACCTTTGATAGGCTCATTGCTAGGAAAGCTGACGGACAATAATTTTAACATACTTAAACCCATAACCAAGAAAATGCTTTTTCTCATATATTCTTCTCTCACAATCATCAGTCAATGGGTACTTACTGAACATCCAAGGTCTTGGAAAAGAGGTTTACAAAGACACAGTTAACGGCTTTCAAAAAGTTTCTAAACTATTGCGACAGGAAATACAGGCAAGGAAGACAGTTGAAAACTGGGTCCTAGATTGTGCTGGTGATTAGAGAACGGCTCTGGGTTAATCAGAGCAAGCTTCCTGTTGGAGGTGGGCCTTAAATTGAGATTTTTTTTTTTAAGGAGGGGTGTGGTGTGGCAGGGGAGATCAGGGAATTTATTGTATAAGGGCCAGTTTGGGAAAAAGCTTGGTGACGGTAGGCTGTTTGCAAGGGCGTTCGATAATGCAAGCTCGGTTAGACTGGCAAGTGTATGTCAGAGAAAGTAGGGCCATTGGAGAGGAGCACATACAGTAGTAATGGGGATATATGTTAGGCGCTTACTTTGTGCCAAGCACTAGGGTAGTTACAAAATAATCAGGTCCCACATGGAGCTCACAGTCTAAGTCAGAGAGAGAGAGCAGGTACTGAATCCCCATTTTGCAGATGAAGGCAGGTGAAGTGACTTGCCCAAGGTCACGCAGTAGACAAGTGGTGAACCCAGGTCCTCTGACTCCCAGGCCCAAGTTCTTTCCACTAAGCCAAGCTGTTTCTTATGGAGAGGCTCATGGATGAAAAGCTTTAAAGGTAGCTTTCAAATGTCGGTGTGATGTTTTAGCAGAGAGGATTTATGCGACCTTGAGCAATCCGCTACCTCTTTGTGCCTCAGTGTCTTCATCTGTAAAAAGGGAAATAGGATATCTGCTCTAGTTTTCTCTTAGATTATGAGCCCTGTTTGGGAAAGGAACTGTGTCAATCTGATTATCCTGTCTCCACCCCAGCAAATAGCACTGAATTGGCACACAGAATGTGCTTAATAAATATAATTGTTTATCATTATTCTATTTGGCTTCACAAACTGATTCCATGAGACATTCAGATAATTTTGCTTTTTAATAATAATAATAGTAAAATTTATTAAACACTTACTATGTGCGAGCACTGTTGTAAGTGCTGGGGTAGTTACAAGGTTATCAAGTGGGACAATCTGTCCCACATGCGGCTCACAGCCTGGATTGGAGGGACTGGGATTTAATCTCCATTTTATCGATGAAGAAACTGTGGCACAGAAGTTAAATGATTCGCCCAAGGTCACACAGCAGACAAGTGGCAGAGCTGGGATGAGCACCCAGGTCCTCTGATTCCCAGGCCAGTGTTCTTTCCACTAGGCCATGCTGCTTTTCTTTGTTATTTTCCATGTTTCTGATCCTCTCTATTGCCTGGCTCTCCAAGTTTTCTAAGGTTTGTTTCTCCCCCATTCCTCTCTTCTCGACTTCCCCTTTTCTGTTAGTGGCCCTTCCTTCTCCCTTCTTTATGCCCATCTCTCCCGCCAATCCATCTCTTCTTCATTTTCTTCCTAGGGAGACTGGGGAAGGAAGGGGATACTTTGGACTCATTTCAACTGAAGAAACAAGATCAGGACTCCTCTGACTCCCATCCTCCTCCTCCTCTTCCTCTGTTTCTCTTCCTTCCTGCCAGTGCTACAGTACCCGGAGCCTGCATTGGCATGGGGCATGTTGAGACAAGTGAAGCAAATTACTTGCCAAGGTTTCTACTCAATAAAGCTGAAAGTATATATGTATATTTTATTCCAGCTGAAGAAAAATGTAGGTTCTTATTTCAGAATAGGTGAAGTAACCCCACTTGTGGCAAAGCCTAGAAAATAGTGGGGACCTAAATGAAATACAGGTTCTTTCATGGTAGTGCATTCTTCCAAGGGCTTAATATAGTGCTCTGCACACAATAAGCACTCAATAAATACCACTGATTGACAGATTGAGAATCTGGAAAAAGAATTTCCTTTTTCCTCTTCTCTCATTCCACTCTGTCGGCCAGACTTGCTCCCTTTATTCACCCCTCTCTCAGTTCCACAGCACTTATATACATATCCACAATTCATTTACTTATATTAATATGTCTTTCTCCCCCACGGACTCTTAAGCTCACTGTAGGCAGGGAACGTTTCCACCAATTCTGCTGTACTGTACTCTCCCAAGTGCTTAGTACAGTGCTCTGCACACAGTAAGTGCTCAGTTGATTGATTGAGAACCTGGAAAAAGAATTTCCTCTTTTTCCTCGTGTCCCACTCCCTTCTGCGTCTCCCAGCCTTGCTCCCTTTATTCACCCTTCCCTCAGCCCCACGGCACAGATGGAGTACATATCCACTATATCGTGGATATTTATATTTATTTATATTCGTGTCTGTCTCCCCTCCTAGACTGTAAGCTTGTTGTGGGCAGGAAACCTGTTTTCTAACTCTGTTGTATTGGACTCCCCCAAGTGCTTAGTAGAGTGCTCTGCTGTACACGGTAAGCATACCACTGACTGACATAAGTTTAGGATCAAAACACTGTGAGGGTCTTTCAGACAAGACCTTGACTGTGCTGCATAAATATTATAGATTTAAATCACTGCTGAAATAGACAAGATCTGCCCTACTGTCCTTGGGCTGAATATTTAGCAACTGGCTAAAAACCAAGAACCTAACCTTTCTCTTGTGAAATGAGTCACCCTATAAAAGTTTAAAATGCAAATGTATATAGGGTTCTTCCCTAGGTACAAGTGCTTTAATGTGCTGGTAACAAGCAGCAGAGTTTCCATCTCGCTCTTCTAGTTTAATCCCTAAAGCTAGCCAATATGGAAGACAAGAGAAAACCTGATCACTCCTAACCACTCAGGACTGGTACGGCTCTGCCTCTGGTCTCTAGAGAAATCTCAGTAATTTTTTTAAATGTAATTAAAATTTTTATTTAATATTTGTAGCATGTTATTTTAAATGCCTGAATGAGAAATCTGTGTCTGATTTCAAAGTATTCTGGCACATGACAAACCTGAACAAGGTTGCCTTTTCCCTTTAAATGTAAAAGCCTATTTAGTTAATAAAATTTAGTTATGCTGCTTATTTTAATGGAAAAGCTCAACCTGTCCTCCCATTCACCTTCTTGGAGTAAATTTCTAACTGGGGCTGTCAGACATCGAATCAAAGCAACAACCTAATCAATCAGCTCTCCCTTTCCTTGCACAATCCCCTCACCTCACCCACCTCGCACTACATCCCAGCCCTCACATTTTACTCATCTAGTGTCAACCTACTCACTGTGCTTTCATCTCATCTATGTCGCCGCCGACCATTTGGCCACGTCCACCCTGCCTGGAATTCCCTCCCCCTTCACATACAAGAGACCACGACTCTCCCCATCTCCAAAGCCCTCCTCAATTCCTAACTCTTCCAAGAAAGCTTCCCTGACTAACCTCTCATTTCTCCATCCTATTCACCCTTCTTGTTGCGATTGTTAGGCCTCTGATATCCCACCCCCTACCTGATTTCCACAGCCCTTAGGTCACACCCCCCTCCATCTGTAATATCTGTTTTCCCCATGATATCATATGATCTTTATGAGCAGGGATCTTGCACTCTACAAAGTGTTTGGTACATGCTCTGCACACAAGAAATAAACAATGAATAAATAAAAAACACTCAGTACCATTGTTTAATTGATATCCCCAGCAATTAGTACAGTGCTCTGCACCCGATAAATAATCAATAAATAAATAACACTCAGTACCAATGTTTAATTGATAACAGTGAAAAATTTTTAGAAGCAGCATGACTTACTGGATAAAGCCCGGGCCTGGGAGTCGGAGGACCTGGGTTCTAACCCTGGCTCTGCCACCTGTCTGTGTGACCTTGGGCAAGTCACTTCCCTTCCTCTGTGCCTCAGTTACCTTATCTTTCAAACGGGGACTAAAAATGTGAGTCCCATATGGGACTGACCTGATTAGCTTGTCTCTACCCTAGGGCTTACTACAGTGCTCTGCACATAGTAAGCATTCAATAAATACTACTGATTGATCGATCTACCCCAGCGCTTAGTACAGTGCCTGGCGCATAGTAAGCGCTTAAAATATACGACAAAAAAAATCCATTCTCTCTAGCTCCCAAGTCCTCTATCGCCCTTTTACCAAAGGAAAGCCTTTATTTCCTCTAGGAATTGACAAGTGTGCCAGCCCTTGAACCATTAGTTAATAAAAAGGTCCCTCTGCTTTTCCTCTGGTAGGGGTGACACAACTGCAGGAAGAGTCTCCCAGGAGACACTCAATGCCTCTTCACGCTCTCTGGGGCTTGGCTGTTTGAAGAGATTTGAAGAGGAAGGTTACCACTTGTTCAGTATTCACAAGGCCAGACCCAAAAAATAAAAAATCCCAAGTGGGTTTTCAAGTGCCTGAACTATTCAGCTCTACTTCTCTCTCCCAAGCCCCACTAAACCTAGAAGGAACTAAAAAAAAAAACCTACTAGCCCTCACAGGTGAATTTTTCCCCCAAATTTTGATACCCAAAAAGGGCAGAGTGTAGCTGATTCTTAATAAGGCCTTACTGCATGGATGCTTAGGTAATTTTTCCTATGTGGTGCTCAGATTAGTTCATCTGCCTGCCAGGGGGCAAATGCATCATTAAAACTGAATAGACTGCCTCAGGAAGCAGCCATGTGGAAGTCTAGACAATCCCTCAGCCACTACCCAGAACAACGTGCACTACTCGAAAAATTGTGCTCTGGAAGAATTTAATTACCAAGATGCAGAGTTGGAATCTCTGCCCACTTAAAATGAATGACCATTTCAGCTAAAAAAAAAATATCAATAATTGTGAGAAAGGCAAGGCCTTTAATGGACAGAAAAATACCAACGAAGAGATGGCACGTCCCCAAGCACTCAAGGCTTTTAGTATCTGTTTCACAAAATCCACAAACCCTTTCCAATCTAACTTCCTGGCTATGGGGCCTTTTATTGTTAATGGACAGGAAACTGTATTACATAGTAGCTTGCGTAGCTTTACCTCTAAACTCAGCTATTTCTAAGCAGCAGTTCTGGATTAGATGCTATACATAAGATGCACAAAACGAAGACTTCCTGCCTCACTCTGTCACCCACCGGGAGATCATTTACCGTCAGTCTCATTGAAGTCAGGGTCTTTCAGAGAACTGGTTGTTCTCAAATCCACATTTACAAAGGGATGCATTTTCAGGGTCCCACTAGGTTTAGCAAAACCTCATGCTGAAAGGTTTTCCTGTACACAGAAAGTGAAATCACTGTACATCTACAACCACTTTCCAGCACTTTAATATAATAAAACAAGTTTAGATAAAAATTGAGGCTGTGTAATATACTATGACTGATTATATGTTTTAGGTGACCGTTTAAGACAAACTGGTCAAGCTCCTCGCTTCCCTTTCCTCTCCCACCCACTCCCAGGGAGGGCCGATTAGAAGCTGGCAAGTTTGTGGCAGGTTATGTGACGTTGTGTGTTGGGAGAAGGTGCTGTGTCACTGGATTTTTAAAAATAATAATAATTGTTAGTATTTGTTAAGCACTACGTGCCGAACACATAGTAAGCACTGGGGTAGATACCGGGTAATCAGGTTGTCCCACGTGAGGCTCACAATCTTAATCCCCATTTTACAGATGAGGTAACTAAAGCACCCAGAAGTTAAGTGACTAGGTATTTTAAATGCTTCCATGTGCCGGGCACTGTTCTAAGCACTGGGGTAGATACAAGTTAATCAGGCTGGACAGTCCATGTCCCACGTGGGGTTTCTGGTCTTAATCCCCCTTTTACACATGAAGTAACTGAAGCACAGAGGAAGTAAAACGACTTGTCCAAGGTCACAGAGCAGACAAGTGGATCCCAGGCCTGTGCTCTAACCGCTAGGCCAATACCAGAATAATAATAATAATAATAATTGCAAAGCTAATAATAATTCTGGTATTCGTTAAGCGCTTACCATATGCCAGGAACTGCACTAAGTGCTGGGGTGGATACGAGCAAATCTCAATCCTCATTTTATAGATGAGGTAACTGAGGCACAGAGAAGTGAAGTGACTTGCCCAAGGTCACACAGTGTACAAATAGCGGAGCCGGGATTAACACCCATGACCTTCTGCCTCCCAGACCTGGGCTCTATCCACTGTGCCATTCTGCACTGTACAGGCAGTTCTGTCATAATGTGTATTTTCATTAAGCATTTTGGCTAGAGTGCCATTAGGGAATATGTGGATGTTCTTCATTCGTTCATTCATTCAATCGTATTTACTGAGCGCTTACTGTGTGTAGAGCACTGTACTAAACGCTTATAATAACATTGATGGTATTGGTTAAGTGCTTAATATGTGCCAAGGACTGTTCTAAGTCCTGGGGGAGATACAAAGTTATCAGGCTGTCCCAGGTGGGGCTCACAGTATTACTTCCCATTTTCAGATGAGGTAACTGAGGCACAGAGAAGTGATCCGCCCAAAGTCACACAGCTGACAAGTGGCAGAGTCGGAATTAGAACCCAAGACTTCTGATTCCCAAGCCCGGGCTTTTGCCACTAAGCCACCACCAGCCCAACTGGACAGAGCGTAATGGACTGTCAGTAAGAAACAGGGGCGCACGGCCGCAGGGGGCCAATCACGTTCTCCCCCACTCCCCGCAGCACTTATGTATATATGTATATATTCTATTAATTTATATTGATGCCTGTTTACTTGTTTTGATGTCTGCCTTCCCTGCTCTAGATTGTGAGCCTGGTGTGGCCAGGGATTGCCTCTCTTTATTGCTGTATTGTACTTTCTAAGCGCTTAATATAGTGCCCTGCACACAGTAAGCACCCAATAAATACAACTGAATGAATGAACGAGTAAGAGTTAAAACATGAGTTTTGTTTAAGGCAGAGTTTTGCAAAAATACAAATCCCACAGTATATGAGAAATGAGGGTTTAATGTCCTACCTAAAAATTTAAATTTAAAAAAGCAGAGCACTGGATTAAAAGTCCCTTCTGATTTTCTTTTTAAACACAGGTAAATACAGTGGCGAATAAAATAATTAAATAGCAAAAAGACTCTCTAAAAGGAATCTCTAATTTGCTCAGGGTTGTTTAAAAGCTACCAGCGGGCTAGGACTGATGTGTGACCACCGGGGCATGGGCCTGAGAGCCAGAGGGTTCTAAGTTCTAATCCTCACTCCGCCATATGTCTTCTGTGCGACCCTGGGCAAGTCACTTATCTTCTCTGGGCCTCAGTTACCTCATCTGTAAAATGGGGATTAAGAGTGTGAGCCCTAGGCAGGACATGGACTGGGTCCAACATGATCAACTTGTATCTACCCCGGCTTTTAGAAAAGTGCTTGGGCCATAGTAAACACTTGACAAGTATAATAATAATAATTATAGTAATGATAAGCTCAGTGATCTTTAAATAAAAATAAAAGTTGGTATTTGTTAAGCGCTTACTATGTGCAGAGCACTGTTCTAGGCGCTGGGGTAGATACAGGGTAACCAGGTTGTCAAACGTGAGGCTCACAGTTAATCCTCATTGTCCAGATGAGGTAACTGAGGCACAGAGAAGTGAAGTGACTTGCCCACAGTCACACAGCTGACAAGTGGCAGAGCCGGGATTCAAACCCATGACCTCTGACTGGTCGTATTGCTGGTGGTAAAGTGACCAGGTTTCCGGTCTCCTAAATGGGTTGGGAATGGGGCCTAAAAGGAGCAGAGCCGAAGAAAAACCAGAGCGAAAGGAAGGGAAGAGGAAGCACCTCTGGCGGCCAGGCGTGTATTAGTAGTTTGGGGTCTCTGCGGTTGGCTGTACCCCGACTCACGGGCCCGGCAGCTGCGGCGGTAAACCCTAGACCTCGGCCCCAACCCCATTCACTCATTCAATAGTATTTATTGAGCGCTTACTATGTGCAGAGTACTGTACTAAGCACCTGGAATGGACAATTTGGCAACAGATAGACATAATCCCTACCCATTGATGGGCTCACGGTCTAATCGGGGGAGACGGACGGATTAAAACAAGACAACTTAATCGCGATAAATAGAATCAAGGGGATGGACACCTCTTTAACAAAATAAATAGGGTACTAAAAATATATACAAATGAGCACAGTGCTGAGGGGAAGGGAAGGGAGGGGGGAGGAGAAGAGGGAAAGGGGGGGAAAGGGAGTTTAATGAAGGGGGGAAGAGAGGCAGCAGAGGGCAAAGGGGAAGCTCAGTCTGGGAAGACCTCTTGGAGGAGGTGAACTCCAGAACTGTCTCTTGGCTCTCTCCTCGGCAGCAGTCAGAGCCCCACCTCTTCAGTGGCTGGTTGGCTGGCTACCTCCGCCCCACACCCACCGGAAAGCCCAGGCAGCCTTGAGCTGCTGAGAGTAACTTTCTAGTATTTTAAACGCCGCTGTCAGAGGGCACAGGAAGAATGTGCGGTTTCAACTTAAGTTTCTCAAACCATGTACCCCTGAATGGCAAGGGGTGTGTGGGGGTGGTGGAGGGTGGGGAATGAGGGGGGAGTGGGTGGGAAGACAGAGAAAGAGAGAGCAATTGTTTGTTTCTAAGAAACAACATTCCTACAAAGGGCAGCGGGTAGGTCCTGAAGCTTTGCGACTGTCCCGCGAAAATCACAGTTGAGTCGCTTCAGGTTAAAATGTTAAAAATGAAACGGCCAGCAGAAGTCCATGTTCTTATAACTCCTGAAAACTGAAGACTTCTCTGAAGTCTTCAGTTAATACGATTCCTTAGCTATGCCCCCTCACAATGAGATTGAGTGCAGAACTGCAAATATCGGATTGGACTGGGAGGAAACAATAATACCTGGGGTATTTGTGAAGCATTTTCTGAGTCAAGCACTTTTACTAAGCACCTGGGTATTTATAAGATAATTAGGTCCACACAGTCCCTGTCCCACATGAGGCTCACAGTCTAAGTAGTAGTAAACTGCAAGTGTGTGATTGCAAGTAAACTGAAAATATTGCACTGGATTGTGAGGCAGAAAAACAGGAAGCTACAGAACAGCCCAAATAAATTCAGGCTAGTCACTTAGCTGCTCTATTTCTCAAAAGCTGCATCTCAGAAATGGGGATGATTCCTGCCACCTCAAAGACAGCATGGATGATGCAATGAGGCCTAGTGGATAGAGCACAGGCCTAGGGATCAGAAGGCCCTGGGTTCTAATCCCAGCTCTGCCACTTGTCTGCTCTGTGACCTTGGGAGAGTCACTTCACTTCTCTGAGACTCAGTTATCTCACCTGTAAAGTGGAGATTAAGACTGTTAGCCCCACCCAGGACACGGACTGTGTCCAACCTGATTATCTGGCATTTACCCCAGTGCTTACTACAGCTCCTGGACACAGTAGGCACTTAAAAAAATACCATTTAAAAAAGGAAGATATGATCTGAAAATTTAATAACAGTCACACAGAAGGTAATAATAATAATGTTGGCATTTGTTAAGTGCTTATTATGTGCAGGGCACTGTTCTAAGCGCTGGGGTCAATACATGGGAATCAGGTTGTCCCACGTGGGGCTCACAGTCTTAATCCCCATTTTACAGATGAGGTAACTGAAGCACAGAGAAGTTAAGTGACTTGCCCACAGTCACACAGCTGACAAGTGGCGGAGCTGGGATTCAAACCCATGACCTCTGACACCCAAGCCCGGGCTCTTTCCACTGAGCCACGCTGCTTCCAAGGTAGGTGGAAGAGTCAGGATTAGAACCTAGGTCCTCTGACTCCGGGCCCGTGCTGCTGTCACTAGGCCATGCTGCTTCTCTTCTGCAAGACTATCCAGACAAAACCTATCACGGGGAGTATTTCGAGTAAAAAGAAGCCCACGAAAATAACACATAATATTACTATTTTTAATGAAATACAACCAATCAGCTCCAGTCGAAGAAAGTACGCACTAAAAGCTTCAGGATTGCACTTGCTCATAGAGTCTACTCAAGTCCAACTAGTCAACTTCACTGGAAACTTCAAAATTGTGCTTTCACTTTTCACCAGCCATACAGTTTTCAAAGTGCTGACATTTTTTTTCTTGCTCACTTTTTGGAGTAAACCACAATGAACTCACTTCCACCATTTATAGTCACTACCTCACAGCTTTCTGGGAAAGGACAGTTGCTTACCATCAAAGAGGACCTGGTCAATGTAGGCTGACGATTAAATGAACTAAGTTCCCTGTGTACAATCTTTCAACCGACTTATTTGCTAAAACTCGAACAGTATTCTGTGGCCTGTAACTTTCTCCTCTCTCTGCTAATGGGGCATGAAAGTGTTATTACTATTATTATAACATAGCTAACATAATAGATATTATAATGTGATATAATATAACGGCATATAGTGTACTATGATGTGATGTATTATATGTCACATATTATAATACATTATGTAAATATAACTTAAATAATAGAATCTATAATAATAATAATAATGGCATTTGTTAAGCGCTCACTATGTGCAAAGCACTGTTCTAATCGCTGGGGGGATACAAAGTGATCAGGTTGTCCCACGTGGGGCTCACAGTCTTCAGCCCCATTTTTACAGATGAGATAGGCTCAGAGAAGTGAAGTGACTTGCCCAAAGTCACACAGCTGACAATGGGTGGAGCTGGGATTAGAACCCACAACCTCTGACTCCCAAGCCCGGGCTCTTTCCACTGAGCCACACTGCTTTGTACTAGGGTCTGAGGTAGATACAAGATAATCAGGCCTACGTAGGAAGGAGAAAAGGTACTGATTCCCCATTTTGCAGATGAGGGAACTGAGACACAGAATGGTTAAGTGACTCGTCCCCGGCCACACAGCAGGTTTGTGGCAGAGCTGGGATTACCACGCAGATCCTCTGACTCCCAGATCTGTGCTCGTTCCAATAAGCCATGCTGCTTCTTTTCTGCAAAAGCCCATCCGGACAAAACCTATCACATGGGTGGATTTCCTCAAGAGTTTCATTCTTGCAGAAGATCACCCTGGCATCGTAACTGGAAAATCTCAACAACTTCCCTTAAAAAACGGGAAATCTTTCATAGTAGCATTCGATTCAGTTCCTCCCCAAGAGTCGAGGCTGGCTTCAGGCACTCAGCCACCCTGGTGGGAGAAAATCTGCCACTGCCTCCCAATCCATCTCATGCCAATACTTCTGGCGGCCGGTGGAATGAAATGACATCATACGCACTGTATTGTGCAAGTCTGTCAGGGTCCAGTTGAACAGGGCGCCTCACCACAGGGACTTCTCACCCCCACCAATACTGGTTCACACACCAATCCGGAGTCGGCTGGTGAGTTTATAGGATTTACCCTCCTGGGGGTTAACCTGGGGAAGCCACGTTAGAGGAGGTGGGTTTTCGGGAGGGCTCTGAGTATA
This sequence comes from Ornithorhynchus anatinus, assembly GCF_004115215.2. Classification (NCBI taxonomy): domain Eukaryota; kingdom Metazoa; phylum Chordata; class Mammalia; order Monotremata; family Ornithorhynchidae; genus Ornithorhynchus; species Ornithorhynchus anatinus. Next base: position 48,658,194 of record NC_041732.1, on the reverse strand, counting down.
AGGAGGGCTGTGGTGTGCCAGGTTTGGGGAAGAGGGGGTTTCAAGATAAGGGGAGAGTACTCTGCCCACAGATGAGTCAATAATCCCAGCCCAATAAAGATTAGGAGACACAGCCTTAAACTACACCAAAATTCCTGGATTCAGCTCCTTTGTACGTTACAGTCTTGTCTAGTATTACAGGTGAAAAAAAGGGAGTTATACGACTGAGTTGATCAATTTGGGAAACCCCTATTTTGTTCTTTGGCTATGGAGGGGACATTAAGTGATGAAACATCAAGTCAGAACTAAACACCCTGCAGGTTAAGCGTTGAGAAAAACAGAACCACCCTCGGAGCACAGGGCCACACGTCAAAAAACCATATGGATGGAAGAGTACACACAAACACATAGGGAAAAGGATGAAGAAGATGGAGTCATTATAAACAACGGACGAGCGTCGGTCAAGTCACGAAGATTCTGGGATCAAGAATTTAAATTCAGGCATTGATTTTAGTGCTTCCATCAGGTCACGTGTGTGCACTCTCATCCCTGACTAGGGATGTTCTGCTGGGGCAACGAGGGCAACAAGCGGGAAGGTGGGGAGGGGTACAGCACAATGCAAAGCATGCGCAATTATTTTAAGTGGGTTTTTATGCCCAGAGCAAAAGTCACCGCAACACAGTGCTAAAGCCAGGACCCAGCATCAAAGACCGCCGGGTGATTAATCATAATAACTGTAGCTTTTGTTAAGCGCTTACTATGAGCCAGGCACTGGACTAAGCGCTGGGGTACATACAAATAGTCAGGTGGGACACAGTCCCTGTCCTACATGGGGCTCACTGTCTTAATCCCCTTTTACAGTTGAGGTAACTGAGTCACAACGAAGTTAAGTGACTTGTTCGAGGTCACAGAGCAGACAAGTGGCAGAGCTGGTGGCGAGGGCAGCCACCATGGTCTTGTCCGCCCTTGTTAGCCAGCTGTCTGCAGGATTCCTACAGGGCCTGTCCCCCAAGAGAGATGCTTAAGATGGCTCTTCAGTCAGGAGCCTTCATAGTTGATGGCATCACCCAGGCAGGGATTCCCTTATTCCTGCCTCTCCCTCAATCCACCAAGGTGAGGTGTAGGTCTCACTACATAAATACACTTTGAGGAAAATGCCAGGGCCTGGAGCCAAGCAACCAAGGGCACACATTCAACAAGGGGCCAGGGAAACACACAAGGAGACGTACACATAAACCCAGGGATAGCTACAAAATGAGAGAGAGAGACATGGTGAGACAGAGAGCCCAAGAGGCAGACAGAAAGTTACAGAGGCAGCCAGGAAGGCAAAAAGGTAAAGAACAGACAGGGATCATAAGTAGAGGGTGAAAAATGGAAGACTGGGGAACAACTGAGATAAAGAGGAGGAAAACTGAAAAATAAATAGGATGGTATGAAGAGACAAAGACAAAAATCTCACGCATGCTTCAGAGCCCTGATAATAATTTCTGGAAGTAACCCTGTTTCTAAGGCACGCGCATACCTTTTTAGGGTGCTTAGTTTTTTAAAAATAACACTATGGTTTTCACACCATCTCTCTTGGAGGTAGGTAGAGGATATTTTACAAATGGTAAAGCAGGGGCCCAGAAGAGTTGAGATCTTCGCTTTGGGTCATCCAGCAAGTCATCGAAGGAAAAAAGAAGAAAAAAAAGGAATGCAGGCCCCTTCACTTCTTATCCATTACTAAAGTCACACTGCAGATTGTTGACATTAATTTTTAATCTTCCCACAGCATCAAATCTTCGGCCCTATAAATCACACTGATTTCCATTTTCACTTTCCACCGGCCAGAATTAATTATGACCCCAGTTCTAAGGTTGGAGAGCTCCTCCAATCACCTCTATAAACCCAGAAATTTTACAGTGAAATTCTTCTAGCCATCAAGCCAAGTTATCAAAGTACGAGAAGGCAAGTGTTCCATCTGTTGACTTTTTAAAACTGCCATCTTCGCGTACTGTTGTGACTTGGCCTATGAAGAGGTGAATGTGGGAAGGACTTTCCCTTTCTGTGATTCTCTGAGGAATAATGCCACAGAATAATAGCAGTGGTTGTAATAATGATAATAATATAAAAAAATTGTGGTATTTGTTAAGGGCTCACTATTGGGACAGGCACTGTACTAAGCGCTAGGGTTGTCTTCATCTTTGAAGCCGTCGAGTCGTTTCCGACCCATAGCGACCCCATGGACACTGTACTAAACGCTAAGGTAGAGACAAGATAATCGGATCCCACATGGGACTCGTGGTCTAAGTACTAGGGAGAAGAGGTACTGAATCCCCATTTTGCAGATAAGAGAACTGAGGCCCAGAGAATTGAAGTGACTTGTCCAAGGTCACAGAGTAGTCAAGTGGCCGAGCCAGGATTAGAATGCAGGTCCTCTGACTACCAGGCCCTTGCTCTTTCCAGTAGCCTGCGCTGCTGCTTTTCAGAGTAACAAACAACAACTTCCTAGAAAATTTGTCAAAAACTTGTCAAAAAATTTCAATCTAGAACTTGAATCTGAGCTCAACAGGAGGCGCAAACCAAGTTCCATACTTCCCAATGGAAATCCCACAAGTTTCACTATACTCATTTCAAATATAAATCTCTTGGAACAGAAAAAAAAATGTATAACCTAGGCACATTTTGGGACCTTGAGATTATTTTCTATATCTACCCTCACAATATCACTGATAGAAACACGCTTCCTTCTGCACAATTCAAGAAAGGCAGACGTCCGGGTAACCTGGGTCACCTTTGCAAGGGAGAAGAAAATGGAATCGAGCACTGCAAGCACTTCTATTATGTGTCAGCATCACAGAAAACATCTGAAGCCGTTACCTATTACTACCTCCTAACTGGTTTTCACTTTTCTCCACTTGTGTTATCTGACGGTCTATTTCGAGTCCTTTTAATACAAACCTACGGATTTCGTTTTTCCTGCATCATTTTCCTTGAAAACCTTATTCATGAGCCTCTCTCCTTCTCTTCTCATGCCTCCCCAGTACATCAGTGCCCCGGTGGTTAGGGGATGGGTATCGCTTTGTCTCCATGGCGACCGGCCTTCCCTCGCTCGCTCATGTGTTCATCTAACCTGGCTCTTCAGGCTCCATTCTCCCCCACGCAGCTTCATCCTCCAGTTCCATCCCCCCTACCCTCTTCGACAGCACTGATTTCAGATCACTGAGCTCCTTCCACCCACCAAGAAATCCGGCCAGTGCAATGACGCCTAACACCGCGATTATTTTTTGGCCCCCTTTTCAGGCAACATGACCTGGTCGAAAGCCACTTGAAGAGGATGATTTCACAGAAGAGTAAATTACGAGGAAGACAGTCCATGTGACAATACCCCCTTCGTCACCGTGCAACAATCTGCTTTTCCATGAATCATCTTCTTTAGAAATCTGACACCTGAATTTACAATGCTGACACTTCAAGCGGGGAAAGCTATTAATACTTGCATTTTATTTTAACACATCTCACCCTAGACAATATGGACCTGTACTCCTCCAGTTTCACATCTCACTGAGTTGTAATCAAGCTAGTGAGAGTTGAGAACCGGAATTTCCAATTTAACCTGAGGGGTGAGGGGCTCCTTGGGCTGAGGAGGGTAGAACAAGAAAAAGCAAGTTGTGTGCCCCCTTCACTTTAACCCCCGGCCCCAACTTTGGTCATAGAAAGACAGATTTTATTTTAGAAATTGGGGAGAGGCTGTCCCAGGACAGGCCCCATTGGTGCCCACTCACCATTAGGGGAATCATCTTTCAGAGTACGGTGTTGTCGTTTTACACATTTTAATCAAATAAAATAGGGAATATCAATCGATGATATTGATTAAGCACTTACTTTGTGCAGAACACTGCATTAAGTGCTTGGGAGAGTAGGATACAACAGAGTTGGTATAGACGATCCACAGATAAGAAGCAGCTTGGCCTAGGAGGGGCAACGTGGTCTAATGGATAGAGCACAGGCCTGGGAGTCAGGAGGATCTGGGTCCTAATCCCGATTCTGCCACTTGTGTGCTGTGTGACCTTGGGTAAGTCACTTCACTTCTCTGTGCCTCAGTTACCTCATCTGTAAAGTGGGGATTAAGACTGTGAAGTCCATGTGGGACAAGGACCATATCCAGCCCAATGAGCCAACCCCAATGCTCTGTACAATGCATGGAACAGAGTAAAAAGTTAATAAATACCATTTAAAAACAAGATCTATGTTCACCAGGATCTTACATACCAGAGGGGAAGAAAGGCATTAAAATAGATTACAGTATGTAAATGCTGAGGGACTGGGGGAGGGTGTGAATATCACAGTGCTTAAGGGGAAGAGGCCCAAGTGTATAGGCGATGCAGAAGGGAAGGCAAAAACACAAAAACACGGAAGTGAGGGCTTAGTCGAGGAAGGTCCTTTGAAGGAGATCAATCAATCAATTGTATTTTCTGAGCACTTAAAGTGTGCAGAACATAGTACTAAGCGCTTGGGAGGGTACAATATAATAGAGCTGGTAGATAACGTTCCTTGCCCACAATGGGCTTGCAGTCAAGAGGAGATCCGATTTTAGTAGGGCTTTGAAGAAGACGGGGAAAGAGGTGGTCCATCAGATATGAAGGGGGAGGGAGCATGAAGCCAGAGGTAGGATGTGTGCCGATGAATTGCAAGCACCTCCCATTCAAATTAATTCTCATTCCCACACTGGATCAAAGATAACCTGGAGTTTAAAATATGTACAGAGCCTCAAAAGCATATATGTTCTGCAGCAGCACAGTACTCTCACTGGCAGTGCAGATCTCTGGGTATCCTGGATCATTTCTACTTAGGTCCGGAAACAGAATTGCACGAAACAAGTAATAATAATGGTGGTATTTGTTAAGCGCTTACTATGTGCCAAGTACTGTTCTAAGTGCTGGGGGGGATACAAGGTGATCAGGTTGTCCCACGTGGGGCTCACAGTCTCCATCCCCATTTTACAGATGAGGTACCTGAGGCACAGAGAAGTGAAGTGACTCACCCAGCTGGCAAGCGGCGGAGCTGGGATTAGAACCCATGACCTCTGACTCCCAAGTCCGGGCTCTTTCCACCAAGCCATACTGCTTCTTCTGGAGACCTCAGTGATGGCGCAGGAAAGGCCCACCATGGCTGATGCCTGGTTTGACGACGTAGGTTCCCTCGAGAACAAGGAAAGATCGCAGCGCTATATGCCTATAAATGAACCATGAGCTGACCTGCTGATACCCTTCGCGCCGCTGACCAGGGCTCTCCCTGTCCAGACCACTTTCCCATAGAAAGGGATATGTCAATCAATCAATCCTATTTATTGAGCGATTACTTTGTGCCGAGCAGTGTACTGAGTGCTTGAGAGTACCATATAACAGAATTAGCAGATGTGATCCCTGTCCATAATGAGCTCAAGAGGGCAAGAGGAAAATCTGATAGCCTCCGAGAGGAGTGCGTGGGTTTACCACCTAACTCCAAAGATTTCTTTATTCCCCATCTACATTCACTCCCTTGGGGACCCCATTTGCCCCTACGGCTTCCACTGCCATCTCTACGAGGATAATTCCCAAATCGCCCTCTCCAGCCCTGACTTCTTCTCTACAGTCTTGCATTTCGTTCTGCTCCCAGGACATCTCTACCTGGATGCCCCGCTGACACCTCAAACTAAACAAGCACAAAATAGAACCCCTCATGTCCCCAAGCAAACCCAGCCCTCCCCCTGATTTTCCCATTACTGTAGACAACAACATCATCATCTCACAGGCACGTAACCTTGGCGTTATCCTCAAACTACATATTCAACGTCACCAAACCTTGTCAGTTCTCTTTTCACAACATCTCTAGAATCTGCCCTTTCCTCTCCTTCCAAATTACTACCACAGTGATTCAAGCACTTATAATAATGTTGGTATTTGTTAAGTACTTACTATGTGCAGAGCACTGTTCTAAGCGCTGGGGGAGATACAGGGTCATCAGGTTGTCCCACGTGAGGCTCACTGTTAATCCCCATTTTACAGATGAGGGAACTGAGGCACAGAGAAGTGAAGTGACTTGCCTAAAGTCACACAGCTGACAAGTGGCAGAGCTGGGATTCCAACCCATGACCTTATGTCCTGCCTTAATTAGTGCTCTGCACACAGTAGGAGCTCAATAAATACTACTGAATGAATGAATGACTGACTTCCCAACCCTTGTCTCTCCCTACTCCAGTCCTTACCTCACTCTGCTACCTGAATCGTTTTTCTAAAAAAAGGTTCAGTCCACGGTCCTTACCTCACGCTGCTACCTGAATCGTTTTCCTAAAAAAAGGTTCAGTCCACACTCCCCTCTTCTCAAAAACCCCCAATGGTTACCCATCTACCTCCACAAACACAACTCCTTTTATATGGATTTTAAAGCAATCAGCTCACCCTCTTCTACCTCACCGACTTCCCAATGCAACCCAGCCCATACCCTTCACTCCTCTAATCCCAACTTTCTCACTATACCTCAATCTCAACGATCTGGCCACCACCCTCTTGCCCAAATCCTCCATTGGCCTGGAACTCCCTCCCCCTTCATATACAACAGACCACCAACCTTCCCAGCTTCAAAGTCTTACCATACTCACATCTCCTCCAAGAGGCCTTCCCCGATTTAGCCCTCATTTCCCCTTTTCCCTCTCCTTTCTGCGTCATCTACAATAATAATAATGTTGGTTTTTTGTTAAGCACTTACTATGTGCACAGCACTGTTCTAAGCACTGGGGTAGATACAGGGTAATCAGGTTGTCCCACGTGAGGCTCACAGTTAATCCCCATTTTACAGATGCGGTAACTGAGGCCCAGAGAAGTTAAGTGACTTGCCCACAGTCACACAACTGACAAGTGGCAGAGCCGGGATTCAAACCCATTACCTCTGACTCCCAAGCCCAGACTCTTTCCACTGAGCCACGCTGCTTTGCTGCACTTAGATCGCTTCTCTGTTGTACTGTACTCTCTCAAGTGCTTACTACAGAGCTCTGCACAAAGTGCTCAGTATATACCACTGATTGATTGATGGACTGACTGACCTTTCACTATTCTACAAATCTGGATGATACTTATAATCATTTCTTCAGCTTAGGTTTGGTCCCACACCATCCAGAGAAATGAGATCCTACTACATATATACCACGCTATATTTCATATCCTCCTTCTGGGGGCCATTTAAATAAGGGAAGGAGAGGTAAACTTCCAAGGTATTACAGTAATTAAGAGGGAAAAAAGGCTGATCTTTGGGTAAGGTAGACATGTTTTCTTAATTTTGGTGTTCCCTGGGGTAATTAAAATCTTGAGCTCTCTCAAGCATTTAAGTGCTCAATAAATATAACTGATTGATTGAAGTTTGGGAGTTATTCCCCTGCTGTTTTGGGTGAGGAGCTCCCTACAATTCACCCATCAGAAAATTACTCGAACATTTCCCAGTGTTCCACATTAACTATGGAAAAATTCAACCTGCAATACCGGAGAGTAATTGTTTACTTATTAAACTACAGACAATGCACTTTTCTCAAAACACTTCAATACTTCACCCATCTGAAGTGATGATACTATTGACAATATTTATTAAGCTCTTAGTACGTGCCAAGAACTACACTAAGCGCTGGACACAGTCCCAGTCCCACATGAGGCTCACCATCCAGGAGGGTAGGAGATGAGGTATATCATTGATCAGTAATTCAGTTTTATGCCTGTCTCCCTGTGTAGAGGTCATGTCTACCACCGACTCCATTGTGTTTCTACTTGCCCAAGCACTTAAATACAGTACTCTCCATGTAGTAAGAACTCAATAAATACCACCGACTGATCATCCCCATTTTACTGATGAGAAATCTGAACCACAGAGAAGTCAGATGACTAGCCCAAGGTCACACAACAGGCAGGTGGCAGAGTTGGGACAAGATGATCAGATCGGACACAGTCCCCGTCTCGCACGGGGCTCGCAATCTCAGAGGAAGTGATGATCAAAACCCAACAAAAAATGATAAGATTTATTTCACTGAACGGGGTCTGGGTACTGAAAAAGAATTCTATCACTTTTCCACACTGCCCAGGAAGAAGTAAACTGCATGCTCGTTGAGGGCAGGGAATGTGTTGGCTAACTCTGTTGTACAGTACCTTTCCAAGCGCTTATAGTACAGTGCTCTGCACACTGTACACGCTCAATAAATACCTTTGATCGGTTTATCATCAGGCTTCGCTTGGACATACCCAATAGGTCTCACTTGAATACTGTTAATTATGACTATTGGCTGAAACGCCTATTTCGGTTGAGCTGATAAAACTTAATTGTGAGAAACTTCAGCAACTGGGTTTTATTCAGCTGATTCTCTAGTTTTACACTTCAAGTTCATAGAAGTTCCTACTTAAGCGGAACTTGGAACCAGACTCTCCCGATATTTTAGTCTTCGGTGACACTTAGCAAAGAAGTCTGTTTGGTAACTTTGCTTTTTTTTTTTAATGGTATTTGTTTAGTGCTTAGTACATGCCAGGCTCTGTACTAAGCACTGGGGTATATATGCAAGTTAATCAGATTGTTCATGGTCCCTGTCCCAGACACGGTTCACAGTCTTAAATGTGGTGGAGCAGGAATTAGAACTCAGGTCCTTCTGACTCCCATGTTCTATCCAGTAGGCCACACTGCTTCTCAAGTTTTAATAATACATGAGGTGAAAAGTAATGGCTATAAAAGGAGGAGCAACTCTCCATCACATTTTTCACCCCTCCTTCACTCAATGACCCCGGGGCTCTCCACAGTTCTTCTCCTTAGCCAAAATTTGGGGCCATTCTCTCACTTCATTCTTCGGTCGATCTCGTCTATCTCGCCGCCCACGTCCTACCTCTGGCCTGGAATGCCCTTCCTTCTCATAGTAGACCAGCAATTACTCTCCCCCGCTTCAAAGCTTTATTGAAAGCACATCTTCTCCAAGAGGTCTTTGCTAAGCCCTCTTTTCCTTTCCTTTCACTCCCTTTTACATCGCCCTGACTTGTTCCCTTTATTCATCCCTTTCCCAGCCCCACAGCACTTACGTAAATATCTCGACTTTATTTATATTAATGTCTGCCTCCCGCTCTAGACTGCAAGCCCATGAGGACAGGGATTGTGTCTGTAATATTGTTGTGCTGTACCCTCCCAAGTCTTTAGGATAGTGCCCTGCACACATTAAGTGCTCAATAAATAATAATTGTGGATTTGTTAAGCACTTACTACGTGCCAAGCACTGTTCTAAGCGTTGGGGTAGACAAAAGGTAATCAGGTTGGACACAGTCCATACTCCTCATTGGGCTCACAATCTTGATCCCCATTTTATAGATGAGGTAGCTGAGAAACAGAGGTTAAGTGACTTGCCCAAGGTCACAAAGCAGACATGTGGCAGAGACAGGATTAGAACTCACGACCTCTGATGCCCAGGCCCATGCTCCTTCCACTAGTCCAAGCTGCCTTTCTAAAACCATGGAGATTAGCACATTACCAATGAACCATTCCACCAGTGTTATTCTCCCAAAATCGAATTTTGACATGAACTTCAAGAAACAACATCTGAGGATGGAGGCTACAGTTAGAGATCTTTTAATTCTAAATTTATCGGGTAAGAATAACTATATATTTTATTCTTATCCCGAAGCAGCATGATCTAGTGGATAGAGCAGGGACCTGCGAGTCAGAAGACCTGGGTTCTAATCCTGGCTCCACCACTGCCTGGTGCGTGACCTTGGGCAAATCACTTTACTTCTCTGTGCCTCGGTTCCCTTTACCAGCAAAATGGGAGTTCAATACCTTTTCTTTCTCCTACTTAGACTGTGAGCCCCATGTGAAAACTGATTATCGTCTATCTACCCCAGAGCTTAGTACAGTGCTTGGCATATAGAAAGAGCTTAACAGAGAAGCAGCGTGGCTCAGTGAAAAGAGCAAGGGCTTGGGAGTCAGAGGTCATGGGTTTAAATCCTATCTATGCCACTTGTCAGCTGCGTGACTGTGGGTAAGTCACTTAACTTCCCCGTGCCTCAATTACCTCATTTGTAAAACTGGGATTAAGACTGTGAGCCTCATATGGGACAACCTGATGACCCTGTATCTCCCCCAGCGCTTAGAACAGTGCTCTGCACGTAGTAAGTGCTTAACAAATACCAACATTATTATTAATAAAAACCATTTAGATAAAGCACAAAAAAAATATGTTAAGGGAACAAGTAGTGATAGTACTTATTAAGCTTTTACTGTGTGCAGAGCACGGTACGAAACCTTGGGAACGGATACAACAGGCATCACCACATATGCCAAAAAGTGGGTGGTCTCCCAGCTTCTGGTCACAGATGGTCATGCCTGGCCACCCTGGATCCACCATCAACCATCGTTTCAGGGCTCTGCACTGCTCCTCTGGAGTCTTTGGTGGGGTCTCACCTCTTTCCTCTAACTACCCTCCACCTCCACTTGGGCAGAGGGGGGGGATGGGAGGGAGACGGGGGATGCTGCTAGGATGGTGACACAGCCGCTGGGAAGGTGGCATTCCCCACCCTCTTCTCTCCATCATCTTGGGCTCGGCACGATAACGTACAACTGCTACGATACGTTTGCCTTAGGATTTGACTCTATAAGCATCTGTGGCAGGAACACATGATTTTCACGGACTTCAGAGAAGTCCAACTGCTCAGGAGAGCAGAACCACTAGAACGGAAAGCAAAGAACACGAGACTGATTCTTTTAGTCTTCTGCATCCTTCAATATTCTCTTTTTATTCCGCCTTAGACTTGGACTAGGTTGAAAAAGCAAACTATTATGTCTATTTTAATAGTCCCTACAAAATGGAGGCAATCACAAGCCTTCTCTGAGATCAGCTCAGGAGGAACTTACTGAGACAGGGCCTTGCACTGAACTGCCAAAGGACGGTATGAACGATGTTATAAAAACTGAAAATAATGGTACCCACCACTTCCAGGCTCACGCCTCCCTTCCGCCACCGTGTTTAGCGGTCTATAAAAGAACTTGGGCCTCATGCAGTGACGGAAACTAGTTTATGGCTTGTAATAGGTTTTGACTTCTTTCCATTGTGAAAAGTAAAACAAGTGACCACAGGGGTCACAACAAATAGGCCAAACATGTGAACTTCAAAAACACAAAATAAGCCCTCCCTCCGATCCCCCTAATGACTGCAAATCTCACTAAACATTCCAGCACCCCACATAATAATAATAATAATAATAATGTTGGTATTTGTTAAGCACTTACCATGTGTTGAACACTGTTCTAAGCGCTGGGGTAGATACAGAGTAATCAGGTTGTCCCACGTGAGACTCACAGTTAATCCCCATTTTACAGATGAGGTAACTGAGGCACAGAGAAGTTAAGTAACTTGCCCACAGTCACACAGCCAAGTGGCAGAGCTGGGATTCGAGCCCATGACCTCTGCCTCCCAAGCCCGGGCTCTTTCCACTGAGCCACGCTTCTTCTCTAAATGTTGGTATTTGTTAAGCACTTAACTCCCAGTTAAGGCCATCAACCCCAGCAGCTGTGTAAATTTAAATTAACGCTGGCACAACAGTAAGAGTCCTGATATTAATTCACACGTTGCCATATGTAAAAATAATTTTGCAATTGGGCCTTTAGCCAACACATCACAGAAAGATAGAGAGTCCTTGGGTATTTTTAATCATTTCCTTAAATGACTGGAGTTAGTCGCCTCCTGGGTCTATTTCTCCAGGATTCCTCACAAGTACTTTTATACCTAAATCCTCCCCTTACAAAAATCATCCTACTAATGAAGCTTGCACCCAGTGAGTGCTCCATAAATGATAGTACTATTCTTTTTCTCGTCTTCCGTTTCTTGAGGGCAAGGAGCATGTGTCTTACTTCGGGTGCACCCTTCCAAGCCTAGGTAATCGCTCAAAAAAGACCACTGACTGCATCCTCTGTGCCACCCTGAACAATTCCTCTCCAAATACTTATAACTTTCATTCTTGTGGGCAACAGTGTTGTCCTCAAAGGAACGGTTCTTCCATGGAGTCCCTCGGTAGAATTTCTTGACCCTCACTGGTACCTAGTAGATAGAGCACGGGCCTGGGAGTCAGAAGGTCATGGGTTCTAATCCCAGCTCTGCCACTTGTCTGCTGTGTGACCCTGGCCAAGTCACTTAACTTCTCTGTGCTTCAGTCACCTTATTTGTAAAATGGGGATCGAGACTGTGAGCGTCATGTGGGACAGGGACTGCATCCAACCCAATTTACTTGTATCCGCCGTAGAGCTTAGAACAGTGCCTGGCACTCAGTAAGCACTTAACAAATACCATATTTATTATTATTATTATTATTATTATTATTATTATTAACTGTCTTGAAAGAGCTGAAAAGTTGCACATGCCAGTGGGGGATAGCCGCTGAAAGATCAAGTACTTAGTATGGTGACCAAACCATCCAAGATGGATAAAAATCTATTCTTAAAGGTAATAATAATAATAATGATGATGGTATTTGTTAAGCACTTACTATGTGGCAAGCACTGTGGATGGTAGTCAGAGAAGCAGCATGGCTCTGTGGAAAGAGCCCGGGCTTGGGAGTCAGAGGTCATGGATTCGAATCCCATCTATGCCACTTGTCAGCTTTTTGACTGTGGGCAAGTCACTTAACTTCTCTGTGCCTCAGTTACCTCATCTTCAAAATGGGGGTGAAGACTGTGAGCCTCACGTGGGACCACCTGATGACCCTGTATCTACCCCAGAGCTTAGAACAGTGCTCTGCACATAGTAAGCGCTTAACAAATACCAACATTATTATTATTATTACTAGTCCATTTAAGTGTTTTATCACCCTCAGATCTAAGTTCACTTTCATGTACAATTCAAATCTGTCTTGTTTGGTGAATTTGGATATTTGCTTGGGCCTTTGGAGTCTTGGAGAAAAACTGACTAGCATGCCACCCCTATTATTAAGAATGCTATGAAAAGTTTGCATCTAAACTCTAGTTTAGACCTTCTCCGGCTAAAAGGAGGGCAGCTCCTAGCCTCCCCCGTGTGCCGCCAAACCTGAGTTCTAATACCAGCCCCACCACTTCATTCAATAGTATTTATTGAGCGCTTACTACGTGCAGAGCACTGTACTGAGCGCTTGGAATATATAATTCGGCAACAGATAGAGACAATCCCTGCCCAATAATGGGCTCACAGACTAAACAGGGGAGACAGCAAAGCAAAACAAAACATCATTAAGATAAACAGAATCATGGAGATATACACCTCATTAACAAAATACATAGGGTAAAAAATAATATATGCAAATATGCACAGTGCTGAGGGGAGGAGAAGGGGGAAGAGCAGAGGGTGGGGGGGAAGGAGGAAGGGAGGAGAAGCAGAGTGAAAGGGGGGCTCAGTCTGGGAAGGCCTCCTGGAGGAGTTGAGCTCTTAAAATGACTTGAGGTGAGTCACTTGCCTGCTGTGTGACCTTGGGCAAGTCACTTCAATTCTCTGTGCTTCAATTACTGTAAAATGGGGATTATGACTGTGAGCTCCAAGTGGGACATGGACTGTATCCAACCTGATGAGGTTGTGTCTATCCCAGCGCCTCGTTCAGCGCTTAACCAATACCACAGAAAATGGTATTTTTTGAGTGACTACTGTGAACAGCTTTGTAATAAACATGTGGGAGAGTACAACAGAATTAGTAGACCTGATTCTTGCCCTCAGAGAGTTTACAACCTAACAGAGAAGGCAGCTACTAATGTAAATTACAGAAGAGGAAGTAATAGAGTATATAAGATATGCACCTAAGTCCTTTAGGGGAGGTTATGAGTACCTAAGTGCTCGGGTGGCACAAGAATGCTGATGTGCAGGAGCTGATGAGGGAGTTGGAAGATATTAATTCATTCATTCAACCTTATTTATGGAGTGCTTACTGTGTATAGAGCACTGGATATAAGGTGGGGAGATGAATTAAGCCGGAAAGGCCTCCTGGAGGAACTGTCAGTGCACAAGGGTGAGAGGGCTTTGAATATGAGAACGTGATGATGACCATCATCACTGGTATTTATTGAGCGCTTGCTTTGAAAGCACTGTACTACGCGTTTGGGAGAGTACAATACAACAGAGTTGGCAATCACGTTCCCTGCCCACAGAGAGTTCACAGTCTGGAGTGGGTAATGGATGTGACTATGAATAAATAATTTATAATATAAAGATTTGTACCTAATAGTTATGAGGTTGGGGGGGGGGGGCAATTAAATGCCCAGAGGTCACAGATTCAAGTGCATAAATGACACAGAAAGGAGAGGGGAGAAAGGAGAGGTTAATCGGAAATGGCCTCTTGGAGGAGATGTGACCTTAATAATAGGGGTGACATCCTAACCACTCGTTCTCCGTGTCTTCAAAGACCCGAACGAGAGGAAATATTCACCTTATTACAAGACAAATTTCAATTGCACAGGAAAATAAACTTGGATCTTAAGGTGATAAAGCTTGAATGGACTACCATTCTTGATCCTTAAGAATGGATTTTTAGTCATTTTGGATGGTTTGGTCACTTCACTAAGTGCTTGATCTTTCCAGGTACCTTCCAGCTCCACTGCATTATCTGCTGAATATGACATGGGAGCGAGTTCCAAGAGGCGGGGGGAGGGCGTGAGCAGAGGGTCGGTGGCGGGAGAGACAAGGATGAAGCACAGGGAGTAGGCTGGTTTATGAAGAATGAAAAGTGAAGAAGCTATGACATAATGGGAGAATAGAGTGGGTAAGCGGGAGGGAGAGAGCTGACTGAGTGCCTCGAAATCAACTGTCGGGAATTTCTGCTTGATGCCCACAGGAATGGGTATTCACTGGAAGTTTCTGAGGAGGAGGGAGATGTCTGCAGAACGGCATTTTAGAAAAAATGAACTGGGCAGCAGTGTGAAGTTTGAAGAAGAGAGGGGACAAATCAACATTTGCATTGAAAGAGATGGGGGAGTTACAGGCCTGACAAATGGGAGAGGATGACTGTGGCAGTGTTATTGACTGATGGAAAAGTTAAATGAGGGATGACGAAGAGTTAAGGTTTGGATAGACTGAGCTTGATGCCCACGTAGAGATGTTCCGGAGGCAGGGGGAGATCTGAAATTGCGGAGAAGGCGAGAGGTCAGAATTAGTAAGCAAGATTCGGAATCTGTGGCATAGCTGAAGCCAGGAAGGTAGATGAACTCTCCAAGGGAGTGAATGTAGAATATGAAGAGACAGGCACCCAGAATAGAGCCTGAAGAGAGACACCCAGAGTTAGGGGTTGGGAAGAAGAGGAAGAGTCAGCACAGGAAACAGAAGGATCAGCCGCAGAAGAGAACCAGGAGAGAACTGGCTCAGAAAAACCAAGGATGGAGAAAGCATTTCCAGAAGAAGGGAGGGAGGCAGTCAGTGGCCTTAAAGAACCAGCCCACAGGAAGTTGGGGAAGGAGAGGCAGGAAGCTAAGGAAGCAGGACTATGAGAAGCTCATCTCTGCATGCCTTTCCTTGGTCCCACTAGCAGTCCCCTCTTGAGGCTCCCCAGGGCTAACAGGATGGGTGCCAATTGATAAGAAACTCTAAGACATAATAATAATAATAATAATGGTATTTGTTGAGCCCTTACTATGTGCAGAGCACTGTTCTAAGTGCTGGGGTACATACAGGGTAATCAGGTTGTCCTACGTGAGGCTCACATTTTTTAATCCCCATTTTTCCAGATGAGGGAACTGAGGCCCAGAGAAGTGAAGTGACTTGCCCAAGATCACACAGCAGACAAGTGGTGGAGCCAGGATTAGAACCCATGACCTCTGACTCCCAAGCCCAGGCTCTGTCCATTGAGCCACGCTGCTTCTCAACCCAGGAATATTTAATAATCAAACAATCTCCTTGCTGCAACTCAACATTTAAGCAGCACTTCACAAGATACCAACTATGTCTCAAAAAGGTATTCAGAATCCTCGTGCTCTAATCAGATCAACAGGCAGTTCTTTTAAAAGACTACAAAAACCACAAAGAAATGCCAAGACAGCATGAGCTCTAAATAACTCCTTCGGGAAGCAGTGTGGCCTAGGGGATAGAGCACAGGCCTGGGAGTCGGAAGACCCTGGGTACTAATCCCAGCTCCTCCACTTGTTTGCCGAGTGACCTTGGGCCAGCCATATCACTTCTTTGGGCCTCAGTTACTTCATCTGTACAATGAGGGTTAAGATGTGAGCCCCATGTGAGACAGGGACTGTGTTCAATCTGATTAACTTGCACCTACCCCAGTGTTTAGTAGAGTGTGGCACATAGTAAGTGCTTAATAAATATCATTTACTCCAAAAAAAGAAAAGAGGAGGGACGGCTAAACAGAAAATGAAAGAACCAGGGTATGACTACCACTGGGATAACTGGATGTAGAGACCGGCAAGGGTTAAGCTTGGCCTGAAGCTCCCAACGCAGTGGGATTCAGGCAGGCCGTGATCCCCACTAGCCCACTAGGTTGCTGGGACTAAGAGCAACCCTGGAAGCAACTGGTCATCTGCCAAAGCTCTGTCAGAAGTGAGTCCAGACCAATTTGGGGTTTGACCTTGCCTGCCCTCGTCTGCCTTGGAATTCACAGGGCCTGGCACCATTTCCCGGCCGAGGCTGGACAGGTCCCCAGTTGCCAGTTCTGCCAGGTTCTAGTTTCCATCCCCAAGGCCCCCTGCTAAGGAATCTCAGTTGGAGAAAAGGGGAAGTGTGAGAAATGTCCTACCCTGCACTGTTTCTGCCCTTCTTTTTGAGCCCATTAGCCTTAGATTGTCAGCTCATTGTGGGGGGAATGCGTCTGTTTACTGTTGGATTGTACTCTCCCAAGCACTTAGTACAGTGCTCTGCACACAGAAAGCGCTCAATAAATATGATTGAATGAGTGAATGAATACCTCAACAGTAATAATAATAATTATTATGGTATTTATTAAGCACTTGCCATGTGCCTGACACTGTACTAAGCGCTGGGGTGGATTCGAGCAAATTAGGTTGGACCCGCTCTCTATCCCAGGTAGCGCTTACAGTCCCAATCTCCATTTTACAGACAAGGTAACCGACGTGTAGAGAAGTGAACTGATTTGCCCAAGGCCATAGAATAGACAAGCGGCAGAGCTGGGATCAGAACCCATGACATTCTGACTCCCAGGTTCACACTTTATTACTCCCCATGACCAAGCGGCACACACGCAAACCACCCGGGGCCTTCCAACCCTGCGGCACACTGTTTTCAAACTTCTCCAAGGGTCTCATCGACATCTAAACCCTATGAGTCTTCCTTCCCTCGGCCTCGGTACCCCAAGTGTCAGGGTTGGTGACTAATGAAACACACACTGACTCATCCCGGTATTCTCAATTTAATAACCAATTTGTGTCATCTTCTGGAGAGCCCTGAGTTGTCTAGGAGACTGGACTTCTAGAATGGGGTGCAGGATCAAATCCGAGCTTCCATGCCAATTAAACATGAGCAACAACGTGTTGCCGGTCAGATGTTCCTGAATTCCTTGTCAGCATTCTAGCCTAAACACATTTTTTAATGGTATTCGTTAAGCACTTACTATGTGCCCGGCACTGTTCTCAGTGCCGGAGTAGATACAAAGTAATCAGGCTTGACACAGTCTGTGTCCCACGTGGGGCTCACAGTCTTCACCCTCTGCATTGTACAGATGAGGTAACTGAGGCACAGAGAAGTGAAGGGACTTTCCCAAAGTCACAGAGCAGAGAAGTGGTAGAGTTGGGATCAGAAACCAGGCCCTTCTGGCTTCAGGCTCGTGCTCTATCCACTAGGCCCGGCTGCTTCTCAACACATGACAGTACTGAGTGCCTGTGGGTCACATTTTAGATATAATCTTCTTGAGAGATGGAAAAATGGATTTTCCACATCTGAGATTTTTTCTTAATCTTTCATAAGAATTATTCTACCATTCACATAGTCTTGGGAATATGCAGCCTTATATGCATGAAGAGTTACCTCTATAAACCGCATTTTAGTGAATGTTTATGCCACAGCCACCTATTAAATGCAAGTCCTACTGTGATGTTAGACCAAAGCCAATCCACCACATAAATGAATATTCACAGACCTAGTTGCTAAAGCAACTCTGCAGGTGCTAGGAAGTCAAGCCGTGTGAAATTACACCTCTAACTCCTGTTCTCATCGGCTATTGCACAAGCTTCTGTAGGCTTTGCTAACCCCAAAATGCACTTGCCCTTAAATATAAAAGACCTTTCATTATCTGAGACAAGGCCTGAAATTCTAGGCTCCCAGCTCACCCGGGATAAGAGCAAATTCATTCCTAAACACCCTAAATTTCATCCTGTCACCAAGGATCTCTGGATGAGAAGACATAGTTCCTGAGATCCCCTGCAGCGGGAGACTAGTCAACTACTTTCTACGACACGATCGCCTCTGTGACCCAACAGAAGCAATCGAGAAAACAGACCTTAAGTTGGTAGACGGTATGACATTGGGTAGGGTCGCTAACACTCTCAAAACCGGGAATACCAAGACAGCATGAAGTCAGTGGGAAGATGTTCAAGGTGGGGTGCTAAGGGATTAAAAAACACACCACAAACTATACAGGAAAAAGACTGACTGGTGAGGCACAAACCCAGCAGAAAAAGCCCTGGAGGTCACAATGAACCAGAAGCTGAGTATGAGTCAGCAATGTAATGCTGTTATTTAAAGAGCCAACATGGTACTGAGATTTGTCAGCCGGAGAATGACATACAAGAGTCAGGAAGTGAATCTTCCTGCTGCACTACGCCCTGGACAGACCCTTATTAGATTACTGTCGCCAGTTTTGGTCACTGCACTTCACTGGAGGGTATTCAGAAAAGATTAACCAAAATGATTGAAGCATTGGAAAAAACAAAAAAGTCCCTATGGGGAAAGGAAAAAGAAATTAGAGTGGTTTAAGCTAGAGAAGACAAAGCAAAATAGTAAATTGATAACTGATTTTAAGTACACAAAGGGAGGTGATCATCATGATCGCCATCATTGACGGCATTTATAGAGCACTACGTGCAGAGCACTGTACGAAGCGTTTAGACGAGTATAATACAATGGAGTTGGCGGGTACGTTCCCTGCCCACAATGAGCTGACAGTCTACAGGGGGAGATGGACATTAATATTCATAAATAATTTTTATACTATAATTTAAAGATATGTACCTCAGGGCTGTGGGGTTGAGGTTGGGGCAAATATCGGACCTCCAAAGGTCACAGATCCGAGTGCACAGATGATGTAGAAGGGAGAGGGAGCCGGGGATAAAAAGGACTTAATCAAGGAAGTCCTTCCGGGTGAGATGAGAGCTTAACAATAGGGGTGACATGCTGACTAGTTGTTCTCTATTTCTTCAAAGGCCTGAAGACGAGGAAATATATACCTTATAAAAAGATCTGAACTGTACGTGGAAATGCACTTGGATCTCAAGGTAATAAAACACTTGAATAGACTACAATCCTCAGAGATTCTTGAGAAAAGAACAGACTTTTATCCACCTTGGATGGTCTGGTTGCTGTAGTAACTGCTTGACTTACAGCTCTGTTTGCACTATCATTACAGGTGGCAGAGGTAAAAAAAATCACACTCCTGTATCCCCCGCCTCCCAAACTGAGGCTTAATAATAATAATAATAATAATAATAATAAGCAATAATAATAATAGTATTTAAGCACTTACTATATGCCTGGCATTGTACTAAGCGCTGGAGTAGATACAAGCAAATCGGGTCGGACACAGTCCCTGTCCCACAAGGGGCTCACAGTCTCAATCCCCATTTAAGATGTCCTGTCCCCAAGATCATCATCATCATTGTTATTATCAACGGTATTGAGCACTTACTATGTGTAGAGCACTGTACTGAGCACTTTGGAGAGTGTCTCTTCAGGAGCAGGATCAGATCTACCTGATCTTACATAAATTGCTTCTAGCCTTGAGAAAGCATTTCTGCCCCTTCTCCACGTCTGTCGTTGACATCTATACCTACGAATCTTCCTCCCCCAGGCCTTGGTACCCCAAGGGTCAGGGCCGATGACTAATGAAACACACATTGACAAAACCAAGTATTTTCAATTTAATAACCAACTGACATTATCTCTTGGAGAGCCCTGAGTTGTCCAGCGGGATGGGCTTCTAGAAAGGAGTGCTGGGAAAATTCGGGACTTTAGAGCTAATTCAACATGAGCACTCACACCCCATTGGGCTCGACCACAGAGTTGCCAAAAAATAATGTGATGACCCTCCTTCCCTTCCAGGACTTCTGTTTGTATTGATGGGCCCTTCCCGATTTGTTGACTACATCCCCTAGAATATAAGCTCGTTACGGGTAGGGAACATATCTACCAAATCTGTTATACTGTACTCCCCTAAGTGCTTAGAACAGTGTTCTGCATAGAGTAAGTAATCAATAAATCCACTGATTGATACCAGCAGCGTGGCTCAGTGGAAAGAGCCCGGGCTTGGGAGTCAGAGGTCATGAGTTCGAATCCCAGCTCTGCCACTTGTCAGCTGTGTGACTTTGGGCAAGTCACTTAACTTCTCTGTGCCTCAGTTACATCATCTGTAAAATGGGGATTAACTGTGAGCCTCACATGGCACAACCCGATTACCCTGTATCTACCCCAGCGCTTAGAACAGTGCTCTGCACATAGTAAGCGCTTAACAAATACCAACATTATTATTATTATTATTATTACCAGACTGAAAGATGTAATTCCTAAGGCATTATCTTTTGGACCAGAGTTCAGCCCTCCTGCTTTACTTATGAGCCCTAGTTAAATATGCAAAATCTTACTCGATTTGTTTCTCATCACAGGCTTCAAAAGACATGTTCTTACCTAATCGGAGCTCTCCAAAGTTCCCACAACCTATCTTCTTTCCAACCCTGAAGTTGGGTCCCACCATAAGAACCCCAGAGGAGGTCGTGGAACTAGAGGGCCTTGAGGAATGCCCACTCCTCCCTGGCATGGGCTTAGTTGTCCGCTGCCTTTCATCCTTTTCCCTATTGGTGTGGTCCATGATCTTACAACACAGAGTTTCTGCCAGATGAGTGGCAGTGGGGATGTGCTCCTCTCTTTAAAACAGAAAGATAGCACGGTGGATCACTGATTCTGGTTTGGACCGTGGTCAGAGAGATGTGCCAGGTTCCTTCAGCACCATATTCAGGTTTCTAATTCATCTCCAGGCGATAAAAATCCACTGATTGGTTCCCGGAGAATGTGCAGTCGGAAGAACTCACAGGTAAAGGCAGGTATTGGGCCACCTAGGAGAAAGAAAGAAAACATGGGAGTTAAAAATTGAATTTTAAGGCATTAACCAAAAGAAAATGATGGCTAACTTCCCCAAATGGACACCATGGATAGCTGCCTAAAATGGAAAACTTCAAATTCAGATCCTCTGATGACTTAGTCCATCTGGACTGGATATTCATTTGGTAAAACTAGTTTTCCTATTACCCAAGGATTTGTATTTTTGAAGAACGCTGCAGAAAGGAAAACTTGCGTTGCCAGGAACGATGCCACATATAAGTACAGAAGTACAGTAAGAAGTAACGGCTTCTCCCAACACCACATTGAGACATACCCCAGGAAGATGCCACTGTCGATCAATCAATCAATGGAATTTATTGAGCGCTTAGAGTGTGTAGAGCACTGCATTGAGCATTTGGAAGAATACGATATAAACAAGTCGGTAGGCACGTTCCCTGCCCACAAGGAGCTTACAGTCTAAAGGGAAGACCTCAGACGTTGTAATGGAAACACGCATTCTAGGTGAGCCTATGAACTCCATCACCAACCATAGCGGTCCTCTATATTTAAGAGGCACCCTGTCTTTAAAATCAAAATGCTCGCAACTTTTAAATGGGAAGCTCTGTAAGTCTCCACATCATCAATTATTGTCAGGAAGAGTACTAAGGTGGGGATGGCTGAGGGGGACGTAGTCTGATTATGAGTTGTTCATCTCAGAAATCTGCCTCAATTTCAGTACATTTGTACATATCTGTAATTTATTTATGTGTATTAATGTCTGTCTCAGCCGCTTAACAGTAAACTAATTGTGGGTGTGGAATATGTCTACCAACACTGTTATACTATATTCTCCAGAGTGCTTAGTAACAGGGCTCTGCACACAGTAAGTGCTCAATAAATATCACTGATTGACTTTGAGTGGAATAGAGATAATAAGATAAGAGGTAGTATAAAGCGGTACCATAAGCTCCTCTCTAACAATCATAATAACTATTATTATATTTGTTAGGTGTTGCTCTAAGTGCTGGGGTAGATACAAGATAATCAGGTCCCACATGGGGCTCACAATCTAAATAGGAAGGAGAATAGGAATTTACTCTCCATTCTACAGATGAGGAAATTGAGGCAAAGAGAAGTTAATTTGCCTAAGGTGACGCAGCAGACAAGTGGTGAAGCCAGCATTAGAACCCAGGAACTCTGACTCCCAAGTCCATGCTCTTTCCACTAGGCCATGCAGCTTCTTTAAACGGTAAGCTCCTTGTGGGTGGGGAATGTGCCTACCAAATCTGTTATCCTGTACTCTCCCAAGTGAAGCAGCGTGGCTCAGTGGAAAGAGCCCAGGCTTGGGAGTCAGAGGTCATGGGTTTGAATTCCGGCTCTGCCACTTGTCAGTTATGTGACTGTGGGCAAGTCACTTTACTTCTCTGTGCCTCAGTTACCTCATCTGTAAAATGGGGATTAACTGTGAGCCCCACGTGGGACAACCTGATTATCCTGTACCTACCCGAGCACTTAGAACAGTGCTCTGCACATAGTAAGCACTTAACAAATACCAACATTGTGATTATTATTAAGTGCTTAGAAAAGTGCTCTGCACACGGCAAGCGCTCAATACCACTGACTGACCGACTGATTGGTTTGGGTTTTAGCTGAGCAACACAGACCTTGCTCCCCCTTATTTTTTTCTTTCTTCTGAGGATTTGGAACACCCTCTGCTGAGTCCACCCCTACCTCATCAATCGATCTGTGGAATTTATCAGGTATTCTGTGCAGAACATCTCCATACACATCCTTCCTGCTGGACTGCAGGTCACGCTAAAAAATGAATTCTACAAAAGTGTCCCGGGAACTAGGGGGAGAGTTAACCAGGGCTGCCTTGAAAACCAAAACCCAAAGTTGCTGGAGCTCTATGCCTTCTCCTGCTCACACTAGTGGCACTGATTTAGTTATGCCACCTTGGCTAAGCAACATGGAGACTGGAAGGGCGCTGTTACAGTCAGCGGTGCCACGGAGTGGAGACAGGTCACAAAGCAACCAAGTCCATAGCTCGTGAGAGGTTGCTTTTTTTAATCTAGTTTGAATGAATGACAAAGTGATTAATCCACTTGGAGATGCTCGAGAATGGGTCACAGTTGATGAGACAGACCTACGTCAAGTTCTTACATGAAATGAGCATACAAGAGTGGAGAGAGAAGGACTGCTGGTTTATAAGAATTACACAAGCAGTTCAAACCTCTTTTCTACTCCAGCTCACTCTCCCCACTGCCCCCAACAAACCTCACAATCTTCCCCTGCTCTCAGCTCCTCAGCCTCTGACCCACGGCTCGTATTCTTCTCCAGTTCAACCCACGTATCCAATCTATCACTCATGCCTGTGGGCTCAGCCATCACACCACCACTAAAATCCGCCCTTTCCTCTCCACCCAAACTGCTGCCACATTAATCCAAGCTTTTATCCTATCATATTGCTGACCTCCCTGCCTCCTGTCTCTCCCCGCTCTAGTCCATACTTCACTCTGCTGCCCAGACCACTTTTCTAGAGAAACATTCAGTCCACGTTTCCCAGCTCAAGAACCTCCAGTGGTTGTCCATTCACCTCTGCAAACAGAAACTCCTTAACATCAGCTTTAAAGCACTCAGTCACCTCACCCCCTCCTACCTCACCTCGCAGGTCTCGGACTACAACCCAGACAGCACACTTCACTCCTCTGATGCCAACCTATTCACTGTACCTTTAATACCAACCTACTCACCGTACCGCGATTTCGTCTATCTAGTTGCCAACCTCTCGTTCACATCTTGCCTCCGCCCTGGAATATCCTCCCTCATCATATCCAAGACCATTACTCTCCCCACCTTCAAAGCCTTAGAGAAGGCTAATTTCCTCCAAGAGGCTTCTCTAAGCCCTCCTTTCCTCTTCTACTACTTCCTTCTGCATCGCCCGGATTTGCTCCCTTTATTCACTCTCCTCCTCACCACCCCACAGCACTTATGTACATATCCAAAATTTATGCATTTGTATTAATGTCTGTCTCCCCCTCTAGACTCTAAGCTCATCGTGGGAATGTGTCTACCAATTCTGTACTACTTAGTACAGTGCTCTGCACACAGTAAGTGCTCAATAAATATGATTAACCCATTTACGTCCACCTTCCCCATCAATTTACTGGATATTTATTATTGAGTGTTTACTATGTGCAGACCGCTGTACTAACAAGCACTTGAGAAAGTACAACAGAGATGCAGGACATGTTTCCTGCCCACAAGGAGCTTACAGTCTACAGGTGGAGACAGACATTGAAATAAATTGCAGATATACACATAAATGCTATGAGGCTGAGGATGGGGTGACTATCAAGTGCTAAAAGTATTCAGATCCAAGTGCATAGGTGATGCAGAAGGGAGAAGAAACAGGAGAAAGGAGGGCTTAATCAGGAAAGGCCTCTTGCAGGAAATGTGATTTTAATAAGGCTTTGAAGATGGGGTGGTCTGTTTTATGTGAAATGGTAGGGACTTCTAGGACAGAGGAAGGACGTGAGCAAGGGGTAGGTGGTGAGATGGATGAGATTGAGGTACAGTGAGTAGGTTGCGTTAGAGGAGCAAAGTGTGAGAGCTGGGTTGTAATAGGAAATCAATGTGTGAAGGAAGGAGGAGGGGAAGCTGACTGTTTTAAAGCCTATGATAAGGAGTTTCTGTTGGATGTGGAGGTAAATGGGCAACCACTGGTTCTTGAGGAGTAGGGTGATGTGGATTCAATTTTATTTTTTTCTCAGAAAAATGATCCTGGCAGTATAATATGGACTAATAGTGATGGTACTGTAAAGCCCTTATTTACCAAGCACTGTACTAAGTGCTGGGGCAGATACAAGATAATCAGGGTGCACACACTCCTTGTCCCACATGGGGCTCGCAGTCTAACTAGGAAGAAGTAGAATTTAATTCCCATTTCACAGATGAGGAAATCGAGGCACAGAGAAATGGAGTGACTGGCCTAGGTCACACAGCAGACAAGTGGCAAAGCCAGGTGTAGACACCAGGTCCTCTGCCTTCTGGGCCCGGACTCTTTCCACTAGGTCCCGCTGCTTCTCATTGGGGAGAGAAAGGAGGTTGATGCAGTAGTCAAGGGTTAAGTGCTTCATTCAGCAGAGCAGCAGTTTGGATGGAGAAGAAAGGGTGGATTTTAGACATGTTGTGTAGTAAAACCAACAGGATTTGGTGACAGACTAATGCCACAGCTTGTGAGGCAAGGAGGATAGAGGTGTTGTCTACATTGAATGGGAAGATGGGGGAGGCCACGGTTTGGGTGGGAAGAAGAGGCATAGTGATTTGGAGGTGACAATCTTACGGTATTTGGGGAGAAGGGGGAGACATCCAAGTAGAGATGCCCTAAAGGCAGAAGGAAATGGGAGATTTGCAGAGGAGAGAGGTCAGAACTGAAGAGGTAGCTGAAACCAGGTGAGCGAGTGAAAGAGTGGGTGTAGAGAAAGATAAGAAGGGGACCCATAACTGAGCCTTGAGGGACTCCCACAGTAGAGGATGGGAGGGAGAGGAGGAGCCTGGAAAAGAGATAGAGAATGAGTGGCCAGAGAGATAGGAAGAGAACCAGGAGAGGACAGGACCAGTGAAGACAAGGTTAACAATCAATCACACTTATTGAGAGCTGATTTTAGGCAGGGCACTATACTGAGGACTTGGCAGAGTTGGTGGACATGTTCCCTGACCACAAGGACCTTAGAGTCTAAAGGTTAGATAATGTTTCACCTTGCTGCCTCCTACCTCACCTCGCTGTCCTCCCAATACAACCCAGCCTGCACACTTGCCTCCTCTAATGCCAAACTACTCACTGTACGCGATCTCATCTATCTCACCACCGACCTCTCACCCACGTCCTGCCACTGGCCTGGAACACCCTCCCTCTTCAAATCTGACAGACTACTCTCCCCACCTTCAAAGCCTTACTGAAAGGGTGTCTCCTCCAAGAGGCCTTCCCTGACTAAGACCTCATTTCCTCTTCTCCCACTCCCTTTTGCGACACCCTGACTTGCTCCCTTTGCTCTCCCCCAACACTCCCAGCCCACAGCACTTACGTACATATCTGTAATTTTCTTTATTTGTATTGATGTCTGCCTCCCTGACTCTAGACTCTAAGCTCATTGTGGGCATGGACTGTGACTGTTTATTGTTGCATTGTACTCTCCCAAGGACTCAGTACAGAGCTCTGCACACAGAAAGAGCTCAATAAATATGATTGCTTGATGTTTCCAGGAGAAGGAGCTGGTCCACAGCCTCGAAGACCACGGAAAGGTCAAGAAGGATTAGGATGGAGTAGAAGCCGTTGCATTTGGCAAGGAGGTCATCACCAGTGACCTTAGAGAGGGCAGCTACCATGGAGTGAAGGCAGTGGAAGGCAGATGGGGGGGGGGGGGTCAAGGAGAGAACTGGAGGAGATGGAGAGGAGGCAGAAGGTGTAGAGGAATGGTAGGAAGGCGATGGGGCAATAACTGGAGGGAGCCATGGGGTCAAAGGAGAGTTTTCTTAGGATGGGGATACACGAGAATGTTTGGAAGCAGGGGGAGAGGCCACTGGAAAATGAACAGCTGAAGATGGTGTTCAGGGAGGAATGAAGAGAGGGGGCAAGTGGTTTAATAAGGCACGAAGGCAAGGGGTCAGAGGCACAGATGGGAGGCGATGGATAGGGAAGGAACGTGGCCTCGTGGATAGAGCACGAGCTTGGGAATCAGAGGGTGTAGGTTCTAATCCCAGCTCCGCCACTTGTCTGCTTTGTGACCTTGGGCAACTGACTTCACTTCTCTGTACCTCAATTCCCTCATCTGTAAAATGGGGATTATAATAATAATAATGTTGGTATTTGTTAAGCGCTTACTACATGCAGAGCACTGTTCTAAGCGCTGGGGTAGATACAGGGGAATGAGGTTGTCCCACGTGAGGGTCACAGTCTTCATCCCCATTTTACATATGAGAGAACTGAGGCACAGAGAAGTGAAGTGACTTGCCCACAGTCACAGTTGACAAGGGGCAGAGTCGGGATGACCATGAGCCCCAGGTGGGAAAGGGCTGATTATCTTGTATCGATCCCAGCGCTTAGAACAGTGCTAGTCAGTAAGTGCTTACCAAATACCACAATCATTACTATTATTATTTAGAGAGGAGGCCGGGGATTTCTTCTTGAGATACTACTGGGAAAGATGGGAGAGTAGAAGAGTGGGCTGGAGGACGGAGGGGTTGATAGGGAGCAAGGGAGATTTTAGGGTCTTCCCACTCAGTGGTTTCAATTTTCTCAATAAAGTACATGGCCAGGTCATTAGGGGCAAGAGATGGGAAAGATGCGGGGCAGGAGATTAGAGGAGGGAGTTAAACATCTGGAACAGCTGGCATGGGCAATGGATAGGGGAGTCAATCAGGATGGAGAAAGAACGCTGTCAGGCGGGAGAGAGGGCAGAAATAAAAGTAGGTGAAGATGAATTTGAGATGAACAGGGTCAGCTTGCTCTCTGGATTTTCACTAGCAGCACTCTGCAGCTTGTGGACAGGAGCGGAGGAAGCATACTGAGGAAGTGATCCAGGGCTGTGCAGTAGTGGTACTAGATCAGTGAAGGGGCAGGGGAGGAAGGGAGTTGACTTCAGTGGACAGGACGGTGTTATGACTTTTACTTTTCAGATGCTCCCCAAGCACCGCCCACAGTGCTCTGCACATTGTAGGTGCTCTGTGAATATTGTTGATATTGATTCCCCCTGTTAAAAGTTACAAGACCTACTGATCCATGCCTGGCTTTGAAAACTGACACCTTGTTCAAATGAGGTGAAACGATTATTCAGCCAGGAGGCATTGTGGAACATACTTCTCTCTGATGAACTAATTGATGGGCCGCATCACAGGCTTCTGACTAAAAAAAACACTCTATGATCTTTTAACACATGCAAGCAAGTGCAGATGAGTAATGCGTCGGAATGTGGGAATTTTTGTCTGAGCTGTAATGAAGGCAGCTTATGACAAACTTCTTTAAAAATAGCTTTCCCCATGTTAGAAGTTACCGTGAATACAAAATGCTAAAAACCTAAGGAGAAAAAGAAAACAAGTGAGTGTGATTGTCAAATCAGATAAATGAGATTACCTTAACCTTGTTTTTCAGTTTTGCCATTTTTTTCTCCATTTAAAGTAATCGTGGTATGGTGACTGCATCGATGATCCTCCAGACTCCCTCTCCATTTTTCACTCTCCTTAACTCCTCTCGTTTCCTACGCCACATTGATAATTGACCAAATGGACCTCTGCCTCCTCAGACACTGATGCTCTTCTACGATCAAAAACTTAATACCCTCTCCCGCCACCTGCAAACTCTCTCGCTCAGCCCACGCTGGCCTACTAAGTTGCTGCTTCTTGTTATATTGTACTCTCCCAAGCAATTAGTACAGTAAGCAATTGAGCACACAGTAAGTGCTCAATAAATACGACTGAATTAATGCTGCTTGATTTGGTCCCTTCGTTCTGCCCGGAGCCTGCTGTACAATCCCTCAGGAACCTTTACTCCCTTAACTCGGCCCAACTATCCCAAGTTCTAGAGATCCTCTTCTCCCTGGACGGAAGGATCCTCTCCTTGAACACGGTCCCCCTAGTACTATGGACTCATTCGACCTCCTGTCCCTCCTGGCACTCAATCCACCTCCCTCGCATCCTGGCTCATCCCCAACTTCTTCCTTTGCCCTGGGTTTATGGTGCTGGGAGCTCCTGGATGAAATCCAGAAGTCGAGCTGACTAAATCTACTCCAGCTACTCACAGTCATCCTAGAACTCTGCCCTAACCACTGCACGGTCACACTCTTAATCCTCCCTTCTTAACTCCTTGCCTCTAGCCTCCATTACCTATTTCAAGCCTTCACCTCCCTCCTGAAGCTTCCGTTCCCTCCGCTTCCTCTCTAACAGCTGATAATCTTGCAACCCATCCTACTTCACAAAACAGGGGGACACCACCGGGCATGAGTTTCCCCCATCACTCCACCCTCTTCCTTCCCAGCTGTCTCTACGGAGGAAATGCCCTTCCGATTTTAGAAAACTAATCCCGCACATGTGCCCTGGATCCGATCCTTTCTCACCTCACGTAAAATCTTTCTCCCTCCTTCCTCCCACCCCTCGCTTGTGCCAGCGGCCTCTCCTTCTGCTCTTTTGCCTTTTTAAAAACATGTTCATCTCTTCCATTCTGAAAGAGAGAGTTCCCCCATATCCATTCCTGTCTACGCTCCTCAAATGCTGACATCTACTGTCTCAGTTTCCTGAGCCAGCTCTCAACACCTGTCATGTGAGATTTTGCCTTCTTTCCCTCCAATAAACCCCCCTAATTCAGATTCCTTGTGGCCTATTAAATGGATTATTCTTTGTGCTAATCCTTCCGAATTTACTTGTTGACTTTGAAAACATTGATAACTTCTCCTTCTTGAAATTCTTCTAGCTTTAGTTTCAAATGACACTGTGCCATTCTGGTTTTCCTCCAATTTTTTTGGTTTCTCTTTGTGTCTCCTTGGCTGATTTATGTTCTTCTCCCCCTTTAACTGTGGCTATCCCAAAATGCTCTGGTCTAGACCTTTCCCTATTCTTACTTGATTGGGCACAGTGAAGAGACACTTGGGGCAAGCGAGGAAAATGAGAACATCTAATCAAAAGAGTTTACCTACCATGCATTCTCAAATCTGTATTTCTAGGCCAGACCTCTCCCCCTTCTTCTCCATCCCCATAGGGCCTCTCCCGCTAGACTGTAAGGCCTTTGAAGGCAGGACTGTTTCTAACTCCACTGTACTTTCCAAGCATTTGGTACAGTGCTCTGCACACAGCAGGTGCTCAATAAATATTGATTTGCTGATTAAAACTGATGCATGGCTAAACACAAATTAGCATAAACTCTTCTTAATCCACGTCAGAAGACCTTCTGATGATAAAGTTAGAAATGCCGATACACCGCCACCGGGATCATTTTCAAAAAACAAGGAGATAAAGCTACAGCACACTGCAAAGAAAGTTAAACACCCTCTTCGTTTGTCATTACTACTTTCTTGGGGGTAAATGATGAAATAAACTTCCCTATGTAGTAAGCAACACTCTGCATAAAATTCTTCATCAGGGCCCAATTCTGGCAAGTTAGGAAATCTTTCATGAATTCAAGATAAACGGCTGGCAATAATATCACCTCAAATTTGCTCCCTATCCTATATTTACCCAGTAAATGTTATTTGAATGTTACAGAAAAAGTGTGTTTCAAGAGACCATATGAATGCATTTTTACATAATCAATGGTATCTATTAAGCTCTTACTATGTGCAGAACACTGTATTAAGTGCTTGGGAGAGTTGGTGGACATGGTCCCCGCTCTCCGGGAGCGTATGGTCTAGACGGGGAGGTGGATTTTAAAATAAATTATGGATGTGCACTTAGGTGCTGTAGGGATGAGGACAGGGTGAGTATCAACTACTTAAAGGATACAGATTCAAGAGCATTGGTGATGCAGAGGGGAAGGGACTAGGGGAAATGAGGGCTTTGTTGGGGAAGGCCTCTTGGTGGAAATGTGATTTTAAAAAGGCTTTGAAGGTGGGGAAAGTGGTGGTCTGTCAGATATGAAAGGGGAGGAAGTTTTAGGCCAGGGGGAGGACATAGGCAAGGGGTCAGAGGTGAGAGAGATGAGATCAAGGTACAGTGAAGACTCCTGATCCGGAGTAAGTATTCCAATTAATATGAGGGAATAAAGGCCCATCGTCAAGGTTAATAGTTATTTAGACAAAAAGTTTACAAATGAGTTACTTTGAGGATCTAAGATCAAAAGGTCTTTAGAAGTAGAGTGTGCTGAATATGTTGAATCACTAATTGATAATACCCTCGGATAAATTAACCTTACCTAATAAAACCAGGTAGAGAGATTTGACCGTACTCTCACAGACTTAAAAGACATGGCAGGAAATGGATCCCTGGAGTAACAATCAATTAGAATTACAAATTTCTTACTGGAAAAATTAGACTTCACAAGATTCACAACCACTGAATCTTTGGAGTCAGGCAAGACAAATGAAATAGGATGGACTGTCATATGCGGACCTTTATTTTTTAATCTAAATCAACTTTTAGATGCAATACTTTCAGATCTGCTGTTTGGGGGATAAGGCAGCGTGCGTATCAAGTAAAGATCTTCATATGCATTGTGGCCTACTGGAAAGAGCTCGGCAATCAGAGGACCTGGGATCTAATCCTGGCTCTGCCACTTGCCTGCTGAGTGACCTTGGGCAAGTCACTTCACTTCTCTGGGCCTCAGTTTCCTCATCTGTAAAATGGGGACTCAATACCTGCTTTCCCTCTTAGTTAGACTGCAAGCCCAATGAGGAATAGGAACTGCGCCCAACCTGATTTATATGTGTCTTCCCCAATGCTTAGAATAGTGTCTGGCATGGAGTAAGCACTTAGCAAATCTCATTATTATTATTACTATTGTTGTTACCTCTCCCATAATTTTTTGCACAGGTATTTTTGGCCAAGTCTATATAACACAAGTGTATTTTTCTAGAAGAAATAATTTTTCACCCAAACTTTCATGTGATAAACCTAACCACTCAGTCATCCAAGCAATGCTTGTGGGGAGAACATCCAGAACACAGTTAGTAAAGCATATTATTGTTATTATTAGTAGTAGTACTAATAGTATTTATTAAGCACTTACTGTGTGCAGATCACTGTACTAAGCATTGGGAAAGGGTATACAGGTGGGAATTAGAGCTGGACCCTGCTAGTCTATCAGCAGCTATGGATTTCCAGTGAGATTTCCATCTAGACTGTAAGGTCGTTATGGGCAGGGAACATGTCTAATTCTGTTGTATAGTACTCTCCCAAGTGCTTAGTACACTGCTTTGCACCTAAGTGCTCAATAAATACCACTGATTGATTGGTGTCCCAATTTCAGAGAAAACATCCCCAGAAGGAAACAATGTTTTTAAGTTCCAGCATAAACATAGTTATCTGAATGCTGGATATGGCTTTATTCATTTCCAGTCTATCCACATCTGCTAACAGACAGCTATAAGAGCAATTTAAAATCAGAGACCAAAGGAACTTCTTAGCCAAAGCTATAGTTGGCTACTTTCGGTACAAATATGGCCCATCTCAAAATTAGATGACTACACAGCTTCTCTGAATATACAATCAGTGTAGACTATATATTGATCTTTCCTGTTGGACTGTACACCACTTATGTATCACATACTCTCCTGTAACTGAAAGACTTGCAACTGACCCTACTTCAGAGATGCACAGCTTTCAAGCCAGGGTTCTTTCCACTAGGCCACATTGCTTGGATGTGTTCAGCTCCGCTGCCACTGTGTAAGAATCCCGGAAGGGCTGGACTCTGGGTCTTCCCTCAGCACAAATTAGGCACTGTTATCTGCCTTTCCCCATTGCATGTCGTCTTCCTTTCAGTGACTTTGCTTCTCTTGCTCCCCGTGTCTCTCTCCACTAGCAGCGTGGTCTAGTGGATACAGCACGGGCGTGAGAGTCAGAAGGACCTGCGTTCTAGTTCCGGCTCCCGCACCTGTCTGCTGTGTGACCTTGGGCAAATCACTTAAATTCTCTGTGCTTCAGTTCTCTCATCTGCAAAATGGGTATTAAGACTGCGAGCCCTATGTGGGACAGGGACCGAGTCCAACCCGATCTCCTAGTCTCCACCCCGGCGCTTAGAACAATGCCTGGCACATAGTAAGCACATAACAAATACCACAATTATTATTAGTTCTTCTTAGTCTTCCCTACGTATTGCCCCATCACCCGCCCCTTTGCAACACCTCTGCATTTGGTTATGTGCTCCTTAAGGCCTGTGATATTTGCTCCAATCTCATATCATTTACATACATATCTTTATACTCTACTGCTTCATGTATCTGTAATTTATTCATTCATTCAACAGTATTTATTGAGCACTTACTACGTGCAGAACACTGTACTAAGCTCTTGGAATGTACAATTCGGCAACAGACAGGGACAATCCCTGCTCATCGTCAGGCTTACAGTCCATTCGGGGAATTAATTTTAATCTATATCTCTCTCTGTAAACTGTAAACTCCTTGTGGGCAGGTATCATGCCTACCAACTATAGTATATTATAAATTACAGACTTCTTAGTACAGTGCTCTGCAATAGAGTAAGTGCTCAAAAAATACCACTAATTGATTGGTTTGCAGATCACTGAGATGAAGAGGGGGGATAAGCCGCATTTCTAACCCTCACACAGTACCAGCCAGAGGAAATCCCTTGGATCCCAACCCAGGTTCAAAAATGAAACCTAGTTGCTTCCCCACAGGCCCAGCGCTCATCAAGAGGCATATTTGGGCAACTGCTCAGTACTGATAGCAGGAGAGGCAAGAATGCTATAATCAAATGTGAAAATACCAGCTGCTTTTCTTAAAGACATTCAATGATTGTACTAATTTCTATCTACTAAGGATGCTTGAACTAGAGGAGTGATTAAATGTATTAATACTGCATCTGTTCCTTGAAAGAAAGAACAGTACGCTATCTTCCTGGAAATGGTGTCATCAGTCCCACGAGTGCGTCTCCATGCTCTATTAATTCCCAAGTCCTGTTATCTACTAAAGAAAACCTTTTGTTGCATCCATGCTGGGGTGTCCTCAAGCCTTTTTGACCGTTTTAGCAGTTGACAAGTCGGAACTCTTAAACAGGAGGAGTTATTGATAATCACTAATGAGCTATATTTGCCTGTACACTGAAGGGCATGTATGTTCAAATACTGAATCCATAAAGGACCCTATGAGGTAGAAGAAGTGGTATCTAGGTGCTTACAACTCTTTGGATCCATAAAATCCCAGGGAGGTGACCTTTCACACTCTCCAAAATGTGAAAGAATCTCAGGAATAAGGGCAAATCAACATTATCAAAATCCACCTGTTAATAGCCTCCAATGAGTTCCAAAACAAGTGAGCAGGTGTCCCAATTTAGTAGGCAGGCTAATCCAGAAACTTCACTTCTGCACTCATTCGTAAACTTATATTAATTTGTCTCCCTCTCTAGACTCTAAGATCACTGTGGGCAGGAAATGTCTACCAACTTGGCTATACTGTACTCTCCCAAGCACTTAATACAGACCTGTGCACTCAGTAGGTGCTCCATAAATACCACTGACTGATTTATTAATTGGAAGGGGGAGAGCTGGAGAGTGGCAAAGGGTCAATAAGTGCATTCTACCCATTTGTAAAGGTCTGTGAATAAAAAGAAACACATACATATGTACACATACACAAGGGGACCGTGATTTTTTTAGGCATGGGAGGGTTGTTTTTTCCTTCCCCTTTTTCTTTCTGTCTTGTTTTTCACATTCTCTCTCCCTTTGGCTAAAACATCCTAATTAATTGTTTATATTAATGTCTGTCTCCCCCTCAAGACTCCAAGCTCGTTGTGGGCAGGGAATGTCTATCAACCCAGTTGTCCTCTTCCAAGTACAGAGTACAGTGCTCTGCACAGAGTAAGCAGTAAATTAATACCATGGGTGAGGATGACGGTGATAATAAGGGGTGACTTCCCAGCGCTTTGAACAACTGAAGCCCATCCCGGATTCATTCATTCATTCAATAGTATTTATTGAGCATTTACTACGCGCAGAGCACTGTACTAAGCACTTGGAATGTACAATTGGGCAACAGAAAGAGACAATCCCTGCCCAAAGACGGGCTCACAGTCTAATCGGGGGAGACAGACGGCAGAGCAAAACAGAACAAAAACAACACAACATTATCATGATAAATAGAATCAAGGGGATGTACACCTCATAACAAAATAAATAGGGTAATAAAAAATATATACAAATGAGCACAGTGCTGAGGGGAGGGGAAGAGGGAAGGGGAGGAGCAGAGGGGAAGGGGGGCTTAGCTGAGGGGAGGTGAAGGGGGAGGAGCAGAGGGCAGAGGGGGAGCAGAGGGAAAGGGGATTCAATGCAAGAGGGCACAGCACTGATCGTTGAGGTTTGGCATACTTTCTCTTCAGTGCTTAGAGAGTTCACCCACTTTCCTTGCCAGCCTTCTTTCATTCATTCGATCGTATTTACAGAGCGCTTACTATGTGAAGAGTCCTGTATTAAGCGCTTGGGAGACTACAGTACAATCAACAGACATATTCCCCTGCCCACAACGAGTTTACAGTCTAGAGGCTTACAGTCTCCAGTCTAGAGCCTTCTTGCAATTCCTGCCCCTGGCTACATAGGGATCAGTAGGCTACTGCTTCCAGGCCTGGCCACCACCTCAGGGCACGGTGTCAAGGAGTGGCAGCTGGGCAGGGTAAGGGGTTGGCCATGTGGGCACATTAGTGGGGATGGGCTGGTGCCCACCATCACCACATACTGTGTTGTGAACCCACGAAGTAATGAAGTCATTCAGAATGCTGCACTTGCGCACAACGTGATGAACTTACAACCTACACAATGGAAGGGTGAGACAAATTTTTCCCTGCCCCAGGATGGCCAAATGTCTAGAGCTGACCTAGATTACTTCCTCCATTCCTCTATCTGACCTGAACTCGAATCCTGCAGGTGTAGGGTACTGGTCACTCACATCACTTCTGAGCAGCATTCTTAGTGCCTAAAAAGCCCTACTAATGATCATCCTATTGGGCAAAAATGAGAAAAGTCTCTCGCCTATCTTTACGTATATGTGATATGAGAGAGCTTTTCTTTCAGTTTTTCTTCTGTTTTTTCTTCTTCCTGGCCACAACCCACAGGATGGAATTTCAACATCAAGAGTGTCATCTCTGAACGCAGAGTCAGCTCTTTAAATATATACACAGACACACAAACACAAATAAACACGCCCAAACAAACGCTTGCTTGCCAGGACGTAAGCTCCTCGAGGGCAGTGATCAATGTCTACTTATTTCTCCCAAGTGCTTAGTAAAGTGCTCTGGACACAGTATTCTCTCAGTAGAGACCACTGAGTGATCAGCGTAAATCAACACCGATCTGAAGAAAGCAAAAACGTTGTTCTGGCCGCACCCTAGGAGACACAGGTTGGATATGGGAAAATGAGCAACTCTCTCTGGTCTTAAGGGCAAATCAATCCATAAAACACTTTGAAATGGAAGAAAATGTCCAGGTGATATTATTACTCTTAATACTGATAATAATAAAGGGATGCTGAATATTTTTAAAATATAAATACTTCATAAAAGTTTAAAATACCCTAATTTCTGATGTGGATTATCAGATACATACATTTTAATGGAGATGACTACAGAATCCTCACTGAAATTACATTAGGAAAGTTGAGCGGTTTATTCATGCACGACTTTGTCTCCATACCCAAACTACCTGCTCGTGACCCACAGATCGACTCTATCAACACTTCCCTCTCCACGGAACTCAGCTCCCTCACACCTCTTCGCATATCTTGATCTACAAATCCGCAACCCTGGATCACTTCCCCAGTACACTTCTTCCGCTCCTGTGCACGAGCTGCGGGGAGAGCTGCTGGCAGAAATTCAGACACCTGGCTCACGTCATCTATCTGAAATTCATCCTTCCCTGTTGTAAGTCTACCCTCTCTTCCACCAAACAATACTTCTCCGGCCCTAATCACTCCAATTCCATCGCCCACACCAGCTGTTCCAGATGTTGAACTCTCTCCTCAAACCCTCCGTCCCCCCAACCCCCCACCTCTTTTCCCTAATGACCTGGTCATGTAGTTTATTGATAAAACTGAAACCATCCGGCACAATCTCCCTAAAATCTCCCCTGCTCCTCTCTAGTCCTTCCCTCTTCCTGAGCCCTATTCGACTCTGCCAATTTTTACAGGAGTATCTGATAATAATAATAATAATAATAATAATAATAATAATAATAATATTGGTCTCTTCAACTCTGCCCACTTTTCCAGGAATTAATAATAATGATAATATTGGCATTGTTAAAGCGCTTACTATGTGTCAAGTGCTGTTCTTAGTACTGGGGTAGATACAAGCTAATCAAGTTGGACAGAGTCCCTGTCCCACATGGGGCTCACAATCTTAATCCCCATTTTACAGATGAGGTGACTAAGGCCCAGGGAAGTGAAGTGACTTACCCAAGGTCACACAACAGACAAGTGGTGACACCAGAATTAGAACCCAGGTCCTTCTGGCTTCCAGGTCCGTGCTCTTTCTCTGGCTTCCTCTCAAAATCCACTCCCTCCACCTGTGTCTCTGACTCCATCCCTTCACATCTTAACAAAACACTTGGCCCCACCCTTCTTCCTTCCCTATCCACCATCTTCAACCATATATTTGAAGCAGCGTGGCTTAGTGGAAAGAACATGGGCTTGGGAGTCAGAGGGCAAGGGTTCTAATCCTGGCTCCACCACTTGTCTGCTGTGCGACCTTGGGCAAGCCACTTAACTTCTCTGTGCCTCAGTTACCTCAACTGTAAAACTGGGGTTTAAGACTGTGAGGCCCACATGAGACAACCTGATGACCTTGTATCTACCCCTGTGCTTAGAACAGTGTACACAGTAAATGGGGATTAAGACTGTGATTAAGATTACCCTGTATCTACCCCGGTGCTTAGAGCAGTGCTCAGCACATAGTAAGCGCTTAACAAATACCATCATTATTATTACTTTCCAATGGTTTCATCTCATTTTTGCAGGTTCCTCCTCTGCTTTCTCTAATAGTGGGGGGGTCCCTCAAGGTTAAATTCCGGCTTCATATCTTTTCCCCAATCCCCCTGGAGAACTCATTTGCTCTCTTGGCTTCAGCTACTATCTCTCAGTGGATGATTCCCAAATCTACCCATCCAACCCTGCCTCTTTCCTTCTCTGCAGTCTCGCACTTCCTCCTGCCTTCAGGACAACTCTCTTCGGCTGGCCCGCCGACAATTCGAGCTTAACACATCTGAAACACAACTCCTCGTCTTCCCACCCAAATCCTGTCCTCTCTGTGTCTTTCCCATCGATGTAGACAGCACCTCCATCCTCCCAGTCTCACAACCTCATAACCTTGGCATATAACTCATAACTCAACTCATCTCTTTCACTCAACCCACATATTCAGAGTCACCAAATCCTGTCAGTTCTACCTTCAATAAATCACCCTTTCCATTTCATCCACGCCACTACTTCACTGATCCAAGCACTTATAATAATAATGTTGGTATTTATTAAGTGCTTACTCTGTGCCGAGCACTGTTCTAAGCACCGGGGTAGATACAGGGTAATTGGGTTGTCCCACCTGGGGCTCACGGTCTTAATCCCCATTTTACAGATGGGGCTTTACTTTTGTACCTTTATCATATTCCATCCTGACTACTCGCTGACCTCGCTGCCTCCTGTCTCTCCCCACTCATGTCCATACTTCACTCTGCTGTCCGAATCATTTAAAAAAAAAAATTCAGTCCTATCTTCCCACTCCTCAAAAGCCTCCAGTGGTTGCCCATCCACCTCTGCATCAAACAGAAACTCTTTATCATTGGCTTTAAGGCACCGGATCAGTTCCTCCCCTACTACCTTATCTTGCTGATTTCCTTCTACAACCCTACTTCCCTCCTCTAGCCCTAACTTGCTCACCGTACTTTGATCTCTTCAATCTAGATCCCAACACCTTTCTCATGTCCTCCCTTTGACCTAGAACTCCCTCCCCCTCCATACACAACAGATCACCACTCTCCCCAAGAGGCCTTCCCCATTTAAGCCCTCTTGCCCCCTACTCCCTCACCCTTCTGTATGGCCTACACACTTGGATCTGTCGGTTTTAGGCATTCGATATTCACCCCACCCTCAGTCCCACAGCACTAAAGTACATATCTCTAATATATGTATTTATATAGTCTTTCTCCCCCAGGAAACAGTAAGCACTTTGTGGGCAGGGATGGGGACCTACCAATTCGGTTGTATTGTACAGCGCTCTGCACATGAGAAGCACTCAAATACTACTTACTGACTGCTTGATTTTCAAATACGCACTGCTTGGTATTTTGCCCAACTGGTATTCCTAGTTCAGTTATCAGTTCCTTGTATTATAATGCACATCAAATACTTGAAAACTGAAAAAAAGGTTGCCAGTGTTCAGTACAGTGTATTAAAAGCTAATGCTACCCAAATTTCCCATTAGGAAGCTATGTAAAATATAGTTATTGCTTTACCAGTATCCTCAAAGAACACTCTGTCAGAAGGTCTAATCCTGACTCCGCCACATGTCTGCTGCGTGACCTTGGGCAAGTTACTTAACTTCTCTATGCCTCAGTTCCCTCATCTGTAAAATGAAGATCGAGACTGTGAGCCCCATGTGGGACGGGGACTCTGTCCAGCCTGATTTGCTTGTATCCACCCCAACGCTTAGTACAGTGTCTGGCCTGTAGTAAAAGCTTAACAAATACCATTATTATTATCATCATTATTATATGGCAGGGCCAGGATTAGAACCCAGGTCCTTCTGATTCTGGTAAACAGTTAGGGATCCCAGCTAATAGCCATCCTGTAAAATCCCTCAAGCCATCTTGCATGCTAAGAATTGGCCACTTCCTACTTTCTGCTTCCGGCTCTCAACACATTTTTTAAATCTTTTTAAGATGAGAGCTTGACATTGAGGCACTGCAGGAAACAAACAGCCCTGGGGAAGCAGAAACAAATAAGGACCTTTATCTCAAATAAACATCAGCGTAATCAAAGGGTGAAACCTGCTGCTTATTTATAGAAGGTACAAAAGTAAACCCGACAGCTAAAGGTCACAATAACTGCATATGGTCATCAATTTTGAGCTATTCTAACAAAACCCAGTACAACGAAATAACCAAATGACTAAGTTCCACACACGCCAGGGCGGCGACGGGCAATTTCCCCACTTGTTACTTTTCCTTCAAATTTCTAGCTCCAGATGAGGTGACACAATAGAATCAACTAAAAATTCTGCTCTTAAGTGATGCAGATTAATAAACCTGAACCAAGACAAGGGTATGTGGGGGAGGAAGGGGTGTCAACTTGACTGCCGAATTGCAACACTGTCAGAAACAAAACCACTTTTCAGGGTCTCTTTCCTGACAGGAAATCAGTGTCTGCGCCAAAGAAGTCCCAGTACCAAATGGCAAGGCAGGCTCGCTAGGAGCCACCAGGCTTTACCCCCGGCCTTCAATTAGGCAGCGACGTTACCAGAAACTGAACCACTTTTCGGGGTCTCTTTTGCGACAGGAGGTCAGAGTATGCCCCAAAGAAGCCCCAACACCATATGGCAAGGAGGGCTCGCTAGAAGCCACCACGCTTTACCCCTGGCCTACAGCAGGGTGCTGTGCCAGACTCAGGAAGGGAGGTGCCAAAACAAACATAATTGAACATGCGTTCACAGACGTATGCAGAAACAAGTTTGTGATTGTTGTCCGTGTCCTTCAACAGGGGTGTCCTTCCAAAATGAGATTTAGAGGAGACACGGGGCAGGGGGGAAAGGAGAGGGAAGAAACATCCTGATGTAAAGGACAGGAACTCCAAAACAGGAATTTCTCATGAATGTTCTGCTTCCCTCATCCACGTGTAGCATTTTTTCTGGCTTGGAGAGTCTTCTCCTCACTGGATAAATTATTTGGAGAACCTTATCTGAGAAACAGCACGGCCTAGTGAACAGAGCACGGGCCTAGGAGTCAGAAGGCCTTGAGTTCTAATCCCGGCTCCGCCACTTGTCTGCTGTGTGACTTTGGGCAAGTCACTTAACTTCTCTGTGTCTCTGTTCCCTCATCTATAAAACAGGGATTAAGACTGTGAGCCCTATGTGGGATGGGGACAGGGTCCAACCCTATTACCTTTTATCGACCCCAGCACTTAGAACACTGACTGGCACAGAGAGTAAATGCTTAACAAATACCACAATTATTATTATCATTAATTACTATTAGAGAACTGGGGAAAATTAGACTGTCTCACAGGCAAACAAAATAAGTTGTTGGTAAATGTCTTCACTTGGACTGACAAATCTAGAATTTTACTTGCCAGCCTATCATTTCTTAGATCCATACAGACCGATAATGAGCCCTGTAGGATATGGACATTTAAAGGTCATCTACATTCTCTTCAAGGGAGGTCTGGTCTAATCCGGTCCAGCCATTTGCTTCTGGGCTTTTAAAATTACTTGGCCATGTCATTCACCCAGCCAGACTGAGTTTTTTATTGGCAAGAATGAATATTCCCCTAGAAATCCACCAGAAATCTAGGTTTAGCTATGGGAGTTCAGGCACTTTAATTTGTAAATAATGCTGGACACCACAGATTGATAGGGGATTTTTTTTTCAGGGGGTGTTGGGATTGGCGGATCCAGAGGGAGAGAGAAAATTGATATTTCTATTTCTTTCCAAGTGATCTGTCACAATGGTAGTGTCACTTCTTTACAACACACCTAGGCCAAGTGTAGGTGTTTGAATAAAACGTGAGCAACCAGAGATCCAAATCTGCAGATTCTTCCTGTTTTCTTTTTATATTGAACCACCTATTAGAATCTGCCTGAAATGGATGCTGAAAACATAGCTATTTCTTCTCAACATGGGTCTGACATAAAGGGCATAAAAGGATCTTACTATCAAATACTCAGAAACAAAACAAAATATAAGCCAACTGGGGATAAAGCAACTAGTTTTATTCTTTTGCCAACAACTGCTTCTATAGTTGAAGCCCTAAAGGAGATTTTTAGTACAGTTCAGATCCATAATTTTACAAGAGGAATTCTTCCTCAATTAGGAAAAATTCTGAGCATGGGATCTGCTTGTCAGCAGACTGAACAATGCTCTAGGCAGTGACCTGGAAGACCCTAACTAAGCCATTACTTCCTTTTCTGGTTTCCAGTTCATTTCCAGCAGCTCACCTAATTGTAGAGGCATCTTTATTGTTTGCTTGGTTTACATCACTTCCTGCTAGATTTTTAGCTTCAAGATAGGATAGGAGAATTACCCAATGGCAAAATTAAGGTTTGGTTTTTTAATCATTGGATTATCACTATCAACATAAAGCCAACTTCATGAGTTTGAAATATAAAAGAGCAAAAGTAGACAAGTAATAGGGTTCAAATTAGCCAAGGCAGTAAGACACCTAGTCAGCAAGAGATGCAGCGAGGCCTAGGGAATACAGAGAGGGCCTGGGTTGTAATCCCGGCTCCGCCTTCCGTCTGCTGTGTGACCCTGGGCAAATCATTTCACTTCCTCTGTGCCTCAGTTCCCTCAGCTGTAAAATGGTGATTAAGATTGTGAGTCCCATGTGGAACATAGACTACATATAACCTGATTAACTTGTATCTATCCAATGCTTACTACAGTGCCTGGCACACAGTAAGTACCAAACAAATACCATGAAAATTTAAAAAAGAAAAACTAGGGAGTAGCAGATGCGGAAGTTATGCACTATCTTAAATAAACCAATTACTACCTTACTGTTTGAATCCAAGAGAATTTTCATCTCTTTAAAGGTCTGGTCTCCCACGCCTTTCTGCCACACCCTGATTTGTTCCCTTTGTTCTTCCCCCCCAGCCCCATTCATTCATTCAATCGTATTTATTGAGCGCTTACTATGTGCAGAGCACAGTACTAAGCGCTCAGAAAGTACAACACAGCAATAAATAATAATAATAATTATCATATTTGTTAAGTGCTTATTATGTGCCAACCACTGTTCTATGCGCTGGAGTAGATACAGGGTATCAGATTGTTCCATGTAAAGCTCACAGTTTTAATCCCCATTTTACAGATGAGGTAACTCAGGCCCAGAGCAGTTAAGTGACTTGCCCAAGGTCACACAGCAGACAAGTGGCGAAGTCGGGATTAGAACCCACGACCTCTGACTCCCAAGCCCATGCTCTTTCCACTAAGTCATGCTGCTTCTGTGAATAAAAAGAGACAATCCCTGCCCGCAACGGGCTTACAGTCTAGGAAGGGGAGACAG
The DNA here is from genome assembly GCF_004115215.2 of Ornithorhynchus anatinus. Classification (NCBI taxonomy): domain Eukaryota; kingdom Metazoa; phylum Chordata; class Mammalia; order Monotremata; family Ornithorhynchidae; genus Ornithorhynchus; species Ornithorhynchus anatinus. The sequence continues at coordinate 48,615,051 of NC_041732.1, read as the reverse complement.
ACATCAAAACAAGTAAACAGGCATCAATATAAATAGAATTATAGATGCATACATATATACCTAAGTTCCGCGGTGCAGAGCAAGTCAAGGTGCCACGGAAAGGGCTGAGGAAAAGGGGGCTTAGTCTGGGAAGGCCTCTCGAATGAGGTGCACCTTCAGAAGGGCTTTGAAAGGGAGAAGAGTGATTGTTTGCCAGATTTGAGGAGGGAAGGCGTTCCAAGCCAGAGGGAGGACGTGGGCCAGGGGTCGGCGGTGAGACAGGTGAGATTCAGGCACAGTGTAATGGTTAGCCCCAGAGAAGCGGAGTGTGTGGGTTGGGATGTAGGAGAAAAGGGAGGTGAGGTACGAAGGGGCACGGTGACGGAGAGCTTTACAAAGCACTTAAGTACCTATCTGTAATTTTATTTATTTGTATTGCTGTCTCCCCCAACTCTGGACTGTGAGCTCCTTGTGGGCAGGGAATGTCACTGTTTATTATTGTTTCGTACTTTCCCAAGCGCTTAGTAGAGTGCTCTGCACACAGTAAGTGCTCCAAAAATATGACAATGAATGAATGGTTTATGACCTGGGAAATACTTAAATTCCCATATTAATATTTACTCCTCCCAGAATTCCTGCAGAGTAAAGGAGGAGTTATCCCATTTTATACAAAGAAAAAGTGAGCCATAGGAAATCTAAATGACTCACCTAGATGTCACAAGCAGAACCAGGATGCATAGCTCTTGAACTCCCTTATATGTTTTTGTCCATTGAGACATAAGATAAATACTGAATCTCAAGAGAAGCGCCTCGATTTGGGGGTTTCTTAATCTCTAGATTTTATCACTGATAAAGTACTACTCCAAAGTCTAGATTACGATTATTCACTGTCTTGGGCAAAAGAGCCAGCCTGCAATTTACTCTGAAATCTACAGGGTCCAGGAAGTTCCATTTTAAACTCAGTACTTCCATTTTCCCTTCACTTCCAAAGGCATTGGAACAACAACTAGTCATCAAGGCAACCAGATTAAGACAATCAAGAGTTCACAATAAAAATCATTCTGGCATCTCATTATGATCCACCTCCATGTACATGTTTATGCACATTTTAAAGGTCAAATTAAGAATTAAACCTCATTCAGTAAAATGACTGTTGCCAGTGGCAACAGGGCTACATTAGATAAAACTTGAGTAACCAATGGCAACAAAAATGTTAAGAACAAATTTACTACCAGGTGGGAAACATAACTAGGCAAATTTGGCTTTGGAAATATGCAAACTCTGGTGATAAATGTACAACCCTGAACGCTTTACTCCAGGTATCAGAGAGGGTCACAAAACTTTAGGGCCAATGAAATATTAACGGATATCCAATAAACTGCTTGGCATTTCTTTTCAAGTATTATTTTCCTCCAAAGTACCTAGAAAAACAACCATGTCAGGCCAATCTAATAATAGGTCTGGATTGTTGCTTCATTAACAGGCAAAATGTAATTGACCGTGAGCTACTAAGCAATAATCCAGATTTAACTGTATTTTTCTGTTAACTTATTTCTACTACCAAACTAAAACCACCACATTTAAACAAGTTCTTTAGGTGCAAACAAAAACACAAAAGCCAAAAATGCCTCCTAAAAAATAATACTCCTTAAATTTAAGCAGGCATAAAGAGAGGTCCAAGAAATAAGTAAAACGATTATATGAAAAATATTCCTTACATTTGGCAAGATTCCTGTTAAATCGTTTTCACATACTAGAATTTTCACACTTACATAACCTTCTGCAAATAGAGACTGAATGTTGTTTACAACAGCTTCCAGAAGGCCAATGCCCACTGGGCTTCAAAAATACACTAAGATTAACTGTTCTTCAGGCACAGGTGTGCCAAGAGGCCATCGCTGTGTGGCCTGAAAATAGGGCAGAGTGTTGTTGGTTTTTCCAGGATTTTAAAACACAAAGAAACCTCTGTGCCCTGTAGTTGCATGTACAAGCAAACAAGAATGGCAGAACGCCTGGAAGTAGTTTTTCTGCCTCTTATTTTTACCAACACCAATCAAGCTCTCAGCAGGACCTGAGATCTGCAGTGATCTGCCCAGATCTCACAGGACACCAGGAGGCACACCTGGCCTCACAGGGGACCAACGGCTCCTATGTCAATCACTCGGATTGGCAGGTGAACCTGATGAGAGCACCTGGACTCCAGCCAATTCCAGGGGAGGAAGGCAACACAATGATGTCAGGGAGAAAGGAGACAGAGGACAGTTTTCTCTCTCTCTCTCTCTCTTTTTTAAAGTGGTACTTCTTAAACATTCATTATGTGCCTACCACTGTTCTAAGCGCTGGGAAAGATATAAGATAATCAGCATGGACACAGACCCACATGGGGTTAATGGTCTAAGTAAGAGGGAGTAGGATTCAATCTCCATTTTACAGATGAGGTAATTTGATAAAGAAGTTCGTTCATTCATTCAATCACATTTATTGAGCGCTTACTGTGTGCAGGGCACTGTACTAGGCACTTGGAAAATACAATTAGGCAACAGAGACAATCCCCGCCCAATAATGGGCTCACAGTCTAGAAAGGGGAGACAGACAACAAAACAAAACAGACATCACTACCATCAAAATAGATAAATAGAACCATAGAATAATGCCCACCATTAGTAAAATAGAGTAATATGTATATTGTACATATGTACAAATGTACAATATGTACAAATATATGTAAGTGCTGTGAGGAGGGGAAGAGGATAGAGCAGAGGGAGGGAGTAGGGGGAATGGGTAAAGGAGGATGAGCAGAGGAAAAGGGAGGGCTCAGTCTGGGAAGGCGTCCTGGAGGAGGTGAGCTCTCAGTACCGCTTTGAAGAGGGGAAGAGAGTTAGTTTGGCAGATGTGAGGAGGAAGAACATTCCAGGACAGCGGGAGGACGTGGCCCAAGGGTCGATGGCGGGACAGGCAGGAACGAGGCACTGTGAGGAGGTTAGCGGTGGCAGAGGAGCAGAGTGTGCAGGCTGGGCTGTAGGAGGGAGCAATGTGATGGACAGCTTTGAAGTCAAAAGTGAGGAGTTTTTGTTTCCTCAAAAGTCCCCAAACGACTTACCCAAGGTCACACTACAAACAAGTGGCAGAGCGGAGATTAGAACCCAGGCCCTCTGACTCCCATACCTGTATACTTTCCACTAGACCATGCTGCTCTCTTGATTCCCTGCTTCGACTGAGGAAAATCATGCACCTTGGGTCTCAGGCCAAAGATGCCTTGTGGTGGACTTTCCGCAAGGAGAGAAGATGAGGTGGACTTTGCAATCTTTAGGGTAACCCAGAGATAAGTAATGGCCACGATTCTACATTATAATTAGTCTGAAGTCGATTCAGAAGTTTGGCTTTAAAATCCCTTTTGCCTTTTAACTGCTGTCGATAAAATTCAATATTCCTGGCTACGGGAGGTTAACGATTCTGTCTTGGATAATTTTTCATGTATAACAGTTAGTTTTATATCTTTCTACAAAGAAGGGTGTCTGTGATGTCTCTCTATGGGCAAGCCCATTACTTCCAGGGATACCGCACCTTGGTTTTGGAGTGGGAACTGAAGCAACTGGCCTTCTTCCCCCTCAGCTCGCTGCCCTTCCTGTCAGCTGTAAACTCCTTGAAAGATTTTAGGGATTTTGGAGGTAGGGAAGCTGGGAATGGGGTGGTGTTTCAAATCTAGCCAGTCCTGGGATAAGGAGACCTAGCCAGAGCAAGTAGACTGTCCTCTTTTTTGACCTGGATTGTTCCTACTGGAAAAATTCCAGCTATACAGACTGGGGCAATCTGGTAAAGGCCGGTAACAAATTCCCGGGGGTTTGGCATTGGAGTCCCCGGGTCTGTGCTCCGATCCACCCCCAAATGGAGTGGGCCTGGGAATGGCTTTACCCCAATCTGTTCTCTCAACACTTGGTGTGTCATAATGTATTGGCAACGTGCTTGTGTAGCCTACCTGCCTTTGCCAGTGAAGGTGGGAGCACATAAGTGAAGAACTAAATAGGAGCCCTTAACCTTGGAATAAATGCCGAGACCATATCCTTCCAAATCTGCTGCACCTCAATGCCTCCCATTTCAAAGCCTTCCTAAAATACCAGCTCCTCCGGTAATGCTTCACCAATTAGTTCCCAACACCCCCGGTCAGAATCCAGTTTATCACCCCAGCACTTAAATATTTATACCCCATCCTCAATAATTATATATCTATTGCGTGTTCAATTATTCTGATCCTTGTTTTTCCTACTGCCCTCACTATCAGTAAAATATTTTATATGTTGCTTCTCCCTTATGAGTGTAAGCTTCTGGTGGGCAGGAAATTCATCTTTTGCTTCTTTTATATTTTCCCAAGCCCTTAGTTCAAACCCTTGCACTCAGCACGCATTCAATAAATACCATTATTTCTACTACTACTACTAATAATAATCGTGGTATTTGTTAAGCGCCTACTATGTGCCAGGCACTGTACTAAGCGCTGGGGGAAATACAAGCAAATTGGGTTGGAGACAGTCCCTGTCCCAAAAGGGGCTCACAGTCTTAATCCCCATTTTACAGCTGAGGTAACTGAGGCAGAGAAAAGTGAAGCAACTTCCCAAGGTCACAGAGCAGACAAGTGATCTTCTGACTCCCAGGCCCTTGCTTTATCCACTAGGCCATGCAGCTTCTACTAATTGGACTGCTCAGATTTACAAGGCTCTGGTTATCAGGTCCTGGAAAACTGTCTGGAATAAAGGAAGAATCTTCTAGGTGAAGAACTTTATACTGTGAAAGCAATGGCTTCTTTCTATAAAAATCATCTCGTAATCCATAGAAGGAACTAAAGGATACAGTGACTTAAATTATCTTTTGGCCATGACTTATTTGGTTTAGACACGAGGGAAGATCTCTTCGTTTATCAATTCTCATCAGGGATCTGTGACTACTTTCCTAAGCAGACAAATCACCTGAAGAACTGTGACATTAACTTGTTTCCATGTGCCTAAAATCAAAAGCCCTCAGTTTGCAGTATTACTTAAAAAGATTATTTTAACAAGGCTATTAATAGTTGAAAAAATTGCCAGAAGAATAACTGCAGTTGACATTTTCAATATGTCTGCATAGAAAGAAGAGGAGTGAAAACCTCACGTCTGCTCCAAAGGAAAAGGCTCTCACTAGATCCTAAGAAAACTTAGAAATCAAATGTGTTTGCTCTATTTCATTATATTCGAATATCCAATACCCTCTGACCATGTCCTCCTTTCAGTCAATTGCATCAGCTATTTTTAGTCTGATTTCTATTAGGACGAACTCCATTTACAACCCATTTAAAGAGATTAAAGGTAAAATGTTAAAAAGCAAGAGTGAAAGTGTTAATAAATGCACTGAGTTATATGCCCAAGTGAACGACAGTAAAAGGTTTGGATGGGCACAACTCCCTTTGCTTGCTTGAAGTCTACAGCATCAACAATATCCAACCTCTGCACCAATCTACTCAGAGGCTGATGAATTATTCAGATAGTTAAAAGGTTTGTACATCAGATATAGAACATTTACCAGGAACACAGTCTTTCCCATCTTCAAGAGAGCCAAACCTGTGCCTCAAATTAGTTTGTTCCATCAGCAGCATATTCTTGGAAGAGAACTTAACCTCTGAGAAGGAGGAGGAAAGCTAAACGGGCAAGATTCCGGAACTTTCATTTATTTTGGTTTGCTTCGTGCCGGCAGTACCAAGCAACTCTACTTGATCATCAATCAATACCGTGTTAGGAGGCCAATTTTCAAAATGACGGCACTGGGCTTCGTTTCCCTCGGATGAAGTGTTGGGTTTAGGGGTCAATTACGACACCTCTTCCTCTGCCAGTGTTGTGGACCGTGGGGAAGATTAAGCCAGAGGAGAGGAAGTTCTTCCATTTCCAGGCTGGAATGCTACAAGCAGCTCTGGAAGCAGGGAGGTTCTGGCCAAGGGCAACGTTTCCTGGGAGCTGGGTACCTGACAGGGAATGTTGGGCTGCATGGAAAGACTAAGCTTGTCTCTAGACTGTAAACTCACTATGGGCACGGAATGTGTCTGCTCATTGTTTACTGTACTCTCCCAAGCGCTTAGTACAGTATTTTGCACACAATAGTGCTCAATAAATAACGACTGATTGAATGAAAAGAGTGGCTGAGGCTCTGCCCATAGGTATCAGTGTGCTAGGACAACCAAGTCCTTCTCTTTGTTTTTATGGCATTTGTTAAGTGCTCACAATGTTTCAAGCACTGTTCTAAGCACTGGAGTAGATTCAAGTTAATCGGGCGGGAGAAGGTCCTTGTTCCACATGGGGCTCCCAGTCAAATGGGAGGGAGACCAGGTTTTGAATCCCCATCTTTACAGGTGAGAAAACTGAGGAACAGAGAGGTTATGTGACTCGCTCAAGGTCACATGGCAGGCAAGTGGCAAAGCCGGGCCTATCTCACCTTGCTGCTCTCCTGCTGCAACCCAATCCACCCATTTGGTTCCTCTAATGCTAATCTTCTCACTGCACCTCAGTCTCGTCTATCTCACTACCGACCTCTCTTCCACATACCGCTTCTGGCCCGGAGTGCCCTCCCTCTTCATATCCGACAGACCATCACTCTCACCGCCATTCAAAGCCTTATCGAAGGCATAGCTCCTTCAAGAGGCCTTCTCTGACTAAACCGTCTTTTTCTCCACTCCCTTCTGGGTCACCCTGACTGGCCCCCTTTACTCATCCCCTCCCAGCCCCTCAGCATTTACGGACATATCTGCAATTTATTTATTTACATTAATGTCTATCTCCCCCCTCTAGACTGTAAGCTCATTGTGGACAAGGAATATTGTTCCTAAGCGCTTAATACAGCACTCTGCACACAGTAAGTGCTCAATAAATATGATCAATTGATTAGAACCCAGGTCCTCTGGCCGTGCTTTATCCACTAGGCCATGCTGCATCCCTGTCAGGGTTTGTTTCAAGGTCAAGCACAATGGAATCTAAGTGAGTCGAATAGCTTGTAATTTATTTAAGTAATCCGATCAGCTAATTTCTGAAGGTTTCTAGACTTTCCACTCATATTTCAGGTTGGTTCCTCCTGTGCTATGATGAGGCAAGCACTGGGATTCCACCCAAATTGGCGGAAGAAGTTTATGTGGTACTCATCCCTCCGCCCTTCTCAACACCGCGTTCACAGAATGGAAGCTCCTGAGGGCAGGAACTGAGCTTCCTGATTCCTTTGTTCCTTTGATATCTGCAAAGGAGAGAACATTCTCCTCATCAAGGAGACAACTTCCTTATCTCTTTAAAGGAATGAAAAAAGAGGTAACCACCTTCAATTTCTACATTATACTACCGAATGAAGGTAATCAAAAACATTTTTGCCCATTAATCTAGATTTTCTCTCCCACTGTTTAGAGTTCTTCCCTGAATTTATAAAAAGTGAACAATTTTAGGTACACTAGCAAATGGTCCCAAATGGTTAATAACAACTGGAAATCCATACTTCTGGGACTAAGCAACTGTTTTGCAACATTTAAAATACAACTTCTATTTTCTGGCACGAATTAAAGGAAAACTGTAATGTTTCAGCATTGATTGACTGATTCCCCTCCAGTCTGTCACTATTCCACCACAAGCAGTGGGAGTGCTCCAGCGCTTAGTACAGTGCTTGACACATAGTAAGCCCCTAACAAATACCATAATTATTATCATCGCCCTGGGAGGGAAAAGCACTGGTGACTGGAATAACTGAACAAAACAAAGAGATCATCCAACGATGACCCAGAAAGGCATCAGAGAGGGCTCCATGGGATGACAAAACAAGAGGAAAAGCTGATTTTCTTTCAAATCAATTTCCAAATAATTTGTGAGCCCTATGTGGGGCACGGACTGTGTCCAACCTGATTATCTTGTATCTACCCCAGTGTCCAGTGCAGTGCTTGGCCAGAGTAAGTACTTAAATACCATAATGTTCCCTTAGCCATGTTAAAATCTATCTCCTGGGCCGTTCTACAACAAGATGACAGTCTAATAAGCGAAAAAGACCATAAATAACAGGCAGAATCAGGAATTTGGATTCCACTTTCAGTTTTGCCCAGTCATGCAGTCACTTTTCCTGTGAGCCCCTGTTTCTTCAACCTGAAAATGGGCATGAACACAGTAACTACCTAGGATTTTTACTGAAAGTCAAGCAGGAGCTTTGAAAAATAAGAGGATTCAAATACATTCTGAAATTTTTAGTTCTGATTGCTACTTGAAAGCAGGAAATGACCCAGTTTAGACTGTTGATACTTGAGACTACTGGATTGCAAAAAAGCTTCACTGTATGCAAATTTAAAAAATTCTAATGCAATTTTATTTTTACATTTGCCCACAAGGCAGAAGTACATATCCTGTATAGTGCACTGCCCAATGGCAATACTGCATCATGTGCCTAAAATCTAATTTTTAAAAATAAAACTAGCATAGAAAATCTTTGCCAACAGGAGAACAGAATCAGAGAATCGGAGAAGCAGCATGGCCTAATGGAGAGAGCAAGGGCCTGGATGTCAGAAGGGCCTGGTTCTAATGCCAGCTTTGCCCCTTTTGGACTGTGTGACCTTAATAAAGCCACTTAACTTCTCTGTGCCTCAACTGTAAAATGGGGATTAAGACTGTAAGCCCCATGAGGAACATGGCCTGTGTCAAACCTGATTAGCCTGTATTTACCTCAGTGCTTACTACAGTGTCTGGCACAAAGTCTTTTTAAAAAAAAAGAAAATAACATAGGGTTCAGACTAAAGTAACACCTGTATTTTAGAAACTCATTAATAGATATGCGCTTGTGACTTAAAACACCTTCTTGATGCACTTTGGCCAAAACTTTTTAAGGGACGTAGGATTGTTCCCTCAACAACGTGAATCTGTTTGGAGACGACGAGAGGTGGAACTGGATGATGTGCATAAACGCATGTATGCAACCATACATAAGGCATCAGTGCCGGGTACGTATTTCCTCCCCAGCATTTTAGAATCATTTGGTGTCGTTTACAGCAAATAATATTGAGGTCTGTCTTTCAAGAATCCCAAGCGCTTTTCCATTAAATTGATCCTCCCAGTATCCTGATTCGTTCTTGGCAGAATAAGGTTGAAAGTTAGTTGCAATTTCAGCAACAACTGAGTTCCTACCAAGCGTAAGACACTCTATTAAGTTAGCACTTCGGGGAATACAATAACAGCAGTGGAAACATCCTTGCCCTCAAGTGGCGGGAAGAAGGCGGAAACCAGATTGTAGTGGGAGTTGGAAGAGAGGAAGTGGAAGCCTTTCCTCTCCATCCAAACCGCTACCACATTAATACAATCACTCATCCTATCCCGCCTGGATTACTGCATCGGCCTCCTTGCCGACCCCTCGGCCTCCTGCCTCTCCCCGCTCCAGTCCATACTTCACTCTGCTGCCATGATTATTTTTCTACAGAAAACGTTCAGGACATGTCACCCCACACCTCTATGAACTCCAGTGTTTGCCCATCCACCTCCATATCGAACAAAAACACCTCACCATTAGCTTTAAAGCACTATCTCATTCACCCCCTCCTACTTCACCTCACTTCTCTCCTTCTACCAGTGCTAACCTTCTCACTGTGCCTCCATCTTGACTGTCTCGCCACCAACCTCTCACCCACGTCTTCCCTCTGGCCTGAAACGCCCTCCCTCCTCAAATCTGACAGACTACTCCCCCCATCTTCAAAGCCTTAATGAAGGCACATCTCCTCCAAGAGGCCTTCCCAGACTAAGCCCCAATTTTCCTCAACTCCCACTCCCTTCTGCATCCCCCTGACTTGTTCCCTTTGCTCTCCCCCCACCTCATCCAGCCCACAGCACTTACGTACATATCTGTAATTTTCTTTATTTGGATTGATGTCTGTCTCCCTGCCTCTAGACTGTAAGCTCAGTGTGGTGACTGTGACGGTTTATTGTTGTAGTATACTCTCCTAAGCGCTTAGTACAGAGCTCTGCACATAGTAATCAATAAATACAATTGAATGAACAATCTATTCCCGGAGTTTAGACAGAAGCGGAAGCACGGAAATTGGAGTGAAAACTGGAGGGTGCATTGGAATTCAGAGAAGGCTCTTTTAGCATGGGGAAGCACCCTCTAGGCTGTAAGCCTGCTGTGTGCAGAGATCGTGTGTACCAACTTTATTTTATACTCTCCCAAGTGCTTAGTACAGTGCCCTGCACATAGGAATCAATCGTATCTACCGGGCGCTTAGTATGTTCAGAGCATTGTTTTAAGTGCTTGTGAGAATACAACAGAATTAGCAGACATGTTCCCTGCACGTCATGAGTTTATGGTCTAAGGGATACAAACATTAGTATAAGTAATTTACAATATACAATTTGATCCTCTAATGCCAACTTCTCACTTTCCTCCATCTCGCCTACCTTTGCTGACCCCTGGCCCACGTCCTGCCTCTGGCTTGACCTAGTGGAAAGAGCATAGGCCTGGGGAGTCAGAGGACATGGGGTCTAATCCCAGATCCTTCACTTGCCTGCTGTGTGATCTGGGGCAAGTCACTTCACTTCTCTGTGCCTCAATTACCTCATCTGTCAAATGGGGATTAAGACTGTGAGCCACATGTGGGTCATGAACTGTGTCCAACTTGATTATCTTGTATCTACCCCAGTGCTTGGTACAGAGCCTGGCACATAGTAAGCACTTAAATACCATCATCATCGATACGAAATGTCAAGTAAGGCAGAGAACGGTGTCAGGCACTAGGAAGAGAGGGGAATTTCAATTACAAAAAAAGGCACAGAAATTAATTTAAAAGAAAAGGAAAACAAAGTCTGTGTGAAATACCAACTACAATCTCTGAAAGCAGAACAGCAATTCTTCATGAAGCGTTTCATATTTTTTCTTTCATTTTATCCCTTTGCTCTTCCCCCTTCCCAGAGCACTTATGTACAGATTTGTAATTTTATTTATTTGTACTGATGCCTGTCTTCTACCCCCTGGACTATGAGCTCCTTGTGAGCAGCGAATGTCACTGTTTATTGTTGTACTGAACTTGCCCAAGCACTTAGTACTGTGCTCTGTACACAGTAAGTGCTCAATAAATGCGACTGAACTATGTCAAACCTTGAACCACGTTAGATAACTAGGGAATCATATTTGCTTACCAACAAAGACATTCTCAGTATTCCAAGAAAAGAGGGAAAGTATTATTTAACTCTCAAGTACAGCTATTTCCCACTTAGTGGTAATTATATTCTTGAAAAATGCAGCCTTAAGAGACACTCTTGTTAAGGGACTCATGTGCCCATAAGCATTCATATAAATAAGGGAATGAGGTCCTAAGGAATTGTTTTTGACTAGTCAATTCATTCAATACTATTTACTGAGCACCAACTGTGTGCAGAATAGTGTACTAGGTCCTAGAAGAATACAATAAAAGTAAAATACATGATCACTGACCTCAAGGGGTTTTTAATTAGATGACCCTATATAAAGAGCTTTTATCATAAGTAATATCTTTGGTATTATGTTAAAATGCGTACATGGTAAAAGTAATAAATACATTATTTTTTTTTAATTCAGGCAACAATGATGGTCAAAAACCTTGATCAAGCTTCTGGGGTCAGAGGGTGGAAGCCCTGCAGTGAACTACCCAAAAATAATAACAATAATAGTAGCATTTGTTAAGCACTTACTATGTGCCAGGCACTGTACTAAGCGCTGGCGTGGATACGAGCAAATCGGGTTAGACAGAGTCCCTGTCCCACATGGGGCTCACAGTCTCAAGCCCCATTTTACAGAGGAGTTAATGGAGGTCCAGAGAAGTGAGCTGACATGCCCGAGGTCACACAACAAACAAGTGACAGAGCCGGGGCGAGAACCTTTTAAGTGTGCCACAATCACATGCAGGGAGTTTGTGACTCAGGATGACAAAATCGTGACACAAAAATATCCAGGGACTATTCAGTGTAATGGCACCACGTAAACACAACAATGGCTACCATCCTGAGGCACAGCAATACTGTACCCTCCCAAGCGCTTAGTACAATGCTCTGCTAACTCAGTACATGATCTGCACAACGCTCAGTAATACCACTGACTGATCACTGGTGACAGGGGCCAAACCTCATAACGCAATTTCTGATTTTCCCCTTGCACGTCCCTCAATGGACCGGCCCCTCGTTTAGACGACGACGTCCGCCAGGAAGGCCCTAAGCGATGCAGACTGTCCCAAGCATTTTCTGTGAGATGTTACTAAACAGGGACGACAGTCATTTTCAACTGGTTTAGTGGCAAGAGCCCGGACTTGGGACTCAGAGGTTGTGGGTTCTAATCGTGACTGTGCCACCTGTCTGCTGTGTGACCTTAGGCAAGTCACTTCACTTCTCCGGGCCTCAGTTACCTCATCTGTAAAATGGGGATTGAGACTGTAAGCCCCATGTGGGACAACCTGATTACCTTGTATCTACCCCAGTGCTTAGAACGGTGCTTGGCACACAGTAAGGGCTTAACAAATACCATTATAAACAAAAAACCAACTGAGCCGCTAGGTTAAAGTCACATATGCTTTAGGCCCTTCCTAGACCAGAAGAGTGAGCCTGGGGCTGCCCTGTTTCTGGATTGTGCCAGCCAGTTTTCCAGCCTGCCCCGAGCAGGGTGTTGGAGAATCCAACCAGACTAGAAGTGAAGCCAGGAGTTAGAATGAACCAGGATTTAGTGAAGCCAGGATTTCTAGTGAATTGTAATAATAATAATGCTGATGGCATTTACTAAGCGCTCATTATGTGTCAAACGCTGTTCTAAGCATTGAGGTAGATACAAGTTGATCAGGGTGGACACAGTCCCTGTCCCACGTGGGGCTCAGTCTTAATCCCCATTTTAGATGAGGTAATTGAGGCACTGAGAAGTGAAGTGACTTGTCCAAGGTCACACAGCAGACAAGTGGCAGAGCAAGGGTTAGAACCCAGGTCCTTCTAACTCCCAGGCTCGTGCTCTATCTACTAGGCCACACTGTTTCTCTTTCTGGTTTTCATCACAGTCTCTTCTACACGTGTGCTTAGCAGAGTACTCTGCACACAGTAACTGCTCAATAAGTACTGTTGACTGATTGCGAACTGGACATGACCTGGGAGGGACCAATACCACAAAGCACAAGGTCCTTTACTAGTGCTGAAAATCAAAACTGAAAAGTTTTGATGAGGATATTCGAGGTTTAATATTAGTGTCCCTTGGCTGAATGACTGCACAGAAAGGATGGAAGGTGGCCTCACGTCTCACTCTATCTCATCAAATTGATCATTTTGAACACATCAATTGATGGTTGGGGAAGTTTGGAGATACAAAATAAACATGAGATAAAAGAAATGTCATCAATACACCTGATTGACTCTACGCTTCTTACTACAATTTTTTCAAAAGTTAAGAGTTTTCCCTCAAACAGTACCGTATCACTAGTACAAATGGTTCTACTAATCCATGCGGGTTGTGTTCTTGCACTACTCTAAGGAATCAATCCATCAATGGATGGTATTTATTGAGAGCTTCCTGTGTGCAAAACACTGTATTACACGCTTGGGAGAGTACAACGAGTTGGTAGAGTCGTTCCCTGCCCACAGAGAGCTTGCAGTCTAGAGGACGAACTTAAATTGACGTTAAATAATTTACCAGGCCAAAAGTTCTGCTCATGCCCAACATGCCCTAATTCAGCTATGTTTTCTTACCAAAACCCATGGAGAAAACACATAATCTGGCATAAAATCTCCACTTTCCAAAATCATGTTCTGTAATAATACATGCCTTGCTCACAGTGGACAACCAAACCATCTAGCTACCACCATAGTGTTTTAATATTCGGTGTTCTTTTTTTTTTCTTTTAATGTGTGATCCACCCACAAAGTAATTTGGTGATGTAGCTTCCCCAGAGGTGCCAATAACTTCACCTTTTCTTATCTTTGGGCACGCTCTGTACTCTCACACTGTGCAGGAAAACCTGGCTTTCAAACATAGCTACCTTAAAGAGTAAGATCGAGTTTACTTTAATCATAGCTGTACAAACGCAATAAGCTTTGTCCTCCTCTTTCTTTGGTCCCAGAGTGAGTCATCCGCAGTTCCACTGAATCCTTAAAGGTACTTACTGGTAACCTGGAAAGATGTAGTTCAGAAATCTGCAGCAGCCATGATATAGCCTCCATTTCCTTTGCACTTAATTCCCGTAGAACTTCTTACACTTTGATATCACTGAAAATATTTATAGTACAAGCCACTTGGCATCTTTGGGAATAAAATTCTGAAATCTAAATTATTTGCTTTCTTCCCTCTAAACAACTTTCTCCTGACCTGTTTTTCTCAGCTAGGCATAGTCTTCTAAAATGCAGTGGCAATACATTAAGTATGAACTTTCTAAACCAACTGATAAGTGGTATTTTTTGAGCGCTTACTGGGTGCAGAGCACTGGACAAAACACTTGGAAAACTGCCATCCAACAGAATTAGCAGATATGTTCCCTGCCCATAGCGAGCTTATTCAATGTCTATAATGGAACTGGCAGAAAGTCTCACCTCTTAGAAATCCTGTCCCTTACGATTTAGGGAAAAAAATAAATCTTTTCCACTCCCCGACATTTTGACCCCATCTTATAAATTCTCACCCCTCAAACTCATCCAAAGATTAGGAAGAGAACAAAAACTCAATCTTGATATTTTAGATTACCTTCACGGCTGTGTTAACATTCTCTAAAATGATTTTATTGAAACATATTCTGTTGGAGGTTCAAACAATTGGATTAACCCCAATTTCCTCAAAAGCCCTACTTTTCATATTCATTAATGATTGAAACATTTCTTTGCAAAGAGAGTGATTAATCACAGAAAATGACTTATCCCATAGAGGAAACAAGAAAAAAATTTATAGAAGACTCTTTTGGTGTCTCGATACAGCAAAGCTTTGTCAACCGAATGTTACTGAATTACCTGGCAAGATAAAAATATAACACAGCCAAATAGAGTTTTAGGTACAGAAACCATTCAATGCTTTGGTGACAAGAGCTAGCCTAAGCCGCACTGCCGTGAGCGGGGAGAAATCACAGGTGTGGGTCTCTACCACGATACCCCACCCTGCTAGTTTTCTCACCTTGGACAGGGACCATGCCTACCAAATTTGCTATAGTGTTATATTGTACTTTCCCCAGCACTTAGTAGAGTGCTCCGCACACAGAAAATACTCAGTAAAGTAAAATACAACTGATTTATTAATTCTTTCCACGGAGGTGGTGGCGTGTCCTCTCCTTGGAAGCTCACTGTGGGCAGGGAATGTGTCTGCTTATTGTATTGTACTCTTCAAATGCTTAGTACAGTGCTCTGCACAAAGTAGGCACTCAATACAGTGCTCTGCACATATTAAGCACTCAATAGAGTGTTCTGCACACAGTAAGCACTCAATAAATACAACTGAATGAATGCTATGGGTTGGGGTAGACAGCAGTCTCTATCTCGCTCTATAAAAAAATATTTTCTGCATCTCATAATATTGAAAAAGGAAAAAACGTGTTCGTTTTCAGGATAATTTCCAAAATGCACTCAAAATATACCCAACTAGATTTGGCTCATATTGCAATCCTGGCAAACTAAATGAGCTACCCTGCAGAGGTACAATTTGTCCTGGTCCTCTGATAATTCCCCTTTCTTTTACCATTTGCTAAGCCTCCCAATGGTAGTTTCCACATAGGCTATATCCTACTTTTCTAACCTCTGGATGGGCACGGAAATGGAAAACAAACACAAAACTAACCTCAAGCCATACTCTAACAGCAATCTGGATTGTCTCCCTATCACATTACAAAAGGTCAACCCAAACAGTTAAGGCCTAGAATTATAGGAGTAATGCGTAACCATTTCCATTTTGAAGCCTCAAGAGATTTAAAATTAGAGTGAACTAAAACTAGCTTCAGAAGTAGCAAGCAAGAATGAAAAATGTGGTTTTTCAGTTTACACAGACGTTTGTACCAAAATATTTTTAAAACCTACAAACTACACAGAAGGCATATAATCCTAAACACTGAAGCATGACTACTGAACAAAAGAGCAGTTACTTTTCTCAAAGCTTTCATGGGTGTCAGAAAAATAACATTAAAATGAAAACAAGTTCCACCATTTGGAAGCAAACTTGAAGGGTCCTCTCATGACCCAAAATTTTTCACTCACTCAATCGATCGCATTTATTGGGCACTTACTGTGGAAAGAGCATTGTACTAAGCACTTGGGAGGGGACAATATAACCGAGTTGCTAGGCACGTACTCCCTGCCCACGATGAGCTTACAATCAAAAGCGGGAGACAGAGTTTAATATAAATAAATGATGAATATGGACATTAAGTGCTATGGGGGCTGGAGGGGTGAATAAAGCGAGCAAACCCGAGTGCAAGGGCGAATAGGGAGGAATGAGGGCCTAATTCACCACTCTGCCGTGTGTGGGGCTTTTGGATGCGATGCACTCAGATGGATTCCCCTGGTGAGTGTGAGCAGACAGACACCTCACATAGTTGCCCACTAAGAGGCTTTGTTTTCGTTACTTTTTTTTAATGGTATTTAAGCGCTTTACTATCTGCCAGACATTCTACTAAGCGCTAGGGAAGACACAACTTAATCAGATTGGACAGTCGCCGTCCCACATAAGGCTCACATTCTTAATCCCCATTTTTACAGATGAGGAAACGGAGGCAAAGAGAAGTGAAGTGACTTGTCTAAGGTCACACAGCAGGCAAGTGGCAGAGCCAGGTTTAGAACTCAGGTCTTTCTGACTCCCGGGCCCGTGGTCTGTCTACTAGGCCACGCTGTTTCTCTTTCTGGTTTTCATCACTGTCTCCTCTTCCTTATTTACATGTTTTCCTCCAAGTCTTGCACAACCACTCTCATTCTCCCTCAAGTGGTCACAGCTCCCTCTCCTTAGTCCTAAAAGCCCCCTTTTAACCAGTCCCTCCTAAAGTACTCCTTCTGCTCTGAGTTCAAGGCTATGGGGTCAAGAGAGCAACGCAATTGGTTTTTTTAAGGAGCTGGATGGAAGGAACATCGTGCATATGGAATTTTAGTTCTCTTTTTTGAAAGAACAGCAAAATAATTTTGCTCTGTACTTTACAATGCCTGGGTTATTTGTGCACCAACTTCAAGGAAGACGAAGGCGACTATCGCTCCCCTGCCACTCTCCCTTAAAACTGAGACCATGAGGGCAAAGCTAATGTCTTTTTGGGCAGGGCAGGCAGCTCCTGGAACCTGCCCTCCACCCCCAATAAGTGGATGAGAGTCGACTACAAATAAAACCACAAAATGGTGGCTCAATTTCCAATTCACTCCTAGTGGTCAAGTGCCCTGTTTAACTCCTCACCACCACCACCAGGAGGGAGGTTTAACTTAACCCTCTGCCCCAGTCTGCAGTGCCAGGCTCCTGCGTTGGAGTTATGTGGCTTCACTAAGGTCTAGGATCGTCAAGTTTATCAGGCCTCTACTGGGCTCTGCGTCGGCCTCCTCCGGGCCTACCGTCTCCAGTTCATACTTCACTCTGCTGTCCACATCATTTGTCTAAAGAACCATTCAGTGTACTCTTCAAAAACCTCCAAGGGACGCTCCATCTCCGCAACCAACAAGAATTCCCTGCCATCGGTTTCAAGGCATTCCAATCAGTTCTCTCCCTCTTACTTGACTTCACTACAATCCAGCCCGCACACTTGGCTCCTCTGATGCCTACTCACCACCACACCTCAATCTCAACTATCTCGCCACCGACCCCTTGCCCACATCCTTCCTCTGGCCTGAAATCCCTTCCCCCTTCATATTCAACAAGTCATCACTCTCGCTGCATACTAAGCCTTACTAAAATCTCATTTCTAAGAGGCCTACTCCAACTAATCCCTCATTTCTCCGACTTGCTCTCCCGTTTTTGTCGCTGGTGCACTCGTTCATTCATTCAATCGTACTTATTAAGCCCTTACTGGGCGCAGGGCACTGTACTAAGTGCTTGGGAAAGTACAACAAAAACAGTGACATTCTCTGCCCACAACAAGCTCACAGTCTCAGATCTGTACTCTTTAACACTTGATATCCACCCTCAGTACTTACATACGTATCCTTACACTGTCATTTCCCCATCCGTTATTTTAATAATAACGATGGTATTTGTCAGTCAATCATATTCATTGGGTGCTTGCTTACTGTGTGCAGAGCACTGAATTAAACACTTGGAAAGAGTACAATATAGCGATATAACACACCCATTCCCTGCCCACAAAGAGCTTACAGTCTAGATGGTATTTAAGTGCATACTATATGCCAAGCACTATTCTAATTCCTGGGCGAGATACAAGCTAATCAAGTTGGACTCAGTCCACGTCCCACATGGGGCTCAGTCTTAATCCCCATTTGTCAGAAGAAGCACAGAGAAGTGAAGTGACTTGCCCAAAGTCACACAGCACACAAGTGGAAGAGACAGAATTAGAAGCCAGGTCCTTCTGACTCCCAGGCCTGTGCTCTATCCACTAGGCAAGCTGCTTCCTGCTTCCTTCCTTTAATGTCTGTCTCCCCCCTACACTCTAAGCAAGCAGGGATCATGTCTACTAACTCTGTTGTACTCTACTCTTCCAGGTTGCTTATCAACCTCCGCAAGAAACAAAACCTTCTCACTCTGGGCTTCAAGGCTCTCCATCCCCTTGCCCCCTCCTACCTCTCCTCCCTTCTCTCTTTCTACTGCCCACCCTGCACGCTCCGCTCCTCTGCCGCCCACCTCCTCACCGACCCCCATCCACGCCTATCCCGCCGTCGACCCCTGGCCCACGTCCTCTCACTGTCCCGGAATGCCCTCCCGGAATGCCCTCCCTCCTCACCTCTGCCAAACTAACTCTCTTCCCCTCTTCAAAACCCTACTGAGAGCTCACCTCCTCCAAGAGGCCTTTCCAAACCGAGCTTCCCCTTCTCCCTCTTTTCACTCTCTGCCCCCCCTTCACCTCCCCTCAGCTAAGCCCCCTTACCCCCTTTCCCTCTGCTCCTCCCCCTCTCCCTTCCCCTCCCCTCAGCACTGTGCTCGTCCACTCATTTGTATATATTTTTATTACCCTACTTATTTTGTTAATGAGGTGTACATCCCCTTGATTCTATTTATCGCTATTAAGTTGCCTTGTTTTTGTCCGTCTGTCTCCCCCAATTAGACTGTGAGCCCATCAATGGGCAGGGATTGTCTCTATCTGTTGCCGAATTGTACATTCCAAGCACTCAGTACAGTGTTCTGCACATAGTAAGCACTCAATAAATACTATTGAATGAATGAATGAATGAATGAAAGTTCTAAATACAATACTCTACTCATGGTAGGTATTCAATAAATACCATTTATTGATTGAGCCTGGAGTTGGGGCAGCAGCCTGTCTTGATCTTGAATGGTTCTGAAGGTTAGGTAGGGGCGTGTAAAGCTTCCCCTCCTCCCCTGACACATACACAAATACACACGCCTCAACAAAGCTGGAGCATGGGTTTCTCATAAAGGTTCTTCAAGCATGTCAATCGAAGTGGGAAGGGGGTGGAGGAGGGAAAGGGGCAGACCAAAAAGACAAGTGGAAAGGGAAAATGGGCAGGGAACAGGCCTACCAACTGTTACGTTATACTCTCCCGAGTGCTCGGTAGAGTGCTCTGTACACAGGAAGCACTCAATAAATATACTGGATGGATTGACTGGAAAAGAGTTGGATGAGAGGGAGAAGGAGAAGAGAGGAGAAGATGAGGACAGAGGGGAGGAGAAAAGAGGGGCTGATAGGGAAAGGGCTACAGAAGGGTGGGGTAAATTTACTGCCAACGTCTACCACAGACTTCCATCCCCCACCCTCCGACCTTGCCAAGCAGAAGCCCTGGGGTGATCACGGGAATGGAGTTCGTGTTGCCACGGGCCGAGGGACAGAAGCCCTACCTCTCTTGCCCCAGGGATGGAGAACTAAATCTCCCCCGGGGTCCAGGCAACAGAAGGTCGGAGGCTGCGGCCCGGAGGCCGGAGGCCGCCTTGCACAGCTTGGGCTGCGGTGCCGGCAGAGCCTTCGGGCGCCCAATGTGGTCATGGGGCCTCGGTTGCTCCAAGCTTAACGGCGAATGTCCACTTCCTGTACCGTGCTGGTGAGGCTCTTGCTGGAACGGTCTGAGTGGTGATGGCAGCTTCTGCGGGGCAGTTACGGAACTCCCCCTGGAGGAAACCCACCGGTTTCCAGCACTGTCCAGCCACACAGAGTGGACGTGTTAGAAACTTCCGGCCAGTTCCCTGCATTTATTGGGTGTTTAGTGTGTGCAGAGTAATGGGCTAAGCGCTTGGGAGAGTACAATACAACAATAACATAGACATATTCTCTTCCCACAATGAACGGAATTCAAAATTCATGACTGTCCCATCAAAAGTGGGATACCTGGTCCCATTATTGTCATGCCCCGGCAGAACTGACACTGAGCACTGATTTCCCCCACACTGGGCTCTAGGGCCAGGAGAGGGGCCTCACTTATCCCACTCTGGCCAATGGGATCCCTGTCAATCACTGGAGCCTGGTCAAGAGATCTCCCTCCCCTCCCAAGTCCTACAGCCAAACATCCACTTTTGCCACCATTATTAGGTGAGGCCAGGCTGGGCAGGCGGGATGAGAAGCAGGGCTGCAGGTGAGTAGGGGCGGCCCGGGCCACCGGCCTCCACCCAGCTGGGCAGCGCTTACTATGTGCCAGGAACTGGACTAAGCACTGATGCCTGGTATTATCCAATTACCTGTTAATTGTGCACAGAGTGTGGTCCTGGAGCCTTGGGGATAGAGAGAATATGATCACCCAATCAATGGAACTAGATAGTCTCTGCCCTCAAGGAACTCAGGATTAGAACCCAGGTCCTTTAATTCCCAGGTCTGTGCTCTATCCACTAGGCTATGCTGCTTCCCTGCATCACTCTGCACCGAATCCAAAGGGCTTCCATTGTCAGAAGAGTGATTTTTAATTCGACCGCAGCGTTTTAGCCAAAATGCAGAGGAAAACACACGTTCTATCAGAGGACATGCTAAATTTTCACACTTCTTTTCTCCAGCATAGCCTACGGTGTTGTTCTGAATTCTGAGACTTTCCTACATCTGTTAAAGATTTTTTACTTCTGTTACAGAATGCATAGTGAAAAACACACATTCCAGCAGAGGACATGTTAAATTTTAGCATGCCTCTTCTCCAAGACAGACTACAGTGCTTTTCTGAATTCTGAGAATCTCCTGCATCTGTTAAGGATTTTTACTGCTGCTACAGAGCTAGAAATTTTTCCCTTTTTTGTCCTAATAGATTTACGGTGCCATCTTTAGACACCTTACCGTTATCAATAATAATAATTGTGCCATTTGTTAAGTGCTGTGTGCCAGGCACCGTACTAAGTGCTGGGGAGGATACAAGCAAATTGGGTTGGACACAGTCCCTGTCCCACATGATGCTCATAGTCATAATCCCAATTTTACATATGAGGTAACTGAGGCACAGAGAAGTAAAGTGACTTACCCAAGGCCACACAGCAGACAAGTGGTGGAGCCAAGATTAGAACCCATGACCTTCTGGCTCCCAAGTCCGTGCTCTATCCACTACGCCATGCTGCTTCCTACTGTGATCTGTTGAAATTAATCAGTTGTATTTACTGAGTGGCAGTAAACTAACTGAACGCTACTAAACGCTTGGGAGAGTACTACATAACAGAGTTGGTAGAGACATTCAAAACAGAATCCCAAAATACACACCTCTGCTGGGCTGAAAAAGTGGTATTATACAATGTAAGTACTGTAACTGGTGAGCACGTAGAATGAATTTTTAATTTAAGACTAACAGTAATAATGAGACATTTGACAAAAAACACAATTCTGGAATCCTCAATCTGTGATAATACAGTGAGTGGAGCTGTGATGGAACTGTTTAAAATCTTTCCCTCCATTAATTAAAAAATCTCATGCGGAATTAGATGATTTACTCCTAGGCTAAAATAAGCCAAAAAAAAATCCACAATATTATTTCAAATCTCTTATTTCTCTACTGTCACTGTTAGAGGGGTAGACAACTGAGGTTCAGGAAATTAACTCATTTTAGAAGTGCTACTGAATTAGGGCAACACAGATTCCAGAACAAAAACAAGAACCTATGGCTGACACACAGACAAACACAAATAATGAAGTGATTTCCCATCTGTCTTACATCCAAGGAAGAAAACAGTGCAACAGAACCTCCTGGAGGAGTATCTCCCCATCACTGCCTAGTAAAGGATTCTAGCCCGGGGCTTTGGACAAACAAACAAAAACCTTTCAAGCAGAGCTAGGCTAAAAAACATATCCCTTGACTGATTAAGATGGGCAGGTATCATCTCCTCCGCCCCACCATTCATTTCAAAGGAAATAAATAATAAACCTAGGATGATAAGGGAACCGGCCTATTAGGTCTCTGAGGAGTCCTACAAACCTCTCCCACTGGGCAATTAATGAGCCAGTAGGTTGTTTAAATCTCATTCTTCCCTTCCATCCTCAACATACCAAAAAAAAAAAAAGGAGTGTTTTTTAAGAACTCTGTTCATTAAAGGTTTCTGACAAAATCACTTGTCAACAGCAACTAGCTTGAGACCACCAGGGGCTCAAGTGGAATAAATGTAGGTCATGTAGCCGTAAACGAAATATGAAACCTAAGTGCCCCTAACCCGTTATTAATTCCCTGCACCAGTGGTTTGGGTCCTTTCTTGTCCCCCTTGCCTTCTTTTTTTATATGCATTTACAGGATTTGTTAGGCACTTATTATGGGCCAGGTTCTGTACTAAATGCTGGGGTAGATACAAGTTAATCAGGTTGGACACAGTCCCTGTTCTGCTCAGGGCTCACAGTCTTAATTCTCATTTTATAGATGAAGTAACCGAGGCCCAGAGAAGTTAAGTGACTTGCCCAAGGTAACACAGCAGACAAGTGGAGGAGCCAGATTTAGAAGCCGGGTCCTTCTGATTCCCAGGCCTTCCCTTCCACGACAAATAAATATTTATGCTTTCAGCTACAAGTACCTGAGCAAATTTTAAGTCTTACTCTTGCGATTTTAGCTCATTCAAAATGCTTAACGTCAGTTTCTGATCTGGTGAAGTACCCTAACTTATGCACAAATCAAAATCTAGAATAACATGCCGAAAGACTAACATCCTAGATAAAGAGCAATAATAAAGGCACTTATTAATTGCTTATTCTGTGCCAAGCACTGCACTAAATGCTGGGGTAGATATAATATAAACAGATTGGACACAGTCCTTGTCCCATATGTGGCGCTCAGCCAGGGAGAGGGAGGAAGGGAGGGAGGGGAGGAGAAAAAGTATTTAATCCCTGTTTCGAAGATAAGGAAACTGAAGCCCAGAAAAATCAAGTAACATGCCCAAGGTCAAACAGCAAGTAAGTGGTCCATGTCTCCGGGCCACAAGGCCACTCTGTAAAAGTGGAAAAATAAAATCAATCATTCAATGGTATTTATTGAGCACTTACTGTGTGCAAAGCACACTGTAATAAGGACTTGGTGAGTACAATACAACAGAGTTGGTGGACACGTTCCCTGCCCATAAGGAAGGAGTAGGTTGTTTAGTAAAAAAACATCTATAGGCTTATACTCAACATTCCCATGACCAGATTATGCCTTTGATTTTTGTTTCCAACAACCCTTCCTGAAAATGGCCATCATTTTGTTGACCTCTTTGAGGAATAGTCAATAATGAATTCAAGATCCCTTTCCAGAGTCATGACCAACAGCTCAAAGCCCCTCGAGCGGCAGATAGCTTCAATTATTCTTTCCGAAATGCACCGAGGAACTCATCTGCCACTTTTCTGCCCACTCATTCAGCTTTATGCAAGCCCCCCGCAAGTTTACAGCCGTCAACATTTTACCACCAGGAAGAGCTAAGTGGCATTTGCAAACCTGGAAATTTCACTATGCACCCCTTCTTCCAGATTATTTATGAAAACTTTAAAGGCAGTCCTAACACCAACTGAGCAATGTCATGATTTACAAACAGCCAGAAAAATAAATCATTTAGCCTTTGATTCCTTTTATCCGGGTTCCCATCCGTGACAAAACATCCCTCAACTCCTGCAACTCGGATGATATTTTTAAGCCTTAATGTGGACCCTTTACTAAAAGGTCTTCTGAGCATCTGAAAATACATATTGTCTAGTGGGCTCTCCCTGTCCTCATGGTCACTGTCCCCTCAAAGGATTCTGGAAGATTAGAGACGCGTGATTTCTCTTCACAGGCACCTCGCTGTCTTCCCCCTAAAGAGTTGTGTTTCTCTAAGTGATCTTCGACTTAATTATAGAGTCCACCAATTGCCAGGTGCAGAAGTGAGACTCACCCAACTATTATTCCCAGGTTCAGCTGTGAAACCCCTCCTCGTAAATGCAACTCCTCCAGTCCTCTGGTACATTGGTGTCGGCAGCTTCCTCAGCTCCACCGCCACTTCAGTGACTTCCCCTCAGAATTCCTTCAGAACTCTCAGTTAGTTGCCATCCAATCCCGGGGGTTTGTTCCGGAATTCCTTCAGAACTCTCAGTTGCCATCCAATGCCGGTGTGTTTGTTCCTATCTAGCTTGACACAGTCTATTTCAGCCCTCTGCCTGTCTGCTACAAAAACCACTTTGAGTGTGGAAACCTCCCTAATGTTTTCCTTGGTAAAGAACAAAGTCAAAAAAATGCATGGAGTCTCCCTCGGCTACCTCCTGTTCATCTCAGAGGGCCATTTTCAAACCATTGTCATCAGGTTGCCTCGCTGACGCTTTAGATAGCTTCCTGGGTTTTGATATGTTTGAAGAATCTTTTATTATTAGCTTCGGTGTCCCTTTCAAGGTGCTACTCATACCTCTTTTGTGGGCTGCCTAATTTCCTGCTTGTACCTGACTGGTCATTCATTATGGACTTTACTGTTCTCCTCACTAGGGTAAGAGTTTCATTTTTCAAAGACAGGCTTTTTTCCTATAGTGACCTCTTTTACTTTGCCAGCAAGCCTTGCCGGACCTGTTTGAGCAGCTGTTTGGAATTTTTTTTTTAAATCCCTTGTGACACGTATTCTAATTCTCCAAGATTCTGACAGTTGTTTATCTTTTAAAAATTAATCTCTTCATCATTTTCCCAAAATGTATTCACTTCCCACTGGTTGCTTTTGGCCTTTCTTAGGTAAAAGGTTTAATTTAATTGTGCCGTGCTCACTACTGCAGCCATCCCATCCATTGCTCAATTAAATCCATTTGACTGTAAGCATCATGAGGGCAGGACTATTGCTTCAATCAGTGGTATTTATTGAGTACCTGTCCCAAGTACTTAGGACAATGCTCTGCACACAAAAGACACTCAGTGATGGAATTATTTCCACTACGTGATCCTTCTTAAAGGGGTTAGGGCTTAGTCATTCTAAAAAAAAAACACAAACTATCCAGAAACATTACCTTCCCATCTTGTACTGATGTATTATTATTCAGTCAATCTGGGTGAGGATGACTGAAATCCACCACGACTACTCATTCTGTCAGGAAGATTTTTCAACTAATCCCATTTATATTTTCTTTGACCCGCAGGGCCACCTCACCTCATCTACTTGCCCACCTCTGACCTCCTTACAGAGTCTGGTAGCACTATAGTCTCCATTAATTGCTTTCAGTCTGCCAGGTCTCAGAAGCATACACTAGGTTCTAATCTCGGATCAATCCATATTCCTTTCCTTGCTTCAGTTTCCCCCACTTTTTTTTTTTAAGGTGAGAAAAGGGAATATTTGCCAGGGTATACTGTAAAGGTGAATAAAAATAGTTCTAAAGCACTCTAAGTAAGTTCTTCGGAGACTACATCCTCAGTGTTTACACGACACTTATTTTCAAAGGGTTTTCCAGCCACTATGTGAATTACACAATCCCCTCCTCCAACTTTCTTCCACCATGAGGTAGGTCGCCTCTCTTATCCAGATGAGAAAAGCGAGACCCAAAATGGCCACATGGCTACCCAGAGAAAGCTGTCAGTGGCCGTAACAGAGCTGATGAGCTAATTCAGAGTTCCTAACTCTCAGTCCATCAGTCAACGGTATATACTGAGCGCTGACTGTGTGTAGAGCACTGTACTAAGCATTTACGAAAGTACAAAACATTAGAGAAAGTACAAAACATTAGAGCTGGTAGAAATGCTTCCTCCTCTGGAGGAGGTTTACAGGTAACAGGGGAGAGATACTGAAGTAAATCAGAGGCAGAGGAAACAGCAGAATATAAGGATATGGACATCAGTACTCTGGCTACATTCCTAATACTGCACTACTTCACTCATCATCCTGCTTTCAGAACAACTCCCTCCTAACATACTTTGTAACCTCAAGCTCTCAGAGAAACCTTCTTTAATAATTATGCTATTTGTTAAGCGCTTACTACGGGCCAGGCACTGTTCATTCATTCAGTCATATTTATTGAGCGCTTACTGTGTGCAGAGCACTGTACTAAGCTCTTGGAAAGTAAAGTTCAGATAGAGACAATCCCTACCCTACAATAGGCTCACGGTCTAGAAGAGGGACTGTTCTAAATTATCAGGTTGCCCTACGTGGGGCTCAGTCTTAATCCCCAATTTACAGATGACCTGAGGCACAGAGAAGTGAAGTGACTTGCCCCAAGTCACACAGCTGACAAGTGGCAGAGCTGGGATTAGAACTCACATCCTCCGACTCCCAAGCCTGGACTCTTTCCACTAAGCCACGCTGCTTCACTCATGTTTCTCCCCTACACTTTTCTAATTGTACCTTCACTTTTTTTCTCATTTTCCTATCTTTCTGGTAGATTTTCCCTTTTTAGAGGGCCAGGAACAGATCTTGTATATTTTAGGTAATTTTCTTAGTACCCAGCAGAGTTGACTGCACAGAGTGGTCATTCAATAACTACTGATGGGGATAGTTACAGGCCTGGCTATTGAGGTGTTCTTACAGTTCTGTAGGGTGAAGAGTTGACTAGATCCAAAATGGAATATAAGAAAATTTTTCTTCTCAATTTCACCACGTTCTCTGGCCGAGAAGGAAAGGCAACAAGGAAAAATGATTGATCCAAAAGCAGGCTATCCACTCCAATTTTGAAAACTCTGATAGCACAGGATATGAACAGTCCTTTTACATAATTTACTTCACCATAATTTAAACAAGACCACCTCATAATTTTATATGAACAGGGGTCTAATTTCACAATGACTAGCAAATATGCAGAATAAATATTGAACACACCATCACTCAAAAAAGAATATTTGGTGGGCAAAGGAATCAGAATATGTAAAATGTTTCATCATAAAGGATACTACCCTTATACGAAAAATTATGAGGAAGCTACAAGGAAAGGTACAAGCTCAGTTGTTAACCACATCTGTACGGCATTATTTCTCCTGAACTTGTAGCTGAAGCACATACGAGGCAACCATTTTTTCCAAAATGATAGCGAACAGCAAGGTACTGATGTCTACTTTTAATCCTTGAAACCCCTACCAGGTTCCCACACCTTGACACGCCCTGCTTCTGGAACAAATGTGCCGGATTAACATTAAAAATGGCTTGATTTTTTTAAAAATGTAGTAAGCTTCAGAAAGGCTATTGTGCTATAAATGTAACGTTTACGGGGGTGGAATACCCAAGATATGACAATGCTTTCAAGACTTTAGTCTTATTCACATGGAGCAATTTTAGAAAAGTAGCTTAACATTGTTTTAAAAAAGCAGAGGCTAACTAAATTTTATTCATTCAATCGTATTTATTGAGCACTTACTGTGTGCAGAGCACTGAACTAAGTGCTTGGGAAAGTACAACAGAGCAATAAACAGTGATGTTCCCTGCCCACAATGAGCTTACAGTCTAGATGGGGGGAGACAGACAGCAATACAAATAAATAAGATTACAGATATGTACTTAAGTGCTGTGGGGCTAGAAGCGGGGAAGAGCAAAGGGATCAAGTCAGGGCAACAAAGAAGGAAGTGGGAGATGAGATAAGTAAGGCTTAGTCTGGGAAGGCCTCTTGGAGGAGATGTGCCTTCGGTATTGCTCTGAAGGAGGGGGAGAGTAATTGTCCATTGGATTTGAGGAAGGAGGGTGTTCTAGGCCAGAGGCAGGAGGTGGGTGAGGGGCTGGCGGTGAGACACGTGAGATGGAGGCACAGTGAGAAGGTTAGCACTAGAGAAGCGAAGTGTGCAGGCTGGGTTGTAGGAGAGAAACGATCTGAGGTAGGAAGGGGCAAGGTGAGGGAGTGCTTTAAAACCAATGGTAAGGAGATTTTGTTTAATCAGCCTACTACAGAGTCACCTCTACTCAAGCCTGTCGACATAGAGGCCCGTGTAACACCTACAGTGCATCTTTTCCGCACAGTGACTTCATTTTCCCTCCTTGTGGCCTTAGGCCGCACATTTTGAGAGTCCCTTAGCTACCCCACTTAAGCGACAGATCCTTCTGTAAGCAAAGTCTCCCTCTTGGAATGCCCTCAGCCTTCAGTTTCATCCCCTTCAAATGGCAGTTTCTGATTCATCCCCCAATCTTCCCAATCATGCTGTTTTGGCCAACTCAGAATTCTCACATATCTACTTACTGACTTATTATCAAATAGCACGGCTTAGCGGATAGAGCACGGGACTGGGAGTCAAAAGGATCTGGGTTCTAATTCTGGCTCCGCCATGTCTGCTGTGTGACCTTGGTTGGGCAAGTCACCTAACTTCCCTGCGCCCCAGTTACCTCATCTGTAAAACGGGGATTGAGACTTTGAGCCCGATGTGGAACAGGGACCGTAATCAACCCCATCTGCTTGTTTCCACCCCAGTCCTTAGAACAGTGTCTGGCACACAGTACTCGCTTAACAAATACAACTATTACTATTATGAAGCAACATGGCTAAGTGGATAGAGTACAGGCCTGGGAGTCCGAAGGACCTGGGTTCTAATCCGGGTTCCGCCACGTGTCTGCTGTGTGACCTTGGGCAAGTCACTTAACTTCTCTATGTCTCAGTTACCGCATCTGTAAACTGGGGACTAAGCCTGTAAGCCTCCTGTGGGACAGGGATTGTGGCCAACCTGATTAACTTGTATCTAAGCCCAATGCTTAGCACATAGTAAGCACTTAACAGGTTCCATAACTATTATTACTACAGATTTACTTATTCGCTTCCATATATAACTACTCAAACAATTAGGCAAGTGTATATCTGTCCATTTATATCGACTTGCCTTCATCATTAGATTGCAAGCGCCTCGAAGGCAGTGATCACATTTTTCTAATTCTTCCAATTACTAAACCTATTTTGACTCAGAGTAATAATACTAGTGGTATTTGTTAATTGCTTACTATGTGCCAGGCACTCTACTAGGGGTTGGGGTGGATACAAGCAAATGGGGTTGGACACAATCCCCGTCCCAAATGGGGCTCGCAGACTTCATTTCCATTTTAAGATGAGGTCACTGAGGCACAGAGAATTGAAGTGACTTCCTCAAGGCCACACAGCAGACAAGAAGCAGAGCCAGGATGAGAACCCAGTTCGTCTAACTCGGAGCAAGCACAACACTGTTGGGTAATGGGGACTAGACTAGCCTCCTGCAAGGAGGAGCTGCCTTCGTCTGCCCTGCTCACTCCTTAGCCATTTAGGGTAAAATGGAGAGGAACCTGAGGAGGTTTTCCTCCCCTGCTTAATGATTTGCTATGAAACAGTTTAGTCCAAGTAGCACTCAGCCTATCACTCTACCCTTCCACCCGTCCCTCTAAATTGGGAGCCACTGAGAGCCAGGGATCTCAATGAATCAATGTCTCTGTGTTTCTCCAGAGAGCCTCGTCTATGGTTTTGTCCGCTTCAGGCATTTAATAAATACCATGACTACAAGAAGCAGTGTGGCCTTATGGATAGAGCAAGCGCCTGGGGGTCAGAAGGATCTGGATTCCAATCCTGGCTCTGCCGCTTCCCCGCTCTGGGCATGTCTGGGCATGTCGCTGAACTCCTCTGCGGTTCAGTTCCCTCATCTGTAAAATGGGGATTTAGACTATGAGTCCCGCGTGGGACGGGGACTGCGTCCAACCTCACGAGCTTGCATCTCTCCCAATGCTTATTACAGTGCCTGGTACGTAGTAAGGGCTTAATAAATACCATTAAAAAAACTACTCTGAGGATGACAGTGGAATCTCCCACCGGTGATGATGATGCTGGGCGGTCTTTCACTGAGAACAGCGGAAGACCCTTGGTCCTGGGACTCTGGGGCTGACGACTTGCAGGAAGCAATTAAACTGCTAGTGGTTTGCCAATGCCACTCGTGCTCTTTTTTTTTTTCTTTTTTTTTTTAACTGTCATCTGTTAAGCAGTTACCACGTATCGAGCACGATTCTAAGCACCAGGGTCAATATGAGATAATTAGGTTGGACACAGTCCGTGTCCCAGATGGGGCTGACAGTCACAGTTGGAGGGAAGAGGATTTAACCCCCATTTTACAGATGAAGTAACTGAGGCACAGGGAAGTTAAATGCCCTGTCCGTGGTCACACGGCAAGCAAACGGCAGAGCCGGGATTGAAAACTAGGTCCTCTGACTCCCAGGCCTGTGCTTTTTCCACCAGGCCACGCTGCTTTTTTCCTAGCCAGGCATGAATTACATAAAGCAAGTAGGCAGTGAGGGACACCGAACACTGTGAGGGGTATCCTGCTAGACTCTAATTTCCTTGAGGGCAGGGATCATGTCTAGGATCGGGGAACAGCACGGCCAAGTGGAAAGAGGATAGACTTCTGAGTCAAAGGGCCTGGGTTCTAATCCAGACTCTGCCACGCTTCCTGCGTGCCCTTGAGCAAGTCACTTAACTTCTCTGTGCCTCTCTTTCCTCATCTGTAAAATACAGATTCAGGGCCTGTCCCCCCGCTTAGACTGTGAGCCCCATGTGAAACAGAGACTGTGACCGACCTGATTAACCTGTATCTATTCCAGTCCTTAGAACAGTGCTTGAAGCATCTAAATGCTTAATACCATAATAATATCAATAATAAAAATATTAAATCCACTGTACTCTCCCAAGTGCTCAGGACAGGCTCTAACGGTAAATACTTAATGAAACCCACTGATTCAAGTGCATTATGTGCCGGATTCATTTAGAGTAGAAGTAGTGTTGTTTGGTCGTTAGTGCATGGGCTTGGGCGTCAGACAGACTGGGTTCTAATCCCGGCTCTGCCACTTGTCTGCTGTGTGGCCTTGAGGAAGTCACTTCACTTCTCCGCGCCTCAGTTACCTCATCTGTAAAATGGAAATGAAGACTGCGAGCCCCATGTGGGACAGGGACTGTGTCCAACCCTACTTGCTTATATCCACCCCAACACCTAGTAGAGTGCCTGGCACATAGGAAGCAATTAACAAATACCACGATTATTATTACTGTGAGTCAAAACAGTAGGTGTAATTAGCCAGGCAATCTTAGTAATTAAGAAGGTACAGGAGGAGAGAGGTAGAGCCCTGTTTGGTTGAACATTTTTGCCTCTTGGGTCAATTAATAATAATAATAGTGGTATTTGTTAAGCGCTTACTATGTGCCAAGCACTGTTCTAAGTGCTGGGGTAGGTACAAGGTCATCAGGTTGTCCCACATGGGGCTCACAGTCTTAATCCCTATTTTACAGATGAGGGAACTGAGGCACAGAGAAGTTAAGTGACTTACCCAAGGTCACACAGCAGACGTGGCGGAGCCGGGATTAGAACCCATGACCGCTGACTCCCAAGCCCGGGCTCTTTCCACTAAGCCACGCTGCTTCTACAATTAAGGATAGTTTTCTGAAGAGGGCTGACTTTGGGTCCAGCCTGCAGACTAGTCGGCCTATAAAACAACCAGCCGGGCTCTGGGATGTACATTCATCCCACCCTCAGCCCCACAGCACTTACGTACATGTCTGTAGTTTATTTGTTTCTGTTAATGTCTGTCCCCACCCCAGACTGTAAGCTCACTGTGGGCTGGGAACGTGTCTCCCAACTCTGCTGTACTTTCCCGAGTGCTCCATACAGGGCCCTATACACAGTAAGCGCTCAGTAAGTACCGTTGATCAAATACTTTGACCACCCTGTATTTAGCTCCCTTAGGCTCAGTCTGGAGGAGCCAGTGCCTGACACTCTGGACTGGACGTGAGCCTGGGCTGGAAAAAAAAAAAAAAAAGGAAAAAAAAATTAATCCAATCAATAGTATCTCCTGAATACCAGAGTGTTGAACTGTACTGAGTCCTCGGGAGGACACACTGTAGTCCCCCTGACCTAATGGAGGACACAAGGAAACATAAATTATTCACAAACGGTGGGAACAGGAGGAAGGATAAAGATACAGTAGCCCAAGAAAGAATGAAACAGCTGAATAAATAATTGACAACACAATTGAAAAAGAAATGGTCCATCCTTTTTTTTCCATTCATTCAATCGTATTTATTGAGCGCTTACTGTGCACGAAGCACAGTACTAAGCGCTTGGGAAGTACAATATAACAATAAATAGACACAGTCCCTGACCACAACGAGCTTACAGTCTTAGAGGAACTTTCTTACACGGGATACAGGTGAATATGAACCGTGTTTTTGCACGGGCATCATTGTCTTCTGCCTGGCTGGGACATCTCCTGTCAGGCTTTGACCATCTCCGGTTCAGTCCAGGTTAGCTTTGAACATCCCAGTTGGGAGCTAGAACTGTACTCTTAAAAATCAGAAAAAAATCACCTTCTCTAGGTCAACCAGCCATGCGCCCTGTAATTATCTCAGGTTGTTGGTAAACTTCTGTAGGTAACTAAACTTGGGGTAATTATATGAACTATAAAAGAACCATCACAGAGCAGTAGAGATTGCTGATGGGAAGAAAAAGATAGCACCTCCATTTATCTTTCAGAGTCAATCGAGAGGGGTGAATGGCCAGCAAAATTCAGGCCACAAGTTCACCTTCCATGTAGGGAGGAAGTCGGTGACTGAAGTCAGAAATCAGTAAATGACTAACCTTTGCATTCACCTCTCCCACAGAAAAAGAACCATTTCGTCACTGCAGGGTTGGGGAGAACACAGAAGCATAAGGAAAAACAAAACAAACAGAAGGGTTCAGTTGGGAGAGAGAAAAAGGGGGTACTTGACATTCATCCCACCCTCAGCCCCACAGCACTTACGTACATGTCCATAGTTCATTTGTTTCTGTTCATGTCTGTCTGCCCCTCTAGTCTGTAAGCTCATGTGGGCTGGGAATGTGTCTCCCAACTCTTGTACTTTCCAGAGTGCTTCATACAGCGCTCTATAACAGTAAGCGCTCAATAAATATCATTGATCGATTAATATATTTATATTGAGTTGAAAGAGGTTCCTTGCCAGGGTAGGTGACTTTCATTATATATGTCAATCCTCCCCCGTGACTCCAATTGGTGATGAGTAACTCCTCCTGCCCTTCGGGCCTCTCCCACTGCATCCCCTCGCCCGCTTTAAAATTTCCCCCTTTTCTCACCTTCCTCCACATCGTGGCTTTTGACGCTAACTTCCCTGGGCTCATGTGCATCCTCCCCACCATCCCCAAACTCAGCGCCAGTGTCATAAAGGATGCCATAATCATGCCATAAAGTGTTGTATCGATGAAACCGATGTGTTGTAAAGCTGGAACAAGGTATAAATTTAGGAACTTTAAATATCATTTATCATAATTCAAAATGTTTTCAGTCAACGACTTCCTGAATGTCACTATTTCCTAGGGTGGTTCAATTTTCTCACCGGCCAAATGGGATTCGTGACACTGACCCAGAGGCCAGGATGACTGTTAATGGAGTGAGGGAAAGGTAAGAGAGAGAAGCAGCATGGCCTAGTGGAAAGGGCACGGGCCTGGGAGTCGGAAGACCTGGGTTCTAATCCGGATCTGACACTTGTCTGCTGGGTGACCTTGGGCAAATCACTTCACTGTGTCTCAATTTCCTCCATCTGTAAAATGAAAATTAAATCCTGCTCCCTACTTCTTAAACTTTGAGCTCCATGTGGGACAGGAACTATGTCCACCCTGATTAATAATAATAATGATGTTGGTATCATAACCATAATAAGCGCCAAGTACTATTATGTGCCAAGTACTGTTCTAAGCACTGCGGTAGATACAAGGTAATCGGGTTGTCCGAAGTAGGGCTCACAGTCCCCATTTTACAGATGAGGTAACTGAGGCACAGAGAAGTTAAGTGACTTGCCCAAGGTCACACAGCTGACAAGCGGCGGAGCCGGGATTAGAACCCACGACCTCTGACTCCCAGGCCCAGGCTCTTTCCACCAAACCATGCTGCTTCTCACCCAGTGCTTAAAACAGTGCTTGGCCCATAGTAAGTGCTTAACAAATGCCATAATTATCATTATTATTAGAAGGGGAGGGTAACAAGGCTAGCTAGCCTTTGGCTCCCCTCAGCGCTTCACCTGGACAGCAGGTCAAAAATAAGTTTCAAGTATGGTGTACAGGGGAAAGGGAAAAGGAAAAAGAGGTAAAGGTGCGGAAAGAGACAGGATGTTGGGGGGGGAGGGGGTTGCTAGAACCAGTCTATGTACAGCATTCCGAACCAGAGTCCTCAAAATATTACTTACAAGAGATGAAAAGGAGATTTATTAGATTACCCAGTAAAGACGGTGGTGCGAGTGGAGACAGCAAAGAGAAAGTGGAAAGTGAAAGAACCTAAGCTCATACAACAAGGGGCTTTCCACTCTCTCCACAAATGACTGTCTCTCTATCCTCTGTTCAGTAAGCTCGATGTGGGCAGGGAATAGGTCTACCAACTCTGTTATTTTGCTATATTGTACTCTCCTAAGTACTTAGTACAGTGCTCTGCACGCAGTAAGCTCTCATACAGAATTGACTGATTCCCAAACCAGTAATACATTAGAATCTTTCAGAGGCCACAGCTAATTCAATCAGCTTAAGAAAGAACTGGTCACATCAAGAGAGGTAAAATAAAAATTTGTGTTTCACTGTACTTCAGCAGCTGATCCAATTCCTCACCATTATTAGGATGGGAGACCCAAAATGTGAATTAAAACCTTCTCTGAGATTAGAAAACTGAGGTTGGAAGGAAGCACAGATGAAATCCCTTCTCCACTCCCTTAGAAAAATAGCAGTTTCACTCTGCTCTGTTCAAAGCACAGGAAAGCGGCATTTTCCTTCCTATCAAAGAAAGGCCTATAAGAAGAAAACAAACGATCGATTGGTCCTCGGCAAGGTGGAGGAGGATGAAAGCATAAGTTAACATTGAGGGGCGCTGGGCAACAGCAACAGAGACAACTCACCTCCAGAAGCCTGAAAAAAATTCTGACAAAGGGTGGGAAAAATGAGACCCAACTACAGGATGCTCCCTATCTCTCGACTGTACGCTCACTGTGGGCAGGGAATGTGTCTGTTTACTGTTTGTATTCTCCCAGTACTCTGTACACAGTAAGCGCTCAATAAATAGGACTGAATGAATGAACCTAGGGTCCAACTCCAGCCTACTGATAGGAACGAAAGACCACTGCAGGGAACAATGAATAAATGAATAAAGCGAGCACTTGCTCCCTTTATTCACCCCCTCCCCCAGCACCATAACACTTACGTACATTTCTGTAATGTAGTTATTTATATTGTCCATGTTCACCTCTAGACTGTAAGCTCACTATGGGCAGGGAGCATGTCTACTAACTCTGTTACACTGTACTCTCCCAAGCGATTAGTACACTGCTAAGTACACTGCTTAGTATACTGCTTAGTACACTGCACGCGGTGAGCGCTCAATAAATATAACTGAGTCACTGCAGTGAAACACACAACTCGCACAACGGAGAATAACAGTGCTCTCACAGAACACAGTAAACCTCTTCAAAAATCCTCATCTGCAGCAATGCTCGATAACTGAAGATTTAGGAAATCTCATTTATTGAAGACGTAAATCAGTTGTCCCATTTTACCTTCCACAACAGGTGGTATTCACTTCATAAACATTATGACACTGATTTCAAACGGTAAAAAGTTGTCGCTTTTCACTGTCCACCTACTCCCCTTCCAACTACTGCTTTGGCACTACGGCATTGCCTAAGCACTTGGGTACTCTCCCCGTCCACTCTCTCGTATGTATCTTTAAACTCTGCTGCTCCCCTCACCTGTAATTTATTTTAGGGGCTGACTTTCCGACTAGCCCGTCAGCTCCTCTAGGACAGGGATCGTGTCCCCTAACTACTGCTCTCTCCCAAGCAATCTGTATAACGCTTCGTACGAAGGAAGCACTCAAAAGCTACTGAATGATTGGGAAAATCATACTATAGAAACCATAGATATAATAATAATGATGATGGCATTGCTTAGGCGCTACGTGCCAGGCACTGTTCTAAGCACTGGGGTAAATACAAGGGTATCAGGTTGGACGCAGTCCCTGTCCCACATGAGGATTGCGGTCTTAATCCCCATTTTACAGATGAGGTAACAGGCACGGAGAAGTGAACCGACTGACCTGCCCAAGGTCACAGAGAAGACAAGTAGCGGAGCTGGGATTAGAACCCAGGGCCTCCCGACTTCCAGGCCTTTGCTTTAACCACTAGGCCACGCTGCTTCTCCAAGTGGGCCAGGGAGCAAATGGTTTGCAGATGCCACACAAGATACAAATGCCAATATTAATGCTCGATCCACCACCACGTGTACAATGTCTTCCACTCTTGCCACTCATTGTTATTTTACGCCATTAAACACCGTTCAATTGCCCAAACACAAAGAAATGGTGCAACTAAGTACGGCTGGGGCAGAGGAGGGGAGGCACGAAGGACCCACTCCTTGACAGATTTCCACCCAGGGGCACGACCATTTCTTCCTCCACTGAATAAACTTGCGCAGACTTGGGGACCGTGTCAGACCCAGAACAAACTCACTTTATGATGAAGAACGTTCCCCAGCACTTCGGTTACACAGCCAAATCGGGTAATGGAAATAACCACTGTAGCAGAAATTACTGTTGGGGTCCTAGAGCAGGCAGTGCCTTCCGGTGTCCTTATAAAAGGATGACAGGGGTCTCAAAATGAAAGAGCCACCCCTGTGAATGGCATTTACTCTTCAAAGAGGAAAACCTGAGGTTTGCTCTCAGGCGGGCCCTAGCGTGAAAGCCACAAAGGTGGCTTTGGGTGGTTTTTTTTCCCTAATAATAATAACTGTGGCATTTGTTAAGCGCTTACTATGTGCCAGGCACTGTTCTAAGCGCTGGGGTGGATATGAACAAATCAGATAGGACACAGTCCCAGTCCCACATGAGGCTCACAGTCTTAATTTCCATTTTACAGATGAGGGAATTAAGGCACAGACTAGTTAAGTGACTTGCCCAAGGCCACAACAACAGACAAGTGGCAGATCAAGGATTAGAACTCATGATCTTGAACCTATTTCTCATTATACGGCAAAGCACTACTAGGAGAAGGTGCATGGCCTAGCGGAAAGAGGCCCAGGCCTGAGAGTCAGAAGACTTGGACTCTAACCCCAGCTCTGCCACTTATCTGCTGCGTGACCTTGGGCAAGTCACTTCACTTCTCTGTGCCTCAGTCACCTAATCTGTAAAACAGGGACTAAGATTGTGAGCCCCGTGTGGGACAGGGACTGTGTCCAACCAATCATCTGCATCTGCCTGGCATCGATTAAGCGCTTAAACACCATTTTTTAAAAAACTGTGGCTTCTGAATAAATGATGATAATAAGAGTCGAGATCTTTATGCCATTTTGGCATTATGCAGTCCTCTGCATCTTGAAGATGTCTGTAAACTTCTTTCAGAGAGGGTTTAAAGGCAAGGCCATCATCAATACACAGGAAGTGATTCTGGAGAATGACTCTCCAAATGTTGATTCTAATTGCTATCACTTCTCCGCTATTAATATCTCGTCATTCACAAGGTACCGTGGGAATTTCCAAAGTCAAACATTCCTATGACAGGTACTGTTTTATGGACTGCAACATGCACTTGTCTATTAAACTCTATATTGCTTAGGACCTTACAATTACCAGTAACAAAGGCCTGAGGGGAATCGTAATACAGATTCCCCCTCAAATTAAATGATTTTCTGGTTCTCCAAAACTACCATGTTCGAGGAAGTATAAATCTCCTCTAGGTAGTACATCTGACTCTTACCAGAGGGATCTGTCGTTCAGTTCCGGATGTTCCATGAAGGAGAAGGACCAAAAGACCGTAGGTTGGAAGAATATCAAATACAGAATGAGCAGGCTCTAACTCTAAGATCAACCAACTGATAGATAAATAATTTTTATTGAGCGCTTCCTGTGGGCAGAGCATTGTATCAAGCACTCAGGAGAGCACCATTCGGCAGAGTTGGCAGACACCTTCCCTGCCCCCAGTGAGCTGACAGCCTAGAGGAGATTCTAAGACCTAAACTGGGAACAAAAGATTCCAAATTCTAATCCCAACTAGAGCAGTCGCTGTCGGAGACCACAGGCAAAAAGACAGCCGGACCTCCAGCTTCGCTAGGAGTAAAATGAGGCTATTTATGTAACTGACAAGTAGATGGCTGTGAAAAGCTGTTTAAGGAAAGATTGGTTCTCCTGGGTAAAGAAGTCACCGATCCTATCCGGTACATAGGTTAGTCAAAATCTTGTGGGCTTGAAATTAGTTTTGACTGTTGAATATGATAATCTCACAGACCACTTAGAAAACCCAAAGAAGGTGATTCTTTGGGAGAGATATCGAAGAACTTCAACTAGCTGGAGTTTGGACTCCAATAGCAAGGGTGGAGCCTTAATTTAAATACAGGTTGATGGGTGCTGACGTTTTATACGATGACGTTTTATGCTGTTGGTTCTGGACGCAAATGGGAAGTTGTCTTCCAATGAGGTTATAGTACATTAACATGCCCCTGCTATGACTAATGGGGTGTTTCTAGATCACAGAGTTAAAAATGATATAAGCTCGGTAAAACTCTGGTGAACAGCATTAGCACTTTTATGTGGTTATTTGCCCATATCTGTGTTTCGATGCAGGCTTCCGTAGAAACTATGTAGTTCATAACATACTGCAGCCCTCCCCCCACCCTGGCCTTCAGTAGGGGAGTGGTTGAGGGGGCTGGGGATGATGGTTTAACATAAAAGGGCAAGTCGGATTGTCATTTTTTTTTCACTCCTCCCTGACGTGAAGGTAACCAAATAATAAGTGTTGCATGGAAGCCCCTTTGCTGGGTGACAAGTGAAAGCTACCTCACCGTAAGAAATACGCTAACACTCTGCTACAACGCAAGCCTCGGGGTCCAGGGCACAGGACAGTGGTAAACGTGGAGACCGCTTCCGAGCTACGTCCCGGTATATCTGTACTGACACGTGCTCTCCCGTTATCCCCTCCGACCTACTTCTCGGCAAAAAGCCAGGTAAAGTTAGCTCTCGACAGTTCTTTGGGTAAGGCCTTAGTACAGTGCTCTGCACACAGTATGTGCCCAATAAATATGACTGATTGACAAAAACTGCAAGCATTTCTATACCAGCCACGGCTGTCACAGAATTAAACAGGAGAAGCAGTGTAGCCTCGTCGATAGATCTAGGAGACAGAAGAACCTGGGTTCTAATCCCGGCTTCACCAACTGTTTGCTGAGGGATCTTGGGCAAGCCATTTCACTTTCTCTGTACCTCAGTTCCCTCATCTGTAAAATAGGGATTGATAATAATAATAATAATAATTGTGGTATTTGTTAAGCGCTTACTATGTGTCAGGCACTGTTCTAAGTGCTGGAGTGGATACAAGCAAATCAGGTTGGACACAGTCCCACGTGGGGCTCACAGTCTCAATCCCCATTTTACAGATGAGGTGACTGAGGTACAGAGAAGTAAAATGACTTGCCCAAGGCCACACAGCAGACAAGCAGTCGAGCGGAGAGCCTCAGGTGGGGCGGGGGCTGTGTCCAACCTGATTAATTTGTATCTACTTAGGGCTTAGTATAATGAATGACATAGTAAGTGCTGAACAAATACCATAAAATAAAAAAAAGGACCTGCATAGCCTCTCGACTGTAAACTCGTTGTGGGCAGGAACATTTATTGAGCGCTTACTACGTGCAGAGCACTGTAGTAAGAGCTTGGGAGAGTACAACACAACAGAAGTAATAGACATTTTCCCTGCCCGTAATGAGCTTAGTCTAGAGAACTAACTAGCACACACTAAGCGCTTAAATACCATTTTTAATAAATATATATAAGAATGTAATATTTGACAGCACTACATGGCTTTAAATGAAATTAAGTTTAATTTTAGAGTTAGTTTCTGCCCGAATGAAATTAAAATAAATCTCTTTACTAAAATGATAATAATAATGACAGTATTTGTTAAGCGTTAACTATGTGCCAAGCGCTGGGAGAGATAGAAGGTAATCAGGTTGTCCCACATGGGGCTCGCCGTCTTAATCCCCATTTTATAGATGAGGTGACAGAGAAGTTAAGCCACTTGCCCAAAATCACACAGCTGACAAATGGCAGAGCCAGGATTAGAACCCACGATTCTGACTCCCGAGCCCAGGGTCTTTCCACTAAGCCACGCTGCTTAAAAAGGCTGATGAAAGCTGATGAAAAGTGCCCAATGCGTAGAGTATAATACTTGTATTTTTCTTATCTCAGAGTGAATAGCAAGTGTAGATATAAATTTTACCCCATCTCAAAAAATCCTCCAGGGAATAAATTTCTGAATTTATTCCCGAATCACCTAACTCCTCCAGGAGGGAATAAACAGGTAGTAAACAGATGCTTCTCTGATAGAATTCACTTCCGGAATACTACTACAGGTTTGAAAGAAAAAAGAAAAGCTGGAGCGAGTGGGTACTCCCCCTTTCCAAAGAGGCAACAGAGCCCATTATCATTACCAAAGTCCATAAATCACCACATGTATCAAAGTACATTACCAAGATCTCTACTGGCTACTCTTCACAACCACCCTATTCGACTCTAAGGAGCTAAAACTCAGCAACCAGGACCAAAAAGCACAGCCCTCCACTTGAGTTCGAATTAGAAATCACTCCAGTCGGATGTGTTGATCACAAAATTGTGTTTCCCTCCTTGGCTTTTCATTTCTAGTCTCCTGCTTACTTGCCGTTACCCCGGCTGAGTTACCAACCTTATCTGAAACTTGTACAGGGCAAAACTATAATGCATCGGCAAGAGGGGAGAAAGGATATATGATTTTTTAATACTGCTCAAGACCAACTCTTTCTTGGATTGAATGTCTCTTAATTCTGCTAATGACTTGCTTAATAATTAACAGAAGCAAAGCAAAATTCAAAATAGCTCTATGAGTTGTGTTTCTCAACAGACGTGCCTTGCTGTAGACATTGGATTGATCTAATCTGTTCTTGAAGTTTTCACTCAATACCTTGCTCTAGTAATGTGAAGTCACTCCGGTATTCTGCTCTTCCCCTGTCATAAAATGGCGACAACACAATTTGAATCTGAAAGTGTACACAAAACTTCATTTTCACAAAGACAAAAGAATGACTGCACGATCTGTAGAAAGAAAAAAAAACTTCCATTTCTGTTGAATTAGCAGATTTTTCAACTTAGAATGTGAAAGCAGACACTGATAGCTATCTTAAATGGCATCAACAGCATACGTTTGCTTGATACCTGAAAGGGCAGGCAATAAGTCACTAATGCAAGAATCCAATGCTTACTGGTGCCAAGATTTAAACAATCAGGCTGGAAATCAAATAAGACTAAAGTTACAGATTCATAATTCCCTTAGTCTCCAAAGAGTTTGCTTTTTCAAAGCATTGTTGAACATTAGGTATAATGAAAACTTGGAAAAATTGATTTCCACCAGGCAGATCCCATTAAAGATAAAGTGAACTAACTTCCTTTTTCATTGCTTTAATAATGTTGGTGTTTGTTAAGCGTTTACTATGTGCAGAGCACTGTTCTAAGCGCTGGGGTAGACACAGGGGAATCAGGTTGTCCCACGTGGGGCTCACAGTCTTAATCCCCATTTTACAGATGAGGTAACAAGCACAGAGAAGTTAAGCGACTTGCCCACAGTCACACAGCTGACAAGTGGCAGAGCTGGGATTCGAACCCATGACCTCTGACTCCAAAGCCCGTGCTCTTTCCACTGAGCCACGCTGCTTCTCCACCTATCTCTGGAGAATCCTCTAGACCGAAAGCTCACTGGGGGCAGGGAACGTGTCTACCAACTCTACTATAGTGTACTCTCCCAAACGTTTAGTACAGTGCTCTGCCCGCAGTAAGCACTTACTAAATACCTTTGACTGACTGAATCGATACCAAGTGATAGTTCCCAAATTGTTGTATGGTTTAAACCTGTGAGGAGGCAAGCAAACACCACCAAATCCTAAGACATGAAAAAATTCCTCTAGACCGTGCCCTCATTGTGAGCAGGGAACGTGTCCGTTTATTGTGATATTGTCCTCTCCCAAGCGCTTGGTACAGTCCCTTGCATGCACTAAGCGCTCAATAAATACAATCGAATGAATGATTGAATCTGCTATCACCCCGGAGGACCTCCAGGCCATCCACAGGAGGGACCCTGTGCCGCTGACTTCCACCCCCACCGTGAGACAGGTTTTCATGGCGCAGGATGCGATGGAAGACTGTTGGCTCATCCCCTTCTTTCTCCTCTTCCCCAGCCTCCGTCCGGCAACAGAACGGCTTGGAGTCTTAGCCAGTGAGGCATTCGATGGAGATGGAGGAGGAGATGGAGGAGGAGAAGGAGGAGGAGGAAGAGGAGGAAAAGGAGGAGGAGGAGGACGAGACGGAGGAGGATGAGACGGAGGAGGACGAGACGGAGGAGGACGAGACGGAGGAGGAGGACGAGACGGAGGAGGAGGACGAGACGGAGGAGGATGACGAGACGGAGGAGGAGGACGACGAGATGGAGGACGACGAGATGGAGGTCGAGACGGAGGAGGAGGACGAGATGGAGGAGGAGGAGGAGGAGG
This sequence comes from Ornithorhynchus anatinus, assembly GCF_004115215.2. NCBI lineage: Eukaryota > Metazoa > Chordata > Mammalia > Monotremata > Ornithorhynchidae > Ornithorhynchus > Ornithorhynchus anatinus. The sequence continues at coordinate 48,572,134 of NC_041732.1, read as the reverse complement.
AGGAGGAGGAGGAGGAGGAGGAGATGGAGGAGGAGGAGGAGATGGAGGACGAGATGGAGGAGAAGGAGGAGGGAGGAGGAGGGAGGAGGAGGGAGGAGGAGGGAGGAGGAGGGAGGAGGAGGGAGGAGGAGGAGGAGGAGGAGGAGGAGGAGGAGGAGATGGAGGAGATGGAGGAGATGGAGGAGATGGAGGAGATGGAGAAGGAGGACGAGGACGAGATGGAGGAGGAGGACGCGATGGAGGAGGAGGAGGATGAGATGGAGGAGGAGGAGATGGAGGAGGAGGAGGAGGAGATGGAGATGGAGGAGGAGGAGATGGAGATGGAGGAGGAGGAGGAGATGGAGGAGGAGATGGAGGAGGAGATGGAGGAGGAGGGATCTGTTTCTGAGCTGAAGTGATCCACCCAGCCCTTGAGCAGCCTGCACTGTGGGCGGTGGAGAGGACCACTCTGGGTTTGGGGGGCGGGGAAGATGAAGGCCCTTTCTGGACATTTCTTTCACCTGCTTGACAGGAAAGGTCAGGGGAGCTGGGAAGCCCAACCTCTGGCCCAATTTAGGATGCTTCACGTTATCCTCTAGACTGTAAGCTCATTCATTCTTTCAACTGTATTTATTAAACACTTACGGTGTGCAGCGCACTGTTCTAAGTGCTTGGGAAAGAAAAATACAACAATAAATAGTAATGATCCCGGCCCACAAGGAGCTCACTTGTGGGCAGGGCATGTGTCTACCAACTCTGTAGAACCGTATTCGCCCAAAAGCCCCACAGAGAGTAAGCACTAAATAAATACAACTGACCGATTCATTATGCTGCGGGCTTCGCATAGTATGTGTGACGACATGACTGTTCCGGTTAGAAATGTGGGGTGCTTTTTTTTTCCACTCCTGAGGACCACTGAGGGCTTTTCAGGCATCCTGTCCCAGCTAATTACGACTATCCAGTCTCTTAAGTGAGTAGTGGAGTGGCTTTCAAGATGAATACTACCACAACGTCACATTTTTTAAACAAACGGACAACCAGGGAAAACGTCTGAGTAACCATAGTATCGCCTCCTACTCAGTCTTTGCCAGCTAAGGCTTCTGGATAATCTTCAGCAAATGGAGCAGTAAGTAGGAAACAGTGGTGGAATCTCAGCCAAGAAACCTTCCTCGCAGAAATCCTACGGTACAATATAATTCAGGGGGAAAAAAATAAAGAGGAAAAGGAAACTAGACGCTGAAGCTTTGGGTTAGGAATGGTAAGAAAGCTCTGCATTCTGATTTCTGTATTCAGTCTTTAGCGAACATTATGGGGCCTGTATAATATTGGCAATCCTCAAATTTACGGCACGACTGATTCCTAAAAACTGCACATCGAGTCCAACAATTTTCTCGTAGAAACAACGCTTAAATGAGCAACTGGTTACCAAGATGACCTAGAATTGCATATTTAATTATAGATGAGTAATGTAGTTGTATTAATGTATTTATATCGAGCCAGAGCAGTTCCACGATGAGCACTCCCCTCCATCCTTTTTTTTCTTTAAATTGTATTTGTTAAGCGCTTACTATGTGCCAGGCCCTGTATTAAGTGCCGGGGTAGATACAAGTTGATCAGGTTGGATACAGTTCCTATCCCACACAGCATTCACAGTTAATCCCCATTTTACAGGTGAGGTGACCGAGGCACAGAGAAGCTAAGTGACTTACCCAAGGCCACGCAGCAGACAAGTGCCGGAGCCGGGATTAGAAAGCAAGTCCTTCCTCCTCTTGGGCCTGTGCTGTATGTGTTGGGCTCCGCTGCTTCTACCTCCCCTTCCTACTCCAGAGGTCGCTTCTCAAGTTCTGTGTGTCCATGAGCCTGGACCCGCAGGCTCCTCTTCCTACCCTGGGACGCTCACGCACGTTTCAAAGTAACTCCCGAGACGCAAGTTTGAGTCTCTCGGCATAATGACCTTCCTACCTATTCTGGCTCACGCCACTCTCCCAGGGCACAATTGCTTTTGGGTTGTGGGGTGTTTGTTTTTTTCAAAAGGTCTATGTTAAGCGCTTACCATGTGCCGGGCACCGTACTAAGCGCTGAGGTACATACAAGCAAATCGGGCTGGACACAGTCCACATCTCATTTGCGTTAGTGAATCTGATAATCAAGCAACTAAGTCGTGGGCTTTCTTTATACCTTCTATGCAACAATAGAGTACCTTTCCAGTCCCTCTCTACAAATCCCAATGACTTTCAATTAAGTACTCGAATATCGTTCTAAGCCGTTTGGCCTAGTGGAAGAAGCTTAGGCCCGAGAGGAGGAAGGACTTGGGTTCTAATCCCGGCTCCGTCACTTGTCTGCTGCGTGAACTTGGGCAAGTCATTTGACTAAAATTCCGTCTCCTTCAAGAGGCCTTCCCTGACTATGCTTTTCCCCTACTCCCTCTCTCCTTTCTGGGTCACCTTGCAATTGGATTTCTACCCTTCACTCACCCCACCCTCAGCCCCACAGCACTTATTTATTGATGCATGTATTTATATTGATATTATGCTAAATTAATAATAATAATATATCATTTCTCTTCATGTCTGTCTCCTCTTCTGGACTGTAAGCTCAACATGGGGAGGAAATGTGTCTGTTTATAGTTTTATTGTACTCTCCCAAGCACCTGGTATAGTGTTTTGTACACAATGCGCTGACTGAATGAACTTATGTCCATTTCTGTAATTGATATTAATATCCGTCTCCCCCTCTAGACTGTAAATACCTTGGGGGCGGGAAACATGTCTACCTCGGATGTCACTTCACTTCTTTGTGTCTCAGTTACCTCAACTAAAATGGGGATTAAGACTGTCAGCCCCAGGTGGGACAGGGACCCTGTCCACCCTATCTTGTATCTACCTCAGTGCTTAGGACAGTGCCTTGCACATAATCAACGCTTGTCATATACCACAATTATTATTTTATGATGTCTCCCAACTCTCTTATACTGTACTCTCCCAAGTGCCTAGTACAGCCCTCTGCACACGATCAGCTCTCAATAAATACGACTTCTCTGTGCTTCCACTTCCTCATCTGGAAAATGGGGATTTAAAAAATCAAATCTCCCTCCTATTTGGACTGTACACGCCACGTGGGGCAGGGACTCTGTCCAATCTGATCATCTCCTGTCTATTCCAGCCCTTGGCACAGTGCAGGGTGAGAGTAAGCGCTTAACAAATACCACATTTATTATTATTCTAAACCACACTTGCATAATCGAGAGTCGGTCAAGAAGATTCTACTTGTGGTTTTCCCTAGACTCTGAAGTACTCTGAATGGGGGTCACCAGGGGGAAGAAAAGATTTTGAGATAGTGTGACCACTGAAAGGGCCCTCAACAATACCATATACACCTTTGTCAAGACCACACAGACACACGCTGTCTTGGATGGGTGTCTGACCAGTTGAAAATTGAATATATACGCTATAAAACCAGACATACAGCCATTCTCCTTCTAGCCCCCAACCAGTTAAGCCACCATTACCAACTCTTGCTACCCGATATTTGGATTTTTTCACAATAGTGAAGAGGTGATCACAAACAGCACTACAAAAGCCAAAACAGTGGATGTATTACATTACTGCCCCAAGGATCAAAGTTGGTAATCACAGTAAGAAGGGGACATTTGTCCATCTTGCCCTTATAAAAGGTGGCTTTGTTTTAACGGTCCTTGTTAAGCACTTACTATGTGTCAGGCACTGTAATAAGTGCTGGGGTAGATACAAGATAATCACGCTTGACAGTGGGGCTCACGGTCTAAATTGGAGGGAGGAGGATTTAATCCCCATTTTGCAGATGAGGTGACTGAGGGACAGAGAAATTCAGTGACTTGCCCAAGGTCTCCCAGCAAACAAGTGGCAGAGCTGGGATTAGAACCCAGGTCCTCTGATTCCCAGGCCCATGCTTTATCCACTAGGCCACGCTGCTTCTCCGCAGAGAAGAGACCTATTTATATTAGGTAAAATTATAGTCCATTTATTCATGCAATCGCTGCTCTTGACTACCAATCATGAGGCCTCCCTGAGGACACTACCTGATGAAACAAAAACAAAATTTCAAAAAATTACATATATTTTTAATCTTTTCTTGCCAACCTGCAGTAAAAGTCCAAGAGTGGAAAATCCTCTAGTGGAGCTGACATATCCCTCTCTGCATCTACCAGAATCAATCAATAGATCGATGGCATTTATTGAGCACTTACTGTATGCAGTGCACCACACTAAGCGCTTGAGAGAGTTCAATACAAGGGAGTTGGAGACAAGATCCCCGTCTACAAGGAGTTTACAGACTAGAAGGGGACACAACACTAAAATAAAATACAGAGCATAAGGGTGTGTACATAAGTACTGTGGGCTGAGGATGGGGTGAATATCAAGTGTTTAAGGGGGGAAGAGATCCAAATGCGCAGGTGATGCAGAGGGAGAAGGAAGTAGGGGAAATTTCTTGATTTTTTTGATAGTATCTATTGAGCGCTTACTGTGTGCAGAGCACTTTACTAAGCACTTGGAAGAACTCAATAAAACAGAGTTGGGAGACATATTCCGTGTCCAGAACGGTTTTAAAGTCTAGAGGACTGGTTTCAAGGTACTCCATCAGCTCTCTCCCTCGTGTGTGTGTATAAATATATTTTTTATATATATTATATATATAATATATATACACACACACATTCTCTTCTCCCTCTACACCCCAGCCTCCATTCTTCATTCCTCCGAAGCTCACCTATTCACAGTGTTTCGTTTTAACCTTTCCCACCTCCGACCCCTTGCTCAAGTTTCTTCCTTGTTATGGGCAGGGAGCGTGTCTGCTAATTCTGTTGTACTTTGCTCTCCCAAGCGCTTAGTCCAGTGCTCTGCACACAGTGAGCGCTCAATAAATACCACTGATCAATTCCTCCAAGAGCTCCCTTCACATCTGCCAGACTGCTGCTCTCCCCAGATTCATTGTAAGCTCGTCAATGGGCAGGGACTGTCTCTATCTGTTGCCAATTTGTACATTCCAAGTGCTTAGTAATAATAATAATGATGTCAGTATTTAAGCGCTTACTATGTGCAGAGCACTGTTCTAAGCGCTGGGGTAGACACAGGGGAATCAGGTTGTACAGTGCTCTGCACATAGTAAGGGCTCAATAAATACTATTGAAGAAATGAATCCTCTAAAAGGTAAATCCTTTGGGAGCAGGGATTATGTAGATTAATTCAGATGCACTTTCCTAAGCGCTTAGCACATGCTCTGCGCACAGTATGTGTTCAACAGACACTCTTCACTGATTCGAAGCCCTTCGGAAATTACATCGCCACCTTTATGTGAAAGAACTGGGTTCGACTCGTGTTTTTCTTCCCTAGCAATTAATACAGAACTGTAGATCAAGAAGATACTCATCCAATTGTTCGTTAAAGCACGCAGAGTTTCCGGAGTGAGAGATGTTGTCTTTACCCCGTTAGGCTTGAACACAAAGGCAGAGTTAAGGAGCATCCTTCCAACAAACGTGAACCCGCCTGCATACTGCGTGACACATTCTTGGAAGACAAACAGTTGTGAACAAGTGCACAGAAATCGGACAGCAACTGCCACAGTGTGATTTTTTTTTTTAATGGTATTTAAGTCCTTACTAGGTGTCAAGCACTGTTCTAAATGCTGTCCAGGTTGCCAAGGAACGCAAACCCAGCTGTATAGGAGACCTTCAACTTTCCCACTGTGTCTCTGGACAACTTCTTCCCCATCTTGTTTTTAGGCTAGAGGGCCAGGGGCTGTGTCTAAGTCACCTGTGGACTTTTTTCCCCAGTGCTTAGTACAGTGTTCTCTGCCCACAGTGAGCACTCAATATAACTACCATTACTATTGTCCGGGCATAATTTTAACTTGATTTTCTGCCAACAGCCAGAGCCAGCTCAAAACGTTTATGCCCCCTTGGCATAAGGAAGGGGCACAGAAAGCCGCTGAACCTAGAGATGAAAAACAAAAAGAAAAGAGAGGCTCCCCCTGCGAACGGCATTGGTTTCATCATCCCCTTCGGAGTAAGCCTGTGTCCATTTTGACAGTTGAAAGCACTGTGGAAGTTACATAACCTTAAATCTCACTCAGAATTTCTCATTTTAAACAGAAGTAATCTGATGAATTCCAAGCTACAAAACAACTAGATGGGGGTAGGGAAAGAATCTGAAACAGATGGATTTTTTTTTTTTGTCACTACCCAGTTTAGTTCTAGAAGAAATAAGCTACAAACCTTAAAATGGTAGAGCTGTAGTCAATCGATGGCATCTACTGAGCACTTACTGTGTGCATAGCACTGTGCTAAGTACTGGGGAGACTACAGTACAATAGAGTACAACTGCACAGTCTAGAGTACTCTACGCTGTACCCTCGTTGTGGACAGGGAATGTGCTTGTTTATTGTTCTATTGTACGCTCGCAAGTGCTCGGTGTAGTGCTCTGCACACAGTAAGCGCTCAATAAATATGACTGGCTGTGACTAGAGAGAGCTGAAGTAACCTTAATCTTTATTCTACCACCACATGGATGCTAAAGGAGGTGTAAATTAGATATTGGTCATTTGGAAAATGGAAGTGAGTTGCCTAGAAACTCCAAACCCTTTTTTTTTTTAAAAAAAAAAAAAAAAGACTTCTTCACACATAAAAGCTGCAGAGACTCCAAACATTTCCTCTGACCAGAGTTTGTTGAATAGGTACAATCAATTGGGTTTATTGAGCGCTTACTTTGTGCAGAGCACTGCACTTACTGCTTGGGAGAGCACAATGTAACCAGACATGTTCCCTGCCCACTATTATTACTATTATTATTATTATTATTATTAATGAGCTTACAGTTTAGACAAAGAGACAGACATTAATATAAATACATTACGGATATGTACATAAGGCATGTGGGACTGAAGGAGGGGCGAATAAAGGGTGCAAATCCACTGCAAGAGCGACGCAAAAGGGAGTGGGTTTAGAGGAAAGATCAAATCTAACCTCCTTAAGGGGATATCCTTGAAAGGGACGACTCCCATTTACTTGAGAACTGAGAGAGGGCATAACATGAGAACCTGGAACATTTAACTCGGGCTGAACTCTTAGTGTTCACTTAATCCAGGACGTCGGTTGTATTTACCTATTACACTTTTGGGGTTTGCGTTTGGTTTCCTTGTTGGTTTTTTGGGGTTATTACGAGGTTTTCGATAAAGATATATTTCCAGTGCCTTTCCTCGGTCCATCTGGGAGCTTCCAAGGAGACGGGTGGAAAAGAAGGACTCAATCATGATTGCATTTCCCAGAATTTAAGCCCCACTTTTGAAAAATGCAAAAGACCCCTAGGAAGGTCACAAAGCTTGAGATCTTTGGGTTATATCAGCAGGCCTCAGTGAGAGCAGAAAGGTAGTAATCTTCCCTAATGGTTTCTGACAACTACGGACAGATTAGATTGTGGAACTATTTACCCTATTTCCCCTCCCGGGCAAATACAAGACTGCATTATGCTAAAGTCCCAAAGGGAAGAGATAGTAAAGGAAAAGGTGATTTTAATTTGCAAGGCTTAAAGGAGTAATCACAAAGGCCCTATGATCAAGAGTGAGTAGGGCACCCAAAACTCCACAATAAACAAGTCTGGACCTCGGCTCGGGCAATCCTTCCTACACTTACTTACAGGATAGCACTGTCCCGATCTCGGGACAACGGAAAAACTGGCAAGACCATCCGATAACAGCAATACTACAAAATGGGGCACTGTTGTCATGGGAATGATTTACTCTGGAAAGAGCTAACTGAAGGACTTTGAAATAATTTGCAAACTGCAAAAACGATTTGCATGTTGGTGAGGCTTAGCGGGTTTATTTCCACCTGGGATGAGATTAAAGGCAGAGAGGCGCAGGGGTCTGGAGTCCCAGCTTAAAGAGGTGACTGTGTAACGGTTAAGAAAACCTCAACCTCGGCTTTCAAATTGGGGCGACTATCCACAATTCCAGCACAGTGAAAAAGAACATTCTGAAACTGCGTTTCCATTTACCGAATCTGGTTCCCTCAAAATTCCACACCTACGCAATCTCTGTATCACTTTCTCATTTTTGAGAAAAGTTGATTTCTCTTGTCACAGGAAATGGCAGTACCGTATTTAGTCTGTCGCTGGATCGAACCATTTGGCTTTTCCATTTAGCCCCAGTAAATGGAAAAAAGCTACAAAGCTAGAACCAACGCACTCGCTACGTCGAGTCGCCGGACCGTTACGGCGACAGATCACTGAGCTTTAATAAAGTCGCACGAAATGACAAAGCTCGCAATGCAAATACTAAACAAGATGCAAAGTAGTCTGAATTTATTTCTTTGCTCTAGGAACTCCAGCGGGAGAAGACCTTTCGCTACACTTCGGTTTATAATCTGCTCTGCTGTGTTACTTGAAAAGATTCACCCTGACTAAAAAAATAAGTACATCGTCATGTAACAAAAACTTTACGGATAAAACCCTACTATAATACATTGCTATTTTTAATACTTACGATTTATATTCGCCATTTATTTATATTTATATTAGATTCAAATCCTTCCCTCCACCAGAGATACAAAAATGACTCCCCAGATTTATACCCAATTTTTAAAATGGTTTTAACTCTTCTAAATAAAAACATTTGGTTGAGCATAAATCTGAGGTCCGATCGTCCGGCAGCTACGCCTTGCCGGTTTTCTAAGTATCTGTACAACCGCACGTGCTCTGCCCATTGCTGAAAAGCTTTATCCCCTATTAATAACTCACAATTACGCTGTTAAAAAGTCAATATCTAGGAGACTCTAAATCCTCCATCCTCCCCCCAGATGGAGAATTATGATCCAGTTCAACGGTAATCTCCCCCCCCCCCCATCACCACCCTTTAAATCTCCATTCTCCTCCACCACAAGTAGGGCCTTGGAAGGCTGAGCTAGCTTCTGTTCATCATCCAAACCCAGGGAATGATGACGGGGAAAAGGAAAGAGTGTCAAGGAGACTCGCGATAACTGAGCAGAGAGGAAACTCGGATGCACAGAGACCAATTACCTCCAGTTGTGAATTCTCCCATCGCCTCAATTCTGAGAGGGACCGATCCCGGGGCCCTGGAGTCTTCAAAAAAAACAAAAATTGGGGAAAATAGGTCTGCCCCTTCCGAACCGAGACGGGTTTAGAGGCCAGGGGTGGGGAGACGTCCAGGCTTGCCTGAACAAGTCTGGCCTAAACCCCTCCGACTACACAACCGCTCCTCTTTCCTTTCTCCCCCGCACCCACTACGCTGGATGCATCAGGCGTGCATACACGCACATGCACACTCTGCCCTCCGCCACACGTTGCATTCGTTCAGGCCCTCCCATTTTCGTCTTTCGGCCTAGGCGTTGGGGAGGTGGTTTTTCCAAGCTCATTCCCCCGGAAAACCAACGCCGGACGAGCCGCCCAACCGGACCGTTGTGAGAAGGAGACCAGCCTGGGAGCTCGTGTATTCCTCGGAGATTTTGAACGCCGATAGAGAGTCCGACCTCCGGACCCTCTCTCTGTCCCCCAACCCTCCTCCAGCCCCAAGCCAGGAGGGACGGGAGGGGACAAGGAAAGGAGACGGGAGGAAGGACGGGGTGGCCGTGGAAAGGCCCTCAATCTCTGCACATCCACCTCTGCATCTAACTAGACTCCTCTTCATTTTATTAATGACGTGCATACATCTATATTTCTATTTTCATGCTATCGAGGCCCCTCTACCTGTTTTGTTGGCCGTCTCCCCCCATCTCGACTGTGACCCCCGTTGCTAGGTAGGGATTGTCGCCGTGACCGAATTGTACTTTCCAAGCGCTTAGTACAGGGGTCTGCACATAGAGCTCAATAAAGACGACCGAGTGAATGGACGAATGCTCCTCTCTGCACTCCCCGAGCGCTTAGTACAGCGCCGCGCACACAGCGCTCAATAAAGGCGACTGAGTGAATGAACGACAGCTCCTCTCCACACTTCCCGAGCGCTTAGCAGAGTGCCCTGCACCCAATCAGCGCTCAATAAAGCTGTGTGACTGTGGGCAAGTCACTTCACTTCTCTGGGCCTCAGTTCCCTCATCTGTAAAATGGGGATTAACTGTGAGCCTCACGCGGGACGACCCGATGACCCGGTATCTCCCCCAGCGCTTAGAACAGTGCTCGGCACATAGTAAGCGCTTAACAAATACCAACGTTATTATGAAAGACAATTGAGTGAATGAACGAATGCTCCTCTCTGCACTTTTCGGGGGCTTTCAGTACAGTGCTCTGCACCCGGCGCTCAATAAAGCGGCCTGAGTGAATGAACGAATGCTCCTCTCTGCACTTCCCGAGGGCTTAGTCCAGTGCTCTGCACCCAGGGCTCAATAAAGACGACAGGGTGAATGAACGAATGCTCTTCTCTGCACTTCCCCAGCGCTTAGTCCAGTGTCCTGCACACAGTCGGAGCTCAATAAAGATGGTTGAGTGAATGACCGAATGCTTCTCCCCGCACTTCCCCAGTGCTTAATACAATGCTCTGCACCCAGCACTCAATAAAGACAACTGAGTGAATGCCCGAATGCTCCCCCCTGCACTTTCTTGGGGCGCTTAGTCCAGTGCTCCGCCAAGACGGCTGAGTGAAGGCCCCAGTGCTCCTCTCTGCACTTCCCCAGCGTTTAATACAATGCTCTGCATGCAGCGCTCCACCAAGACGGCTGAGTGAAGGCCCGAATGCTCCTCCCCGCGCTCCCCCAGCGCTTAGTCCAGTGCTCCGCACCCCGCGCTCAATAAAGACAATTAAGTGCATGCCCCAATGCTCTTCCCCGCGCTCCCCCAGCGCTTAGTCCAGTGCTCCGCACCTAGCGCTCAATAAAGACAAATGCATGCCCCGAATGCTCCTCCCCGCGCTCCCGCAGCGCTTAGTCCAGTGCTCCGCACCCCGCGCTTAATAAAGACAATTAAATGCATGCTCGAATGCTCCTCCTCTCGCTCCCCCAGCGCTTAGTCCAGTGCTCCGCACCCCGCGCTTAATAAAGACGATTAAATGCATGCCCGAATGCTCCTCCCCTCGCTCCCCCAGCGCTTAGTCCAGTGCTCCGCACCCAGCGCTCAATAAAAACAATTAAGTGCATGCCCCCATGCTCCTCCCCGCGCTCCCGCAGCGCTTAGTCCAGTGCTCCGCACCCAGCGCTCGATAAGACAATTAAGTGCATGCCCCCATGCTCCTCCCCGCGCTTAGTCCAGTGCTCCGCACCCCGTGCTTAATAAAGACAATTAAATGCATGCCCGAACGCTCCCCCCGGGCCTTCCCCAGCGCTGAGCACAGTGTCCCGCACCCCGTCGGCGCCAACCGCGGACGGCGGAGGGAACGGCCGGTGCTCTCCGGCAGCGGGCGAGGGCGGGTCCCGGGGGGGGGGGGGGGGGGACGACGACGACGACGGACACCCCCTTTTTTCCCGGGCCGCAGCGGGCGGGGACCGCCTCCCCTCCCCCGCCCCCCCATCGACGCCGGCCGGTCCTTCGCGGCGGCGCGCGCGCGTGCACGGGGCGCGCCCCCGCCGCTCCCCCCCCCCGGGGCCCGGGTCACTACCTGGGGCGGCGTCCGGGGGCCGCGGCGACTCCGCTCCCCGCAAACACCGCCGAGGCGTCCGCGGGGCCGGGGGTGGAAGGGAGGAAGGGAGGAAGGGAGGAGGGACGGCGGCGGCCAGGAGGAGGAGGAGGAGGAGGAGGAGGAGGAGGAGGAGGAGGAGGAGGAGGAGGAGGGAGGGGAGGCCAGGCCGGGGCAGGGCAGGGCAGGGCAGGGCAGGGCCGGCCGCCGCCGAACCGGAAGCGCTCCCCCGCAGCCCCCTTCCCATTGGACCGGCGCCCGGGGGGCGGGGCCGCCCGCCGCAAACGCTTCCGGGTCACCGCCCCCATCGACACGCCCTAGCAACCGCGTGCCGTTGCTAAGCGGAAGCGCCGCCCGCCCGCCCGCCCGCCCGCCTTCACGGAGGATTCGGCGGTCCTTCGTTCCATACGACGGAGGGAGGGACGGAGGGACGGATGGATGGACGGAGGGACGGACGGATGGATGGAGGTAGGGATGGATGGATGGAAGGATGGGTGGGTGGGTGGGTGGGTGGGTGGATGGATGGATGGATGGATGGATGGATGGATGGATGGATGGATGGATGGATGGAAGGATAATGGGTGGGTGGATGGATGGATGGGTGGGTGGGTGGGTGGGTGAATGGATGGTTGGATGGATGGATGGATGGATGCATGCATGGATGGATGGATGGATGGATGGAGGTAGGGATGGATGGATGGATGGATGGATGGATGGATGGATGGATGGATGGATGGATGGATGTAGGGATGGATGGAAGGAGGTAGGGATGGATGAAAGGATAATGGGTGGGTGGATGGATGGATGGATGGATGGATGGATGAGTGGGTGGATGAGTGGGTGGATGAGTGGGTGGATGAGTGGATGGATGGATGGATGGATGGATGTAGGGATGGATGAAAGGGTAATGGGTGGGTGGATGGATGGATGGGTGGGTGAATGGATGGTTGGATGGATGGATGGATGGATGGATGGATGGATGGATGGATGGATGGATGGAAGGATAATGGGTGGGTGGATGGATGGATGGGTGGGTGGGTGGGTGGGTGAATGGATGGTTGGATGGATGGATGGATGGATGCATGCATGGATGGATGGATGGATGGATGGAGGTAGGGATGGATGGATGGATGGATGGATGGATGGATGGATGGATGGATGGATGGATGGATGGATGTAGGGATGGATGGAAGGAGGTAGGGATGGATGAAAGGATAATGGGTGGGTGGATGGATGGATGGATGGATGGATGGATGAGTGGGTGGATGAGTGGGTGGATGAGTGGGTGGATGAGTGGATGGATGGATGGATGGATGGATGTAGGGATGGATGAAAGGGTAATGGGTGGGTGGATGGATGGATGGGTGGGTGAATGGATGGTTGGATGGATGGATGGATGGATGGATGGATGGATGGATGGATGGATGGATGGATGGATGGATGGATGGATGGATGAGTGGGTGGGTGGGTGGATGGGTGGGTGAATGGATGGTTGGATGGATGGATGCATGCATGCATGGATGGATGGATGGATGGATGGGTGGATGGAGCACTTACTAGGGGCACAGCACTGCACTGAGTGCTTGGAATTCATTCATTCAAGAGGATTGATGGAGCACTTACTAGGTGCACAGCACTGGACTGAGCACTTGGAATTCATTCGTTCAAGAGGATTCATCGAGCGTTTACTAGGTGCAGAGCACTGCACTGAGCACTTGGAATTCATTCATTCCAGAGTAATTATGGAGCACTTACTAGGTGCACAGCACTGGACTGAGCTTCATTCATTCATTCAATAGGATTGATGGAGCGCTTACTAGGTGCACAGCACTGGACTGAGCGCTTGGAATTCATTCATTCAATAGTATTGATGGAGCGCTTACTAGGTGCAGAGCACTGGACTAAGCTTCATTCATTCAATAGGATTTATTGAGCGCTTACTAGGTGCAGAGCACTGGACTAAGCTTCATTCATTCAATAGGATTTATTGAGCGCTTACTAGGTGCAGAGCACTGGACTAAGCTTCATTCATTCATTCATTCATTCAAGAGGATTGATGGAGCGCTTACTAGGTGCAGAACACTGAACTAAGCGCTTGGAATTCATTCATTCAATAGGATTTATGGAGTGCTTACTAGGTGCACAGCACTGGACTGAGCTTCATTCATTCATTCAATATTCATTGACAAGTGGCAGAGCCGGGATTCGAACCCATGACCTCTGACTCCCAAGCCTGGGCTCTTTCCACTGAGCCACGCGTATTAGGGTTCGTTAATTCATCCAATCACTTAATCATATTTATTGTATGCTTATTAATAATAATGATGATGGTATTTAAGTGCTTACGATGTGCTGAGCACTGACCTGATTAACTTCTATCTACCCCGGCACTTGACACATCGTAAGTACTTAGCACATATCAGGGTTCGTTAATTCATCCCATCACTTAATCATATTTATTGTATGTTTATTAATAATAATGATGGTATTTGTTAAACGCCTACTGTGTGCCGAGCACTGTTCTAAGCGCTGGGGGAGATACAGGGTCATCAGATTGTCCCACGTGGGGCTCACCTTTTTTCATCCCCATTTTTACAGATGGGGGAACTGAGGCCCAGAGAAGCAAAGTGACTTGCCCAAGGTCACACAGCAGACGAGAAGCGGAGCCAGGATTAGAACCCACCACCTCTGCCTCCCAAGCCTGGGCTCCTTCCACTAAGCCACGCTTGTCAGCTGTGTGACTTTGGGCAGCTCACTGCACCTCTCTGGGCCTCAGTGACCTCATCTGTAAAATGGGGATTCAGACTGGGGGACTACCTCATTACCTTGTATCCCCCACCCAGCGCTTAGAACAGTGCCTGGCACATAGTAAGCGCTTAACAAATACTATCATGATTATACGCACTTAGGACAGTGTTCTGCACATAGTAAGCACTCAATAAATACAACCGAATGAATGTTGCCGAATTGTACTTTCCAAGCGCTTAGTACAGTGTTCTGCCCACAGGCAGCGCTCAATAAATACCACTGAATGAATGAATCCTGCTATGAACCAGCACCCAGTGCTTTTAGCTAGCATCTCCCTCTGGTGGATTTCACGCCGTCTCGACAACGCCTCCGCAATTTTACCCCACATCATTGGACTTACTGCTGAAATGTCCCTTCCAAGGGCCTAGTACAGTGCTCTGCACCCAGTAAGCGCTCAATAAATACGATCGACTGAATAGACGCCCCCCCAACACACCTCCCCTTCACACTTGCACCCGAGGGAGCACGTCTGGACCAATATTTACCCGTCCCGTGCCTGAAATGCCCGCACGGTTATTTTGGCTACGAAGTAGGGCCGCTCCTGGTCAGATGAAAGGTTAAATCAGGGTCACGTCTTTCCGGGGGAAGGGGAAAATATAATGCAATTTGAGGAACGAGCTCACCCGTCCCGTTTAAAAATAACCCAAGACCGGATTAAAAAATAACAATCGGAGATATCTGTTAAGCGCTTACTACGTCCCAGGGGCTGGGTGGAATCCAACCAAATTGGGTTGGACACAGCCCCTTGTCCCACGTGGGGCTCATGGTCTCAATGCTCCTCTTACAGAACTGAGGCCCAGAGAAGTTAATTGACTTGCCCAAGGTCACACAGCAGACAGGTGGTGGGGCCGGGATTAGAACCCATGACTTTGACTCCCAGGGCGGTGCTCTACCCACCCTGCCAGGGTACAGGGTGTCCTTTTATGTCAGAAATTCAAATTATGTAACTTGTCCCCTTTCCCCATCCACAGGGGCAGTTTGGCCCCTTAGGGAAGCAGCGTGGCTCGGTGGCAAGAGCCCGGGCTTGGGAGTCACAGGTCGTGGGTTCTAATCCCAGCTCCGCCACTTATCTTCTGCCTGACCTTGGGCAAGTCACTTCACTTCTCTGGGCCTCAGTTCCCCCATCTGTAAGAGGGGGATTGCGACCGTGAGCCCCAGGTGGGACAAGTGGCTGTGTCCAACCCGATTTGGTTGGATTCCATCCAACCCCTGGGACGTAGTAAGCGTGTAACGTATCTCCAATGATTATTTTTTGTGACCTTGGGCAAGTCATTTAACTTCTCATCTGCAAAATGGGGATTAAAACTGTGAGCCCCATGTGGGACAGCCTGATTAGCTTGTATCTACCCCAGCGCTTAGAACAGTGCTTTGCACATAGTAAGTGCTTAACAAATAGCACAATTATTATTATTTGGCTAGTAGATGCCAGCAGAGCTGGCCTAAAAGACACTCAAATCTGCAGTAGTCCAGGGCCGTCTTATTGGATCACTTTATCTTTGAGGGGAGCAGGTGTGAGAAACACACCCAACAAATAAGTTCTCTAGTCTCTCTCTGTACCCATAAATCAAGCAACAGACTTCAGAAAAGTGTAACGACCAGGACCAGTGGCAGACCTGTTAACCGAGGTACATCACTCTTGGTATTATATCCGACTTGACTGTCAAGGCCACTCAGACTCAGAGATCCCTCTTCATAAAACTGATATCTATTTCAAAATAATCAAGACAGATTTTATTTCGACCATTTATTAAAGCCTTGCAACACTGGAGAAGGAGGCCTCTTGACCATTGTTTTGGGCTTCGCAACAGAAATCAGAAGTACAGTGAAAGAAAAATAGCCACGTCTTGACCCACGTGAAATGCTTCCAAGAACAAAATCGTAAATTCCACGTTTCAGTCTTCGAGGTTCACCTATGAGAAACTAAAGGCAATCCACAAAGAGACAAAAAAAAAAAAAAAAAAACGGGCAGGAGGGACAGACTCTCTCATGTGATAAATTAGAGATGGACCAAACTGTAGGTACGCAATAAATCGAGGCCAGCAGGAAAGAACAGTTTAAAATTACGCTTCACCCCACTTTATTACAGCTTTGTGTTTCATAGTATCCTCACACCCAGAGTGATGTTTAATAATAATAATGTTGGTATTTGTTAAGCGCTTACTATATGCAGAGCACTGTTCTAAGCGCTGGGGTATACAGGGTAATCAGGTTGTCCCACATGAGGCTCACAGTCTTAATCCCCATTTGACAGATGAGGGAACTGAGGCACGGAGAAGTTAAGTGACTTGTCCACAGTCACACAGCTGACAAGTGACAGAGCCGGGATCCGAATGTTTACTGTTTATCAGATGTCAGAAGAATTTCACTCGTTATTTATACAACCTGCATTTCTACCAACTATCAAAGAAAAAAAAAGCTGGAATTCTAAATTGGGAGGAGAGGTAGAGAAGTATTGAACTTCATCTATAACTCGCTTTCTTTTTCTTTCCCATAGACCCCATCTATGCTACCACACTGCCTCCCCCGCCCTCTTCTAGCCCAGTTCGGCAAATGTCTGGCTTACCTGTCTGGTCTTCACGGCTGTAGTTTTCTAGGGCAAGTGGGGAGTAAACCCACCGCTGTCATCGAAACTGGTTATGCCTGGGCAAAATAAAATGCTTTGCCAACATTGGATCCGCTTCCTATGACGGACACGACAGGGCGCAGGTGACACTGGAGAGCAACAGCCTAAAAGATCGCTTTATAATAATAATAATAATAATGTTGGTATTTGTTAAGCGCTTACTATGTGCCGAGCACTGTTCTAAGCGCTGGGGTAGACACAGGGGAATCAGGTTGTCCCACGTGGGGCTCGCAATCTTAATCCCCATTTGACAGATGAGGTAACTGAGGCACCGAGAAGTTAAGTGACTTGCCCAAAGTCACACAGCTGACATGTGGCCGAGCAGGGATTTGAACCCATGACCTCTGACTTCAAAGCCCATGCTCTTTCCACTGAGCCACGCTGCTTCTCTTTATATTTTACGCTGCTGCTTTATATTTTAACATGAGAGGAATACGGCGCGGTGTTCGGAAGAACACATTCTACTGAGGTCGACCAACTGCGGCGTGACCGCAAATAACCACCCCTGAGTATCTACCACGTTGGACCTTATAACTCGAGACAAAAACACGTCTAGACCTTTCGCTGCACCCAGAAACAAGTCCCTTGCAAGTGCCTTTTTTGAGACGATCGTTCACACGAGTCAGGTGCTAACTACTCACTCTAAGATCTGAACAGAATGGTCTGGGGGCCTCCTTTCTCTTCCGTCCAAACTGAAAGATACTATACACTGAAGTAATAGCAGATTCACCAGGAAGAAATGCCAAAAAAAATGCAAAAAAGAAATGCAAAAATACAAAAGAATGGAAGGGATTTCCTCTGAATCTAAGTATCACTAAATAGAACCCGAGCCAGTTTTGCCCTACCTGAAGGCACTTTTGGTTTTTTTTCCAATGGTATTTGTTAAGCACTTACTATGTGCTGCGCACCGGTACTAAGCGCCGGGGTGGATACAAGCTAATCAGATTGGACACAGTCTTTGTAATAATGTTGGTATTTAAGCGCTTACTATGTGCAGAGCACTGTTCTAAGCACTGGGGGAGATACCACGTTGACCCACGTGAGGCTCACAATCTTAATTCCCATTTTGCAGGTGAGGTCACTGAGGCACAGAGAAGTGAAGTGACTTGCCCGCAGTCACACAGCTGACAACTGGCAGAGTCGGGATTCGAACCCATGACCTCTGACTCCCAAGCCCGGGCTCTTATCACTGAGCCTCGCTGCTATGTCCCACATGGGGCTCACACTCTCTTTATCCCCATTTGACAGATGCGATATCTGAGGCACAGAGAAAATAAGAGACTTGTCCAAGGTCACACAACAGACAAGTGGCAGAGTTGGGACTAGAACCCAGGTCCTTCTGACTCCCAAACCAAAGCTCTATCCATTAGGCCAGGTTGGTTCTCTACATTTAACAATAATAATTGTGGCATTTGTTCTGTGCTTACTCTATGCCAGGCACTGTACTAAGCCCTGGGGTGGAGACAAGCAAATCAGGTTGGACACAGTCCCTGTCCCACGTGGGGCTCACAGCCTTAATCCCCATTTTACAGATGAGGTACCTGAAGCACCGAGAAGTCAAGTGACTTGCCCAAGGACACACAAAACAGATGGCATGGCAGGATTAGAACCCAGGGCTTTCTGACTCCCAGGCCCATGCTCTATCCAGTAGGCCACACTACATTTCTTGCCTAAAAGAAGAGTAGGTTACCCCGAGTCAAGAAACATAACAGGAATTCTTACCTCTGAAACTTTAAGGCTCCACAGGGACTAAGAAACCAAACCTTTCCCTGCATCTCACCCTTTTCTTGCTTTAGATGGAATTTTTTCCATTAGCAAACACCTGATTTAGAAACCACAAAATCCCCAACCAAAAAATTGTAATTTTTTTTTTTGTTTGATCCTCTCAAGAAAGTAAGGAACTTACAGGTATTCTTTTGAAGCAGCATGGCTCAGTGGAAAGAGCACGGTTTGAGAGTCAGAGGTCATGGGTTCTAATCCCAGCTCAGCCGCTTGTCAGCTGTGTGACTCTGGACAAGTCACTTCATTTCTCTGTGCCTCAGTTCCCTCATCTGGAAAATGGGGATTAAGACTGAGACCCACGTGGGACCTGTTTACCTTATATCCCCGCTAGTGCTTAGAACAGTGCTTGGCACATAGTCAGTGCTTAACAAATACCATTAACATCATCGGGGAAACAGCGTGGCTCAGTGGAAAGATCCCGGGCTCGGGAGTCAGAGGTCATGGGTTCTAATCCCGGCTCTGCCGCTTGTCAGCTGTGTGACTGGGCAAGTCACTTCTCCGTGCCTCAGTTCCCTCATCTGGAAAATGAGGATGAAGACTGTGAGCCCCACGTGGCATAACCTGATCACCCTGTATCTACCCCAGCGCTTAGAACATTGCTCGGCACATAGTAAGCGCTTAACAAGTACCATCATCATTATTATGGAAGGCTCTTCCCGTCCCCGCTACCAGTCTTCAAATTAATTAGCAAAAGTTTCTGATTAATACCTATTTCAAAAGCACATCTGAAGAACAACAAGCTCTAACACAATTAGGATCCTATCCTGGGTCTCGTAAGTCAGACTCATGTCCCCTCTTTGTGATACCCTGAAGTTCCCAGAAAGCAAGAAGAGAGGATGGAACCCAAGATTCAAGCAGCCCACAGAAGAGTACTCAAAATAAATGGATTGCTTCATTATGAAATCAGGCCATTTTATTGCAAAGCATGTTTATAGCAAGACGGGAATTAGCAAAATTAATCATGATTAATAATCCTGTGAAGTCAGTGAGCAGAATCCTTGGTTACAGAATAAGGAAATACCAGTTACAACACAATATTCTACTCACTTCCATAATCATGCTCGTTGCACACCTTGAAATCCATTAGTTGCTGCACGGTCCTGTATGGCAGGCATTTTCTTTGACAGAGAAAATTTCTTTCCAAACATCAACAGGCATCAACCTTACCATTCTATAGCCAGGAGATACCTGATCATAGGGAGTAAACCTCTGGTTTCTTTTGGCACCTAAAATTGAACATAGCAGTATTTCTACACAGACTACAAAATTTTGTTTTTTTGTAAATCCAGTGTAAATCCCATGGTTAGCAATTTCACTTTACTGTCAACATTAACGAGGACAAAAGTGTTTTTAGAATATGCTTTCTTTGAGGTCTTCAAATTTTTCAATGATGATTTCCTGGTGCTTATTCACAGAAGTGACAATAATTCAGTGAAAAATTCCAGTCAGTCTTGTGCAAGACCAATCATATTGAGGGAGGAAAGGATGAGGTGATTTTATTAAACATGATTAAATATTCTTGGATACTGAATAGGGCTTCTAACTCTGATCTCCTCTGATGAGGCTTCTGTCTTTCAGACATGTCAGAAAAATAAAAAATGATTGCTCTAGCAGGACAGTGGTGTTGTTACTAGCAGTTTTCCTTACTAGCCTGGATTACTGTTTTCCTGAGAATGTTGCCTTAACATAAATACCTGAAAAATTGATGTTGTAAACTTCACTACCCTAAAAGGGAGAGGGAGAGAAAAAATGGAGAAGAGTGACCAGAGGCAGAGGTAGATCTAGGAACACTAGTCTAATCCCTTAATAGAGTACCTCTTCAAATGTTTAACGGAAATACTTGTGACAGTGTCAACAAATAACCCATTCCTGAGGGAAAACACAAAAATAGCCATGCTTTCAATTCAGGGAGTTCAGTATGGAAAATCCTTCTTGACTATGCAAAGTACCTTGATTTTTTTTTTAAATACTGCTTTTTAAGCACACAAGTCTATATGGCACATTATTTCGATTAACAAATATGACAAAAATGGTAAAAGCAAGCGAGCCTTAAATCCTGGAGATTAGTACTTAGGACGCCATGCGAAATGGCTTTAATTTAAGCAGGATGCGTTCATCACACGAGTAGAAAATAAAATACCGTATTACACTGAATGCCAAGCTCTAGATATATATTAATCTTAGAAGTAAACACTTGAAAACTACTTGGTTTGAGTTCCTAAGTGTTGAAAGTCCAGTTTAGCCTTTTTCATTGGAGTTATGTACAGCAAAACTAATCAGAGCAACCGCGAATATATATATACACAAATATACAGCCGGAGATACCGATTTAAGCAGAGATATTAGTCAGCAGCAGCAAACTAAAGAATGTTCTAATCTTCATCGGGACACGCATCATCATCATCATCCTCCTCTGTAGGATCCGGAGGCAAAGGACGGGCTCTGTGGAGAGAGGGCGGGAGGGAGCGGAAAAAGAAAGAGTGCAAACCTTCAGAAGAATCGGTCAAATTTTCAGCTGAGTGGAAAGTCAAGAACAATGCTGGGCAAACAACAGATTTTATCAGTGCAGTACAGAAACTGATCAAGTAGCAAGGGGTGGACGTGATTTACTCAAGCACGATTTTTAAGTCCTGAGCACTGAAGCTGAAGCCCTGCACGATCAAAACCCGGAGGACGGACTCCATCTTTTACTCCTCGAGTCCTGATCTCACTTGCCGAAGAAGGACCTGAGCACAGGTAGTTAAAGTTGAGCTGGCTGGAACTACAGGGATTAAATGTCACGGTCTTCACACATGCTCGGAAAGAACACAGAAGTTTTTGCCTTGGTCCTCATCTTCTTCTCCTACTCCTCCCATCCACCAAAGTGGGACTCGATGAGTAAGGAAGATTAGGGCGGAGGAGAGAAGAGAGGCTCCCCTCTTTCTCAGATCTCACTGATTTCATACCTAGCCACGGGACTATGTTTGTGTTTTGCTTTTTTTGAAGGGTTTTTGCTGTTTTGTGGGGTGTTTTTTTAATTAAATCAAGAAGAACAATAGGTAATGGGTGTTTTTTTTTCCCCCTGAGAGGGATATCTCAGTAACCAATAGAAAGGCATCCCCAGTTTGGGAGATGGGACTAACAGGCTAGTTTTGGCTCACCTGCTTCTGAACCCAAGAAGGCCCATAAATCAGTAATTAACGGAGTAAATTGAGGTATGTTCTAGCTCTACTTTTTCCAGTGAAAAGCACTACACTACCAAGGGACTGCATAAGAATTACTGTGCTCAAGTCACTTCACAGTATTCTTTCCTGATTTTTCCTCACCGAATAATAATGACATTTGTCAAGCACTGGGGCAGAATACAGGTTAATCGGATCGTATGCAGTCTCTGTCCTACAGTTTAAGTAGGAGGGAGGACAATTAATTATTGGATCCCCATTTTACAGGTAAGAAGAATAAGGCACAGAGAAGTGAAGTTTAAGGGTGTTTTTTTTTAATGGTATTTGTTAAGCACTTACTATGTGTCCAATGCTGTTCTAAGCACTGGGGTAGGTACAAGTTAATTAGGTCAGACACAATCTCTGTCCTGCATGGGGCTCGCAGTCCATGTAGGAGGGAGAACAGGAATTTAACCTCCATTTTACAGTTGAGGAAACTGAGGCCCAGAGAAGTTAAGTGATTTGCCTAAGGTCACACAACAGACAAGTGGCAGAGCCAGGATTAAAACCCAGGCCCTCTTGATTCCCAGAGCTGTGCTCTTTCCACTAGACCATGCTCCTAACCAGGGGGAGAGATACCTATTTGTCAGATACCAGGATGAAGATTAG
The DNA here is from genome assembly GCF_004115215.2 of Ornithorhynchus anatinus. NCBI lineage: Eukaryota > Metazoa > Chordata > Mammalia > Monotremata > Ornithorhynchidae > Ornithorhynchus > Ornithorhynchus anatinus. The sequence continues at coordinate 48,549,544 of NC_041732.1, read as the reverse complement.
CAGGCAGGGAATTATTGTGGAGATTTGGGAGGATTAAGGATGAGAAAGTAGGATAATTCCCTCAGGGAGGCAGTGCGGGAGAATCCTCACTGGGTTTCTCCCAGCTGGCACTTTCAGGAAGATTGGAGGGAGAAACAGCAACATCAAAAGTTATCCCCAGGGGCAAGTAGCAGAGCAGAGGCAGGCAGAAATATCTCTCTGCTGTCTCACTGGTTTCACTCAAGAAATGCAATGTATAATGCAAGTAATTTTAAAAAGTAGTGTTATCACCTAGTGTCTCAGCAAATGAAGTTAAAAACTAACACTTGTAGAACTTCCTGTTATATCCTTGTTCTCCTGCTCCCGCTATCCATAAATAATTGTTGCCATTCTGTCCACCCCATTAGATTCCCAGCTCCTGGCACTAAGAAGACAGAGATCAATAATAATAACAATAATGTTGATATTTGTTAAGCGCTTACTATGTGCAGAGCACTGTTCTAAGCGCTGGGGGAGATACAGGGTAATCAGGTTGTCCCACGTGAGGCTCACAGTCTTCATCCCCATTTTCAGATGAGGGAACTGGGGCCCAGAGAAGTTAAGTCACTTGCCCACAGTCACACAGCTGACAAGTGGCAGAGCCGGGATTCAAACCCATGACCTCTGACTCCCAAGCCGGGGCTCTTTCCACTGAGCCACGCTGCTTCTCAGTATCAAGTATCTTGTACTTTCCCCCAGTACTTAAGACTCAGGCATTCAAGAAATGCCGTTGACGATGAGAGAAGGGGCAAAGCCAATCTCTGCAGCTGGTTTTCAAATGGTGAATTACAAGAGCAAAAGTACATTGAAGTGGTTGCCAATGAGCTGCACACCAAAACCTCTGAGAACTGCCAAATGCTAAATTTTATACCGAAGTTTGCATTTGTTCTGAGGGGATTATCTGTTAATATGTGACAAAAGGTGCTCCAAAGCCAATTAAATCATCTACCACTTTGCAAGTAAGATCAACATCAACAGCCAAGGGTGCTGTAGAAGTTAGAGCAGAGGACTTCAAGAAAACATCAGGGCCTGAAATTCAAACAGCTGCTATCAAAAAGCATTGAAGTGGTAATGCAGTTAAACAGCACCAATCCCCTCCTCAAACACACTTCTTCAAAGATAACGATAAGAAATGTAACAAAGGCTTGGGAGCTATGGTTCTTTGTCAGATGAAATAAAGATTCCATCTTGGGACATACAAAGTCTCAAGTCCAAGAATCCATGTCAGAAACTCTATTACAGGAAATATTCTGAATGAGGGTTACGTTTTCATACTGTGAGCAAACAACAAAAGCTTTGGCAGCAATTTAAATAGTATTTACCGTCTACTTTTCAGAAAGTTTTGAAAGACACACACAAACACACTTACTTCCTTGTAGCTTTTCCTAGGCCACTGCTTCCTGGCTCAGCCTCATTCGGGTTCTGATTCTCTTTTTCCGAATGCTTGGATGATAAGGTGAAGAATTCTCCAATTCCTTTCTGCCAGGTGGGCGTTGGCCTTACGCATACTGGATTCCCACCGGCATATTTGCTTTCAGCTGCAAAAGGAAAAGGACTGCAGCTAACTCCTGTCTTCCAAAAGGATTCAAAGCATTCCTAATAACTACCAAACAAGGAAAGAGATAACGTAATCATGACCCCATATACAAAGGCAAAGGTTTTAAGATTTCAAAGCATTTGAACATTTTTATGCCTCAGTACACTAACACTAAATCTGGCTTCACAGTTAGGGAGCGGGCAGTAGCCACGGGCTACACGCTAGGCTTTGCGCTTTGAACAAAGCATCGATAGCTTGGGGGCCTGGGGCCTTAACTGAAGTTGACAGCCAGATTGTTTTGCTAACAGAGTTAACGGTCCTTTGAAATGCGCCTACATAGACACCTTGTTAATGGAGAATAGACGGCTAAGAATCACACTACCCTGAAAGTCACCACGTTAAGGTTAATCCAGCAGGTAACATCTCCTGCCGGAGTTCTCAAGAAGTCTGCCTCGCTACACACGGCACTTTGGCAGTTTCGTTCTCAAGATCTCCCAACTGACAAGATTTGCACTTTCAACATTAATTGGAGATTATGCACGTCTCCCTCTTCACTCCGAAGTGGATCCAGTGTGTGGTAAACTGTAAGGAAATTACCAGGATGCTAACGCTGCCTTTTATGAAATTCACTGCTCTAAAGTAATTGCAGTGGACTGACACTGCATATTCAGTGATTTAAGAGGGGATATATATCCCAGGGTCCTGTTTTCGGGTGCCTAGGGCTGATTTGCTTTGTCGACGTTCATTAAGTATTTTTCAAGCACGTATGTGCAGAATACCATAGGAGGCACTTGGGAACATCCAGGGTAAGTAGAAGACGTGGTCCCTGACCTCGGGGGTGAGGGGGGATTCCAATCCAATGCAGAGACTCGAACTGGGTTGTCTGGGCCACGCCAAGTGTTGCAAGAAAGTTACACAACTACAAATGCCCATGTGTTCTGGGTATCGAAAGTGAAAATTGGAAGTTGCTCAGACTCTGTCAAATTTCAGACTTTTGCCCCGAAAAGGGGAAAAAAAAATTCTGATTCCCAGCTACCCAATTCCCCAACGGTGCTCTGTCCCCTAACTTGTAGTGAAAAACACGTGCTCTGGAAGAACTGAATCTCATCATCACCATCATCAACGGTATTTATTGACGCTTACCGTGTGCAGAGAACTGTCCTGAGCACTTGGGAGAGCATGATACAACCGACACGCCTCCTGCCCACTACGAGCTTAGTGGAGAGGGAATACATACAGTGTAGCTGTTCTTCCTTTTCAGAAACAATCAAGACAGTAGTACAGTTGTGAGACGCTTTCTGGCACTCTTCAACAACTTGGGACGGTCCCCTTCACCTCCATCCCTTCATACATTCAGTCGTATTTCTTGAGTGCTTACTGTGTGCAGGACACTCTGATTGATAGAGGACCTCCCTTTTCCGCAAAAACTTTTTTGGTGGCTGAAATGGGCTAAAATAACCGTAAAACAGAGAGCACACAGACAGACTCACCCTCTCTCATCTGCCTGACTCTCCAGCAGAGTTTTTGGGGTTTTTTGTTATTTTTTTTTTTTTAACGGCCACCCAGTTTTCCCTCCAATTCTGCAGGAGGGTAAGGGAAAGGCCAGGTGCCCCAGGAAAACCACCCAAAATACCAAAGAATGCCCCCAGCTCTAGACTGTAAGCTCGGTGTGGGCAGGGAACATGTCTACCAACTCTGTCCCACTGTCTCCTCCCAAGCCTTTAGGACAGTGCTCTGCACACGCGGAAAGTGCTCAATAAACACCACCGATTCGAGGCGAGATCCAGCAACAGCCAGAAGAGGGAGGGGAGCGCCACGCAAACTCTCCAACCACTTCTCTCTGCTTGGTCTGCGAGGGCAGAGCCGAACAGAGGCGCTCGCCGGAGGAGAGCCTGAGCAGTGGAATATAAATGGAAGAGTTTTCCGTGTGCCGGGCCCTGCTGCCCCGCGCCACTCCTCCAGCAGCCCCCTCCACCACAAGGAAGGCCGCGCTGGGAGAGGGCGAAATAAAACCTAACAGGGGGTTGGAACGGGACCAGGATGGCCCAGGGGGAAGATTGCAGCGTGGCTCAGTGGAAAGAGCCTGGGCTTCGGAGTCAGAGGTCATGGGTTCGACTCCTGGCTCTGCCACTTGTCAGCTGTGTGACTGTGGGAGAGTCACTTCACTTCTCTGTGCCTCAGTTACCTCATCTGTAAAATGGGGATTAACTGGTAGCCTCACGTGGGACAACCTGATTACCCTGTATCTACCCCAGCGCTTAGAACAGTGCTCTGCACATAGTAAACACTTAAATACCAACATGATTAACATTATTATTGCCTCTCGCAGGCATATAATCCTTTTTTCCCCCCCTCCTCTTTACATTCGAGATTCATTGCATTTCATGACTCCGGACTGAAGCATTCCCTCACACTTTACCTGGAGAAGCGCAGAAAAGAGCACAGGCCTGAGAGTCAGCAGACCTTCTTCATTCATTCGATGGTATTTACTGAGCACTTACTGTGTGCGAAGCACTAAACTCTTGGGAGGATACGCTATAACAATTAACATACGCATTCCCTGCCCACAGTGAGTTTACGGGCTCGAGGACCTGAGCTCGTTCATTGGTTCAATCATATTTAATAATGTTGGTATTAAGCGCTTACTATGTGCAGAACACTGTTCTAAGCGTTGGGGTAGATACAGGGGAATCAGCTTGTCCCACGTGGGGCTCACAGTCTTCATCCCCCTTGTACAGATGAGGGAACTGAGGCCCAGAGAAGTGAAGTGACTTGCCCACAGTCACACAGCTGACAAGTGGCAGAGCCGGGATTCGAACCCATTACTGAGCACCTACTGTGTGCAAAGCACTAAACTTTTGGGAGGATACACTATAAAAATTAACATACGCATTCCCTGCCCACAGTGAGCTTACAGGCTCAAGGACTTGAGCTCGTTCATTCGTTCGACTGTATTTAGCGAGCGCTGTCTGCGCGCAGAGCACTGTACTAAGCGCTGGGAAAAGTACAATACGGCCATCAACAGTGACATTTCGGCTCCTCTACTTGTCTGCTGTGAGACTTTGGTCAAGTCCCTTCACTTCTCCCTGCCTGTTTCCGCATCTGAAATGGGGATTAAATCCGTGAGCCCCATGGGGGGCACGGACTGGGCCCGACCCTTGTTCCCACCCCAGCGCTTTGTGCACTGCTTAGCACGTATAAGCGCTTAACCAACCCCATCGACACCTCCCCGGCTCTTACCTTTCCGCGCTGAAGGAGAGGTGGAAGCGTTGGCCGCGTTACAGGCGCCGAGGGCTTTGCGGGGAGCTCGGCCGGCCACCACTGTTGGACAGAGACAAGGGTCGAATCACTCAGACGTATCGATTGAGCGCTTACTGAGTGCAGAGCGCTGTCCTAAGCGCTCGGGAGAGTACACGAGCGACAACCCTGGCCCACAACGAGCTCACAGTCTGGGGGGAGAGGAGGGGGAGATGGACATCAATAAAATTCAACAGATCTACCAATAAAAACTCAACAGACATCGATAGAAGAGAAGCAGCGTGGCTTTTAGTGGAAAGAGCCCGGGGATGTGGGGTTCATTCGTTCATTCCTATTTGAGCGCTTACTGAGCGCAGAGCACTGTACTAAGCGCTTGGAAAGTTCAATTCAGCAACAGAGAGACCATCCCTGCCCACAGCGGGCTCACCGTCTAGAAGGAGGGGGAGACAAACCAACAGGCATCCATATAAATCGAATTATGGTCAATAATTAATCAATAATCATTTATAATTATTAATAAAATCAATGGAATAATAAATATGGACAAGTGCTTTGGGGAGGGGAAGGGGGTAGAGCAGAGGGAGGGGATCGGGGCGATGGGGAGAGCAGGAGCGGAGGAAAAGGGGGGCTTTTCTAATTCTAGTCCCGGCTCTGCCACTTGTCTGCTGTGTGACCTTGGGCAAGTCACTTCACTTCTCTGTGCCCCAGTGACCTCATCTGTAAAATGGGGATTAAAAGTGTGAGCCCCAAGCGGGATAACTTGATTGCCCACTATCTATCCCAGCGCTCAGAACGGTGCTTGGCACATGGTAAACGCTTAACAATTACCATCATTATTATAAGCGCTTAGTACAGTGCTCTGCACCCAGTAAGCGCTCAATAAATGCGATCGAGTGAATGATAGAAATAAATCAAATTGCAGATTTGGACATTCAGTGCTGGGGTGGGGGGAAGGGGGCGAGTTGGGGGGACGCAGCGGGGAGGAGGGGAAGGAGGAGAATTGTACCTTCCAAGCGCTTAGTACAGTGCTCTGCACACAGTAAGTGCTCAATAAATAGACTGAGCAACAAAGAAATAAATCAAATTGCAGATATGAACATTCAGTGCTGTGGGAGGGGCAAAGGGGGAGGAATCGGGGGGGGGGGGGCAGGGGGTGGATGAGGAGAACTGTAGTGTCCCAAGCGCTTAGCACAGTGCTCTACCCACAGTAAGCGCTCAATACCATTGAATAATAGAAATAAATCAAATTACAGCTATGGACATTCAGTGCTCGGGGGAGGGGGGCAAAGGGGGCGAGTCGGGGGGGAAAAGAGGAGAATTGTACTTTCCAAGCGCTTAGTACAGTGCTCTGCACATAGTCAGCGCTTAATAAATCCGCCTGAATAATAGAAATAAATCGAATTGCAGCTATGGACATTCAGTGCTGGGGGGAAGGGGAGCAAAAGGGGAGCACTCGGGGGGACGAGGAGAACTGTCTATTCCCAGCGCTTAGCCCAGTGCTCTGCCCACAGTCGGCGCTCCCTACATCCCACTGAATGATAAAAATAAATCAAATTGCAGATAGGGACATTCAGAGCTGGGGTGGGGAGGGGAATGATAGAAATAAATCATTGCAGACTCAGTGCTGGGGGGGGGGTGCGGGGAAGGGAGAGGATAAGGAGGAGAAGTGTTGAGTCCCAAGCGCTTAGCAGGGTGCTGTGGAGTCAGCGCTCAGTAAGTAGCCAGGGTGAATGAAGGGCTGTGATAGATGGGGGACGGGGTGTCTTTTCCTGAGGGGAAAAGGCATTGGGGGAAGGGAGAGGATGAGGAGGACTGTGGCATCCCAAGCGCTTAGCAGGGTGCTGTGCAGAGTCAGCGCTCAGTAAGTAGCCAGGGTGAGTGACTGCGATAGGCGGGGGAGGGGGAGGCTTTTCCTGAGGGGAAAAGGCATTGGGAGGGTGGATGGATGAGGAGAAGTGTAGCGTCCCAAGTGCTTAGCACAGTGCTGTGCAGAGAGTCGGCGCTCAGTAAGTAGCCAGGGTGAGTGGCTGTGATAGACGGGGGCGGGGGGGGGCTTTTCCTGATGGGAAAAGGTGTTGGGGGAAGGGAGAGGATGAGGAGAAGTGTAGCGTCCCAAACGCTTAGCAGGGTGCTGTGCAGAGAGTCAGCGCTCAGTAAGTAGCCAGGCTGAGTGAGGGGCTGTGATAGACGGGGGGAGGGGGGGGAGGGGGGCTTTTCCTGAGGGAAAAAGGCGTTAGGGGAAGGGAGAGGATGAGAAGAACTGTAGCGTCCCAAGCGCTTAGCAGGGTGCTGTGCAGAGAGTCAGCGCTCAGTAAGTAGTCAGGGTGAATGAAGGGTTGTGATAGACGGGGGGGTGGGGGGTGTTTTCCTGAGGGGAAAAGGCGTTGGGGGAAGGGAGAGGATGAGAAGAACTGCAGCGTCCCAAGCGCTTAGCACGGTGCTGTGCAGAGAGTCAGCGCTCAGTAAATAGTCAGGGTGAGTGACTGTGATAGACGGGGGAGGGGGGGGGGCTTTTCCTGAGGGGAAAAGGCGGGGGGGGGGGAGGGGGGCGCGCGCTGGCGCTCTGTGTGGGGCGGGCGCGCGCCTGCGCATGCGCCCTCGGGGCGGATTTGGCGCGCAACGGCTCCCGCGCGCCGGGCCGGGCCTCGCCTCAGCCGGTGCTTCCCCTCCCCTCCCCTCCCCTTCCTTTTCTTTCCTTTCCGTCTGGGCCGGGCCGGGCCGGGCCGGGCCGGGCCCCTGGCGTTGGTCCCGCCGGGCGGCGTCCGCTCCGGGCTTACCTTTTCGGTAGGCTCCGGTCGCGCCGTCCGCCTTGGTGCGCACCATGTTCGGAGGGGGAGGGCGACGGAGACGGCGGCGCCCACAGGAGCCCCCGCTCCCGCCGCCGTTTAAATCGGCCTCCTTCCCGCCGGCCGCTCCCCCCTCCCGCTCATTGGCCGGCGGCCGGTCCCGCCCCCAGGGCTCCGGCCAATGGGCGGCGGGCGGCGCGGCGGGGCTCGGCCGCCACAGGCGGGGACGGCCGCCAATCAACGCGCGGAGGGTTTCCATTGGCTGGCCGCGCAAAGCGGGGGCGGGGCCCGCAGTCGGATCGCCTCTCGGGCACCCGCCTGATGCTTCAATCGACCGATCGATCGATCGATCGAGAAGAAGACCTAATAAAGGACTGATCAAAGGGGTATCGATGCCCGTCCATTCCTTAAGGGGATCACAACATTTCAGACTTCTTTTCTTTTGCTCCCCCTTTGAGACTGCGAGCCCCTGGGGGCTCCTCTCTGGGGCCCAATTGTCCATTCCGAGCGCTTAGCACAGTGCTCTGCACACAGGAAGCGCTCAGTAAATACCAATGAATGAGTCTATGATTCTATTCATCTATTCTGATGATATTAACCTCTGATTTCTTGTTTTGTTTTGCTGCCTCCCCCTTTTAGACTGTGAGTCCGCTGTGGGGCAGGGAGGGTCTCTATCTGAGGCCCAATTGTCCATTCCAAGCGCTTAGCACAGTGCTCTGCACCCAATGAGCGCTCAATAAATACCATTGAATGAATCTATGATTCTATTTCTCTATTTTGATGGTATTAAAGCCTGACTCCTTGTTTTGCTTTGCTGTCTGCCTCCCCCAATTTAGCCTGTGAGCCCGCAGTGGGGCAGGGAGGGTCTCTATCTGAGGCCCAATTGTCCATTCCAAGCGCTTAGCACAGTGCTCTGCACCCAATGAGCGCTCAATAAATACCAGTGAATGAATCTATGATTCTACTTATCTATTCTGATGATATTAAAGCCTGATTCCTCATTTTGTTTTGCTGCCTCCCCCTTTTAGACTGTGAGCCCACAGTGGGGCAGGGAGGGTCTCTATCTGAGGCCCAGTTGTCCATTCCAAGCGCTTAGTACAGTGCTCTGCACCCATGAGCGCTCAATAAATACCATTGAATGAATCTATGATTCTATTTCTCTATTTTGATGGTATTAAAGCCTGACTCCTTGTTTTGCTTTGCTGTCTGCCTCCCCCAATTTAGCCTGTGAGCCCGCAGTGGGGCAGGGAGGGTCTCTCTCTGTGGCCCAGTTGTCCATTCCAAGCGCTTAGTGCAGTGCTCTGCACACAGTGGGCGCTCAATAAATCCCATTGAATGAATCTGTCTATGATTCTATTTATTTTGATGGTATTAAAGCCCGACTCCTCGTTTTGTTTTCTATCTCCCCCGTTTAGACTGTGAGCCCGCTGTGAGGCAGGAATGGTCTCTATCTGAGGCCCAATTGTCTATTCCAAGTGCTTAGTACAGTGCTCTGTACCCAATGAACGCTCAATAAATCCCATTGAATAAATCTGTCTATGATTCTATTTATTTATTTTGCTGGAATTGATGCCTGACTCCTTGTTTTGCTGTCAGTCTCCCCCATTTAGACCGTGAGCCCGCTGTGGGGCAGCGATGATCTCTATCTGAGGCCCACTTGTCTATTCCAAGTGCTTAGTACAGTGCTCTGCACCCAATGAGCGCTCAATAAATCCCATTGAATAAATCTGTCTATGATTCTATTTATTTATTTTGCTGGAATTGATGCCTGACTTCTTGTTTTGCTGTCAGTCTCCCCCATTTAGACTGTGAGCCTGCTGTGGGGCAGCGATGATCTCTATCTGAGGCCCAATTGTCCATTCCAAGCGCTTAGTACAGTGCTCTGCACCCAGTCAGTGCTCAATAAATACACCTGAATGAACTTAACCTCTCTGTGCCTCAGTTCCCTCATCTGTAAAACGGGGATGAAGACTGTGAGCCCCACGTGGGACAACCTGATTACCCTGTATCTACCCCAGCGCTTAAAACAGTGTTTGGAACATAGTAAGCGCTTAACAAATACCATCATCATTATTATTATTGCAAGTAAATCAGGTTAGCCCCTGTTCCTGTCCCTCAGGGGGCTCGTGCTGATTATAGGGTAAGAGGAAATCACAGTTACAGGGAAAATGAGCCCGTTGTTGGGTAGGGATTGTGTCTATCTGTTGCCGAATTGTGCTTTCCAAGCGCTTAGTACAGTAACTGTGAGCCTCACGTGGGACAACGTGATGACCCTGTATCTACCTCAGCGCTTAGAACAGTGCTCTGCACATAGTAAGCGCTTAACAAATACCAGCATTATTATTACATCCCCTTGATTCTATTTATCGTGATAAGGTGGTCTTGTTTTTGTTTCATTCTGCCATCTGTCTCCCCTGATTAGACTGTGATTAGACCGTCGTTGGGCAGGGATTGTCTCTCTCTGTTGCCGAGTTGTCCATTCCAAGCGCTTAGTCCAGTGCTCTGCACATAGTCAGCGCTCAATAAATCCTACTGAATGAATGCTCTGCACCCAGTCAGCCGTCAATAAACACGATGGAATGAATGAATTACAGACATTCATTCGGGAAGTGGTTCCCCCCAATCCTAAGAGATAAGGAGGAAAGAGAGAAAAAAGATGTCAAAATAAACATTTACACTGACAACAGTGAAAATACTAGTTCTCTACTGCCTGGGGAAATAGCTGTATATATGTAAGGTTAGGTCTCACTCTAGAAGAAGAAAGGCTGTGGTGGAGAAGCTCATTTATGTGCACATGTAGGGCAAAGGCCAACTGCAGGTCCTTAGTCCCCACTGCACTATTTACACCGTCTTCCCTTTGTAGTTCAAAGCGTCTGGGGCCTTTTGTGTCTTTTTCTCATGGTTCTCTCAAAGCTTCTGCTGAAAAAAGGACTGCTCCTTTATTATTCCTCATTTTGTTATGCTGTTCTGACCCCTTCGGCCCTCGCCCAGCTTTCAGCCGTAGGGTCTGACTTTCCATTTCACCGCATCCTTAAAACTTTTCCTCTTGTCCCTAGGGTCTTCGGCTCACCGGCTATTTTTGGTTAACCTCTCACCAGAGAAGCCGCCGATGGCCTTGTAAATATTGGACAGGGAGAGCCAGGTTATGTCGTGTATTATGCTTGTGTTACCTGGTGACATATTCATTCAAAAGTATTTAATATCATTTATAGTATTTAATATTATTCATTCAATACTATTTAATATTATTCATTCAATACTATTTAATATTATTTATAGTATTTAATATTCTGTATTCCATAATATTTATTGAGCGCTTACTATGTGCAGAGCACTGTACTAAGCGCTTGGAATGAACAATTCCACAACAGAGAGAGACAATCCCTGCCCAATGACGGGCTCACAGTCTAATGCTTTTGTAGAAATAGCCAAGTTCGGGTCATCCTAGAAAACTCTCCATAAGGCCCTTAATCCCCCCACTTTGCCTTCCCTTCCTTGTTCCACAGAACTTGGTAGAAGGAATCCCTTCAGAAGGAAAATAATAATAATGACATTTGTTAAGCACTTACTTTGTGCAAAGCACTGTTCTAAGTGCTGGGGAGGATACAAGGTGATCAGGTTGTCCCACGTGGGGCTCACAGTCTCCATCCCCATTTTACAGATGAGGTCACTGAGGCCCAGAGAAGTGAAGTGACTGGCCCAGAGTCACATAGCAGACAAACGGCAGAGCCGGGGGTTCGAACCCATGACCTCTGACTCCCAAGCCCGGGCTCTTTCCACTGAGCCACGCTGCTTCTCATGTTGCTACTTAAAACACCAGAAATCAAAACATCAGGTGCTAAATCTATTCTGCATTGGAGGTAGGCCAGCTAAAAATCCGACTGTCCATTCATTTGTTTATTCAGCAGTATCTATTGAGCACTTATTATGTGCAGGGCACTGTACTAAACGCTTGGAATGGACAATTTGGCAACAGATAGAGACTATCCCTGCCCATTGACAGGTTTACAGTCTAATCGGAAGCTGGACTCACAGCCATTCTGTCATCCAATATTTTCACACGTCCCACCCAGAGAAGCTGTGCTGAGATAAGCCCATTTTTGCTGCTAGGAGATTGACTTTTGCCCAGGACTTTTGTGGTTTGTGATCCTATTTTGCAACCTAATGTTGAGAGTGGTACATAAGTGATCAACTCAAAATATTCATTCATTCATTCAATAGTATTTATTGAGCCCTTACTATGTGCAGAGCACTGGACTAAGCGCTTGGAATGGACAAATCGGCAACAGATAGAGACAGCCCAATGACGGGCTTACAGTCTAATTGGGGGGGACAGACTGAAAAAACAATAGCAATAAATAGAATAAATAGAATCAAATACCAAATAGAATCAAAATATGTGACTGGCCAGCTGAAACGGGAATTTGTGGTTATCAATCAATCCAGCGGTGGCATTTATTGAGTGCTTATTGTGTGAAGAGCACGGTACTAAGCGCTTGGGAGAGCACAGTTCAGGGGAGTTGGTTAGACATTCCCTGCTTCCAAGAAGCTGAAGTAAGGCTCACATTTTTTCTAAGTTTGTGTACGAAATGTTATTAAACTATCTTTAAGTTTGTAATACATAGAGTTTTCTGAAGCATAGTCTCAAAAAATGCACCATGGCTATGGACTGTTGGGAGACCACTGAAGCAGACCGACCAGCTTGAAATGCAGCAATCAGAAGAGATGCTACTCTCCTTATTAATAATAATAATAATAATAATAATGATGGCATTTGTTAAGCACTTACTATGTGCCAAGCACTGTTCTAAGCACTCAAAGACTGTACAAAGATTGGGATACCTCAAAGGAGGCTCAAAATCGAAACAGGGCCTAGAGGAAACAAACCAATCATCACAGCAAAGAACCAGTTTTTGTACAAACCACACTGACAATCACCCAGTGGTTTTTTTACATATATACATCGGATCTGATGTCAGAAGTGTCATTTTTTGAAAAGGAAGAACAGCTATATACATTCTCTCTAGACCGTAAGCTCATGGGGGCGGGAATGTGTCTACCAACTCTGTTGTACTCTCCCAAATGCTTAGTACAGTAAAGCCCTCAATAAATACCATTAATGACAATGATGGAGATATTCAGTTGGGCCAGAACACGTTTTTACCAGACAGCTGGGACAGAAAAGTTGGGGAGTTAGATAACTTCCTTCCAACTACGTGCATTTGTCTGGATAGAATGTGATATGGTAGAGTGCTTACTATGTGCAGAGCACTGTTCTAAGAGCTGGAGTAGATACAGAGTAATGAGGTTGTCGCTCATGAGGCTCACAGTCTTCATCCCCATTTTACAGATGAGGTAACTGAGGTAAAGAGAAGTTAAGTGACTTGCCCACAGTCACACAGCTGACAAGTGGCCGAGCCGGGATTCGAACCCATGACCTCTGACTCCCCAGCCCGGGCTCTTTCAACTGAACCACGCTGCTCCTCTATGTGTTGAGTGCGCGTCTTCCTTCTTACAGGGTTCTTCAAGAACATACTACTTGTGTTTTAGAAGAACTGATTGTCTGCACGTCTGTGTACGTGTGTTTGCGTGAATATATCTGTATACACAAAGAGGGTATTCAATACCGTCGACAGACTGGGAAACTAATTTACTTTAAATAAAATATACATGAACCTACTTCAGTGTAGTTGAGTGGAATATGGGGAAAAATGATTTATGGTTCAGGGATCAAGTGTACTGAATCGGACCAAACTTAAAACAAATCTCAACCACGGACCCTGACAATAACAGCTGCTCTTGATCGTTGTTGTCATCACCATTTTTTAACTGAGCACACATTTTTAAGAGAACACTGTACACCGCCTTGTCCTGTCTTACGCCGTCGAGTTGTCTCTGACCTGTAGCGACTCAGTGGACGCATCTCTCCCGGATTGCTCTACCTCCACCTGCAATCATTCTGATAATGGAACCGTGGAGTTTTTGTGGTAAAAAATATGAAAGTGGTTTACCGTTGCCTTCTTTTGCACAGTCAACTTGAGTCTTCTCCCTGAACTCTCTCCCATGCCGCTGCCACCCAGCACAGGTGAGTTTTGACTCGTAGCAGATTCATTCATTCAATAGTATTTATTGAGCGCTTACTATGTGCAGAGCACTGTACTAATCACTTGGAATGGCTTGCCTCTCGCTAGCCACTGGCCAAGCTAGGAATGGAATGGACGGGCCTCTGCCTGACTCTCCCTCCCGTAGCCAAGACTGGAAGAGGACTGGAAAGTCTCCAGGTGAGATCTTGAGAGAAGCTGTACGTTGCATTATTCTTGTAAATTACAAAAGGCACAGAGATTGAAGTTCCCCCCAAAATGTCCTGAAACAGGCTACTTTAATAATGTTGGGATTTGTGAAGCGCTTCCTATGTGCAGAGCCCTGTTTTAAGCGCTGAGGTAGATACAGGATAATCAGATTGCCCCACTTGAGGCTCCCAGTCTTCATCCCCATTTGACAGATGAAGGAACTGAGGCCCAGAGAAATGAAGTGATTTGCCCACAGTCACACAGCTGACAGGTGGCGGAGCTGGGATTAGAACCCATGACCTCTGATTCCCCAGCATGGGCTCTTTCCACTGAGCCACGATGAAGACTGGGGGGCCCCACGTGGGAGGACCCGGTGACCTTGTATCTCCCCCAGTGCTTAGAACAGTGCTTGGCACATAGTAAGTGCTGAACAAATACCAACATTATTAAAGTGGGAATGAAGACTGGGAGCCCCAGGTGGGATGACCCGGTGACCTTGCATCTCCCCCAGTAATAATAATAATAATAATGTTGGTATTTGTTAAGCGCTTCCTATGTGCCGAGCACTGTTCCCAGCACTGGGGGAGACACAGGGTCATCAGGTTGGCCCACCTGAGGCGCACTTCATCCCCATTTGACAGATGAGGGAACTGAGGCCCAGAGAAGTGAAGTGACTTGCCCACGGTCACACGGCTGACAAGTGGCAGAGCCGGAATTCGAACCCATGACCTCTGACTCCCCAGCCCAGGCTCTTTCCACTGAGCCACGCTGCTTCAAGGCCCAATCTCTAAGCCCCAGCGCTTAGAACAGTGCTTGGCACCTAGTAAGCGCTGAACCCTGTATTTCCCCCAGCGCTTAGAACGGCGCTAGGCACTTAGTAAGCGCTTAAGAAATACCAACATTATTAAAGTGGGGATGAAGACTGTGAGCCTCACGTGGGACAAGCTGATTCCCCTGTATCTCCCCCAGCGCTTAGGACAGTGCTCGGCACATAGTAAGCGCTTAACAAATACCAACATTATTAAAGTGGGAAGCAGCGTGGCTCAGTGGAAAGAGCCTGGGCTTAGGAGTCGGAGGTTGTGGGTTCGAATCCCGCCCCACCACCTGTCAGCTGTGTGACTGGGGGCAAGTCACTTCACTTCTCTGGGCCTCAGTCCCCTCATCTGTCAAATGGGGATGAAGACTGTGAGCCCCATGTGGGACAAGCTGATTCCCCTGTATCGCCCCAGTGCTTAGAACAGTGCTCGGTACATAGTAAGCACTTAACAAATACCAATATTATTATTATTATTATAAAGAGTGGGAGCCCCACGTGGGACCTGTATCCCAACGCTTAGAACAGTGTTCTGCACATAGTAAGTGCTTAACAAATACCAACATTATTAAAGTGGGAAGCAGCGTGGCTCAGTGGAAAGAGCCTGGGCTTAGGAGTCGGAGGTTGTGGGTTCGAATCCCGCCCCACCACCTGTCAGCTGTGTGACTGGGGGCAAGTCACTTCACTTCTCTGGGCCTCAGTCCCCTCATCTGTCAAATGGGGATGAAGACTGTGAGCCCCATGTGGGACAAGCTGATTCCCCTGTATCGCCCCCAGTGCTTAGAACAGTGCTCGGTACATAGTAAGCACTTAACAAATACCAATATTATTATTATTATTATAAAGAGTGGGAGCCCCACGTGGGACCTGTATCCCAACGCTTAGAACAGTGTTCTGCACATAGTAAGTGCTTAACAAATACCAACATTATTAAAGTGGGAAGCAGCGTGGCTCAGTGGAAAGAGCCTGGGCTTAGGAGTCGGAGGTTGTGGGTTCGAATCCCGCCCCACCACCTGTCAGCTGTGTGACTGGGGGCAAGTCACTTCACTTCTCTGGGCCTCAGTCCCCTCATCTGTCAAATGGGGATGAAGACTGTGAGCCCCATGTGGGACAAGCTGATTCCCCTGTATCGCCCCCAGTGCTTAGAACAGTGCTCGGTACATAGTAAGCACTTAACAAATACCAATATTATTATTATTATTATAAAGAGTGGGAGCCCCACGTGGGACCTGTATCCCAACGCTTAGAACAGTGTTCTGCACATAGTAAGTGCTTAACAAATACCAATATTATTAAGTCACTTCACTTCTCTGGGCCTCAGTTCCCTCATCTGTCAAATGGGGATGAAGACTGGGAGCCTCGCGTGGGACAACCTGATGACCCTGTATCGCCCCCAGTGCTTAGAACAGTGCTCGGTACATAGTAAGCGCTTAACAAATACCAATATTATTATTATTATAAAGAGTGGGAGCCCCACGTGGGACCACCCGGTGACCTTGTATCTCCCCCAGCGCTTAGGATAGAGCTTGGCACATAGGGATGGTCTCTGTTGCCAAATTGTCCATTCCAAGCGCTTAGTCCAGTGCTCTGCACATAGTAAGCGCTCAATAAATACGATCAAATGAATGAATAATAAGCGCTGAACCAACGCCATCATCATCATTATTGTGATTATGGCGCACTACAGTGAGGCTTGTTGCCAGGCCTCGGCGGGAGCCCCTTTGGGCGCCGGAACGTTGTGGAGCGGGCTCTTGTTTCCGGGGGGGCGGCGAGCGGCGGCGGCCCTATTGGCGGTGCATCTTCTTTCCGGGGGCGGCCCCTTTGGGCGCCGGAACGTTGTGGAGCGGGCGCTTGTTTCCGGCGGGCGGGGAGCGGCGGCGGCCCGCGGGCCCGGCTGCTTCCGGTGGGGAAGATGGCGGCCAGGGCGGCCGCGGCCGGAGCGGTGGCGGAGGAAGAGGAGGAGGACATGGAGGCCCGCGGTCTCCTCCGGGCCTGGAGCATGCAGCAGTTGCGAGACACGTTCGGCCTGGACGTCAGCGAGGAGATTGTGCAGTGAGAGCCGGCCGGCCGCCCTCTTTAAGGACGGCCTCCCTTCATTCATTCATTCATCCATTCATTCATCGATTCATTCATTCATCGATTCATTCATTCATTCATTCAGTAGTATTTATTGAGCGCTGACTAGGTGCAGAGCACTGGACTGAGCGCTTGGAATGGACAATCCCAATAGAGAAGCAGCGTGGCTTAATGGAAAGAACCCGGGCTGGGGAGTCAGAGGTCGTGGGTTCGAATTCCGACTCCACCGCTTTCATTCATTCAATAGTATTTATTGAGCGCTGACGAGGTGCAGAGCACTGGACTAAGCGCTTGGAATGTCCAATTCGGCAACAGATAGAGACAGTCCCTGCCCATTGACGGGCTCACAGTCTAATTGGGGGAGACAGAGAGACAAAAACAACAGCAATAAATAGAATCAAGGGGATGGACACCTCATTAACAAAATAAATAGGGTAATAAAAATATATACAAATGAGCACCGTGCTGAGGGGAGGGGAAGGGAGAGAGGGAGGAGCAATAAATAGAGTCAAGGGGATGTACATCTCATGCTGGGTGACCTTGGGCAAGTCACTTCACTTCTCTGGGCCTCAGTTCCCTCATCTGGAAAAATGGGGATTAAAAACTGTGAGCTCCACGTGGGACAACCTGATGACCCTGTATCTACCCCAGCGCTTAGAACAGTGCTCTGCACGTAGTAAGTGCCTAACAGCAGCGTGGCTCAGTGGAAAAGAGCCTGGGCTTCGGAGTCAGAGGTCATGAGTTTGATTCCCGGCTCTGCCACTTGTCAGCTGTGTGACTGTGGGCGAGTCACTTCACTTCTCTGGGCCTCAGTTCCCTCATCTGTAAAATGGGGATTAACTGTGAGCCTCATGTGGGACAACCTGATTACCCTGTATCTCCCCCAGAGCTTAGAACACTGCTTTGCACATAGTAAGCACTTAACAAATACCAACATTATTAACATTATTAATTACAATTCGGCAACAGATAGAGACCAGCCACAGACAGTTAAATGTAGAGACCAGCCACAGACAGGTGGCAGAGCCGGGATTTGAACCCACGACCTCCAACTCCCAATTCCAACTTCTTTCCACTGAGCCACGCCGTTTTGATGAATCGACTTGTGCCGATGTGGATGGTGTTGTATCCAGAACAGCTCTGTATTGTGGGAAGAACATTTCCTAATAGTAGTCCAAACATATCCATTACATCCACGTTACTTAATGAAGATACATAACAATGGAAATGACTGCACACTCTTAATATGTAAAATAGTTGACAAAAACCTCCATCGGCTGTTTTCCCTCTTCTAGGTATGTATTGTCGATCGAGAATGCTGACGAGATCCGCGAGTACGTCACCGATCTCCTTCAAGGAAACGAGGGTAAAAAGGGGCAGTTCATAGAAGAGCTCATAACTCGGTGGCAAAGAAATGGTCAAAGATCGTTTTCCGACCCTCCTCAGATGTACCGAAAAAAGGATGGTGAGTCAGATAAATGGTAAACTGAATAATAATAATAACAGTTATGTGCCAGACACTCTACTAAGTGCTGAGATAGAAGATAAGCAGTTTGGACACCGTCCCTGCCCTGCACAGGGCTCACAGTCTTAATCCCCATTTTACAAATGAGGTAACTGAGGCACAGAGTCTTGCCCAGAGTCACACAACTGACAAGAAGCTGAGCCGGGACTAGAACCCAGGACCGCCTCCTCCAATTGAAGCACTGTGGGTGAATTTCCAGAGACACATTTTCAGAGGCAAGCAACTTTTGCTGCCCTCATAAAAAATAAAGCCAGTCCTAAATCCTCACTATATTTTTCAATTCAGGTCTAACTGTTAACGTCAAGTAAACCTGACTTCCTTGAAAGGTAATAATAATGTTGGTATTTGTTAAGTGCTTACTATGTGCAAAGCAGTGTTCTAAGCGCTGGGGGAGATACAGGATAATCAGGTTGTCCCACATGAGGCTCACAGTTAATCCCCATTTTACAGATGAGGGAACTGAGGCACAGAGAAGTGAAGTGACTTGCCCACAGTCACACAGTTGACAAGTGGCAGAGCCAGGTTTCGAACCCATGACCTCTGACTCCCCAGCCCGGGCTCTTTCCACTGAGCCATGCTGCTTCTCAAAGATGCCTTTTTTCCCATGAATTTAAAGGAATAGCTTATAAGGTGTTGGAAGCAGCGTGGCTCAGTGGAAAGAGCCCAGGCTTGGGAGTCAGAGGCCATGGGCTCGAATCCCGGCTCTGCCACTTGTCAGCTGTGTGACTGTGGGCAAGTCACTTCACTTCTCTGGGCCTCAGTTACCTCATCTGTAAAATGGGGATGAAGACTGTGAGCCTCACGTGGGGCAACCTGATGACCCTGTACTCCCCCAGCGCTTAGAACAGTGCTCTCCACATGATAAGCACTTAACAAATACCAACATTATTATTATTATTATTTTTGGTTTTTCTTTGTTAGGCATTTACTGTGTGTGTCAAACACGGTTATAAGCCCTGAAATAGGTACAAGTTAATTAGATTGGACACAATCCCTATCCCACATGGGGTTCACGGTCTAAGTAGGAGGGAGAACAGGAATCCCCACTTTGTAGATGAGGAAACTGAGGCATAGAGAAGTTAAATGATTTATCCAAGGTTACACAGCAAGTAATTGACAAAAGCGGGATTAAGACCCAGGTCCTTCTGACGTCTAGACCAGTGGTCTCTCCATTAGGCCACGCTGCCTCTCAGCTCACATTTCACCTATAAATGTAGTTAAATACCGTCAAGTAAGCATTTTCCAAAAGTGTGCTGACCTGTTTCAAGGTCTGGTGCTTGAAATCCTTTTTATGTAGAGAAGCGAAGATTTAATTACAAGGTACAATGTAAATCCTAAACTAGATGACTAATCATCTATCCCTTTTAGTTAAACTTGGGTTCTGAAGTAATAATTAGGAATATTTTGGTGTGCTTCTAGGTTTGGATCTTGATTCTATTTATCGTGATGATGTTGTTTTTGTCCATCTGTCTCTCCCTAATGTGAGCCAGTCATGGGGCAGGGATGGTCTCTGTTGCCGAATTGTCCATTCCAAGCGCTTAGTACAGTGCTCTGCACATAGTAAGCGCTCAGTAAATACTGTTGAACGAATGGATCAGCAAAAACTTAGGTTTTAAAACAACAGTTCAGGTTTAATTCTCGTTTGAAGAAAAACAGTTTGTGTTTAATCCTCCATCTGATGGCTAAGTGGCAACACTTTTAGAGTATTTCTTTGCCAAACATTAGTGTGACTCATCTTTTTGTGTGACCCTTTAGAAGTTTCAGATGGACAGAGACCTGGGGACCTGTTGAAGAAGGGTAGACGCAAAGGGAGAAACAGGCAGGAAGCGCCTGCGTTTGTCGAACCTGACTGTGCCGTAGAGGAAGTCAAAACGCCCTTTGATTTGGCTAAGGTGAGTGCCTGTTGAGGGAATAAGCGTGGCCAGAGAAACACAAATGCGAGATGGTGCTGAAAGGAATAGGCCACGAAGAAGACCAACGGACCCCACTTGGTCAAAAATGGCACTTAGTCTACCAGGAGGATCCTCGTATATGACGGGGCCTGGGTTGGGGGGAACGATTTCTGTATCACGGAACCTGCCAAGTCCATCATTCTGATCAGATCGAGGTGGCACCTGACTCTTTGTGACGAGAAGAGGCACAGATTCATAAAACAAGCACAAATGAGGATGTGGATGGGAAACTTAATAATAATAATGTTGGTATTTGTTAAGCGCTTACTTTGTGCCGAGCACTGTTCTAAGCGCTGGGGTAGACACAGAGGAATCAGGTTGTCCCACGTGGGGCTCACAGTCTTAATCCCCATTTTTACAGATGAGGGAACTGAGGCACAGAGAAGTTAAGTGACTTGCCCACAGTCACACAGCTGACAGGTGGCAGAGCTGGGATTCGAACCCATGACCTCTGACTCCAAAGCCCGGGCTCTTTCCACTGAGCCACGCTGCTTCTCTAAGGAGACTTCAAGGAGGATAAAGGTGTTAGCGTAGATCCAGGATGCGAAGAGTTGCTTTCTTCATTTTTATTATAAAAATAATTATAATAATCTTGGTATATGTTAAGCACTTACTGTGTGCAGAGCACTGTTCTCAGCGCTGGGGAATACAAGGTGATCAGGTTGTCCCACGAGTGGCTCACAATCAATCCCCATTTTCATTCATTCACTAGTATTTATTGAGCGCTTACTATGTGCAGAGCACTGTACTAAGCGCTTGGAATGTACAAATCGGCAACAGATAGAGACAGTCCCTGCCCTTTGACGGGCTTACTGTCTAATCGGGGGAGACGGACAGACAAAAACAATGGCAATAAATAGAGTCGAGGGAAAGAACATCTCATTAAAACAATGGCAAATAAATAGAATCAGGGTGATGTACATCTCATTAAACAAAATAAATAGGGTGATGAAGATATATACAGTTGAGCGGACGAGTACAGTGCTGAGGGGATGGGATGGGAGATGGGGAGGAGCAGAGAGAAAGGGGGGAGGAGAAGGTTTAGCTGCAGAGAGGTGAAGGGGGGTGGTAGAGGGAGCAGAGGGAAAAGAGGGGAGCTCAGTCTGGGAACTGAGGCACAGAGAAGTTAAGTGACTTGCCCAAAATCACACAGCTGGCAAGTGGCAGAGCCGAGATTCGAACCCATGACCTCTGACTCCCAAGCCCGGGCTCTTTCCACCGAGCCACGCTGCTTCATTTTTAGAGATGAGGTATAGAAAGGAACACCACCAAAAATGAATCATTTCAAAGTTCTCTGCGCGCTCTAGCTCTTCTTCTCCCATCTCCTCCAAGACGCTTTCTCCAATGAAGCCATCTTTTTCCCCTACTCCCTCTCCCTTTTGTGTTTTGTATAATAATAATGGTATTTGTGAAGCACTTACTGTGTGCTGAGCACTGTTCTAAGCACGGGGGTAGATACAGGGTAATCAGATTTTCCCACCGGGGGGTGGGCTCACAGTTTTAATCCCCATTTTACAGATGAGATAACTGAGGCACAGAGAAGTTAAGTGGCTTGCCCAAGGTCATACAGGCGATGAGTGGCGGAGGCGGGATTAGAACCCACGACCTCTGACTCCCAAGCCTGGGCTCTTTCCACTAAAGCCGTGCTGTACTCATCAAATACTTGATACTTACCCCACCTTAAACCCCATAGCACTTATGTTCATATCAGAAGCAGCACGACCTAGGGGATAGAGCACGGGCCTGGGAGTCAGAAGGTCACGGATTCTAGTCCTGACTCTGCCGCTTGTCTGGTCTGTGACTTTGGGCAAGTCACTTGACTTCTCTGGGCCTCAGTTCCCTCATCTGTAAAATGGCGATGAAAGCTATGAGCCCTATATGGGGCAGGGACTGTGCCAACCCAGTTATCTTATATCTACCCCAGCGCTTAGAATAGTGCCTGGCACATAGCACTTAACAGATACAATAATTATTATTGTCTTTACTTATTTTCATGCCTTCTTTCCTTCTAGCCTGAGAACTCTTTGTGGACAGGGAACATGTCTACCAACTCCATTATATTGTACTCTCCCAAGTGCTGATTATAATGCTCTACAATTAGTTGTATATATTGAGTGCTTACTGTGTGCAGAGCACTGTTCTAAGCACTTGAGAGAGTATAGTATAACAGAGTTGGTGGGTACGTTCCCTGCCCACAGTGATTTGACAGCCTAGACGGGAGGACAACAGACATGAATATAAATAAATATCTTTTGGATACATACCAAGGTGCTGTGGGGCGGAGGGTGGGAAGACGGAAAGGTGTAAATCCATGTGCAAGGGTGACACGGAAAGGAGTGGGGAAGAAGAAAGACTCAGTGTTGATTTCATTCATTCAGTCAATAGTATTTATTGAGCGCTTACTATGTGCAGAGCACTGTACTAAGTGCTTGGAATGTACAGTTTGGCAACAGATAGAGACAATCCCTGCGCATTGACGGGCTCACAGTCTAATCGGGGGAGACAGACGGACAAAAAACAAGACAACTTAATCACATTAAATAGAATCAAGGGGTTGGACACCTCATTAACGAAATAAATAGGGTAATAAAAATATAGACAAATGAGCACAGTGCTGAGGGGAGGGGAAGGGAGGGGGGAGGAGCAGAGGGAAAGGGGGATGAAGCAGAGGGCGGAGAGGGAGCCAGAGATTTGATTCTCTGTGCCCTATTCTACTGGGTGATATGCTCTATTTCCAAGTCCTTCAAGCAGAGGCAGATTGGGAAGTAGAATGGTTGAAGAAACACCTCTTGAAACAGCCGGGTCGGTGTGAGTCAAGTACATTTCCCGAGAGGCTTTTCGACACAACCGCCCGGGACAAATTTAACCTTTTGCGTCAGACCAGGATTTGGGATGAGAAAGAATGTCATTCCAACAGGAGAATTGTTTGCGGAGTCATTCGCAATGTGCCACTCCTCCTGCCCC
Source organism: Ornithorhynchus anatinus (assembly GCF_004115215.2). Taxonomy (NCBI): domain Eukaryota; kingdom Metazoa; phylum Chordata; class Mammalia; order Monotremata; family Ornithorhynchidae; genus Ornithorhynchus; species Ornithorhynchus anatinus. The sequence continues at coordinate 48,526,324 of NC_041732.1, read as the reverse complement.
ATGAAAATTATTTCAGTAGGACCGCCTGATGGGTAAATAGCATTTTGGATTCTGTTGGCCCCCAGCCTCCTTTCCCCCGTTCCTGGCAAGCCCTCTGGGATGTATTTAGAATCCAAGCAGAATGGCAGCCCGGTACGGAGAATAGCATAGAATTCTCCACCACCCCCAAGAAGCAGCTGTCAGTTTGGGGGATTATTTATTTTTTTTTAAATGGCATTTTGTTGAACGCTTACTATGTGCCAGGCACTATACTAAATGCTGGGGTAGATACAAGCTAATCAGATTGGGCACAATCAGATCTCCAGACTTTCAGTTCAATCAGGAGATTGGTATCCATTCAGAATAATGCAGTCACGTGGTAACAAATGCCATTTGTTCAGACTCAAAAACATGGTTTGTTAAAACGTGACAAAAACCCCCGCCTTCGTCCTCTTGGTCTTCTTGGTCGCACTTAGAGCAGCCACAGGCTACTTGACGTACAGAGTAGCCTCCTCTTGAAACTTCACAAGAGAAAAGCTGTGGGTTACTTCCGAGTTTTTCATTCACATTTTAGCTGTAGTTGATCATTTGGATCACCTGTTAGATTTGGCGTCCTCATTGCAGGCATTACAAAAAATAAAACATTTTTGGAGGTTAGAGAGGAGAAAGAGAAATGCTGTGGACTTCAAGCATGCAATCCTGATCATTTTTATTCATTCATTCATTCAGTTGTATTTGTTTACTACATGCAGAGCACTGTATTAAGCGCTTCGAATGTACAATTCAGCAACAGAGACAATCTCCCTAAACGGGGGAGGCATTTTTAATATTTTTAATAAACTATGGCACACATAGTCCTTACAAAGTAATTTCTCAAAAATGTATGCTTGCAGCATTTGACTTCTTTTAAAATCCCAAACAAGTATTGATCTGTCCCCCGGCAGATACGAGCAGCGTGTGGCTCTTGTTGATGCTGAATGGAAGGGTCGGGTGAGGCAGTCCGGTTATATGGATTGGTCAGGTTATATGGAAGGATAACTCGGCATTTTATCAGCGTCGGGTGACACTGAGTCGGAGTCAGGGAGTCGGGGCCTCGCCACAATGCCAGACCTGGTCACTCCAGGTCGGGGGAGGGAGGGAGCCGACCCAGGGCTCAGGCGAGGCACCAACAGCCTGAATTGCTTTTTAAAGCCTCCTGGAAACCAGTCGACGTGTGACGGTTAACCCGCCACGACAATCGCTTTAGCCTGGAGCTCCCTCTCCCTTCACACCCGACAGCCTGCCAGTCTCCCCTTTATTGAAATCACATCTCCTCCTGGAGGTCTTCCCCAGTTAAGCCCACATCTCCCCAACTCCCTCTCCCTTCTGCATCCCCCTTGCCCTTGGATTTGCTCCCCTTATTCACCCCACCCTCAACCCCACAGCGTAGTGGCTAGAGTATAGTAGGCCTGGGAGTCAGAAAGTCATGGGTTCTAACACCAGCTCCGCCACTTGTCTGCCGTGAGACCTTGAGCAAGTCACTTCACTTCTCTGGGCCTCAGGTACCTCATCTGTAAAATGGGGATTGAGACTGTGAGCCCCACAGGGACTGTGTTCGACCCACTCCAGCGCTTTGAACGCTGCCTGGCACAAAGTAAGCGCTTAACAAATGTGATTATAATTATCCATAATTTATTTCCACCCCGCTCGACCGGAAGCTCCTTGTGCGGAGGGAATGTGTCTCCCAACTTTGTTTTATCATATTCTCCCCAGTGTTCAGTACAGTGGTCTGCACACAGTCAGGGCTCAATAAATACAAACGATCGATTCACTTAACCCCCGGCCGCTCGTAAGGGAAAGCATCGACCTGACTGGAGTATAGCATAATACCATGGAAACTTCTGCTGGTCTTGGGCGTATTAGTGAGAAGAAGATTCCCTGCTCCCTGCCGCCATGCACAGGATTTATACGTTTGTCTTGAAAGGTCTCGCTGCCTGGGCAGGAGTCCTTGTTTATAAAGGAACTTGGTTGCTCCTGATCATCTTTTTAGCTAAGTGACCAGCAGCACTCTTAGCCCTTGAGAGAATCTAGTTGTTCTATTCGGTCAGTCGTATTTATTGAATGCTTACTCTGTGCAGAGCGCTATGCTAAGTCCTTGGGAGAATACGATATAACAATAAACAGGCACATTCCCTGCCCACAATTAGCTGACAGACTAGAGAGGGAGGCAGACATCAGTATAAATAAACTGATATGTATATATACCTTTGTACGGTTTGTACGTGTGTATGTATCCTTTCTAGGCAGGAAAAGATCATAATTCAGAGCTTGGACTCCTAGAGTATCTTATCTCTAACCCTGGGAGGTGGAAAAATGGAGTGCTTCTTCATTAGTTTCTCTTTTGTGTGACTTTTTCTTATCTAGTTATGCACAGCCCTTCATCTTTCTCCCAAGTAGCTAATGTGTTCCCACATTCGGAGGCGGAATTTCCAGTAATTGAGGAATATGGAGCGGGGTTTCCCGCCGGGGTCTTGACTTCGGTATTTAAAGCCGTGTGTTGCTATCTCTGAATCAGGCACAAGAGCACAGCACCTCGACCAAAAAGAAGACAAAGTACGTCAGCCTGTATACCACCGAGGGACAGGACAGGCTGGCCGTCCTGCTCCCCGGCCGCCACCCCTGCGAGTGTCTGGGCCAGAAGCACAAGCTCATCAACAACTGTCTGACCTGCGGGCGGATCGTCTGTGAGCAAGAGGGCTCCGGGCCCTGTTTGTTCTGTGGGTCTCTGGTAGGTGGCTTGCAGTTCCTCCTTTCTTGTCTCTGCAGCGTTCTGGGTGGAAGGCTGTTGGACCGTGCAGGTCCTGGGGATTACCTCTCTCCTCTCTACATGCCTGCATCTTTCTGGTCTTCCTCCCCTCCCTTCCCCTTTCCCGCCACTTATCGGCGACCACAGCAGGAGAAGCAGCATAGCCCAGTGGTAAGAGCCCTGGCTTGGGAGTCAAAAGACATGGGTTATAATCTCGACTCCGCCACTTATTTGCTGCGTGACCTCGGGCAAGTCACTTCACTTCTCTGTGCCTCAGTTACCTTATCTGTTAAATGGGGATGAACACTGGGAGCCCCACGTGGAACCACCCGATGACCTTGTATCTACCCCAGCGCTTAGAACAGTACTTGGCACATAGTGAGCGCTTAACAAATACCAACATTATCATTCTTCTTCCTCTCTGGGCCTCAGTTACCTCATCCGTAAAATGGGGATTAGGACCGTGAGCCCCGGGGGGCCAGGAACCGCGGCCAACCCGATTACCTTGAAACTTAGAAGAGTGCTTGGCACGTAGTTAGTGCTTAATAAATACCATAATTAGTATTATAAGGAACTTGCCAAAGACCCAACTTTATTATCCTAATATGGAACTGGAAGCTCCGGGAGCAGCAACGGGACCGTCTGTAAAGCGGAGCCATGGATGACATTCCTCTCCAGGGGGAGAGGGCCACCGGCTGAGAAGTTGGGGCCTCTGGTGTGTGGTGACCTTGTTCGGGTGCCATTCTTGTCCCTAAGGGCTCCACTGGGGCTCCCCTGAGGGGGGGAAGGGCTAGGGAGGTGTCTGCCGCTAGAAGCCACAGAACAGGAGCGGTAGCCATCCTGCTCTGCCTGTGGTTCTGTCCTCGGGAATGTGGAACTAATGACTTTCTCACAGAAACCAGAACAAAGAGCTGCTCAGAAATCTGAAGGGGAAATGCTTCTCTCTGTGTTAACGGGTGGAAGCCAGGGAGAGGGGAGAGCCAGGGGTGGGTCGTGATGGCGTGGACTCCGTCAGTTTTTTCTTTAATGAGGCCTCTCTTTCCCTGAAGGGTGAACCGTCTGAAAAAGTATTAGGTTCCTTATGCACGGTGAGGAAATCGCACGTATAGGATTTTCTTCTTTTTTTAGTAATTTAAAAAAAAATTTGTAATGGTATTGGGTAGGCACTTGCTACGTGTCAAGCACTGTTCTAAGTCAGGCTGGATGCAGTCTCTGTCCCCCCATTGGGCTCGCAGTCTAGGTAGGAGGGAGAACAGGTATTCAGTCCCCATTTTGCAGTTGAGGAAATGGAGGCAAAGAGAAGTGACTTGCCTCAGGTCACACAGCAGGCAAGTGGCAGAGCTGGGATTAGAAGCCACGTCCTCTGACTGCCAGGCCCATTCCCAATCCATTAGGCCACACTTTTCCCCTTTGGAGAAGCCCCCATAGCTCTGAGGTCTGTGCCGTGAAGGCAGGTGGACTTAAAACAGAATGACCTTGATTCCTTGAAGGGTTTTCCCTTACTCCCCTTACAACACTTTTTAAAGAAGCCCAGGTTTTCGTGTGGTTTTCTCTTCAGAAGGGGGCTAGCAGTAGAAGACGCTCGGACACTATGGCCAGAGGAGAGAGCTGGCCCAGTGCATCGGTTTTTGCCGTTCCTGCCCCTTCCTACTGTCCAGGCCACGGTGCCTGTGCTCATGTTCCAAGATAATAATAATAATGTTGGTATTTGTTAAGTGCTTACTATGAGCAGAGCACTGTTCTAAGTGCTGGGATATACAGGGTAATCAGGTTGTCCCGCATAAGACTCACAGTCTTAATCCCCATTTTACAGATGAGGGAACTGAGCACAGAGAAGTTAAGTGACTTGCCCACAGTCACACAGCTAAGTGGAAGAGCCAGGATTCGAACCCATGACCTCTGACTCCCAAGCCCGTGCCCTTTCCACTGAGCCACGCTGCTTCTCTAGGTGGACAGTGAATGGGAGAGGGATTCCAGGGATGGATTTGGTGAAATGGGACAGTGGCTATTTACAGAGCTAAGAAAAGAGATTGCTGATTTTTGCGGTGACACAGAGGAAATTATCCTTTTTTTTTTTCCCCCGAAAAGGGAGGACAATACAATTTTAATGCTCATTTTGCCTTCAAAGTGGGGTGGGAGGTGTTTTAGAGGACAGCCGGAATTAGTCAAATGTGATTTACGAATTCGGTCATTTCGTTGTAACCCTGCAGGTGTGTACACGGGAAGAACAGGACATTCTGCAGCGGGATTCAAACAAGAGCCAAAAGCTGCTGAAGAAGCTTATGGCAGGTCTGATCATTTTATGGTTTCATTAATAATGGAGGAACCGTATTGTTTGTGGCTGAGCAAGGCTCATTTGCATCTTCTGGAAATCTCAGATCTGCTGAGGAGGGACCGGGTTCCTCCTGTGAGTTGACGAATTGCCCTAGAGGGAGGAACAGTGTAAGACTAGCTCCTGGCCTGGAGCCCTGAGGGCCTTTCTGCCCTGCTGGGGGCTGGGGAAGGCAGGGGGACTGAGAGGAATGAAAAATCCTGCCCAGGCTGGATCTCAGCTTGGAGTTTTGAAGGCCAGTGAGATTGACTTTCCCTGTGCCTGGCCTACTTTCCGTATCTAATGAAACCTCGTCCTGCCTGTGCATACAACCTACTTTTGCATCAGGAAGATTAACCCGGTATGCCTTCCTGGCATTTCCTTCCACTCCAGTTTTCCATTATCCACCCCAGTGCTTAGTACAGTGCCTGGCACATAGTAAGCGCTTAGATATTATTATGATTTTTCTCTGATCACACTTCAAAAGTCTTTTTTAGTTATTCTAAGTAATTTTGAATGAATAAGGCATTTCTAGGTTGTTAAATATATTGATTATTTGGTACCCTTCACGAAATTCCCTAGTTAACCCGATGTTGCCTTTGGAAAGGAAGCGGCATGGCCTAGTGGACAGATCACAAGCCAGGGACTGAGAAGGACCTAGGTTCTAGTGTAGCTCATTTGCTGTGTGACCTTGGGCAAGTCACCTAACTCACGAGTGAGTCAGTTACCTCACCTGTAAAATGGGGATTAAGTCTGCGCGCCCCATGTGGGACATGGGTTTTGTCCAACTTGATTAATTGGACTTGCTTAGCACAGTGCCTGGAACATAGTAAGTGCTTGACAAATACCATAAAAAAAAAAGGATGAGTTATGATGTCTTTGTGGTGCTGCTGACATTCCTAGGGGTTGAGCTCTGAAGGAGGGGTTAGGGGATGACAGAATCCCTTGTTTTCTTGCTTTTCTGGAACTAACTGTGAGACAGATGGTCTCACCTTTGGCTTTAAAGCACTCCACCACCTTGCCCCCTCCTACCTCTAATTTGTAATTTATTTGTGTTAATGTTTGTCTCCCCTGGTTTAGACTGTAAGCTCGTTGTGGGTAGGGAATGTGTCTGTTGTTATATTGTACTCTCCCAAGTACCTAGTATGGTGCTCTGCGCACCATAAGCGCTCCTGAATTATAATTGAATGAATGAATGGTCTATCAGTAGTGTTTCTTGAGCAACTACTGTGTGCAGAGCACTTTACTAAACCCCTGGAAGAGTGCAATGTTAATAATTGTGGTATCTGTGAAGTGCTTACTATGTGCCAAGCACTGGGATCGATACAGGCAAATCAGGTTGGACACAGTCCCTGTCCCTCTTTGAGGCTTACCATCTTAATCCCCATTTTAAAGATGGGGTAACCGAGGCCCAGAGAAGTGAAGTGACTTACCCAAGGCCACACAGCAGACAAGTGGCGGAGCCGGGATTAGAACGCGTGACCTTCTGACTCCTAGGCCCGGGCTGAATCCACCATGCCATGCCGCTTCCCCATTAGTAGAATTAGTAGGTACGATACTCGCCCTCAAGAAATCAGCAGGGGAGACAGACACTAAAATAATAAATTACAGATGGAGGAAGAAGGAAAAGGGAAAGCACCTGAGTCAGTGCTTAAATAATTTGGTGTGTAAGATATGTGCATGAGCCCTATGAGAGGTTGTGAGCATGTAAGGGCTAAGGTGGCTCAGAAGTGCCAAAGAAGCAGGTGGAGGAACACATACAGGTGATTAGAAATGAATGAGAATTATTCTTGAACATGTATCGGGGCCAGCAGTAGTATTTACCGAGCACCCATTAGATGCTGTTCACTACATTTCCTTCCCCTCCTGCCTTTCAGGAACTGAGAATTCCGGGAAGGTGGACTTACTCAACAAGGATCTCCTTCCTCGTCAGGAATCTCGAATTAAGACCGGTCTGGAGAAGGCAGTGAAGCACAAGGATAAATTGCTAGAGTATGATAGGACCAGGTATGATTTGGGTCACATGGCCCCCCCGGGGTAAACAAATCCACAGGTGCCCCTCAGAACAAAAGTGCCTCATTGAATTTGGTTCCAAATGGTCCGCCATTGCTCCTCAATCAGTCAGTCCATCAATCGGTGGTATTTAGTGAACCCCGACTATGTGCAGAGTACTGTTCTAAGCGCTCGGGAAAAGCAATGCAAAAGAATTAGCAGACTCGTTCCCCGCCTGTGACGAGCATACAATCTAGTAGGGTTCCCCACGGGCAGCAGTGAACTGTAGTCCCCGGAGAACACGGGGAGCAATTTACATATACCACGCGTGTTCAGGATGCACCGCACATTCTCAGCAATACTCCAGCTGTCTTAACGACCATCCTCTTCCTCGCTGGCCGATTAGATCGGTTCCATGCCGAGCTCTCTACGACGGGGTGAGAGGAGAATACTGCTATTTTGTCTTTTTTGTCCTTGGTCCTTGCCCAGCTGGATACTTGGGATTCTGGTAGTTTGCAAGAACACAGCCTTTCTCTGAGTAACAGACTGAACTCCCCAAGTCGTCTCATGAGAAATCATGACTTGGGAAGATTGGGATGTGGATCAGAAGTACTCGCGGAAGGTGTGATCGACATTTTGTTTAAGAGACTTGGGTTCTCATTCAGTATGAACCAGATCAAAATGTCCCTGCCTTGGCTTCTTGACTCCTACACCATATTGCCTGGCCCGCTGACAGTTCTCACCGCTCCCCCCGAGAAGACAGATTCTTGGATTTTCTGCTTTAGCTGCTAGTTCCTACACTTGTCATTCTCTGTCTCGTCTGTTTCTTCTGGCAAGATAACGTTTTGAAAAGTAAGCAGTGAGGAACGATGCTTAGAGAGGCATCTTTGCACTCGCCTTCTCAACAGCCAGATGAGAATCCACCTGTGGAGCCCGTGAGCCCACTGTACCAAAAACTTGGTGAGAGGGCCACCCCTGGATCCGATTACAGCTGACCTGGGGGCCTCTTGCTGGTAATACTTGTTTCTCTGCCAAGAGTCTGTGAAACTCTAAGCCAGGGTCTGGAAGCCATTTGCTTCCACACTCCTAGGGAAGCATTGAGAAAACAACCTCCACTGTAAATATAATGAACGCTTTCCTCTGACATTAAAATCTAGCCTGGAAGCCACGTAGAGCTGGTTTACCAGCCCTTTGGCCTATTCATCATCCTCGTCGTCGATGGTATTTATCGAGCACTTAACTGTATGCAGCATACTAGGCGCTTGGGAGAGTACGATATAACAGAGTCGGTAGACACGTTCCCTGCCCACGAGAAACAGTGTGGCTTGGAGGATAGACCATGGGCCTGGGGGTCAGAAGGACCTGGGTTTTAATCCTGGCTCCGCTACTTGTCTGCCGTGTGATCTTGGGCAGCGTGGCTCAGTAGAAAGAGCCTGGGCTTGGGAGTCAGAGGTCATGGGTTCGAATCCCGGCTCTGCCACTTGTCAGCTGTGTGACTGTGGGCAAGTCACTTCTCTGTGCCTCAGTTACCTCATCTGTAAAATGGGGATTAACTGTGAGCCTCACGTGGGACAACCTGATTACCCTGTATCTACCCCAGTGCTTAGAACAGTGCTCTGCATATTATAGTAAGCACTTAACAAATACCAACATTATTACCTTGGGCAAGTCACTTAACTTCTATGGGCCTCAGTTTACCTTATCTGCAAAATGAGGAGTAAGCCTGTGAGCCCCGTGTGGGACGTGGGCTGCCTCCAACCTGATTAGCTGGCATCCACCCCAACGCTTAGTACAGTCCTTAGTACATAGTAAGCCTTAAATACCATTAAAAAAACCCCATGATCTTACAGTCTAGAGAGGGTGACAGATATTAATATAAAAAAATAATCTATAACAGAGTAGCAGAGATCGACACTCACTGTCATCTTTTAGGAGAGCTTCCCCGTGAACATCGGGTTTAATCATCTTCGTGGGCAGCATAATCTGAGACACTTTGTGTTGCGATTGCTGTTAGTAGACACTGAGAAGACCTTCTCCCTTTAGGTAGTAGCTTCACAAGGGGCTACGCGAAGGAACTCCGGAAAGAAATCTCTTGGCTAATCGGGGCTCATAGGCGCTTTTCCAGGAAAAGTTGACAGAGCCTCAAGATCAAAGGGAGAAAGTGGCTTTCACTGTTCACTAGTTGAGCCTTTTGGTGGCCATGGCTCTGCAAGACTGCCGTAAATTGAGTGGGGTGGGTGGGACATAGAAATTTAAGGGAAAAGAGAAGTTGAGGGAGGACATTTAGCCGCCTCTCAAACCTTTGTCCCCAAAAAGAACTCCTGAGGAATTGGGGGGGGGTAAGGTTCTCAGGAAATCAGTTCCCATTTGCCAGTGGATGTCCTAGACTTTCAGCTCGTTACGGGCAGGGAACGGATCTGCTGATTCTGTGGTATTGTACTCTCCCAAGCGCTGTGTCAGTGCTCTGCACACAGTAAGCACTCGATAAATAACTATCGATCAGTTGATCGATGGTGACACATGCTCTCTCCCTTGCCTCCAGCGTGCGGCGAACCCAAGTCATTGATGATGAGGCAGATTACTTTGCCACCGACTCAAATCAGTGGCTGTCCAAGGTGGAACGAGAAGCTCTTCAAAAACGGGAGCAGGAGCTGCGAGACCTACGCCACGCCTCCCGCCTCTCCAAAAAGATCACCATCGACTTTGCTGGGCGGCAGATCCTGGAGGAACAAGGAACTCTGGCAGAATATCACAGCAAGTGAGTGGGTCCCCGGAGCAGAGAAGAGTCTGAAGGAGTCTGAAAGTAACCGAGGGGTAGAATTTGCCCGAAAGCAAATCGGGCTCAAGAATGAGCTTTGAGAAGGGCCCTCCCACAATCTCTGCCTTGGAAACAGAATCCTTGAGACGATGCTCTCAGGACTGTTTGCCTCAGTTCTCTGTTGAGTGGCTTTATCAGTCCACTAAAGGAGTGATAACTTTTTTCTGGGGCCCTGGAATTTTAAATAACCCGAAGAGATGCTCTTAACTGATGGTAGAAAGGTAGCGGGGGAAAGGAAGATAATTGCCCAGCTGTGGGATTTCTAGGCCATGCTCATCAGAGGGTTATGTTTTCTGGGAGTGGACACCACTTATTCATTCAGTCACATTTTTTTCAGCGTTCACTGTGTGCTGACTCCGTACTAAGCACTTGGGAGAGCACAGTGCAACAATAGACAGACATATTCCCACATACAACGAGCGTATAGTCTAGTGGGGGAAGACAGACGTGAAGATAAATAAATTACAGATGTGGATATAACTGCTGTGGGGCTGGGAAGGGGGATGAACAAAGGGAGCAAGTCAGGGTGGCTCAGAAGGGAGTGGGAGAAGAGGAAATGGGGGCTTAGTGAGGGAAGGCCTTTTGGAGGAGATGCGCCTTCAATAAGGCTCTGAAGTAGGGGAGAGTCATGGTTAGATTTGGGGAGGCGGCGTTCGAGGCCAGAGGCAGGACGTGGGCAAGGGGTTGGCGGTGAGATAGATGAGATGGAGGCACAGTGAGAAGGTTAGCGTGAGAGGGATGAAGTGTGAGGGCTGGGTTGGAGTAGGCGAGTAGCAAGATGAGGTAGGAGGGGGCAAGGTGATTGAGTGGTTTCAAGCCAATGGTGAGGAATTTTTATATGATGCAGAGGTGACTGGGCAACCACTGGAGTTTCGTGAGAAGTGGGGAAACAAGGCCTGAACGTTTTTAAATGATCCGGGCAGCAGATTGACATATGGACTGGAGTGAGGAGTGGAGTGGAATCTCTGGAGTGGAGCTGTGGGCAGTAATCCTACTTAACAGTTGCTGAATTTACTTTATTTTATTTTTTCACTGCAGGCTGGATGAGACCATCCAGGACATTAACTCTGGAACCTTGAACAAGCCAGTTCCCAAGCTAAAGCGAACCTCAGGAGAGCCCTTGGGGGTTCTGGTAAATCCATATCTGCACCAGCCTGCTCCCCTGGTTAGTGTCAGTGAAAGAATTCCCCTCTCTCACTGTGGGCACTGTCTAGGTTTCCGGTGCCCAGCTGTATGTCGATGACTGTGACTTTAGTCTCTGGTCCATCTTCCTTTGCTTTCCCTTGTGACTGCTTCTGGCCAGCTGTCCTGCAACATATTTTGAGACTTCCCTAAGGGAGATGGCCATTAATTCAGGGGCGATTTGGTAACCATCTGTCTCTTTGCTGGAGTTTTGGCTCAGCTGAGTCTTCTTTTCAAGTTTCGTCCAGACGTGGGAACTCAGCACCCGCCCCGCTCAGGGAGAAAGCTTGGTTGCTGTCATCCGATTCTAACTGCGGTGGTCGAGGAGTCACGTGGCCTAGTGGAAAGAGACTGGGCCTGGGAATCAGAGGACCAGGGTTCTGATCCCAGCTCTGTTACTTGGCTGCCCTGTGACCTTGGCCAGATCACCTCATTTCTCTGGGCCCCGATTTCTTCCTCTGAAAAGGGGGATTGAGTACTTGTTTTCCTTCTCCTTTGAACTGTGAGTCCAATGTGGAAGAGGGACCGCCTCCGACCCTATCAACTTATACCTACCCCAGTGCTCAGAATAGTGCTTGGCACTTAGTGAGTGTTTACCAAGCACCACAATTATCATTATAGTTTTCTACGCCCTCTGATCTCCTTTTGCCCTATTCCCGAAGCTAGTGTCGGGGAGGCTTTTCCCTTCCTTCAGTTGCAGATCTTCCCCTGTGGGAAAGTAAAGCGAGTGATCCAGAGGAGGACCCAACCCCAGCTCTGCTGTTGCCGTTCAGTGCTCCTCTCACAAGCCTCCTGACAGATCTCTCCAGCCGGGGTAGTTCGACTGGCCCCAGGGCCGCCCCGTCTACTGCCCTTGGCCAACTCTCTGGTCTTCAGCTCTTGTAACACTTGACACGAGCTCCTGCCACCAAGCACGGTAGGAGCCCCTTAAATGGAGACGATTGAGTCAGTTCTTGATGGGTTGAGCTGTGTTGGAAACAACCTCATAACTCAGCATTGACATGTTTAAGATGCAAGAAATGGAAATGTCTGCTGCCTGTCCCATCTTTTTAACAGATTTGCTTTTCTTGGCAGCCCAAAGCCAGAGACGGCCAAGGTCGAGCTGCCCTAGTGTGAACAGTGTGGCCCTTGGGGTTTAAGGCCGGCTTGTGGCCGCTGCCCACCCCCGACCCCAAGGATTCACCTTTGCCCTTCGATGTCCTTACCTTGCAGTGGGTGGACCAGACAGGCTCAGCCCCTCAGCGAAAGAGTCTGCATTCTGCGGAATCCAAGATGGAGCCCAACCCGGATCGGAGCAGGCTGAGAATCCAGGATAGAGAATTGCAGGAGATTGCCGACGACGGCTGGTGCCTCAGCATGCATCAGCCGTGGGCCTCGCTTCTTGTCAGAGGAATTAAACGGTAAGGGTAGGAACGTCTGCAGTGACTGCCGCTTTCAGGTGATGCGAAAGATGTGACAGCGAAACTCATCGCAAACCTGGATGTTTGTATAGCACATTCCCTCTGAAAAACTCCCCAGTTATATTTCCCACTTTGTCCTCAAATCGAAGCACAGCAAAGTTAAATAACTGAGTTATGGACTGGAATCCTGATTTCCAATCGTCTACCCACTTTCCCTGGCCAACTCAAGACATTTTGTGCCATCTGAGGATTTTGAGAGTCCTTTTCTGCTCTGTTTTCTTAGGAGTGTCATAATCGTGGGCCGGAGGTGGGACAGTGCAGGGGTGAGGTGATGGGGAAGGTGGAAGAAGGGTATGAGAACATCTCCACCTTGGCCCTTGCCCCACCCCACTCACCTCAGCCCAAGCCCCAGGACCAAGGGAAAGGACTTCCCTCGTCCCCTCATTCCCCATTAAGTTCCTTCCCTCACAGAGTCCTTTCCTGGGCTCTCCATTCAACCCAATCCATTAATCAACTGGAAAACAATTCCCTCCCCCACCCCCCCGCCAAGCCCGCTGCCCTTTAGCTCCTTGTCATTTACCTTCACCTTGACCGGGTCAGGCAGTACACCAATCAATCAATCAGTCAACACCAGCAGCCATTTTCGCCCATTTAGTTGAAATTTAGTTGTGGAAATTGCACCACCTGCTTCTGTAGTTCAGCAAGCAGATGTATGTCACCAGTGAGAAAAGTGGGAGGAGAAGCGTGGCCTAGTGGAAAGAGCACAGGCCTAGGAGTCAGAGGACTTGGATTCTAATCCTGGCTCTGCCAACTTGTCTGTTGTGTGACTCTGGGCTAGTCATCTAATTTCTCTGTGCCTCGGTATCGTCAACTGTAAAGCGGGGATTAAATGCGTGTTCTCCCTGTGCCCAACCCGATTTGCTTGTATCTATCTCAGCGGTTAGTACAGTGCCTGGCACTATTAAGCGCTTAACAAATATCACACTTACTATTACTTAGATTGTGAGCCTCATGTGGGACAGAAACTGTGTCCAACCTGATAAACTTGTATCTACCCCAGCACTTAGAACATTGCTTGAAATCTAGTAAGCACTTAACAAATACCATAGGAATATCAACAAGGAAATTACCTAGAAAATCAGAAAGAGAAATTGGCCCATCCTGAAGTATCCTTTTTTTTTTTTTACCCCCACCTGCAAGGGCGAAAATAGAGAGAGTCATAAGGCATCTCATCAGTATTCTTGTATTTATTTTCTGCTTTTGGCAGTTTTTGTGGCTGTTGTTTCCCAGCCAAATGGGTGACAGCCTTGGTGTTATTGCCCTAGTATGAAAATAACCTCGCTCGCAAGTCGGCCTGTTGCTCAGTGTTCTGATCATTTTTAGTCCTCCTACCTCATTATCAAGAAAAACGAGCAGGAGAGAGGAAAATCCATCCTTCTTTAGTGGGCACTTAAGAATGGCCTTTAATGACAGTGATTTCTGACCTGCCTCTATGCTCCCAGAAGGCCTGTGTCTCCTGAGATGTCTGTGAATGAGTTTCATCTTTTTCATGCAGCCCCGGCGGGGCCGATGGATACTCTAACTGCCGCGCATCCGCGTTGACTTTGCAGACCAGCTGGACTTCCAGGAAGGCCACTTCATTCCTCCTGTTCCCGGAAACGGAGATGTCTTTACATACTCAATTGCGAATAACCGAACAGTTTGTCAGGGCCAGATTGTTGATGTTTTTCACAATCTATTTTGAATCCATCTTTTGGTTTTACAGATAAAAAGAAAGGGTGCACATCACCCCATCCTACACTCGTTAATCCTAAACCGATCCAGCAAATAGCTCCGTGTATATTTTCGGATAGAAGTTTGGCCACAATGGACCCTCCAGGCCGAGCTGTTTGCCCTGATACTGGGGACAGAAATACACAATTGGAAGAGCTCCGTGAGTTCCAGGAAATGCGAATTACTCAACCCTATTCCCTTTAGAGGAGGTGGCTAACCAACCTAGCTAAGAGTAGGGATAATGATGTTAAAAAAAACTTTTCCCTCATCCTGTGGGAAATGATTAGGAAGCATAGTTCTTTTCCTCAAGGACTCTAGTTAAATGTTGAGGATCTGCTAAATCCGCTCTGTTGCTCTGCCTCGAGGTCATCTACCCAGAGTGTGTTTTCTCCATGGAGGAAGCTGGATAACAAGCTGCTGTGGATCTTCTTTCCCTGATTGGAGGTTTTGCAGAGGATTTCCCGTTTGTACCTCAGATGAGGTTTGTGGAATCCTATTAGATTTTAGGCTCTTGAGAATTTCTTGTATCATGGTTGCGCTCTACAGGTTTTCAGATGTAATCTTTGTGGTGTTCTGTGAAAGTTAGTTAGTCAAGGATAATGGTGGAGGAACTAGAGTAAAATTTGAGATTGTTCTAGGTAATAATAATAATGTTGGTATTTGTGAAGCACTTACTATGTGCAAAGCACTGTTCTAAACACTGGGGGGATACAGATGATCACATTGTCCCTCATGGGGCTCACAGTCTTCATCCCCATTTTACAGATGAGGTAACTGGGGCCCAGAGAAGTGAAGTGACTTGCCCAAAGTCACACAGCTGACAGGTGGCGGAGCCGGGATTAGAACCCATAACCTCTGACTCCCCAGCCCAGGCTCTTTCCACTGAGCCACGCTGCTTCTCAAGTAGTCTCGGGCCACTGCAGGAAACTTAGCACCAGAATTTAGTTTTAATACCAAAAAAAAAAAAAGAGTAAGAGGAGGAAATCCAGCTAATCCCACAAGCTTCAGTGGGCACACATACTTCAATAAACATAAAAACCTTTCTGGGCTTGAGCATTTATAGTCTCAGTTCACCCTGGAGGAAGCTGAGAGATGGTGGGGGGGGGGGAGAAAAGAAGCCCGTGTCTCCTGAATTTTTTTTTAATGGTATTTTTAAAGTGCTTATTATGTGCCAGGTACTTTACAAAACCCTGGGGTAGATAGGAGGTCGGACACAGTCCACGTCCCACATGAGGCTCACCGTCTTAATCCCCGTTTTACAGATGAAGTAACTGGGGCACAGGGAAATGAGGTGACTTACCCAAGGTCATACAGCAGACGAGTGGCAGAACGGGAATCCGGTCCTTCTGACTCCCGGAACTGTGCTTCATCCACTAGGCCACACTGCTGCATCACTGATGGGCTGACTCTCTCCGAAGCTCCTACTGGCTAGTCCCGTCTCCCTCCGGAAGGCCTAATCACACCCAGACACTCTGGGAATCGGCATCGTTCAGAACTGGGGGAAATGGAGAAAGGGTTGCAAGACTAAGTTTTCTGCTCTCCCTTCAGTCCTCTTTGGTTGCAGTTCCACAGGCAGGCTCTGCCAGCAGATCCAAAGAGCTGTGATCCGGGCTGTTTCCTATTGTGTTTTGTTCTTTTCTAGGGTAGAGGGCCGAACCTGGTACACCTCCCACAGAGGGCGACTGTGGATAGCGGCCACAGCCAAAAGACCCTCCCCTCAAGAAATTTCAGAGCTCCAGGCTACGTATCGCCTTCTTCTTGGAAAAGGTGACGCCTCTCTCCTCCCCCCATCCCTATACACCTCCAGCTCTTCCAATACGGACACAAACACAACGACTTAAACCAGCATCAGCCGAGGGGGATGTTCTACTTACCCTTCCGGCCCCTTATAATAACTGGTATTTAAGCACTTACTATCTCTGCCAAGCACTATATTCAGCACTGGGTAGATGGGAGACAATTAGGCTGGACATAGTTCCCATCCCACATGGGACTCACAGTCTAAGAGGGAGGGAGCACAAGTATTTGATTGCCATTTTTCAGATGAGGAAACCGAAGCACAGAGAAGGTGCGACTTGCCCGAGATCACACAGCAGGCAAGTGGCAGAGCTGCGGTTAGGCCTCGGACTCCCGAAAGTTAGGCTCTTTCCACCAGCCCACCCCGCTCCGTATTATTACCTTTATCATCCCTAAAAGGACAGCATAAACATTACTCCTTTCATAGTATTCATCAATCAATAGTATTTACTGAGCGCTTACTGTGTGCAGAGCACTGCACTAAGCGCTTGGGAAAGTACAATATAACAGAGACAGAGACACGTTCCCTGCCCACAGCGAACTTTGTCGGTTTCCAGAATCAGGGGGATTCAATTTGTCTAGCTGACTTGCAAGGCTCCTGTTGTGGAGGAAAAAGCTGATGATTCCATGATGTCCCCTGTGTGAAGGTAATATGCCAGTTGTCATGAAAACTAACATTCGCCAACCGGGAAAGACAGACTTTATGTTTGTCCACAGATCGTTTCTTCCATCTGATCGGACAGTCCCCGGTCTGCTTGGCCTAGTCTGTACATAAAGGGAGATCTCTCCGAGTATTGGGTTTTTTTTTTAGCTCCTAGGAGCCCCTCATGGAATCTCTGGGGATCCTTTCTTGTCTGAGATGAGGATTTTTGCTTCCATAGTACAGCTGGACTTCAAGCCCCCCTTGGCATCAGAAGTTTGGACTTAATAATAATAGTGTTGGTATTTATTAAGTGCTTACTATGTGCAGAGCGCTGGGGTAGATATAGAGTAATCAGGTTGTCCCACATGAGGCTCACAATTATTCCCCATTTTACAGATGAGGTAACTGAGGCCCAGAGAAGTGAAGTGTTTTGCCCACAGTCGCACAGCTGACAAGTGGCAGAGCCGGGATTTGAACCCATGACCTCAGACTCCCAAGCCCGAGTTCTTTCCACTGAGCCATGCCTTTTTTTTTAAGTCACTTCCTTCAGAGCACGTGACCGACCGTCATGGCTTTGGTCATTTGTTTATTGTTGTCTGGAATTTTACGGTGTCCGTCACCCGAAAAGGAAGTTGTGGGTTTTCTTTTTCTTGACACCTATAATAATTGACATTCATTATTGCCAAACCGCCACCCGGCCTGGTACCGTTCAGCATAACCGATATCCCCTGCTAAAGAGGGGCAACAGCTGAGTGATGTTGGGGTCTAGGCCTGGACTGTGAATCCAGTGATAGATGAGGTTGTAGCACTGACCGTTTGATGGATTCCTAACAGCAACTCACCAGCTTTGCCCCAAACAATGGAAGGAGTTACACTAATAGAAACCTCACCAGTCTCCTTGTGACCACACAGGAAATGAAAGCAAGAATGGAAAAAGCCAAGGGCTCCGAATTGAAAACAGATTAGCGAGGAGCAGGGTGAGAAAGACGGGGTTTTGTTCAACCGTTTGGTTGTTCTTGATACAGATTTGGCATTTCCCAGTGATTATCCATCCGGTTGTCTCCTTGGCTGTGTGGACCTGACTGACTGCTTATCTCAAGAGCAATTTAAGGAACAGGTGAGCAAGGGGGACCTTGGTTCAGCCAGAGGTTTGGCCTGTTTTCCTTGAAAGCGGGGCCTCTCTAACTTACGGGACTTCTCCACCACCATGGATCTCTGGACACGGGAAAGCAGTACCGGCTGGAATTTAGGAAGTTGTTGG
The DNA here is from genome assembly GCF_004115215.2 of Ornithorhynchus anatinus. Taxonomy (NCBI): domain Eukaryota; kingdom Metazoa; phylum Chordata; class Mammalia; order Monotremata; family Ornithorhynchidae; genus Ornithorhynchus; species Ornithorhynchus anatinus. The sequence goes on along the minus strand of NC_041732.1, from coordinate 48,508,383 downwards.
GACTGGGCACGAGGCGTGTCAGGAAGATGCTGGTTATCGAGCGAAAAGGTAGAGGGCAGTTCATGCAACTTGATGATGAGGGTTTAATTAGGAGCACCTCTAGACTGTCTCAACTGGTCTGTAACTTCATCTGGGGAAACCTACAGCTTTATCACTCTAGGGGGAAACTATTACTCACGTCTGCTGAACAACTTGAAAGTATTCCCTCCCTCACAACCTGCCTCAGAACCTTACCTTTACAGAACATTTCCTTCCCCCTGGGAAAAAACACACGATCAGTTTATCAGTTGAATTGCTTCTTGAAAACGCAAACGAAATTGCTCGTTCGTTCATTCAGTCGTATTTATTGAGCGCTTGCTATGTGCAGAGCACTGTACTAAGTGTTTGGAATGTACAGTTCGGCAACAGATAGAGACAGTCCCTGCCCAATGATGGGCTCTTTGAGCTGCTCAGTCCAAAGCTTAGAACGCCAAAGTCGGCCAGCCGTCAGTAGAGGGTCAGTCCTTGCTTTCCTCGCTTTTCCACCTGGCTTTCTTTGTCATCGGAGGGTGATGGAAGAACCGGAGTGAATTTGTGAACGGCAGAGGGAGCTGAAGACCTTCAAGACCTCTTGAAATGTAAAGCCGCGGCTTAGGTCAACCATCCCATAGAATGCAAGATGGGAAAAGAGCATTTCTAGCCCGTGGAAGCTCATCTGTTCCCTGCAGTACATTTTTCCAGCCCACTGTCCACTTTGACTTGGCTTAAAAAAAAAATGGTGGTATTTGTGAAACTGCTGAACGCTGTTCTAAGTGCTGGGGCAGATATAGGGTAATCAGGTTGTCCCCCGTGAGGCTCACAGTCTGAATCCCCATTTTACAGATGAGGTAACTGAGGCACTTAAAAGTGAAGTGACTTGCCCAAAGTCACACGGCTGAAAGGTGGCGGAGCCTGGGATTAGAACCCATGACTTCCAACTCCTGAGCCTGGACTCTTTCCCCTGAGCCACGCTCCTTCTCAATGGGGCTTAAGCAATGGGGCTTCCAATTAATTAAATATATTTATTGAGCATTTGCTGGGTGCTGGGCACGGTACTTGGTGCTTGGGGAAGGGAAATATAATAGAGTCGGTTGACGTGATCCCCGCCCCCCAAAGAGCTTACGGGGGGAGATAGCCATTACATTCAATTATGGGACCATTCTTCAGTTTAACGGGTTTCAGTAGGAACTTGTTCTATCCCCAGTCGATGGTACTTATTAAGCGCTTACTGGTGCAGATCACTGTATTAAGCACTTGGGAAAGCCTAAGAGAGTTAGTAGACACGATCCCTGCCCGCACGGAGCGGTCAGTATAGTGGGTAGGAATATGTCTGGCCCCAAATTTAACTTATTTTTGCCACTCAATTCATTTTATCACCCCCGGTAAATTTGAGGTTATGGTAGGGATTAAATGCTTATCGTGTGCTAAGCTCTGGGAGAGATATAGGGCAATCAGATCAGACATAGTTCCTGTTCTTCGTGAAGCTTAGAATCTAAGAGGTGCAGAGAGCAGGTATCATCTTTCCACCTTACTGATGGAGGAAAATGAGGTACAGAGAGGTTAAGGAACTTTCCCAAGCTCTCCCAGCAGGTCAGTGGCAAAACTGGAATTAGAACCTAAGTCTCTTGACTCTCAGTCCCATGCTCTTCCTAAAAGGACGTTTCTTCTGATTCCTAATTCTCTCCCCCAGATGATTCCTCAGTAGTTGTTTTGCCCCTCTAGGGGGGCCACGCAGCCTTGCTCAATGGTTTTGCCCGCTTGCTCCGAATCCAGCTTCCTTAATTCATTCAGTGGTATTTATTGAGCACTTATTGTGTGCAGAGCACTGTACTAAAGGGTTTGGGAGAGGACAATACATCAATAAACAGACACGTTCCCTGCCCACAGCGAGCTTACAGTCCACTTTATGCACAGTGAGTCGGGGACTCCAGGTCCTGTGCTCTGGCCCATAAGGCCCAAGCTGATTCGATCCTCAGGAGGTTTCCCAGCCTCCCAAATAGTTAATTAATACCCGTTGTCCATCTCGTAGGGAACGAGGAGGAAAAATGCCATCCAAGAGTGCAAAGTTCTTTCTGGGTTACTGGAATTCCGAAAACCAGATGAGCGGTCAGGTTCTCAGAGGGCCATCGAGATGCCCAAGATGTTGAGGACTTCTGAGGGCTCTGTGGACCTGCAGCAGTTCTGCCATATGTCCTCAATCGAGGCTGGCAAATCTCTTTAAAAATTTCCTGATTTATGGTGCTTGACCAAATTGCCAGAAGCCCACAGGCTTCTTCAAATGATAATGTAGGAACCAGCACCCAGTCTTCTCTCTCCCCCATTGTCGGCTTTCTTGTGGTTTGTTCCCACTGTTTCTTGGCTGACTGTGAAGGCGGCACTTGGCTGGTTAGAGTCAGCATTTGTCCTGAATCTGGGAGTCCTTGTCCTGTGAGGACCTTAACATCTTTTCAAGTTGGCTGGATTGGATTCTGGGATTTGTTCATGCTGTGAACATGTCAAGACCATTCACATGGCCTGCCTGGCCCTGTTGTGGGACTGCAACGGCTTAGCCTGCCCTGCCAACATCTTTCCTGGGTTCTGAGAAACTTAGGGGAGGCGGAGAAGAAACAGATATCGCAGGCGTGTTAGTCTAAATCTCAGTGAGAGGAACACTCGAGATTGAATTTCCCGACTCCTCTCTGCCTGCTTCTTTCCCGCTTAGTTGGGATTTTTATTAAGCTTTTCCTGTGTGCCAAGCACCGGGATGGATTCGAGATCATCAAAACAGACACAGTCCCTAGCCCACAAGGGGTATGCAATCTTGAGATTTACAGATGAAAAAAACGCAGCCCAGGGGAGTTAAATGACATGCCCAAGGTCTCGCAGCAGGCCAGTGGCACAGCTAAGACAAGAATCCAGGGGTTGACTGACTTCCAGTCTCTCCCTCTCTTTGCTAGGCCACACTGAGCCCCACTCCTCAAACTCCTTGCCCTACTGTTCACCACGTGAGGTATTAAATGTCCTCCGCTTAGGGAACAGGGTAAGGGACAGAAGTATCCCGACTAAAGTATTTACTCCCTGGGTGATTTGGGCCAAATTGCTTCCCAGTTTTGAACCTCCATTTTCTCTTCTACAAAATGGCCCTCGAGCTACTTCTGTGTCTCAAGGGGTGGTGTAAATGCTTGGTAAAGAGCCCAGGGCTGACCATCTGGGGGCACAACCTGACTTCCCGAGCCTCTGAAATCCAGGGAGAGATTTCCATAGTAAGGATTTGTAAAAGAAGCGAGGCTATCCTGGGGTTAAGTGCTTTCTTAAATAAATATATACACATTATATATATATATATGTATATATGTATATTATATATATAGTATGTATAAATTATTATATATTTATATATATATATGTATTTAAATAGTATTCATTTAGCGCATACTGTGTGCCAGGCACTGTACTAAGCGCTGGGTAGATACAAGATAATTGGGTTGGACACAGTCCCTGTCCCACATGAGGCCCACAGCCTTATTCCCCATTTTCCAGAGGCGGTAACTGAGGCACATAGAAGGTGCAACTTGCCCAAGGTCACAGAGCAGACAAGGGGTGGAGCCAGGATTAGAACCCAGGTCCCGTGACTCCCAGACCCATGCCCCTTCCACTAGGCCATGCTGCTTCTCCCTCATATACAGAAATATGTGTATAAAGTGTGAGCCCTGGGCTGGCAACTTGGCCACCCTGTCCCCCTGCGTGACTCGAGTGGCTGGCAAGACCAGTCCCACGCCCAAAATAATTTTACCCATACCATCCCCATTGGTCCTCAGTAAAAGAATAGCAGTGAAGAGGAACTTGAGGGTCTGAACTGCTGGGAGAAAGGGAAAGGAAGCTATCTAGTAAAGCTTCTCTTGCATTCCCCTGGAAGAAACCCATGCTGTTTGCCAGCGTTTTATCTGCCAGCAGCAGATGTAAGCTCTCAAAAACAGCAGGGAGGATGTTGACTTCAACAATGCATCAATGCTGCGGTTTGTAACCTCAATAGTGAGGCAGTTAACTTTTTTTTTTAACAAAGACATTTTGATTGCCAAATCCATAACCATTAGCAGCTGTGGTTGTGAGCGGTTCTCTCCTCACACGTTACAGTCTAGACCTAACAGGATTTCAAACAAAAGTTGGGTTGGCGGCTTTTGTTTCTGCGTGTGTTCTGTATGTGGTATTTTTGTCATGCTCCTCGTTCTGCCCATCTAGTCCCTTCTGAAATCTCAAAGTTATTGATTATGCTCTCTCCCATACTCCCGGTCTGAACTGAAACCGTCCCCCTCTGTCAGCAGCTGACCCAAGCACACGTTTTTTACGGCTAATGCAGCGGCCAAGTATGCGACTCTCTGCGGACCTGGGTCGAGACCGTTCCTCGGCGCCGAGTGCCCGTCGGGCCCGTAACTTGGGCGTCAACAGTGGAACTGCAACTTTGCAGGGGGGCGGAGGGTTGCAACCTGGTTCCGTTGCTTCTGGGATCGGATCTGATCATTATAGAGCGTCGGGACGGTTGTTGGAGGGAGAGCTTCCCCCCGCAAAAACCGTAGACAGCCATCACCAGAAGCTTGCCGGTCGGGCCATCGAGATGAGGATTCGGAAGACAGATTAAAATAAGGATACCGCCGCCAAAGCCGGTCACCTTTCACACGCCCAGGCCCCGTTTTCTCTTCACTGGTGTGGGAGAGTGTCCTCTCTGCTCTGCGGCCTAGCAATTTTAAGGGAACATGCCGACACGCCGACTTGGAAATGTATACTCCATAGGGGCCTTGAGGGCTGCCAACCCAGAGGAAGGGGAAGTGGTACGCTGGCAGTCCCAGTCTGATTTAAAGGGATCTTTCAGGTCAACCTAGGGAAAACAAATGGCATGCCAAAAAGTGCCCTGAAATGAGCGCACTCCAAACAGCCTGAGAGTGGATTTTCAAAATTCCCAGGAAGCGAGGCGGATTTACCAGGGATGGTTCTGTCCAGGTCCAGTGTAGCCTAGTGGATAGAGTGCAGGCCTGGGAGTCAGAAGGGCCTAGTTTTTAATCCCGGTTCTGTCACTTGTCTGCTGAGTGACCTTGAGCAAGTCACTTCACTTCTCCGGGCCTCACCTCATCTGTAAAATGAGGATGAAGACTGAGACCTATGTGGGACATAGACTGTGTCCAATCTGATTAGGCTGTATCTCCCCCAGTGCCTCGCACCTAGTGCATAACAAATACCATAAAAAAAAATCACCCAGGCTATATTCCACCTATACATCAAGGACCCACTTGAATATGGATTTGTCTTTTAAAATAATGCCCCCTTTCTGTGACTGGGAAACCTTGGGCACCACCATTTTGGATTAGCTTGCGCAGGGCAGGTGTATTTTTTAGCATTTTTATGGGTGTCCAGTGCCCGTCTCCCAAGTATGAGCTCACAGGATGGAAGCACTCACTCAGTGATTCTGCTTGCCCAGGATGGGGTCAGGGGAAGGAAAGAGAGAGTGATGCAAATAAAGAACCAGAGCAGTAAGTATGTTTAAACCTAAATAGGTTAGGGATTTTCAGATCCCTGGCCAATTGCTGAGGTTACCTTCACAAAGTTACAAGGAACAACAAGAAATTCAAGTCTCTTGGGAAAAATAGGGTTAGATTCCTATCCTATTTATATAGAGAGATGCGATTTCATGCCATTCACAGTTCTGCACTTTGGAACTGTAAAGCAGGTGACCTCAGAGGTCACCGTGAATAAGGGAAAGGCATAAATAACCAACTTAGGGGTTAGCGCTGCATTTTTTGACTAAAGAAGGAACTTTCTTTTGTAAGTCTTGTGAAAATAGGTGAGAAGTCATACTCAGTTTCTTGACATCCATCGAACTCTTAATGGGGGGCTTCATTGCTTTTGAAGATTTGAGTTTTATTTTCATGTGTAAGTTTGTTCCTATATCAGCAAATGATCTCCCCCTTCCTAATTAGTAAACTGGATGAAAAGCATAAGCAAATTTGATTTGCACAAGGTAAAATGTACAATTGTCAGTACCAGAGGTGGAAGAGAGGAATGAATCCATCCCCTGGCAACCTGCCCTGGCCTTTTTTAAGTGTTTTGATCAGCCTAATTTTAGGATCCTAGGTAACAGAGCTTCCATCACATTCACCATAGTCTGAAAACTCCAGTTAAGATCTTGTCGCACAGAACAGTGACAGTGCCCAGAAGGTAACCTGAGACCCCATTCTCTAAACCCTGCATTTTTAAAACGCGAACGGTGGTGAAGTAAACTTAGCTTGTAGCAATGGAGGGGGTTCATTCTGGGATGCCAAAGATAAGTCTTCTTCCCCATCATCTTAGTTTGAGGAGTTCTGTAGATTACTTGGTTTTCTTGGAAACCTGAAATTGCGTTAGCACGGTGCCGGCCTAAAGCAACCCTTAATTAATGTTATTTGAAGATGGTATTAGGAGCTCGATTGTAACTTTACTCCGAAATGTGGAATAAGGGCAGGGAATTCTCTGAGTTCGGCCCCCACGGCATCCATATTGGGTCGAGGAGGGACATGTTTAGGATGGATGGATTCCATATTGCTTAATCCAAAACTGTAACAGGGCTCACAGAGAGGGAGGAGCCTGTGTTTTCTAAAGGAAAAGTAAGCCTCACGAGGGTAGAGGATTCACATTTAGGATCTTTGACCGAGAGACCAAATGCTGCTGTGTGGAAATTGTTAAAATAAAGAGGTGAACAGATAGGAACAGGGCTAGAATAGTCTTGAGGGTAATTATAGAAAACCGCCTCAGAGACCGGAGTTGGAAGAGCATCGAAACCGCATAAGAAATTGGTGCAATCCCCAGCCCTGGTCTCGGCTCTTTGCCGACGGTGGTGGGGAAAATAGCTGTGGAGACCAAGAGAAGCAGATAGGCAATTCCTTTACTGACGAGCCAGCAACCTATTTAGTGATTCTAGGTAAGCATCTTGACTTGCTAATATGGCCTCTTAGCCCCTGTAAGCAGTGAAAATTCAGAGAAAATGGGGGCCCCGGAGATTTGTATTATCCAGCAGGAGGACCGCCAGGTTCTGTATTGCCTGTGTTTTGAAAGAACGCTGTGCACTTGTGCGCTCGCTCTCTCTGATGGGGCAAAGGCAATTTTGCTCTCCAAGACATTGAATCTGGAGGTACCTCATGTGAATCATTTGGAAACTGTGTTTTCTGTCTATCTCCCTCTCTGTCCCTCTCTCTTTCTTCCCTCCACACTTCCCATTATTTTGGGCTTTCAACCCCTCGTTCCGAGTCAGGAGAAATTATTCCGATGATCACTCAGGTCCTTTTGGAATTGAGTTGCAGTAAACTTGGTTTTAGTCCATAGCCAGTTAAGTTCCCCAAAAATTCAAGCCAGTGAAGGGGCTAGGGACCAGCCGGTAAACTTTCTGTCCCTTGTTACAATAGCCCTTCTCCCAAGTGTTTCACTCAGATACCTAGAACAAGGTAAGAGAGTTAGGTCACTATGAGATTTTTGTCTGAAGGAAAAGTTAATTGTTAATAGGAGTTATCGATCACAGTAGTATAAGGACTAAGGGGATTCTCTAAAGATTAGGATAAAAACTGCCATTTGGCCCTGGGTCGGCACTGGTTGCCAAAAGCCGCTGTGTTCCTCCTCTCTTATAGAACCTAAAAAAGAAATATTTTCTAGTTGGATGGTGAGCAATTTCCCTCTGGAGAGGAGGAGAAAATGGCTGTTTAGTACTTAATTACCTGTTATGTCACGCAGCTATGAAACTTATGAGGCATGAAAGAAAGCTTGAGTCCACTTCCTCCCCCACATCACACTGGAAATGGGCATCGCACCACGGACAAGGACAGGCCCAAACTTCTTGGGGCGGCCTTTCCTCGGTGTCCTTGGCCTCCGAGTGTCACCCTCGAGACCTCCCATTGCTGAGCTTCCCTTATTACAGTGTGTTGCACCTTGGGGCCTTTCAGCATGGGGCCTTCCCACACTTGGGTTCTGTTTTATGGGACGCCCACTCTCCTTCACAAGTGCCACCTTCTGAACTTACCTTCCTTGCTCTCTTGCCAGACCATCTGCTTTCTTGTCCAATGACTTCTGAAGCCCAGGGCAGCTCCTCGTAAAGCCCCTTCCTTGCCAGCGTGAGGCATGTTGCTTCCCTTCTCTGGTGCCTGGGCTGATTTATTGCTACCCACCGGTCCAGTAACACAGGCTGAGCTCTCCTGGGGGGACTGAGTTCCTGCCAAGATGATGGTTTTAAAAGTGTGTTTCACAGTGAGGAATGATTCAGTTCTGCCAGCAATTAGGTGCTACTTTTCTTTTACCCCTTCCAGACTGCCTTCATTTCCAACCCTGCCTCCTCTTCTTCAGCCCAGGTCGGCGGTCAGTTGAGCTAGACCGAGGGAGGAGCCGGGAGCCTGATGGCTCTCGTGTTTGGGGGATGAGAGGCACCTTTTATGTGTATTTTCACTTTAGGGTAGAAAGGAGACCCAAGAAATCCCTACTCACGCAACCTAAAACTCGCCCCTTGTTTCCTCACCCAAGATCCCAATCTTTCCCGGCGTCCTCCGTTTGTTTGTCTAATTCGATCACAACGGGGCTGTGTTGTAACCTCACTCAGCTAGGGCCACATGGACTATTTTCTCAGAGGCCAAAGTTTGCATCTGCTCTGCAGGAAGCAAAAGATTTACTTCTTTAATGGTGAACCGCAGAACCCAAAAGACTCCCGACTCCCAGCCTGCAAGTGGGGGCCAACATCCTGGCCTGTTCGCCTGCTGGAATTTGTCATCCGTGTGAGCGAAGAAGATAGGAATGACCCGATCCCAAGGTCACAGCTACGATTTGCAGAACACCGGACCGGATCCTGAAGCCTCCGCTCCTGATCCAGAGGTTAAAGATGACAGAATTGCCCTTCCCAGCAGGTAGCTAGGCCTCAATTCCCACACGCTGCCGAAGGAAATGGCCGTCAGGTCGACTGCTTCCCTTGGCGAACCCTGCACATGATTCACATAGCTTCCTACTAACTCAGACCAAACCTCTTGCCCCAACTGGCTCGCCGCTCTGGAGCGGCAGAGCTGTGAAATCCTGGCAGCGCCGACCCTGGCCTTGAAGCTCTCCAGCCCCCGGAGAAGGGAGGGAGAGTCCTGAGCCCCCGAGGTTCCAGCCTCTGCTGTCGTGTGAGGTTTAACGATCTCGGTGGCTGCCTCTGACGGCACTCGTGCCGAGCAGCTGACTCTGGGGAATCTGGAATTTGTCAGTTTGTCCTACAGGCCGCTTTTCTCCTCTGTCCAGTTGGGCTCTCGGACTCCGCTTCGGAGTCCCTGCCCGCTGTCTGGGAATTTGGAAGAGGAGAAAGTTCTCCTGGGCTTTCTTTCTCACAGCCGATCCACTCTCTGGAAACAACGAGGTTCCTTATGGGCAGGGAACGCGTCTAGCAACTGTACAGTACTGTAATCTCCCGAGCGTTCAGTACGGTGCTCTGCCCCCAGGAAGCATTCAATGGAGACCATCGTTTGACTTAGAGACTCTAAGCTCATCATGGGCAGGGAACTTCCAAGCGTTTAGTTCAGTGTCCTGCTCACAGTAAACGCTCAATTAATATGACTGATTGGTTAATTAAAGCCTCAGCCGATTTTAGGTCTCAATAAAGCGATGCTCATTTCTCCCACATTGAAGCGGTGGTGGATGGGGTGTGCCAAAAAATAGTAGAAGAATCAGTCAGTGGTACTTATTGAGCGCCTAGTAGGTGCAGAGCACTGGGAGTCAGAGGTCGTGGGTTCTAATTCCGATTCCACCACTTGTCAGCGGTGTGACTTTGGGCAAGTGCCTCACAGAGAAGTAAAAATGGGGATTAAGACCGTGAGCTCCACGTGGAATAACCTGATTACCTTGTATCTATCCCAGCGCTTAGAACAGTGCTCGGCACATAGTAAACGCTTAACAAACACCATCATTATTATTATTAGTAAGCCTTTGGGAGAGTGCAGTATAACAGAATTAGCAGACACATTCTCTGCTCCCAGTGACAAGCTTACAAGGTGTCCTGCTTAGCAAAATGGACTGCTACAGAGAAAGGCAACGGCGAGCCAAAGAAGAGGGGATTCTTCAAATTGCTTATCGTCAGCGAGAAGCCTAAAAACCAGTGGAGGACTGGAAGACTAGCCCACCTGACCAAGGAGGGAGTCGTCCTCCCCGACCCCCAAATGCCCGTGAGCCCTCTTGGCAATGTGGGGTGATGGCAGAACGTCCCCAGATGCTTTCGAGCATGGGCGTGGAAATCGAAAGGACCTGGGTTCTAATCCCAGCTCTGCAAAGCTCCAAATCCCAGAGAAGCAGCGTGGCTTAGTGGAAAGAGCCCGGGCTTGGGAGTCAGAGGTCATAGGTTCTAATCCTGGCTCTGCCACTTGTCTGCTGGGTGACCTTGGGCAAGTCACTTCACTTCTCTTGGAGAAGCAGCGTGGCTCAGTGGAAAGAGCACGGGCTTTGGAGTCAGGGCTCATGAGTTCGAATCCCAGCTCTGCCACTTGTCGGCTGTGTGACTGTGGGCAAGTCACTTAACTTCTCTGTGCCTCAGTTCCCTCATCTGTAAAATGGGGATTAAGACTGTGAGCCCCACGTGGGACAACCTGATTCCCCTATGTCTACCCCAGCGCTTAGAACAGTGCTCGGCACATAGTAAGCGCTTAACAAATACCAACATTATTATTATTATTATTCTCTGTGCCTCTATTACCTCATCTGTAATAATGGGGATTAAAAAAAAAAATGTGAGCCCCACGTGGGACAATTTGATGATCCTGTATCTACCCTAGTGCTTAGAACAGTGCTCAGCACATAGTAAGCGCTTAACAAATACCATCTTTTTCATGATTATTATGACCTTGGGCAAGTCACGTCACTTCTCGGTGCCTCAGTTCCCTCAGCTGTAAAACTGGGGATTAAGACCCGCGAGCCCCATTTGGGACAGGGACTGTGTCCAACCCAATTAGCTGGGATCTACCCCGGCGCTTAGAACAGTGCCCGGCACGAAGTAAGCGCTTAAATATCACAGTTATTAAATAACAAAACTCCGGATTCATTTATTCATTCAATAGTATTTATTGAGCGCTTACTATGTGCAGAGCACTGTACTAAGCGCTTGGATCAACCAGCCATTTCTGAGGGGTTCCTTCCTGACCCCAGCCAGCACAACAGTTCTCCTCCTGGTTCCAGGACCACGAGAGGAAGAAGGAGGAAGAACCGTGGCCGACTGCACAGATTCCATTACCGACTGGAGATCTGAACCAGGCTTCTAAAACAATCTACAGAATTGCTTTGCAGGTCACCTTTTCACCCTCTGTGAGACTGGACTGTATCCAACATGACAGCTTTTGCACGTTCATACCTTTCAGAATGAATCATCTTCCTTCTCCGCTTGTGGAGGAAGGGCTCTGTTTACTGTTTCCGGCAGAATTTCCCAAAATGTTTTCATTTTCTGAAGGCTTTCCAGGGCCTTCATTGAATCCAGAAGGTGCCCCTCATTCCTGAAGGGAAATATCGGGAGATTCCTAAAGCCCTTGACGCTTAGGTGCCTTGCGCTATACAAGTTTCAGCTCTCGTGTGTCTCCCGGGAGATCGCCGGGCATCTTTTTATGAAAGTAGGGTCGTAGAGAAATTCAGGGCTGAAAAGCGTTAGGTAAATAAGACATTTCTGCTGCTTTGGGCTGCGATTTGGGAGGCAAGAATTCTATTCCCAGTCGTGTTCCTCTCTCACCGTGTAGCTGAGTAAGCTAATTTTCAATCGGTGGTATTTATTGAACTCTTATTGTGTGCAGAGCATTGTGCTAAGTGCCACCTCTGCATCAACAGGAACTCTTTAACATCATCAGTGTTAAAACACTCTTATCAGACCACCCCTTCTTCTACATTGCCTCACCGATCTACTACAGTGTAGCCCGCACACTTGCTCCTCTAGTGCCAGCTTTCTCACTGTACCCCAGTCTCGTCTACCTCACTACCGATTCCTTTCCCATATCCTCCCTCTGGCCTGGAACTCCCTCCCCGTCCATATAAGCCAGACCACCACCCTCCCCACCTTCAGAGCCTGATTAAGGTCAGTCTCCGCCAAGAGGCCTTCCCCGACGAAGCCCTCATTTCCCCAACTCCCTCCCTCCTGCGCTGTCTCTGCCCTTGGATCTGAACCCTCTGGAAACTCGATATCCACCCCACCCTCATAGAGATAGAGGTGGGGTAGATGATAGAGATAGCCGTAATTTGTGTGTATTGACGACCGTAAGCTTGCAGTGGCCAGGGAACGTGTCTACAACCCTGCTGTAGACTCTCCCAAGTGTTTAGTACAGAGCTTTGCACACAGTAAGCACTCAATAAATACCCCTGATGGTTGATTGATACAATACAACAGAGTTGGAGTCGGTATGTTTCTCTCTGCCCATTTCCCATTGGAGAAATGGAGAGAAAAAGACCCATCAGTCACCTATCTCCCGGAGGGTTCGCAAGGGATAACGTGACGGTCGTGGGCTACGTTGAGCTCTTAGGGACGGGCGCTCGGTTATCCCGCTCGACCGGGCTCCCCATGAGACTTTTGGGGTTTGTTTTGCAGCACCCGGACCTCAGTCAAGAATCTGATTCTCCGTTCGTCTACCTCTGCACAAATCCCCAGGAAATGATCGTGAAGTTTCCCATCAAAGGAAAACACAAGATCTGTAAGTTCTAGGTCCTGGAAACTAATGCGTCTTCCCTTTTGGTTTTCGTCCTCCTTCCTGCACCCTAGGGGTATTACTGCTCTCTTCTGATTTCTTGGTCAAATTGGAAAGTTGTTTCATTTGACAAACCTGGAACGAGGTTGTCCTGTAATGTAGCTATTTCCAAACTTGATTTTTAAGTTTGGTCCTGACCGGGCGTCTCTTGAAATTTCACTTCCACAACTGTCGGCTTCCTTTGCATTTTTTAAGGGATTCTAAATCGCTTTTCCTTACACGACGTTTCCCCCGGCCGCCCGTTCCTCTCCAACCAGGCTGTTGGATCAGCCTCCTCACTGCTCTCCTTGCCTCCAGCCTCTCCCTTTCCAATCTATTCTACACCCTGCTGCATGAATCAGCTTTTCGAAGCACCACACATCTCCCCTTTCCTCAGAACCCTCCACCTGCTTCCCATGTCACCTACAGTTTCAAGCCTTTCCATCCTCTCTCCCTATATTACATAGCCTGGACCTCCCTCTCTCTTAACTAATCCAAAAGACCATGGCTCTTCAGAGCCCCCCAAAAGCCCCTCCTCCTCCATCATCATCAACATCAGTAGAATTAAGCACTCGAACACTCACCCCAATCCCACAGCACTTATGTACGCTGTAGAGTGTAGGCTGTAGCCTGCAGGCTCCAAGTGGGTAGGGACTGTGTCTACGAACGCTACTGACCTGTATTCTCCCGAGTGCTTAGTATGGTAATCTGCCCCCGGTAAATGCTCGCTAAGGGCAGGGAACGCGTCTGCTAATTTTGTAGTGTACTCTCCCAAGCACTTGGTACAGTGCTGTGCACATAGTAAGCACTCAGTAAATAGAGAAGCGGCGTGGCTCAGCGGAAGGAGCCCGGGCTTGGAAGTCAGAGGTCACGAGTTCTAAATCCGGCTCCGCTGCTTGTCTGCTGGGTGACCTTGGGCAGGTCACTTGACTTCTCTGTGCCTCAGTTCCCTCATCTGTAAAATGGGGATGAAGACTGTGATCCTCACATGGGACAACCTGATGACCCTGTGTCTCCCCCAGCGCTTAGAACAGTGCTCGGCACATAGTAGGTGCTTAAATACCAACATTATTTATTAAATACCACTGATTGATAAATGCCAATGATTGTCCAATTGATATAATAAACCTTATACTTCTCACATTAGGTGCTCAGTAAGTACTATTGATGATGATAGTGGTGGGTGGTGGTGGAGATGATGCTCTGCTCTTTCCCCTATCTGATTCTCGTTTTATGTTTATCTCCCCCCTGTAAACTCTAAGCTCCTTGTGGGTAGGGGTCACGTCTCAAGCTCTGTTGCGTTCGATTTTCCCCAGCGCTTAGTACGCCGCACTCAGCAAGTGCTCAATAAATACCATTGATGATTTATTGAGCAGTTGTGGACAGAGCACTACATTAACTGCTTGGAAAAACACAACAGAGCTAGTAGACATGATCCCGCCCCTTGTCACTTTGGGCAAGTCATTTAACTTCTCTGTGCCTCAGTTCCCTCGCCTGTAAAATGGGGATTAAGACTGTGAGCCCCATGTGGGACAACCTGATTACTTTGTATCCCCCTTCCAGCGCTTAGAACAGTGCTTGGCACATAGTGAGCGCTTAACATGCCATTATTATTATAATTAACTCCCAGCACTCCAGGTGACTTTGACCCATCAGACCTCTTAGCACTTACTGATTTATTTATTTCCTCAGCACTAGATTGTACATTCAATTTCTTCTGATTGTCCCTCTTTGAAAAGGTTTTTTATTGCTGCCTTCCCTGTTCGAGTGTAAACTCCTCGAGCCTGGAAAGCATGTCTCCTGCTTCTGTTGTATTTGCCCAAGTTCTTAAGATAATGGATGGCAGCCAGTGGACTCTCGATAAATACCTTCAGCTACTATTACCATAAAGCCTCCATCAGAGCTCCGAGCAAGGGCTTGAATGCTCTTTTCTTGAACATCGGCTATCTGCTTCTTGGGAAGCAGCGTGGCTTAGTGGATAGAGCACGGGCCCGGGAGTCAGAAGGACCTGGGTTCTAATCCTGGCTCCGCCGCGTGTCTGCTGCGTGACCCGGGGCAAGTCACTTCACTTCTCTGGACCTCAGTTACCTCATCTGTAAAATGGGGATTAAGACTGTGAGTCCCGTGTGAGACGGGGACTGTGCCCAACCTGATTAACCTGTAGATACTCTGTGGATCCACTACCAGAAGGATTGCAGATGGAGAGCGGGGCGTTCAGGGAGAGATGCATCCGCGGTGTCGCCATGGGTCGGAAACGACTCGGCGACATAAGACAAGATCCCTGTGCTTAGAACGCTGCTTGGCACATAGTAAGTGCTTAGCGCATACTATTATTAGTATCCTTATTAGCAGTGTGGCTCAGTGGAAAGAGCCCGGGCTTGCCAGTCGGGTCATGGGTACAAATCCCGGCTCTGCCACTTGTCAGCTGTGTGACTGTTGGCAAATCACTTCTCTGGGCCTCAGTGACCTCATCTGTAAAATGGGGACAACCTGGTTACCTGAATCTCCCCCAGCGCTTAGAACAGTGCTATGCACATAGTAAGCGCTTAACAAATACCAACATTATTATTATTATAGTATTATTATTTACAAATAGCCATCATCTACTTTTCAGACCAGTCTGGGAAATTCCTCCTCCCACCATTCTTTTGTCCCCTCGCTCCCTGCAAGAATGTCCCCCGCCCTCAGAAATGCTGCCCTGCACGGCCCAAGATATCTTTGGCTTTCCCAGCAGAGAGTGCAGTGCAGAGAACTGCCCGGAGCTGTGGGCTCCAACCCAGCTGCGTGGAACGAAGGTGACGGCCTTAATCCAGAATCTCGGAGGCTGCCCTACCGGGGGAGGTGCCGATTCTCTGGAAGCCCCCTGTTTATGCTACGGCGTTGGATACATTCCCCGAAGATGAATGTATGAGGATGACCGTTATCGTAGGGGCGTGGAATACGCCTAGACGGGAGGCTCCTAAGATCTTCTGGCGAGTGGTATCAAGCGGGAATCACCTCTCCGGTGCACAGAGCCAGGCTTACTACCGAGCTAGATATTCTTTTGTCTCGGGGAGCCGACAGCTCGGGTTCTCGGGCCAGGCCGGGATCCGTCGAGAGCCTAATCACGAGGAGATCCCCGGGGCCGAGCCTGCTTCTAGCCCGGCCCCCGTCGGTGGGACGTGTCGGGGCCCGGGAGTCGCCGCTCGGGGAGGGTGATCGGAGGAGACAGAGGTTAGAGGTGATGTCGGTGAACTGGCTCCCATTAGGGTCTCTGGGGACAGGAAGGCCGAGTTTAGCACTTAGCAAAGTCCTTCAGCCTGTGAACTCTGCCCTCCCTAGCTGGTGATAGGGGCCCTCTGTCAGCAGGGCATTGAAGAGGGGCTCTGCTCCACTGTTTCAGGTCACTCCCCCTATTGAGCCGAGAGGCGGCAGCGAGCCGGGGAGAGCCGCTCCCCTCGCCGTGGGGGAGATGCCTGCGTTACGCCCAGAGAGTTGACAGGTCGAGGGATTGGGTTTCCCACCGGGTGAGATGCCCATCCCCGGGATGTGTCTCTCTTCTCAAAACTACGTGGGAGCAAGGAGAGCTGGTTTTCCAGGAACTCCGCAAGCGGGAGAGGTTAATTTACCCTCTCACCCGCTAAATATCCGCGGGATCTCCTTCCGCGCCCTCCGCCGCACACCCAGCCCCTCGTCGTCTCCGCGGAATGGAATTCTGGAGGGTGGAGATGCCTGACTCCCGAAGCAGGATAATTGAATGTGACAGGAACATAGTAACCAGGAGACCTGTGGATCTGCAGTGTATTTGCATTGCAAATAAAGTTTAAAAATAAATAATGAGCGGGTGGTTGGATTTTTTTTTTCACAGGGAAACTGGACTCCAAGATCCATCAAGGAGCGAAGAAGGGGTTAATGAAGCAGAAGGCAACCGTCTGACCCAGCGGGGAAAGAACCTCCGTTGGTAGGGCAGAAAGAAGCCTGGGACTCTGGTTTCCTCCTCGTTTTCCCTCCGGAAGCCGAGCCGGTGGAAGTACCCAGCGAGGAATCTCAGCGACCGTAAACTCCTCGGCAGGGTGGAATCTTTCGCCGAGTCCATGGGCCAGACCGTGTATACCGTGTGTATAAAAACCATTTGAAAAGTTCCAAGGGTCCGAGTCACTTCAGAAATGTGAGGAGGGTGGGGGGGACGCGGTCTTCGGGTTCCGCCGGGTGGAAATTTCTTCTCCTAGACGCTTATTTTAAAGAGCGCTTAGCTCTAGAGAGTACTTTCCTAAAGTGACATCCTGGCAGCATCTCTGGGTGGCTGAGGGCTGCCGTGTCCCGAGGCAGGTCTGGGACTGAGACAGGAGACTTGCCCAAAACAAGGAGCTCACTTCATCCTCCGAAAGCAGAGTCGGCTGGCCAGTTTCTTCGGAACTGGAGAAAGGAAAGGGTGCCATCTTTGGTCCCGTGGCCCGGAGGAGGCTGATGGAGGCGGCTGCTGAACCTGGCTTCCTTTATTGGGTCACAGCAGTGCCACCCAGACCTGACGATTCCTCACACACGCAAAAATCCTCTCGATAAACATCTCCAAATGCTCCAACGCTGCAACAAAACCCTCAGGCACATCCACACCCCAGAAAACTATGTGAGTTGGAAAAGCGGGGGGTAGGTTTGAGGTTTTTTTTTTTTACTAGTTTATCTGGCCTCACTTAGTGGAAACACTGCGTTTCCACGGCTGCTCCAGAGGGCTGTTAGAATCTCAGTTCTTGGCATCTTGAGGAAATTCGCAGCTTTAAATGTGTACGTTCTGCTTTTTATAAAGCAGCAACATCACTGGGGAAGTTGGATTCCCTCCAGCAGTTGTGTGTATGACTAAAACCGAAAAAAAAAACCCCAACCAGAAAAGAAGTACCCCACGTTATGAATAAGATTAATTTCCCCTTTCTTTAATCCTTCATATTCAGCGTTTATTTGCATTGAAATGCCTCCACTCATTATGCATTGATGTTCACTCAACTGTGAACCCTGCTTGCTGCATAGCTCTAGGCAGTGGTTCTACATGGCCTGAGCGTTACTGATTCCCAGGCGAAGCCCACCCCATTCCGGCGAGGGCAGTGCTAAACGCCGAGCATTAGCCAATCTCTCCGCTCACCCTGCACCGGAAAGTGGGTGGACAACTAATAACGCTCCTCAAAATCTCTCCCCGGCCTCTTGCAAACCTCAGTGCTACTAGCAAATGAAATGACTCTGGGATCATTATTTGTAGTTAAAGAGTTTTAGAGGCACTAAACCCCTGAATCCTGGGCTGGAATTGGCTCATTTCTTAATTACAAAAATAAAACTGAAAGGTGAGAGGTGTGGAAAAGCCCGCGGCCGCAGAAGCGGCTTTCTGCGCGAGTACCGGCCTGAGCACAGAGGGGATTTGGATTGATTTTTCCACCTGGGTAGAATGCGGACGTGAGTAAAGAAAAACAGAAGGAACCGCAAGAGACTGGGTTACGGAGATGTCACCGCGTGCTAGGTCGAAATGATCGGCCGAGCGTGCCGGAACCTTCCTCGGCATCCAAATGTGCAACCCGTGCAGCGTGAGACTTGTAACTTCCGCATTTCCTGACCGATTGTGGGAAGACTGCCTTTAATTCACATGGTGTGACTATTTCTAAGACCCTCTTTCTGTGGAGGGGAGGACAACAGAACGTGGGCAAAGAGGTATTTATCTGCAGCTTGATCGATCCGCTTTAAATCCTAGAGGAGATCCGTTGGCGTCCAAATGCCCTGCTGGGGCTTCGCATCACTTGAAGCTGACCTTGTAAATTGTAGATAAAGTGAACTAGGGGAAGTCTCCCACTTGGGGTTTCATATTCCTGAGTAAGCAAAACAGCTATGTCTCCTTTTGGCTGATGGGACTCAGCTGGAGCTCAGCAAACTTGCCACCAATAGACTGTAAGCTCTTCAAAGGCCAATACTGCGCCTTTTATTTCTGCCGTGTGTTCTTAAGTCCTCTGCTCTTCATCTGTCTTACGCCGTGGAGTTGTCTCCGAGCCGTAGCGACTCCGGGGACCCTTCTCCCCCGGAACGCCCCACCTCCACCTGCGGTCGTTCCGGTAGTGGATCCACAGGGTTTGCTTGGTAAAAATACAGAAGTGGTTTACCTCTGCCCCCTTCCACACGATAAACTTGAGTCTCCGCCCTCGATTCTCTCCCATGCCGCTGCAGCCCAGCACAGGTGAGTTTTGACTCGTAGCAGATGGCCTTCCGCTCGCTAGCCCCTGCCCGAGCTAGGAATGGAATGGGTAAGGCCTCTTCTTGACTCTCCCTCCTGTAGTTGAGACTGGTAGAGGACTGGAAACTTTTCCGGTGCGATCCTGAGAGGGGGCTGCACTTAATGCCGCTGCTCCTGATGATGAGAGGCCCTCGTTTATTGTCTTAATGTCTAGTTCTCTGGTACAATTGGGACAGATTTGAAAATGGAGGCTGCCGAGAAGATTTCTGGTATTCAGAGTTCAGTGGCTTGCAGGAAGGGATGACTGTGTGACCACTATAGTTAAAGGAAGTTGGAAATCTGGTCTCCCTGTCCTCAATTCATTTAACTCAGCAACAGCAAAATAGATCAATCAGTGGTGCTTATTGAGCACTTACTGTGTGCAGAGCACTGTACTATGCTCTTGGGAGACAATACAATAGAACTGTCCCCCTACAACGAGCTTACAGTCTAGAGGATGTGTACATAAGAGAAGCAGCATGGCCCAGTGGCAAGATCACAGGCTTGGGAATGAGAGGACGTGGGTTCTAATTCAGGCTCCGCCACCTGTCTGCTATGTGACCTTGGGCAAGTCACTTAACTTCTCTGTGCCGCAGTTATCTTATCCATGAAAATGGAATTAAGACGGAGCCTCACATACTATGTCCAACCTGATTAGCTTTTATGTACTCCAGCATTTAGTTCAGTGCCTGGCACATAGTAAGCATGTAACGAATACTATTAAAAAAAAGTGATGCAGGGCTGAGGGTGGGGTGAATATCAGTGCTTAGAAGGTATGGATTAAATGCATAAGTGGCACAGGAGGGAGAGGGAGTAGGGAAAATGAGGGCTTGGTTGTGGGAGGCCTCTTGGAGGAGATGTGATTTTAGTAGGGGTTTTGAAGGTGGCCCCTCTCAAGATCTCACCAGGAGAGTTTCCAGTCCTCTACCAATCTCGACTACGGGAGGGAGAGTCAAGCAGAGGCCAACCCATTCCATTCCTAGCTTGGCCAGCGGCTAGCGAGCGGAAGGCCATCTGCTACGAGTCAAAACTCACCTTTGCTGGGCAGCAGCGGCACGGGAGCGAGTCGAGGGCGGAGACTCGAGTTTACTGGCACAAGGAGGCAATGGAAAACCACTTCCATTTTTTTTTTAACCAAGAAAACTCTGGATCCACAACCAAAATGATGGCAGATGGAGGTGGGGCGTTCGGGGAGAGATGGGTCCATGGAGTCCCTACGGGTAGGAGACGGCTCAGCAGCATAAGACGAAACAAATTTGAAAGTGGAGAGCCCGGTGGTCTGTCTTTTATGAAATGGGAAGAGAGTTCCAGGCCAGAGGGAGGACGTGGACGAGGAGTAGGCAGCAAGACGAACAAGATTGGGGTACGGAGTAGGAGGTAAAAGAAGACCGAAGCACATGGACTGGATTGTAGTAGAAAATCAGGGGGCAAGCTGATCGAGTGGTTTTAAACTTGATGGCGAGGAGTTTCTGTTTGATGAGGAGGTGGATGGACAGTCCCTGGAGGTTTTTGAGGAGTTGGGGAATATGGGCCGAATGTTTTTAGAAAAGTGATCCAGGAAGCAGAGTGAAATATGGATTAGAGTGGGGAGTGACAGGAGGCAGGGAGGTCAGCGAGGAGGATGACGCAAGTAGTCGAGGAGGGGTATGATAAATGACTTGGATCCGGTGCAAAAAGTCTTTGGAAAGATTCTATTTCACTGAAGAGCCTGTGAAGGAAACTTCAACTACAAAGATATATTTTCAAAGTGCTTTTAGCGAGTGCTAGCCATAGAGCTGCTTAAACACAACCGCTGTCTTTACTACAGAATCAATCGATCGTATTTATTGAGTGCTTACTACATATGGAGCACTAAACTAAGCGGTTGGGAGAGTCCGAGAAAATCCACTCTTTCTTCTCCATCCAAACTGCTCCCATGCTGATCCAAGCACTTAATAATAATAATAATAATAATAATGTTGGTATTTAAGTGCTTACTATGTGCAGAGCATTGTTCTAAGCACTGGGGTGGATACAGGGTAATCAGGTTGTCCCACGTGAGGCTCACAGTTAATCCCCCTTTTACAGATAAGGTAACTGAGGCACAGAGAAGTTAAGTGACTTGCCCACAGTCACCCAGCCGACAAGTGGCAGAGCTGGGATTCGAACCTCTGGCATTCGAACCCGTGACCTCTGACTCCCAAGCCCGAACTCTTTCCACTGCTCCACGCTGCTTCTTGTCCTATCCTGCCTCGACGACTGCATCTGCCTTCTGGTTGACTTCCCAGCCTCTTGTCTCTCCCCACTCCATCCATTCAGTCATATTTATTGAGCGCTTACTGTGTGCAGAGCACTGCCCTAAGCGCTTGGAAAGTACAATTCAGCAACAGAGACAATTCCTGCCCACAACGGGCTCACAGTCTAGAAGGGGGGAGACAGACTTCAAAACAAGTAAACAGGCATCAGTAGCATCAGTATAAATAGAATTACAGATATGTCCGCATCATTAATGCATAAATAGAATTATAAATATGTACAGCGTGGCTCAGTGGAAAGAGCCCAGGCTGGGAGTCAGAGATTATGGGTTCAAATCCCGGCTCTGCCGCTTGTCAGCCGTGTGACTTTGGGCAAGTCACTTCATTTCTTTGGGCCTCAGTTACCTCATCTGTAAAATGGGCATTAAGACTGTGAGCCCCGTGTGGGACAACCTGATTACTTTGTGTCCTCCCCAGCGCTTAGAACAGTGCTTTGCACATAGTAAGCATTAAATGCCATTATTATTATTATATACACACAAGTGCTGTGGGGCAGGGAGGGGGGGGTAGAACAGAGGGAGGGAGTGGGGGCCGATACTTCACTCTGCTCTACGGATCATTTTTCAACGAAAACGTTCAGTCTGTGTCTCCCCACAACTCGGGAACCTCCAGTGGCTGCCCGTCCACCTCCACATCAAACAGAAACTCCTTCCCATCGGCTTGAAAGCATTCCATCAGCTCACCCCGTCCCACCTCACCTCGCCGATCGCTTACTACAGCCCAGTCTGCACACTTTGCTCCTCTAGTACAGCTTACTCTCTGTGTCCTGATCTCATCTATCTCGTCGCCGACCCCTTTCTCGTATCCTTCCCGTCGCCTGGAACCCTCTCCCCTTCCATATGAGTCAGACCGACACTCTCTCCACCTTCAGAGCATTATTAAGGTCACCTCTCCTCCAAGAGGCCCTCCCCCATTAAACCCTCTTTTCTCCGGCTCGCTCCGCCTTCTGCATCTCTAAATACTTGGATCTGTGATCTTTGGACACTGGATATTCACCCACCTCCAACCCCACAGCACCTCTGTACATATCTTTAAATTATATAATCATAATAATGTTGGTATTTGTTAAGCGCTTACTATGTGCAGAGCACTGTTCTAAGCGCTGGGGGAGATACAGGGTCATCAGGTGGTCCCACGTGAGGCTCACAGTCTTCATCCCCCTTTTACAGATGAGGTCACTGAGGCACAGGGAAGTTAAGTGACTCGCCCAGAGTCACACAGCTGACAAGTGCCAGAGCCGGGATTCAAACCCATGACCGCTGACTCCCAAGTCCGGGCTCTCTGAGCCACGCTGCTTCTCTAATTACGTATTATAAATTATTCACATTACTATCTGTTTCTCCCTCCAGACTGTAAGCTCATTATGGGCAGGAAACACGTCTGCTAATCTGCTAATTGTTTTAAGCAAGTGCTTAGTACAGTGCTCTGCACACAGTGCTCAATAAATACCATTGATTAACTGATTACAATCTAACCGAGTTGGTAGACACGTTCCATGCCCGCAACGAACTTACAATCTAGAGAGGGAGACAGGCGTTAAAATAAAGTATGGATATGTACATGAGTGCTGTGGGGCTGAGGGTGGGGTGAATAAAGAAGCAGAAGCAGCGTGGCTCAGTGGAAAGAGCCCGGGCCTGGGAGTCAGAGGTCATGGGTTCTAATCCCGCCTCCACCACTTAGCGGTGTGACTTTGGGCAAGTCACTTCCCTTCTCTGTGCCTCAGTGACCTCATCTGGAAAATGGGGATTAAGACTGTGAGCCCCATGTGGGACAACCTGATTATCTTGTATCTCCCCAGTGCTTAGAACAGTGCTTGGCACATAGTAAGCATTTAACAAATACAAAATTATTATTATTATTGTAAAGGGTAAAAATCCAAGTGCAGGGGTGAGAAGGAGAAGGGGAAACGAGGGCTTAGTTGGGCAAGGCCTCTTGCCTACTGGTTTGGATTTTGTTTTATTTAGTTCAGGAATTCTTTAAATTGTTCTCGCTAAAGACCTTGAGTTTGTATCCAGTATCCAGACAGACAGGACTAGAAAGAGTTTTGCATTTCCAAGCCCAGCCAAAGAAACGAGGAGTCCAGCTTGCGACAACTAAGAGGTAAAGTCTCAAGAAGCTACGTCCCCTGGAATTTAAATAGCAAAATGTCCCTCCGCTCCTCGCAGCTTCTTGAACGTGCAAGGGGAGATATTATCCAGTTACCCTAACCCCAAATTCCAGCATTCGACCAACCAGTTATATTTATCGAGCACTTACTGTGTGCAGAGCACTGTACCTGTTTGCTTGTTTTGATGTGTGCCTCCCCCATTCTAGACCGAGAACCCATTTTGGGCAGGGATTGTCTCTATTTGTTGCCGAATTGTACTTCCCAAGCGCTTAGTACAGTGCTCTGCACACAGTAAACGCTCAATAAATATGGTTGAATGAATATTTAACACTTGGGAGGGTACACTATAACAGAGTTTGTAGCCAAATCCCCTGCCCACAAAGAATTTATAGTCTAGAGAGGGAGGCAGACATATAAGTAAATTAATTAAGGATATGGACATAAGTGCCGTGGGGGACTTTTCAGCCTAACATATGAATGAGAAAACCAGAATCAGAAACAAAATAACAGAAACGCTACAGAACGAAGGCTACGTACTTGTTGGTGAACACATAAATACATACACAATGTACTTTCCTTGACTCAGATGATAAAACCTGCCTTTGTTTTCCTTTCTTCCCATTCTGAGGACACACCTGGGTTGCAAGTTGAGGTTACAGTTGCGGAGGTGTCTGACATTCTCTCCCAATGTCCGCCCACTGCCGCACATTCTAGAGAACTTCTGGAATGCCTACTGCGGGCCGAGCTCCGAGGAGCGTGGCTCAGTGGAAAGAGCCTGGGCTTGGGAGTCGGAAGTCATGGGTTCAAATCCCGGCTCCGCCGCTTGCCAGCGGTGTGACTTTGGGCAAGTCACTTCACTTCTCTGGGCCTCAGTGACCTCATCTGGAAAATGGGGATGAAGACTGTGAGCCCCACCGGGGACAACCTGATCACCTTGTATCCCCCCAGCTCTTAGAACAGTGCTTTGCACATAGTAAGTGCTTAACAAATCCCACCATTATTATTATTACTAAGTACTTAGGAGAATATATGGTTACAGGACACAGAACCCGGCCCTCAAGGACTTTACCACCTAGCAGAGGAGAGAGACCTAAAATGAAGTGCAGGTAGGAGGAAGAAGGGAATGGAAAGGTGGCTGTGTGGATGAATACGGGCTTAAATAGTGCAATTTTTTGGCGAGGTGGCGGGTTGAGTACGAAGGGTGCCGAGCACCCGAAACTGGCACAACCCACTCCGGGGGCAGCGTCAGGTGGGGAGTTTGGCCGGGGCGGAGCGAGCAACTGGTGAACTCTGACATGGGTGTCCTCAGGTGAACTCAGGGAGGGCAAGCCCTTCTGAAGTCACCTTCCCTTCCCTGAATAATCTCTCCTCTCCCCTGCCACCTACACCCCCGGCCCCACCAACGGCCACTTCCGCACTTTCTGCATCACCTAAGCACTGTAAGTACTCACATTTCCCTGCCCCACCATAGCACTTATGTACACAGCTTCGTATTCCATTACTTCCTCCTATCTATCCTTCATTTTAGTATCTGACTCCTTGAGGCCGGGAATCGTGACCGCTAACTACTGTAATAATAATAAATGATAGTGGCATTTTTTAAGCGCTTACTATGTGCAAAGCACTGTTCTAAGTGCTGGGGAGGCTACAAGGTGATCAGGTTGTCCCACGTGGGGCTCACAGTCTGCATCCCCATTTTACAGATGGGGTAACCGAGGCCCAGAGAATGACGATGATGATGGTATTTGTTAATGCTTACTATGTGCAAAGCACTGTTCTAAGCGCTGGGGGGATACAAGGTGATCAGGTTGTCCCACGTGGGACTCACAGTCTTCATCCCCATTTTACAGATGGGGTAACTGAGGTGCAGAGAAGTGAAGCGACTTGCCCAAAGTCACACAGCTGCCAAGTGGCAGAGCCAGAATTAGAACCCATGACCTCTGACTCCCAAGCCCAGGCTCTTTCCACTGAGCCACATTGCTACTCTCCCAAGTGTTTAGCAGAGTGCTCTGCATGCAGTAGGTGCTCAATAAATACTTTTGAGTGATTGATAGTAGAGAATATACTATGTATTGATACGTCCACAAGTAGCATGGGTCGTTATGAGTGAGTAATAATAATCATTCTTATTTGTTTAGTGCTTATTAAGTGCCATGCACTGTCCTAAGCACTGGGGTAGATACAACGTACATGGATTGCGCACAGCCCCTGTCTTACAAGGGACTTACTGTCTGGGGAGGGAGATCAATCAATTGTTCAGTGATATTTACTATGTGCAGAGCACTGTACTAAGTGCTTGGGAGAGTACAGTTCAGTAGAATTAGCAGACACTTTCCCTGTCCATAATGAGGGGGAAACAGCATGGCCTAGTGGCAAGCGCCCGGGCTTGGGAGTCAGAGGATGTGGGTACTAATCCAGGCTCCGCCACTTGTCCGTTGTGTGACCTTGGGCAAGTCACTTCACTTACCTGTGCCTCAGTTCCCTCATCTGTAAAATGGGAATTAATTCATTCAATCCTATTTAAGATTAAGACTGTAATTAAGACTGTGAGCCCCATGTGGGACAGAGACTGTGTCCAACCTGATTACCTTATATCTACCCCAGTGCTCAGAACAGTGCTTGGCACATAGTAAGTGCTCAATAAATACCACTGAATGATTGACTGATCTCTCTCCCCAGTCCCTTAACAAATACCATCATTATTATTATTGTTATTATTCCTGTTCTCCTTCCTCAGACCAGTATTTTATCTCCATTTTTAAAGATGAAAGGAAACTGAGGCACGGAGAAGTTGAGTGACTTGCCCAAGGTCACACAGCAGGCAAGTGGCATAGATCCAGAGGGAGGTGGTGGTTGGGAGGAGGGTGATTTAGGGAGGAATAGATGAATCTGGGTAAGTGTCCCCAGATTATTAGCTATCCTTCCACCCTTTGAATTGAATCCCACCTCTCGGCCACTGGCTAATTGCGGGGGCTTGGGAAAACCCATCCGTCCCCAGGCCTTGAGGAGCTCCGCTCCCGAAGATTTGAAGTTAGGCCATTAATCCCGAAATATACCAGCAGCTTGGCTCCGAAAAGGTCTAGGGGGACCAGTCAGTCAGTCAATCATACTTACTGAGCACTGTACAGAGCATTATACGCAGCACTTGGCAGGGGGGCACAATATAACAATATGACAGACATATGACGAGAAGACGCAGAGTGGAGGAGGAGCTTTGAGGAAGATCTTCTAGCACCATTCGTTCCTTCATTCACATTTATTGAGTGCTTACTGTGTGCAAAGCACTGTACTAAGTGCTTGGGAGAGTACAATATAACAATAAAGAGACACATTCCCTGCCCTCAAGGAGCTTACCATGCTGCAAGACTCGGGGACACTAGGCTTCCCCTTCCTTAGTCACTTCTTCCTCTCAGGCTGGCTCAGTGTTTGGTTTTTAGGAAGGGGAAGGAGGTTGGACTGTGTCCAACCCGATTATCTTGTCTCTGCTCCAGCATTTGGTATAGTGCCGGGCACACAGTAAGCACCTAAAAAATATCGTACAAAATAACAAAAGAAACACACAAACAGGGAGTTTGGTCCCTGCTTTGTGGAGCTTCATTTTTAAGTAGAAAATATCATTTCTGCCCGAGTCTTCCCAGTGAAATCTTAACACTGCCGGAGTGGCTCAATCACTGCTAATGGGAAACGCAAATGCTGGCAGGCCGGATGACTACTAGTCCTGCCTCGGTTCTCCTCCCAGGAGCCCTAACCGCTTGGAAGGGAGCGGCCCTCTCCATTCCCGTCCTCCCATTTCACGGGCAATTCGATGGTCTCAGGGTAGCCCAATCTAGGCAGGCTAGTTGCGTCGCTGCCAGAACCCTAGGCGTCAGTTGCCAATTGTTCGGAGACCCGGGTCGATCAGTTGGCTCAAATGAAAAAGGAAAACTACAGTGTAGCCGCCGGAACTCTGCTAGCCTACGTTATTATTTTGGGGTTCTCCAGGGCCAAACTGTGACATAAAATAATGACCGAGCCCACTTCTATTAGATTTTAAACCAACTTGTAGCACTGCAAAAAGAAAAAGTGTGACTGTTAACTTTTTTCAAGTTCATCTGGGGGCAGTCGTGCCCACCGAAGGGGTCTATTCCAAGAGCCGGAATCGAGAAGCAGCATGATGTAGTGGATAGAACACGGGCCTGGGAATCAGAGGGTCATGAGTTTTAATCCTGGCTCCAAACACTCATCTGCTGTGAGACCTTGGGCAAGTCACTTCACTTCTCTGGGCCTCAGCTACCTCACCTGTACAATGGGGATTTCGACTGTGAGCCCCACGTGGGATAGGGACCGTGTCCAACCCGATTTGCTTGTATCTACCCTAGCGTTTAGTAAAGTCCCTGGCACAGTCCGCACTTAGAGAATACCACAAATATTATTATTATTATTATTAATTGAAAGTCAGTTTAGGTGGGATACTAGGGACATTTTCAAAGAAGAGGGAGGGTCAGAGAGAAATGAGAAGGGGGACTGCTGTCTCTGCAGTCTATGTGGTAGATTTGCGCTACTATACCAGGGCAACAGTGGAGAGGCTGATGGTCAACTAAGGTAGCCACGGTCATGGTGAATTCTCCACCCCTTTCACCCCACTCTCTTTCTCTTCAAATGGCAAGGGACTTTCATGGGACCAATATGTAAGTATACAGGAGATTATCTCTTAGTGGCACTCCCATGGATACAATCTCTATCTTCTTGGGACCAAAGGATAACACTGATTCCGGTTCCCCCACTTTCTTTGACTCTGTGTTTCCTGCATCCTGATGTTTTCCCTCTCTCTGCCTTCCTGTCCCTTCTTCCTCTTTCTACCCTCTTCTCTTTTTCCTCTCTCCTCTCCCCCTTTCCTTTTTTCCCCGTTTTATCTCCCTCATCTCAGTGCCTGCCCCCTCAACCCCTTTCTGATCCTGCCCTTTTTACCTCCTTCTTTCTCAGTGGAAAGAGCCCGGGCTTGGGAGTCAGAGGTCATGGGTTCGAATCCCGGATCTGCCACTTGTCAGCTGGGTGACTGTGGGCAAGTCACTTCACTTCTCTGTGCCTCAGTTACCTCATCTGTAAAATGGGGATGAAGACTGCGAGCCTCACGTGGGACAACCTGATTACCCTGTATCTACCCCAGCAGTAAAACAGTGCTCTGCACATAGTAAGCGCTTAACAAATACCAACATATATACATATATATACATACAAATGCCAACATATATATAATATATATATATGTTTACACATATACCTCTCTGCTCTTTCTTTGCTCTCTGTTCCCCCCCCCCGATGTCATGCCCTTCCATGCTTTCCTCATTCTCTGTCTTCCCCTTCTCTTACTGCCTCTATATCTCTGTCACCAACCTCTTTTTCCTTTACCCCCTCTATTCGTTCCCTCCATCTCCTCGCCCCCTTTCCTGGCCTTTTTGACTTATCCCCTAGAAACTCCATCACCCTTGAGCCTCCCCCAAACGGTCATTTTAGTTGCTCCTCAATTCGGGGATCCACACTGCACAATTGTGTTCAGCTCCCCAAGGCCCGATGTCCCAGAGACACCAGGATTTGGGCAGCTCCCTTCCCTTGATGGGAGGATTAAAGAGATAGATGCCTGTTAGCCTGCCCAAATTCTTGAACTCTGTGGTCTCTACCTCTTCCTCCAACTCAGCTGTAGACCTCATGAATATCTGAAAGTGGGATGGACCTAATTTATTCTCCTCTGCTCGTGTGTCAAGTTCTTGCTTTGACTCCCCATGACTCAACCTCGGTGAGTCATGGGAGGTCTGGGCTCCAGGCTCCCTTTGTATGTCACGCACAGTCCTGTGGTTACTATTCACCTGGGCACCAGGCCCTGTGTACAGCCTGGAGAAGATACAGCTCGTTGCCTCATTTACCTAGACGAGTGAGGTAAGGGAAACCCAGGAAAACACAGACCTACGTTCCAGTCCCGGCTCTGATGTTTTTCTGCTGGGTGACCTTGGGCCAGTCGCTTCACGTCTCTGTGCCTCTGTTCTGGTCTTATGCCGTCGAGTCGTCTCCGACCCATAGCGACGCCATGGACGCATCTCACCCAGAACGCCCCGCTCTCCATCTGCAATCGTTCTGGTAGTGGATCCACAGAGTTTTCTTGGTAAAAATACGGCGGAGGCCATGTCTGATCTAATTATCTTTTATCCACCCCAGCACTTAGCAGAATGTTTGGGCCCCAGTAAAAACTTAATGGCTACCTAACTGAGCAGTTCTGAGGAAGGATTTGACAAAGGAGACAAAAGGAGAACATTGGCTGGATTGGGAGAGGTGAATCCAGATGTAGAGGATGGCACAGATACATTCGTTCGTTTGTTCAATCGTATTTACTGAGCACTTACTGTGTGCAGAGCATTGTACTCAGCACTTGGGAGAACACAATATAACAACCATACTAAGTGCTTGGAAAGCACAGTTTGGCAACAAATAGAGACAATCCCTACTGGGAATTGCAGAAGGGAAAGAAGAAAAAGCATAGAAGCCGAACAATAAAATGGAAAATATGAGGACAGGTGGGGGCTAAGAACGGTTAATATGTATTAAGCACTTACTGATCTGCGTAAAGTCCTCCGCTAAACTCTGGGGGCGATGCAAGATCATCAGATCAGACTCAATCTCTGTCCCACCTAGAGATCACGGTGGGATCGTGGAGGCTCCCACAGTGAGAACATTGGACAAGCTTCAGTGGAGTGGTGAAGACCTTGGGCCCGAAAACCTGAGTGAAGGAAAGGGTTATCACGCTAGAGGCTTCAACAGTGTCCCTCTTATGCTCTCACTGCTTCCAATCCCGTTGCCCCCGGGGCAGTGTACAGTCCAAGAGGTAGGAGACAGATGTCTTAACCCATGCTTCGGAAAGGGGAGGAGGAGGCACAGAGGTTAGGTCACTTGACCAAGGTCACCCGGAAGACACGGTGCAGAGCTGGGGTTAGGACCCTGGCTTCCTGACTCCCAAGCTCATATTCTTTCTGAAGGGCTACCTTGCCTCTCACTGAGAAATGAGGAACCTCGCAGGCGGTGTAATTTCCCTTCAACAACAAGGTTCAGATTGAGAGTGGTTCCTCGGTTCTAAGATGACACTGCTGACAGCAAGATTGTATCCATGAGTGCATCCTGAGAAGAATATCTCTTTCATGCTTGCGCATTATGGCTCATGAAAGTACCGCACTACATCTTTTCCGGTCCCTTGCCGCTGAGGGAGAGCGTTGCTCGAATTCCAGTGGTTAAGAGGGGAAGGTCTCTCCTGCCACCAGCAAAACAAGACTGAGAAGCAGCATGGCAGAATGGCTAGAGTATGGGCCTGGGAGTCAGAAGGACCTGGGTTCTACTCCCAGCTCAAGAGCCCGAAAAGCTCAAGTATTGAAAGTGTTAGGCTTCTTTCCCCGGACTTGTTGGCGGAGGTTACGGAGAAGCCTCTCCGATGGCTTCTTCCCCCCGCCTTCAAACATGCCCAAGTCTCCCCCATCCTAATAAAACCCTCTCTTGACCCCACAGCTCCCTCCAGTTATTGCCCCATCTCCCTCCTACCCTTCCTTTCCAAACTTCTGGAGCGAGTCGTCTACACTCGCCGCCTCAAATTCCTCTCCTCCAATTCTCTCCTGGACCTCTCGAATCTGGCTTCCGCCCCTTCACTCTGCTGAAACCGCCCTCTCAAAGGTCACCAATGTCCTCCTCTTGCTAAATCCAATGGCTCCTACACCATCCCAATCCTCCTCGACCTCTCAGCTGCCTTTGACACCGTGGACCATCCCCTTCTCCTCAACACGTTATCCAACCTTGGCTTCGCTGACTCCGTCCTCTCCTGGTTCTCCTCTTATCTCCCTGGCCGTTCATTCTCAGTCTCCTTTGCGGGCTCCTCCTCTCCCTCCGATCCCCTAACTGTAGGGGTTCCTCAAGGGTCAGTTCTTGGTCCCCTTCTATTCTCTATCTACACTCACTTCCTTGGTGAACTCATTCGCTCCCACGGCTTCAACTATCACCTCTATGCGGATGACACCCAAATCTACATCTCCTCCCTTGTTCATTCTCCCTCCCTCCAGGCTCACATCTCCTCCTGCCTTCAGGACATCTCTACTTGGATGTCCTCCCGCCACCTCAAACTCAACATGCCCAAGACAGAGTTCCTTATCTTCCCTCCCAAACCCTGTCC
This sequence comes from Ornithorhynchus anatinus, assembly GCF_004115215.2. Taxonomy (NCBI): domain Eukaryota; kingdom Metazoa; phylum Chordata; class Mammalia; order Monotremata; family Ornithorhynchidae; genus Ornithorhynchus; species Ornithorhynchus anatinus. The sequence continues at coordinate 48,476,864 of NC_041732.1, read as the reverse complement.
TCTCCCTGACTTTCCCATCACCATGGGCGGCACGACCATCTTCCCGTCTTACAAACCCGCAACCCTGCTGCCACCCTTGACTCCGTTCTCTCATTCACCCCACATATCCAATCCGTCACCAATGCCTGTCGGTCTCACCTTCATTACATCACTGAGATCGGCCCTTGTTTCTCCATCCAAACCGCTACCACGTTAGTACAATCATTTATCCTATCCCGGCTGGATTATTGCATCAATCTCCTTTCTGACCTCCCAACCTCCTGTCTCTCCTCACTTCAGTCCATATTTCACTCTGCTGTCCAGATGATCTTTTTACAGAAATGTTCTGGGCTTGTCATCCCCCTCCTCAGTAATCTCTAGTGGTTGCCTATCAACCTCCGTATCAAACCCAAACTCCTCACTTTTAGCTTCAAAGCTCTCCATCCCCTTACCCCCTCTTACCTCACCTCCCTTCTCTCCTTCTCCAGCCCAGCCCGCACACTCCGCTCCTCTGGTGCTAACCTTCTCACTGTGCCTCCTTCTCACCTGTCCCGCCGTCGACCCCAGCCCATGTCCTACCTCTGACCTGGAATGCCCCCCACTCCAAATCTGCCAAACAACACACTCCCCTCTCCAAAGCCCTACTGAAGGCTCACCTCCTCCAAGAGGCCTTCCCAGACTAAGCCTCCCTTTTCCTCAGCTCCCTCTCCCCTCCCTGTTGCCCCGACTCGCTCCCTTTGCTGTACCCACCACTGCACAACACTTGTATATGTACAAATCTATAATTCTATTTATTTATATTAATGCCTTTTTACTTGTTTTGATGTCTATCTATCTATCTATCTATCTATCTATCTATCTATCTATCTATCTATCTATCTATCTACCTACCTATCTATCTATCTATCTATCTATCTATCTATCTATCTATCTATCTATCTATCTCTGTATAATTCTATTGATGCCTGTGTCGCCCTTTCTAGACTGTATGCCTGGTGTTGGCAAGGCCTGTCTTTATTGCTAAATTGTACTTTCCAAGCACTTAGTACAGTGCTCCGCACCCTGTAAGCGCTCAATAAATATGAATGAATGAATGAATGAACCCATAACCTTCTGACTCGTAAGCCTGTGAGGTATCCATTACATCATGCTGCCTCTGGTACCTAGTAAGTTCATTCAGTTGTATTTATTGAGCACTTACTGTGTGCAGAGCACTCTACTAAGCACTTGGAAAGTTCAATTCAGCAATAAAGAGAGACAATCCCTGCCCACCCCAGGCTTACAGTCTAGTAAGTACTTAACAAACACCATAAACACAACATACTAAGGAAAAAGGGTGAGTTATTTTTGCAGTGGTGGTAAGGACTTGCCTTTCTTACCGAAACCTGCAGGATTCCTAGAAAAGCAGCCGGGAGGGAGAACAAGTGATCTATGGTCACCAAATCGGTTATCTCTGAGACCTCAAAAGCCAAACTGTTGGGTTCAGGCCTGTGGGCATTCGCAGAGACTGCAACAGCACCGGCCTATTACCCCTTTTAGCTTGTAGTTTCAACGTGGCCATTGCTCTGGACTACAGATGGCCCCAGGAGTGTTGAGTAGGGGTACAAATGGGGATATACATGCTCTCAAGAGGGTGAGTAAGTCCGAACTTTGGCACGGGGAACTCCATCAGGCTTCCGCTCTCACGGGCCTATCAGTCTTGCAGGTAAAGATGAACCTCGATTTTATTTTATCTATTGTTCATCACATTTTAGCCATCTGCCTTTTTCTCTCCACTCTGACATCCCTACCCTGGTTCCAAACTTATCACCAATGAATCGATAGTTTATCGAGCGCTTACTATCGAGCGCTTCCTGCAGGCAGAGCACCGTACTAAGCACCTGGGAGAGTACACCATAACAGAGGTGGTAGACGTGTTCCCCGCCCAAGGAATTTGGAGTCTAGAGGGACCCCCTCCCCACCAAATTCACCATCACCCCCCTAAATTCACTGTAAAAGCCTCTCTGCTGGTTGCTCTAATTCCGGCTTCTCTCTATTTTAGTCTTTCCTTCGCAAGGACAGAAGAGGAAGAAGAAGAAATGGGTCTTACGTGCCTCTCCTCAAAAGCCTTCACGGTCCCGTTGGAACAAATGAACATTTTTGATCACGGGCTTTAAAGCTCTCCATCAAAAGGAATTTCACCTCATCAGTTGCCCTCTTCTGTTTCATGCCTACGGGAGCTCTTTGTTCAGCCCAAGCCAACTCTCTCACCTTCCTCCGCACACCAATCTCTTGTCTCCACACCAGGATGCACTCCATTCTCTCCCATTAGAAAGATCCCTCCCTTGCTTGGGCAAACCACCTCTTTTCCCCCCTTCAAAGTCCAGCTAAAAAAATCTACATCTGGCACGAAGCCGTCCCACGATAATGCCCTCCACTACCCCGATCGCACCGGCCCGTCGCTATTGTTTATGTATATCTGAAAATCTCGTACACCCAGTCGTTCGGCTTTTTGTACTTTTTAAGCGTTCAGTGTTATCCATCAAGTACTTGTGGGGTTTTTTTTTTTTGGTTCCATAAATGTGTTTTCATGTTTCGGGGTTTATCTCATTAAGTTGAAAGCCCCTTGTCATTCCTCTTCTGTAAGTCCCCCGAACATCTAGTGCTTGGTAGGAAGTAGAGGCTCAATGAATTCGACTCTTGATGAGGACGGTTCAGAGATAGGGTGCAACCGGGGGCGGTTGGTGCTGTGGCGAGAAGAGGGGAGTCGGAAGGGGGGAACCTAGGTCACGCAAGATGGGTGGTATTTCTGGCCAGGGAAGCCAAGGTGGGGGCAGAAGTTGTGGGGTTCTGTCTTTCCCGAGCTGATGAGTGCAGTCAGTGCAGCTAGAACGTGGGCCTCCCTCCTTAGCGCCACTTTCTCCATAGCTCTTTGGTTTCCCCTTAACCCCCATTCTCCCGGCCCCCACTCCTTCTCTCTTCCCAACACACACACACACACACACACACACACACACTCACGCACGCACAATCTTCTCCCCTCCCAACACATGCACACCCCCCCTTCTCCCCTCCCAACGCAGAACACCCCCCCTTTCTCCCCTCCCAACACACACCCTCTCCCCTCTCCACACACATGCATAGACACACCTTTCTCCCCTTCCAATACACACACCCCCCCTTCTCCCCTCTCAACACCACCCCCTTCCCAACCTCCCCCCTTCTCCTCTCACCAACACCCTCCCCCTCAACACCCCCCTCCTCCCTTCCCAACACCCCCTCCTCCCCTCTCAACACCCCCCCCCTTCTCCCCTCACCAACACCCCCCTCCTCCCCTCCCAACACCCCCCTTCTCCCCTCCCCACACCCCTTCCCCTCCTAAAACCAAGACACACACAGAGACTCTTCTCCCCTCTCAACACAGAGGCACATACACACCTTTCTGCCCTTCCAAAACACACACACACAGAGACCCCGACAGACCCAGACACCCTTGTCCTCATCCCCGCCCCCACCCCCATCCATCCACCGGCTCCGGCTCCGGGCTCCGGGCTCCGGGCTCCGGGCTCCGGGCTCCGGACTGCGAGTCCGATCCGGGGCTCCGGGACTCCGGGCTCCGTGGTCCGGCTCCTCCGCTGGCCCGTCCCTCCCGGCTGGGGGCTCCGCTCCTGACTCCGGACTCCGGGTTTTCCGGCGCCCCGCTCCCGGCCCCGCGGGGCTCGGCGCCAGACTCCCGATCCGCCGGACGTGCATCCGCTCTCCGCACCTTGCGGCCGCCCCCCGGCCTCCCGGGCCCCGCACCCCGCGCCCCGCGCCGACGCCGGCAGGAGGCAGGACGCAGCGGGCAGGACGCAGGCAAGAGGGCGGCGGGAGCGGGAGCGGGAGCGGCAGCGGCGGCAGCAGCAGCAGCAGGAGGAGGAGGAGGAGGCAGGGGCGGGCGGCCCCGCACAGAGCGGCCCCGGGCGGGGCGGGCCCCGCGCAGGCGGCGGAAGAAGCGGAGCGGAGCGCGGCGCGGCGGAGCGGAGCGGATGGCGGCCCGGGCCCCGTAGCGACCACGGCTCCACGGCCGGGGGCCCCGGGCGGGCGGAGGCGGCCGCTCCCGGGACCGGCGGCGCGGTGAGTGCGGAGCTTTGTGTGGGGCCGGGGGAGGCCCGGGGGGCGCCGACGGGCAGCCGGGGGGCGCGGCCGTGTCGCGGGGCCCCGAAGGACCGCTCTTGGGGGGCGTCGGGGGGCCGCGGGGGGCGGCGGTGTCGTGGGACCCCCGGGGACCGCGGGGGGGTGGGGGGGAGGGGCGGCCGGGCGCGCGGCCGGGGGGCCTCGGGGAGGGGCGGCGGTGTCGCGGGGCCCCTAAGGACCTCTGCTGGGGGGCGCTGAAAGGCCGCGGGGGGCGGCGGTGTCGTGGGACCCCCGGGGGCCGCGCGGGGGAGGGGCGACGTGGCGCGCGGCCGGGGGGGCCTCGGGGAGGGGCGGCGGTGTCGCGGGGCCCCTAAGGACCTCTGCTGGGGGGCGCTGAAAGGCCGCGGGGGGCGGCGGTGTCGTGGGACCCCTAGGGTCCGCGCGGGGGAGGGGCGACCTGGCGCGCGGCCGGGGGGCCTCGGGGAGGGGCGGCGGTGTCGCGGGGCCCGGCGGGGGGGAGGGCGGTGATGGGGGGCGTTGGAGCCGACGAAGGAGGCGGCTGTGGAGGCCGCGGGGGGGTGGGGAGGCCGAAGTTCCCAGAGGGGCCCGGAGGGTGGGCGAGGTCGGGGAGGGGTCACGGGGCCGGGGGGGGCCGCCTCGGCGCCCACGCTCGTTCCGGCCGTTTCAAAATGGAGGGATCTCGGGGCCCCGGCCCCGCTCGTCTAACCGCTCTCTCTCTCCCGCGACCGTTTGTGACCCCGGCGGGGCCGCGGGGTGGCCTCCCTTTATGTGGAACGACCGTTGGATCGTCGCCCTGCCCGGCTCGGATTCCCCTTCCTCTGCGCCGGAGGAGGAGGAGGAGGAGGAGGAGGAAGAGGAGGAGGAGGAGACGCAGCTGACCCATTAATGTGTGTGCTCGCCAAACGGGCTGCAGCCGACAGGCATTTCGGCTTCCAGGAATTAGGCTCGCACGAGGGGGGGAGAGAGATCAGAGCCCTCCGGGGGGGCCTGTCCCCGCACAAATCCCAGATGATCTGGGCTGCTTTCCACGCGGGAGACGGGGAGGGTGCAGGAGGGGGGAGAGGTCCGTTTTCTCCCCCATGCAGAGGCCTAGGATCCAAGAGGTTGAGGCCCCGGGTTGGGCCCGGCGACCCGGAGTCGCTATCTTAACCCCGCGATGGGCACCGAGGGGGCTCCGGCTCAGGGGAGGGGGCGCCGGGGTCGGGGGGTCCGTCGGGGGGCGGAGGTGACCCACCGTGGGACCGGCGGCGGCGGCCGGGCAGCGCCACGCCGTCGCGGACGTCGACCGGTCCCGCTCTCCCGCCCGTCGGGTCTCGTCCGAGAGCTCCGGATAGGCTCCGTCTCCCGGGCTCCCCGGTGCCATTTTCCTCCTTTACCGGGCCGGGGCTCGCCATTGGAGGAGGCCAGACACAGAGGCTCTTCTCTTTGAGGGAGGAACAATGCAGACCTCATTGGCACACATTTTTCAGAAGAATAGGGGATGCCAGCGTGTTGCGGGCCCGCGTCTCTAGCCGGGCCTGCCCCGGCGGGGCGGGGGGAGCCTCAGAGGGACCCGTCGACCGCTGCTTGTGTTTTATTCGTGGGGGGCCCCCCACCCCGGGAAGGAGATACTAAGGAGGTGCATTCTACTACTACTGACAGTGATGGCATCCGTTCGGCACCTACTATGTGCCAAGCACTGTTCTAAACACTGGGGAGGATACAGAGGTGATCAGGTTGTCCCACGTGGGGCTCACAGTCTCCACCCCCATTTTCCAGATGAGGTCAGTGAGGCCCAGAGAAGTGACTGGCCCAAAGTCACACAGCTGACAAGCGGCGGAGCCGGGGATTTGAACCCACGACCTCTGACTCCCAAGCCCGGGCTGTTTCCACCGAGACACGCTGCTTCCCTAGTGGGAGTGGGGAGGGCGAGCGTGATTTTGGAGACTCGCCGGGGGATGACCGGGGACCCGGGCAAGGCCGGGGGAGGAACCGGTCAACCAGAGACTTGGAGCGTATCTCTAGCGTAAGAACCCCGGGCTTCCCGGGCTGGAATACGGGCAGCCGCACTTGTAGAGAGTTTCTGACCTTTGAAGACGTTGTGGAAAAGGGAGGCATTGGTAAAGCTTGGGAGATTTGGTGCGGAAGAGGTGTCGGAGGCGAAAACCCCGTCTAGGGAAGGGTCTCCTTGGCTAGGGTGACGTGATTCGCAGAATTGCCAAAACGGCATTCACGTTGAAGTTTGAAATGTGGCGGCTTATTGATATTCTCAAGCCCCTTGCCTTCCCGGAGAAGTCGTCGGGTGACGAAAATAGCATCGACAATAATGATGATGATGGTGATAAATCCCGTCTGCCCGAAACAGCGAAAATGAAATTCCTCGGGGTGGGAGTTGGGCTTCTAGGAAGGGTAGGCAGGTGGAAGCCAGAATGGCTCCGCAGTTTTACAGTCTTTAGAGTCCCGTGGAGGCCCGAGCCGGTGTATCGGTCGGTGGTATTTCTGGAGCACTTTCCGTGTGCACAGCTCAGCGCTCAGCGCTTGGGAGGGTATGACAGAAAAGAGTTGGTAGACGCGTTCTTTGCTGACCGAGTGGTTTGCGCCCAAGGACTGTTTACTTGGTGCGGTGGCCAGTCCGAGGGCTCCCCTCTCCAAAATCCATTCTTTTGCCGGTTTTGACATTGGCTTGTTGATTTTGTTGCCTTTCGCTGGTTGTGGCAATACCGTGTTTCCATCTGCTTTGTCTGTCTGCTCTCCCCTACGGTGGGAATCTCAAGTAGGAAGACTGTGTCTGATCTGTAATATCTACCTGCAGTTTAGCACAGTGCGCGTCACATTGTAAGTACTTATTAAATACTGCATCTAGATACCTCATGTGCCTAAGGTGACCGTCCCAAGGAAACTCTAGATTCTGTGTGTGTTGTGAGGCACCAGCAGCCCTCTTTGTGCTGTCCACAAAGGATGCCTTCTCCCCCCCACGCACCCTCCCTCCCGCCTCCAGCCCCTCCCTTTTATCCCTAGGGGCCACACAAGCGGTTCTCTGGCCAAATGCGGGACATTGAACTGAGCCGACCTGATTTCTGAATTTACTGGGGGCAGAGTTTTCCTAGGGCTTTGTTGGAGATATCTAGCCCCTTGATGGGTTTAGTCCAGGTATGTCCCTAGAGTTTAGGGTTGGGGCCTCGTACTGATAATTTGCCCTATCCTGTCCTCACTGTGCTCCCGGCCTCCAAGCCACACGTCACTCTGCAGCCCAGATCGTTTTTCTAAAACATCTCCTCGAAGGACCCGCCGCCTCCACTTTCCGCCCCCTCCGTCTTCTTGGCCTACTACTGGTCTGGTTTCTGCTCCCTTCGCTCCACTGAAACGGCACTCGTCAAGATCACCAGGGACTTCCTCCTTGCCCAATCTACTAGGCCAAGGGTGGCCATACTGTAACTCCTCTGCTCTTAGTGTGTAGTTCAGGGTGAAGAGCTAGGGAGCATCTGCTTCATCATGTGTTATTTCACCACAGTGGTAGAAGGTTGCAGCGTGCCACCGTTCCAGCCCTTTTGACAGCGGCCCCCAACCCGTGGTCGCCGTCCCTTGCTGGCCTCTGTTAACCGCCCCATATTCTTCTGGGAATGACCGCTCTCTCTTCCTCACTGCCTCCCCTTCCCCACCGGAATACCTCCTAGCCGTTCCAGTTAGAATAAATCTCTTCTTCATAGTTGCTCCTCTGTCCTAACCCTCCTTGTCTTCTCCATCGATCAGTCGGTCGTATTTGTCGAGTCCTCACCGTGTGCCGAGCACTGGACAGAGCACAACACGAGAATATTACAGACACGTTCTCTGCCCACAGCTAGCTTACAGTCCAGAGGGGGAAGCAGGCATTAATATAAATAAATCACAGATAGGTACTCAATTGCTTTAGGGCTGAGCCGGGTGAATAATGGGAGCAAGTCAGGAAGACACACAAGGAAATAGGAAAAGAGGAAATGAGGGCTTAGGGAAGGCTGTATGGAGATGTCCCTTCAATAAGGCTTTCAGAAAGGAAAAGGGAGGACGTTCCAGGCCAGAGGCAGGACGTGGGTGAGAGGTCAGCGGCAAGAGAGGTGAGATGGAGGTATATTGAGTAGGTTGGCATTAGAGGAGCAAAGTGCGCGGGCCGGGATGTTGTAGGAGAGTAGCGAGGTGAGGTAGGAAGGGGCAAGGTTGACCGAGCGCTTTAAACCCGATGGTAAGGAGTTTGTGTTTGATGTGGAGGTGGATGGGCAACTACTGGAGGTTCTCGAGGAGTGGGGAAACATGGACTGAACGTTTTTTGTAGAAAAATGATCCGGGCAGTGGAGTGAAGTATGGACCGGCGTGGGGAGAAAAAGGAGGCAGAGGGGTCAGCAAGGAGGCTGGTACAGTAATTAAGCCAGGATAGGATAAGTGGTTAGATTAACGCGGTAGCACTTTGGATGGAGAGGAAAGGGCGGATTTCAGCGACGGTGTGAAGTGGAACCGACAGGATTTAGTGGTAGATCGATTATGTGGGTTGAATGAAAGCGGAGTCAAGGATAGCGACGGGCTCGGAAGATAGGAAGGGTGATGGTGCCGTCTACAGTGACGGGAAAGTCCGCGGGAGGACAGAGTTTGGGTGAGAAGAGAAGGAGCCCTCTTTTGGACATATTGAGTTTAAGGTGATGGCAGAACGTTCAAGTGGAGATGTCTCGAAGGCAGAAGGAAATGCGAGACTGCAGAGAGGGAGAGAGATCAGGGATAGAGATGTAGATCTGGGAATCATAGAGGTGGTAGTTGAAGCCGTGTGAGCGAATGAGTTCTCCAAGGGAGTGGGTGGAGCTGGAGAATAGAAGGGGACCCAGAACTAAACCTTGCGTGACCCCCCACAGTTAGGGGATGGGAGGCAGAGGAGAAGGATAGTGAGCTCGTCATGGGCAGGGAATGTGTTATATTGTACTCTCCCAAGCCTTTAGTACAGTGCTTTGCACACTGCAAGTCCTCGGTAAATACGATTAATAATAGCAGATGCTTAACAAATACCGTAAAAAATCAGGGCTTAACGGCTACCTAAGATGTTCGTAAGTGGTATGGGTGGCTGTGAGTGGAAAATGTGTAGCTGGTGCAGAAATGGTCAAGTGGTAGTGGGGGTGCATATGACCTGGGGAGAAAATAACTGAATTTTGGAAGGTCTCTTGGAGGAAATGATGTGACTTCAGAAAAGCTTTGAAGATGGGAGAGAACTGCGGTCTGGGGGATTTGAAGAAGGGACGGAATTCCAAACAATGGCGAAAGGTTGGAAGTGGGACTGCGAGCTCTTTCTCGGCAGGGAAGGTGACTACCTCTCTGTTGCATTGCACTCTCCCAAGCCCTTAGTACAGTGCTCTGCACACCGTAATCGAACATTAATTGATAATCGACCATCAGTTGACCGATGGAGGTAAGAATGAGGTGTAACAAGTTGGTTAGGCTGAGAAAAATGAAGAATTCTAGCTGGAGTTGTAGTGGGAAAAGAGTGGAGAAGGAGAGAGATTGCTGATTGAGTGCTTTAACACAAATGGCCAGGGTTTCTGCTTGCTGCAGGGATGAATGGATGACCCTTGAGTTGCTTTTTGGGGAGTGGGAAGACTTGTGCAGATTGGTGTTTTAGACAAATGAGCTGGGCTATAAAGTGTGGAATGGAGGTAGGGAGACGGATGAGGACAGAATACGGCTGATGCCTCTCTAAGGGTGGGGGCCATTTGAGTGGGGATGAAGGGGCAGCTTTGGAAATGTGGAGGAGAAACCGACTGGATTTAGGGGATTGAAAGAGAAGAAAGAGTGGAGGATAATGACACGGATGCGGGGTTGAGAGACTGAGAAGAGGATAGTGTTGCCGACTGTGATGGAAAAGTTAGGTGGAGGAGGTGAAGAGGTCAGTTTTAGACCAGTTGAGCTTGAGGTGCCAGTGAGACAGCCATGAAGCGATGTCCTGGAGTCTGGAGGAAATGCTGGAATGCAAGAGGCGATGTGGGGTCAAGGCTAGGAAAGTTGAGCCAACCACGTAGAGGCTCAGAGTCGAAGTCACAGGTGTGGATGAGTCCCTCAAGGGAATGAGTGTAAAGTAAGAAGAGAAGGGAAACGATGAAGCAGCCTGGGATGGGCTTGGGAGTCAGGAGGACCTGGGTTCTAATCCCACCTCCATGTGTCTGCTGTGTGACCTTGGGTAAGTCACTGACTTCCTCTTGTGCCTTAATTACCTCATCTGTAAAATGGGGATTAAGACTGTGAGCCCCATGCGGGACATGGACTGAGTCCAACCCGATTAGCTGATACCAGATACCAGATTAGCTGGTATCTACCCCAGTGTTTAGTACAGTCCTTGGCACGTAGTAAGCACTTAAGAAATATTAAAAAAAGGGACCCAGAACAGAACCTTGAGGGACACACACAGGGAAAGAGAGACTGACAAAAGAGACTGAGAAGGAGCAGCTTGAGATGTAAGAGAAGGACCAAAAAGGGAGCAGTAAGGCCCAGTGAGAAGAGCACAGACCTGAAAGTCGGAGGGTATGGGTTCTCATCCTAGCTGGGTGACCTTGGGCAAGACACTTAAATTTTCTGTGCCTCTGTTTTCTCGTCTATAAAGAGGGAATTAACTACCTACTACTAATAATCATGATGATGGCATTTGCTAAGCACTTACTCTGTGCCAAGCCCTGTACTAAATGCCGGGGTGGATACAAGCAAATGGAGTTGGACACAGTCCCTGTCCCACATGGGGATCACAATCTCAATCCCCTTTTAATAGATGAGGTAATTGAGGCCCAGGGAAGTGAAGTGACTTACCCAAATGGCGGAGCCAGGAGAATAACCCATGAACTTTGGACTCCCAGGCTTGTGCTCTATCTACTGCTTCAAGCCGCTTCTGCTACCTGTCCCCCATTCCATCCTGGACCGTGAGCCCCAGGTGGGACTGGGACCGTGTCAGTCCTGAGTGTCTTGTAACTCCTCCAGCATTTAGTACAGTGTTTGTTTGGAGCGTAGTAGGCGCTTAATAAATACCACAGGAATTGTGACAGTAAAACCCAAACCAAGAGAATAGAGGGGGCCACAGTGTCAGAGACAGCCCAAGGGGGGTTAGATTTGGCAAGAAGGTGGTCATGAGTGACCCTGGAAAGGACAATCTCAGTGGAATGAAGAAGTGGAAAATTAACTGGGGAGGGTCGAAAAGGGGGGAAGTGGAGGCAGTGAGTTTGGGCAAGAATGAGGGGGCAGGAATGGGGCAATAGCTGAAAGGTGTAATGAAATCCCCAAGGAATTTTTAGTATAGGGGAGGCAGCGTGTTTCAAGGCAGAGGGGAAGGAACTAAAAGAGAATGAGTGGTCGATGTTGACGATGACGATGTTGACGATGGCAGTCAGGGAGGGAAGAACAGTGGATGCAAATGTTTTTAATATGATGAGAGAGGCTGGGAATGGAGACACCGCTGGGGCAATGGCAGAGCGTAAGGATGTGCACATCAGCGTTGTGGGGGCCGAGGGTGGCAAACAGATCTGAGTGCGTAGAGGACACCGAGGGGCGGGCGAGGAGGGGTAAAGCTGGGCTTAGGCCCGGAAGGCCTCTTGGAGGAGATGTGATTTTAGGAGGGCTTTGTGGGCGGGGAGAGCGGTGGACTGTCGGTTACGCAGGAAGAGGGAGTTCCAGGCTAGGGGGGCGGGGAGCGTGGACAAAAGATTGGCAAGTGGGATAGACTAGATTGAGGTTCAGAGAGTAGGTGGCATTAGAGGAAGAAAGTGTGCACGATGAATTACAGTGGGAGATGGGTAAGGTAGGAGGGAGAGAGCTGATGGTGTCTTAAAGCCGATGATAAGGAGCTTCTGTTTGATTCGGGAGGCGGATGGGTAACCACTGGAGGTTTCTGACGAGTGGGGAGATAGGGACTGTATTATTATTTTTTTTTAAGAACGGCGATCCAGGTAGCAGAGTGACGTACGGACTGGAGAGGGGAGAGACAGACAGGAGAGTCAGCAAGGAGGCCGAGGTGGCAGTCAAGGTGGGATATGATAAGTGCTCTGATCAATGTGGCAGCCGTTTCGATGGGGAGGGAAGGGTGGCTTCTAGAGCTGTTGTGAGGGCAGAACCGACAGGGTTCTGTGACAGATTAAATGTGTGGGTTGAATGAGAGAGATGAGTTGAGGATAATGCCAAGCGTGCAGTCTTCTGAGGCAGGGAGGGCGATGGCGTCGCCTCCAGTGATGAGAGGACGGGGCTTGATGATAACGATTATGGTATTCAAGAACTTATTATGTGTCAAACACTTTACGGACCACTGAGGTAAATACGAGATAATCAGGTTGGCACAGTCCCTGGCCTACGTGGAGCTCGTAATCTCTTTAGGAGAAGTACTCCGAGGCGTTTGAGCGGGGAAGATGGAAAATTAAAGGTTTGGAAAGATTGGTGGGGAAATGGGCATGGGGTCGAGCCGGGGTCGGGGGAGAGTAGGGCTATTGAGTGGAAGACTGGGCAGAGTTATAGCAAGTAAGGATGAATTTGAAGTGACTGAAATCAACTTGGACCCTGGATTTACAACAGAAGCCCTCTGCACAACAAACGTGGGTGTGGAGGAAGCATCCTGTGAAAGTGATCCATCGTCTTTCTTCTCCCCTCGTTACCATCCAGTGATATCGCCTTGACTTGCACTCATAACCTCTCGTTGCGCTTTTGTGTGTAGCGATTTACGTGCTCCGTGATTAAAGTCCTTGCTCCCATCTCTAAAGTATTATGGCTCTCTCTCCTGTCACAAGCTCCTTGTGGGCAGGGAATGTCCTCTTCTAAGGGCCTTAGCAGAGTGCTCATAATAAACCCTCCATAAATACCATTGATTGATTGGGTCACACTAAGAAGCTGTCTCTGTTGTCCAGTTTGTTGGTAGGAAATTAATTAACTCTTTGAAGCAGAGTTAACTTACCAGGCTGCCTGTCTGATCCCTGTGCCTGAGGGGGATATGTTTAGGTTAGAGTGTGACTTAGATTTAACTGGTTAGGCAGAGGTACCTCTGGGTACTTAGAAGCAGTGTGGTCTAGTGGATAGAGCACGGGCCTGGGAGTCAGAAGGACCTGGGTTTTAATCCTGACCCTCATTTTGTCTGCTGTCTGACCTCCCGCAAATCACTTAATTTCCCTGTGCCTCAGTCACCCCCTCTGTAGAATGGAGATTAAGACGGTAAGCCTCCACGCGGGCGTGGCCCGGGTCCAACCTGATTAGTTTGTCTATCCTGCTGCTTAATAAAGTGTCTGGGACAGAGTAAGCCCTTAGTAAATACTGTTTAAAAAAGAAGAAACAAAAAAAAAACCTCTTGCTAGTGTGTGTGATTTAGGAACTTATTGTCAGGGTTCAGAGAAGGAGACTGGCAAGAAGCAGGGTGACTCCAGCTGCGGGGACTGACCGTCTCCTCCCTCTTCCCCTCCCTTAACTTGCCAGCCGGGTGCATGGCAACTTTTGTTTTCTCTTGCTCCTCTGTCCCGCCCCAGTTGACTGACTACTTAATGAATCCCGTGTGGACAACTGGCCTTACATAGCTAAGGGTGGCTTCTAAAAAAATATGGCTGTAAGTTGTTTGTGTCACTTGAACAGATCGTGAAGGCCCAGGGCTTCCTCCTGTGGTATTCTAGATGTCTCTCTGGAGGTTCAGAAAGATAATCTTCCGATCTTTTCAGTTACTTATTTTGTACCGTTTCCACTCTGTATTTTTGAAGCAGACACCTCCTCCTTCCCCACAGAACATCAGGCATCTTAATGACAGACCTTGGGGGGCTGTCGTTGGCTTATAAAAGTTTACTGTGATGGAAAGAAATTGGGAGTTTGGGGTGTTAGCCTCACTAAAGTGCCAGCGGGGAGGACTCCCTTCTTCGATGAGCAGGTAATTCTCCAAAGCATCTGCCTGGCTGGGCACGTGGAACTGGCAGCATCTGTGCAGCTGAGGAGGGACTATTGAGCAGGTGGTTTAAAAAATTGCCACAGCAACGACAATTGCTGGGCTTTTACGCTTCAGGTTCGGTAGCGAATCTGGCGTTGTCTCTTCCTGTTCCTTTTGAGGAAAATACTACTACCAGTGTGTAGGCGAGGGGTTAGTACATTGCATAGTGTCGATTAGCCAGAGTCTAGTAGGCCCGAAAGTTCTCGGCCATGTGGATGGGAAGGAAAAAAATCACACACCTAACTCTGCTGTGAAGTGTTTCTGTTACACGAACCGGATAGAGCATGACGGAAGAGTTAGGGAACGTTCTTCCCACAACACTAGTCTCTTCTGGTATAACGCAGTGGACAGGTTGGCGTGAGTCGGGTCGGCGTAGGAGAAATGATCGTGTGAACGCGTGTGGCTGCAGTCAAGTCGTGGTGCTGCCATGCTTCTCAACCTCCGCCTGCGCCCTACCGGGCTGCACTAAAGTGTACTTTGTGTTTCTGCAATTTGCCATATTTAATGCAGTAATGTAACGGCGGTGAAGATGTCAAAGCATTCTGCTAGTGGAGGACATGATAGGATAGAAATTTGTATTGGGAAACGTAAATCGTGGTTGTACCTTTGAACCGTCTACCCCAACCCATAAGTTCCATTGAATCAACGGTTAGTTCAGCATACTTCTCCCACACCACGAGGTGCTTCCAAGAATACGATGACTGTTACAGAACTTCCTGTAACTCAGAGTTTTTGAGTACTTGTTTATGAGAAGGAAATCACCCGCTCCCAATAAGAGGGAGAAGGGAATTTGCTGCTTTATAAGCTTTCCTGCTGGGGATGCGATAGACCAAAATTAGGAAAAAAAATGGAACTTGTTGGAAAAAAAGGAAACTGGCCCTGCCCTGCTTCACGATGACAGAGGATGACAGGCCTCTCTCCCGTTTCATTCCCCTCATGACGTTTTCTCCTTCTCCTTTCGGAGGAAATTCTTGTGCCATTCCATTTTAGTTTTCCCCAAATCCTTGCCAAGTTTGGTTTTTTGGTTTGTTTGCTTTTGGACCGTAGTCAGGCCTGCATGTTGAAGTCAAGAGGTCATTGGAGGACAGGGCTGAATGATGTATGTCTTTCCTCCTCTCTGTGGTATTATAATAATAATAATGATGGTATTTAAGTGGTTACTGTGTGCCAAGCACTGTTCTGAGCGCTGGGGTAGATACAAGGTAATCAGGTTGTCCCATGGAGGGGTTCATAGTTTTAATCTCCATTTTACAGCTGAGGTAACTGAGGCCCAGAGAGGTTCAGTGGCTTGCCCAAGGTCACACAGCAGACCAGTGGCAAAACTGGGATTAGAACCCACGTCCTCTGACTCCTAAGTCTGTGCCCTTTCCACTAAGCTATGCTGCTTCCTCAGCATTTCCTCGTATTGCGTGTAACTGGTTTCTTGTTCTTATTCATTAACAGTCAGCTTCACCTCGTACCCAGTGAGATTACTGTGCAGCTACACCTAATGTCCACAACAACCTGTTCTAGAGCATATAAATGTATACATTCTAGTAAGGGTGCCTCCTTGAATGAGGTGGGAGCAAAGGGAGAAGTAGTCAGAAAACTTTTTTTTTAATGGTGTTTGTTAAGCTCTTACTATGTCCCAGGCACTATTCTAAGCGTTGAAGATTAGCGAGTGAAATAGAACCTTTCCTCAATCCCTTTGCCCCATTTCTCCTCCCCACACTACCCCAGCATGCTTGTCCACTCTCCCCCCGCCCCTTCCTTTCCCTTCCTCTTCTCTCCCCTCTTCCTCCTTCTTTCCCTTTTCCCCTTTTTTTCTGCAGTGCCATGTGAGGAGGGGTAATAATCATAATTATGATACCTGTTAAGCACTGTTCTAAGCACTGGAGTAGTTGTGGAGCTCACGCTCTTAATCCTCACTTTCCAGATGAGGTAACTGAGGCCCAGAGAAGTGAAGTGACTTGCCCAAGGTCACACAGCGGACACGTGGCAGAACCAGTATTAGAACGCAGGTCCTTCTGACTCCCAGGCCCGTGCTGTATCCTCAAAGCCATGTGGATGATCATTAGTCAAAAATGACTGACCATGCTCAGGAGTGTCTAGTAATAACCCACCAACCAACACCTCAGCTATATTAAAATAGTACAGTGTGTATGACATTTTTCCATTCCTTGTTGGAGAAACCTTTTCTACTTTGGGGATCTCTTGTAAACTTTCACGCCCAAGTGAATACTGACTGTGTCAGGCACGTTACAGAGCAGGGAGAAGGCACAGCCCCCATCATCAAGGAACTTGGCTCGCTGTCCACCGTCTGGCCTGTTGGCCTCCTTCAAATTACTGGACCCTCAGTACCTTCTCAAAGGACCAATCTCTACTTTACTGTTGCCAAAGAAGCCCCACCCGACTCTAGCCAAGTCCGACGAACAATTAAAAGGTGCAGACTGGAGATCAGGGATCCTTTCACCTCTCCCACAGGCCGTGATACCGGATTAAGATCCTCGTTTACCCGTTAGCCAGAGTGAAGCCGAGGTTGAGGGTGTGGGTGGGGAGAAAGAGGCAGACAAGCAGGCTGATGCTGTGACCCCCCCCCCCCCCCCCCCCCCCCCCCCGCACACCGGGCCAAGTCCTTCGGTCCAGTGCTGGGGGTCATTGGCCGATCAGCCCAGGCCGGTTACACCATAGCCGTCTTCGGCCCGGTCTACGACTCGGTTGTGTTTTGAGTCTAACTCCAAGTGAGAGTTTGTGGGAGGTAAGCTGTTAATGTCGAATATGCTGCTGGGAGAGGTCAGCTCTCCTTTTCCCCAAATAGAGTCACCTCTGCTTTTTTCTCTCTGCTTCTTGCTGGTGTCAAGCCGTTTCTCCGAGCCACCATATATTTTCCTGCCGTGCTCTGCTCAGTAATGCTAGTTTGCTTCCTCATGCTGTTCTCCCTTCCCCCATCCTTGTTCTCTGCTCCGAGAATGACTCCGCTAGCCGCTTGGAAACACTCTAATTACTGTAGCTATTATAGTCGCAACCCAGATCCACCTCCTCCTTCCCTCTCACCCTCTTCTGTCTCCTTTCCCCCTCCCCTGCCTTAAGCAGCAGGAATGGAACTGCAGTCTCATGAGCACAGTCAGATCTATGAATGAGCCTTATATCTCGTCAAGGCAGCACTCCAGATCCAACAGGGCCGATTTTTCCCGACTCCCTTGTTGTTTGCTCTTGGAATCGGAGCCCTGGAAATTAGAGATGGCAAATACCTATTAGGTCATCCCTATCCAGCACCCGGAGGACGGCTTAGAGTCATTGCGCATGTGTGCGAGTCTCTGTGTGATTTTTTTTCCCTCTCCCTTAATTTGTTGGGCTACCAGGCAAGCTGTCAAATTGACTTTATGTCAATACTTTCTCTGACCACCGGTGCCCAAAAGGTTTGCCGGCAGCCCCTCGCTTCCCACCTAACGCCTTAACGCCCTTCTCCGCCTCGATTTCTTTGGTAACGTCGTTGTAGCTCGGTGTAGCAGTGCTTTGCTATCATCTACCATTGTTTCGTCCTCACTCTTCTCGCCTTGGTGCCCCTATCGGGCCTGCGTACCAGCGTGAGATCGGTAATAAAGCTGGATGGAAAATATGTGGGAAGTTCTACTCTTGAGAAATTGGCCCAGAGGTGACGGTGAAGAAAGGGTTGTTCCCTTCTCATGGGCCCAGGCCCTTCCTGTCCCTGCCCTTTGTCCTGCTGTGCTTCTGGGTGAATTTTGATTCCTTACTGCCTGGGCTGCGTCATTTGCGTTAAAAGTTTTCTGATCTCAATAGGGAATCCCCTACGGAACCACATCGTTCACTGCTTTCTCCCTGGAGTCTGACCTTTTGGGATTAAGTGGGAGTGGGAGGGGGCATTTTTCCAGCAAATGAAGGGTGAGGCACTGAGGTTAATGAGCCAGCTCTTCTCTCTTCCGATGATACTATATTAAACAAAATGCAATCAGAGCTTTTAGCCGCTTATGAGGGATTTGGACCACCTAAAGTTTTGGTCCTCAAACCTTTGAGTTGAAAGGTCATTTTGGTGCCCCCCCCCCCCCCCCCCATTGACCACCCTTGGCATCTGTGTCCCATAAAGACTTGCTCTTCATACCATCCCTGGACGCACAGCATTGATACACACCCCCACACACCCCCAAATACACATACATCAATGTACGTATATTTAAACTCTCAGATACACATACATCACTGTACGTATATTTATACTCTCCCATTTCCCCTATCTGTAATGTATTTTGAATTTCTGTCTCCCCGTCTAGGCTGGAAGATCCTGGTGGGCAGGGGTTGTGTCTGCTAACTCTGTCGTATTGAACTCTCCCAACTCTTAGTACAGTGTTCTGCACAGAGTAAGAGCCCAGCAAATACCATTGATTGTTTGACCGAAGGAGATCTCCTCTACTCCTGGCAACTTGCACTTTGGGTTGGATTGTGTCTTTCTGTGCTCTGGAGACCTGTTTCTGGATTTCTTAAACTCCAGTGGGGTGTGGGGCAAGTAGAGGAGAATCTCTTCTTTTGATTATCTCGGCACCAGCTATTTTCTGTTTCCTTAGTTCACAGCAGAATTCTTCTTATTAATAATGGTAATAATGGTAATTGTAGTATTTAAGTGCTTACTGTGTGCCTGAAAATAGCATTGAAAATAATTCCAATTGTGGTATTTGTTAAGTGCTTACAATGTGTCAGGCACTGTACTAAGCACTGGGATGGATACGAGCAAATCGGGTTGGACACAGTCCCTGTCTCACGTGGGGCTCACAGTCTCAGTCCCCCATTTACAGATGAGGTCACTGAGGTGCAGAGAAGTGAAGTGACTCGCCCAACGTCACACAGCAGGCAAGTGGCGGAGCTGGGATTAGAACCCATGACCACCTGATTCCCAGGCCCGATCTCTAGCCACTCCATCCTGCCGGAGGTCCCGATGGAGAACAGAGGTGGCAAGGAGTGTGCTGGGTGAGGAAAGGTCTCAGGTGGGAAGGAGGACAACCCAGCCTTTGAGTCTGCGAGAGGTTGGCCTTCAGGACCAGCAGAGGTGTGGCCAGGGAGAATCACACTGCTTAGGGTCTTCTTCCTGGCGCGGCCCTGCCCGGCCCACCTGATCCAGCCCGGGTTTAGGCCCAGGTCCATCCATCCTGGATTTGACTGGGAACCAGGCTTCGCATCTGAGGGCTGTGGCACCCCTACCCGGGGGCTCTAGGGGAAATTGAAGACCCCGGAGCTTGCGGAAGAGGTGGAATAAAAAATGCATCCCACTTGTGTAGCAGTGAACCATAGCTATATAGATATATGCACATCATTAACACAATAAATAGAGTAATAAATAATATGCACAGTGCTGTGGGGAGGGGACATGGCTTTGTGGAAAGAGTATAGGCTTGGGAGTCAGAGGACGTGGGTTCTGATTTGTCCTATGTCAACTCTGGCCCTAATGGAGAGGGGATTATCCGAGACCGGCCCGAATCCAGTGAGACTGGCCTGATCCAACCTGCCCGCGCCTTGATTAGACTTGATATCTGTGGGTGGACCAGAGTCTGAATAAGGCTCCGCCTCCCCCCGGGTAAGAGAGAGCTGAAGGTGCGGTTTATATCGGGTGTCTGCGCTCCAGGCCGCTCCTTTGGGGTCGCTCGCATCGGGTCTCGCATTCTACAAGACCACTGTCTAGTCAGAGAAATCTTCCTCTCCGAGCTGCCTTGGTCTATCCCCAGGGCCTCAGCTGCCTGTGTGGAAAGGGAACGAGAGAGCGTTACAGCCCGCCTGGATTAATCAAGAAAATAAGTCCTGAAGAGATTGGTTCTCATCACATGTATTTCATTTTCTGCAGAAGCGGCTATGCGAATGTAGATTGGAACACAATACTCTGAAATACTTTTCTCTTGGCCAAATGAAACTGTTTTCAGGCTCTTCTTCCGAGCAGGGCATTGCTTCATTTCTGGCCTGGGGCCGAAAAGCCTGCAGTGAGTTAACACCTTTGGACAGAGGATACAAGCTGCCCACTGTGTTTCCTTGGGTAATATAGAGCCTCTGCTGTGAAATCCCTCTTGAGAACCGGGAGCCGGGCAAAGGTAACTGTTGGTACTTGGCAGGTTAGTGGAGTGAGCGTAGGGAGCGCTCTGTTGATGGTGCGGTGAGAGGCCAACGAGGTTGCCTAGCCAAGTTGGTAACTCCCTAAATTGGAGCCTGGAATGGCGTTGCCAGTTGATTCTGGCATTTCAAGCTTCCAACTCCCTCTTCCTAAGAGATTGCTCAAAGGATGGTGATCTCATTCCTTCGGTGACAGAACCTCATGTTTGCTTTACCTTAGCATCATTGGGCTCTCGGTAGCAGCTTCCAGTCGTTCTGGATCCATAAAGAATGTTTTTTGCCATCGGTCGAGGGTATTTATTGAGCGCTCGCTCTGTGCGGAGCCCTGGACTAAGGGCTAGGGAGGGTACAATACAACAGTTGGGAGACCCGTTCCCTGCCCACAGTGAGCTTCCAGTTTAGAAGGGAAGACAGACATTAAAATAAACAATATACTGCTAGGTGGACCTGAAATTGGGGTGAATTCCAAATGTCCCAAGGGTACAGATGCGAGCGCATAGGCACGCAAAAGGGAGGGAGAGTTGGGGAAAAGAGGACTTAATTGGAGAAGGTCTTATTGCATACGTGTGTAGCATTCGTTCATTCCGTCGTATTTCTTGAGTGCTTACTGTGTGCAGAGCACTGTACTAGCATCAGTTCTGTGATTTATTCATCGCCCTTCCCCCAAACCTACTGGTCAACAGATGTAAGAGGTTGTTTGATGTCAAGCTGATTTTCTTCCCTCGCAGATAATTGCGAGGTAATAATTGCCAGGTAATAATAACGACGATTATAATAATAACGATGTGGACAGTCATTAACTATCCTTCTTAGCTAGGGCCAGCTGATGTGAAAGGTGGTGGAGGCACACTCTTGAAGGGAGAAAAAACATTCTTAAAAAGGTTGGGCTGAGCAGGGTCCCCTGGAGGATAAGAATTTTTGGGGAGGCCTGGATCAGAAACCCGAGAAGGTTGGAAATACCGATCTGGGAACCACTTCCTCGGGGCACGAATGGCGTAGGATATTGGGGGAAAAAGAAACAGTGGGCGCAACAGTCGGGCTCCCGGGATGTGAGGCCACACCTTGAACTTGAAGGGTGGAAGTTTTCCGACCAGAGGGAACTTCAGTTTGACTCAGGAGGCCCGGGCATGTTGCATGCTGGAGCCTGTAGTTCCTTTCCGCCTGCATCTCCATGTTAGAGGAGGGCAGCTGTAGCCATGGTATTTTGTATGCAGAGTAAGTGCAGCCTGCAGGCTCATGGCCGGTTGCCAGTAGGATTTCAGGGTGGGGGGCGCATTGGCTCCAACTCCTAGGAAGCCTCCCTCGGAGGTAAAGAGGTGACCCGTCCAAATGCTGCTCCGGATCAACCTTGACTGACTGGTTGTACGCACTGAGATTACTGTGGAGATCTAGGGCTGAGGAGTTGCCGGGCTCGACACCGTAGGCAGATGGCTAAGGATTTGATTCTCTTAAATTAGGGAAACGGGGGCTCCAAGGCTGCGGGAGTGACCCCCGCCCCCCCTCCCCGAGCCTATCTGTTCCACAAGAGAGAGTGGAAGCCTTCATTGTGCTCCTCCCCCATCTCCACCAGAAGGAGCCTGGTTACAGGGAGAAAGAGAGTTTCTTTGTTTGGATTTTTTCTGTCCCTTGTGTGATCCAGATAACTATAACTTTCATTCTGTATAAATTTTTCACTACTTCATGGAGTGAAAGAGAAAGGTTATGGGGACATTTTCAGGCGTAGGACCAGATAGGTTTTCTACAACTTGCTCCAAGTCTTCTTTGTCTAGGGACCCCCAAGTAGTGGGAATTTGAGGAGCAGCAGGAAATCGAGGACCCCGTAGGGTAGCTGTAAGGGTCAAGATTCCCTGGAAAAAAATTCATGGGATCTCGATTCTGCACCAGGACAATATGGGGTACACGCTGGGCTCTGACTCGGAAATATATTCATTCCGGAGAAGTGCCCCTTTCCCATATTTCTCCCCTCCTCGTCAGATCGCGATTATTCTTTACTGTGCTGCCAAGAGCTTGGTTCAAGTTTCTGGGTGCTCTGACCATCCCTGCTGAGCCTTAATTTGGAGGAAGATTGTTCTTGGGTACAGCTGGCAATGGGAGAGGGGAGAGAGAGAGAGACACACACACTGTTTGTGTGTGTTTTCTCATTCCCTTCTTCTGGCTGCTCCTCTTGCAGGCATTCCTGGAAGTTAATCAGGGTGAAAATTGCAGCCAGTCATGTCTGGGAGGCACCAGAGACTGACCCTGAGGCACTGTAGCCCCGCTCGCTCGCTCGCTCGCACGCAGGCCCGCACGCATGCAAGTAAGAGGGCGGGCCTTTCCTTGCTGTTGCCCGGGCATTTGGTTTTTCCGAAAGTGGTAAGAGTTGGGCATTAGACTCATTTCTGTGCCCGAGGAAGCTCAGAGGAAGGGACCCGACCTTGTGTGATCGGCTCAGCCCCTTGCCCATTCCTCTGCGTGCCCGCCAGGCTTCAGCCTGGTGGGGTTTCCAAGCCCTTTGTTTAAACTGGGCTCCTCAGGGGTGTGCCAGGCACTACTAGCTCAAAAAGTGAACTTTCAGGTTTGTCTCTGGTGCTTTGGAGCCTTTCCAGCGCATAGCTGTGGTTTTATAAGTCCTGTACCTAATTTGGCAACCTGAAGCTGTCTGGTGCTCACTGGAGAGTTGTCCCCCTATTTGACTTTGTCAAATAGTTGTCCCGTGGTTGCCTGTCAACCTCCGTATCAAACAAAAACTCCTCAATCTTGGCGTCAAAGTTCTCCATCCCCTTGCCCCCTCTTACCTCACTTCCCTTCTCTCCTTCTCCATCCAGGACAATACGGGGTACATGCTGGGCTCTGACTCGGAAATATGTTAATTCCAGAGAAGTGCCCCTTTCCCATATTTCTCCCCTCCTCGTCAGACCGCGATTATTCTTTACTGTGCTGCCAAGAGCTTGGTTCAAGTTTCTGGGTGCTCTGACCATCCCTGCTGAGCCTTAATTTGGAGGAAGACTGTTCTTGGGTACAGCTGGCAATGGGAGAGGGGAGAGAGAGCGCACACTCCGCTCCTCTTGTGCTAACCTTCTCTCGGTGCCTCGTTCTCGCCTGTCCTGCCATCGACCTCTGGCCTGGAACACCCTCCTTCCTCAAATCCGCCAGTCACACTTCCCTCTCTTCAAAGCCCCCCTGAAGGCTCACTTCCTCCTAGAGGCCTTCCCAGACTAAGCCCCCCTTTTCCTCAGCTCCCCCACCCATCCGCGTCACCCCGACTCACTCCCTTTGCTCTAGCCCCCTTTTCCCGCCCCACAGTGCTCGTGTATATATGTACATATCTATAATTCTATTTATGTATATTGATGCCCGTTTACTTGTTTTGGTGTGTATATATCTATAATTCTATTTATATGGATGCCTGTTTATTTGTTTTGAGGTCTGTCTCCCCCCATCTAGACTGTAAGCCCGGTGTGGGCAGGGATTGTCTCTCTTTATTGTACTTTCCAAGCCCTTGGGCCAGTGCTCTGCACATAGTAATCGCTCAATAAATACTATTGAATGAATGAATGAATGCTCTGCACACAGTAAGCGCTCAATTAATACGATTGAATGATTGAATGACTCGTGTTTGGCAAACCACTTGGAATTTACTTCTGTCCCACCACTTGTTGGTCTTTCCTGTGTCCCCTCCCTCCTCTCAGATGATGCCTCACCCTTGAAGATGGTAAAGAATGTGATCTAGGGTCAGGTCGTATAAAGGGATGGGACATCCAGTTAGGAATTAATTGTTTCCAGCTTCCGCCTTGCTCGGGTGCAGTCTGGGAAGACTCTCTGTAGCTCCCTTGATGTGACTGGGACACATAATTTGCTGGAACCTAGAGATAGTCATTTTTTAGTTTTTAAGTTCACCTTGTACATTCTATCCCAGCATTCTATTTTTATTGCTGTGGAGAGGTGATAGTTGATATCAATCTAAAATCCAGGCTAAGAAATTTGGGCCTTCTAGACCTGAAGATGGTTTCTTAGATAAGTTTCACATTGCCATTTGTGAGGCCCTGAAAACATTTCAGGCTTGAAGTCATTCATTCTCATTACATCTGTGCAAGTCGGACCCCACCCAAACTTGTAAATCACTCATTTTATAAATAAAGGTTGGAGGGTGGGATAATGATGTGCATGTGATAATTCTCCCAACCTGAATAAAGCCAGGAGTATGGTGCAGATCTTCTGACCTTTGCTCCAGGGTCTTGCTTTGTCTTGGGTCCATCCAGTCTGTCGTCTGGGTTGTGTGTGGTGGGCCCTCCTGTGAGTGCCCAACTTCGGCACTCTCAGGGCTCTTGGTTTTGGGGATTTGGTGATTCCAGTCAATCAATCGTATTTATTGAGCTCTTTCTCTTTCGTAAGAGAAAGTGGTATTTAAGTGCTTACTGTGTGCCAGGTAGTGTACTAAGTACTGGAGTGGGTACAAGCAAGTGGGGTTGGACCCAGTCCCTCTCCCACATAGGGCTCACAGTCTCAATCCCCATTTTACAGACGAGGTAATTGAGGCCCAGAGAAGTGAAGTGACTTGCCCAAGGTCACACAGAAGACAAGCGGCGGAGCTGGGATTAGAGCCCATGACTTCCAACTCCCAGGCCCATGCTCTGTCCACTCTGCTGCTTCTCTGACTGCAGTAGACTGTTCCAAGTGCTTGAGAGAGAGTACAATTGTACAATAGATTTAATAGACGACATCATCAACAATGGTATTTATTGAGTGTTTACTATGTGCAGAGCACTGTACTAAGCACTTAATAATAATAAGAATAATGTTGATATTTGTTAAGTGCTTACTATGTGCAGAGCACTGTTCTAAGTGCTGGAGTAGATACAGGGTCATCAGGTTGTCCCATGTGAGGCTCACAGTCTTCACCCCCATTTTACAGATGAGGTCACTGAGGCCCAGAGAAGTGAAGTGACTTGCCCCCAGTCACACAGCTGACAAGTGGCAGAGCGGGGATTCGAACCCATGACCTCTGACTCCCAAGCCCCGGGCTTTTTCCACTGAGCCACACAGTATGGCCTAGCGGAAGGAGTACAGGCTTGGGAGACGGCAGACCTGGCTTCTGATCTCGGCTCCTACTTGGCTGCTGTGATCTTGGTCAAGCCACTTCACCTCTCTGAGCTTCAGTTACTTCATCTGATCTGATTTTCCATAGATTTTTTAGAAAACACTTTTTGACAAGTATTTGTGGAGAGGAGGAGATGCATCCCTACCTATCTTTTCTCCTCTTGTCTGTCTCGGACTTCTGTTTCTTTAGCTCGTGAACTTCCACTCCAGTCTACTCCTGACTCTCTTATTCTTGTCCAATGGTGAAAAGTCCAAAGAAAAAAAATCTAGGCTGCACGCCCATGATATCACATGTTAAGCTGGGATAATTGTCATGGACTGGGCCAGAGACCAGGCACCCTGACTTCTCCCTGGTCTCCACCTATCAGATAGGAGACGATAACTCCCAGAAAAGGGATCCTACCCCTTTTCCACTCCCCCCACCCCCACTCCCAGCGATGCTCTCTGTCGACAGCACAGTGGGGGCGTGGGTCTACGGTTGGGGTTGTGTAAACCCCGTAGGACTGGACCCGTCTTTTGTGCTCTGACCAAGACCTTCCTCTTGGAGCATCCCCATCACTCAGTGGCTCAGGGGCAGTGGTCATTTCCAGGGGACGGGGGGAGGGAGGAGAGAGTGATAGAGTAGATCACTGTTGTTTCCTTTGCCCCTGAAATTGGACTCAGAATGAGAATCGGAGCCCGGCGTTGAGTATCGGGGCAGACAGAGATGGGGGCAGCTGAGGGGTCAGGCTGAGTGGACCACCCTGGCCTCTGTCCTTAGTAGCATTACAGTCTGAATTAATTCAGTCGTATTTATTGAGCACTTACTGTGTGCAGAGCACTGTACTAAGCTCTTGGAATGTCCAATTTGGTAACAGAGACGATTGCTGCCCAGCAACCGCCTCACAGTCTAGAAGTGAGGAATGCTCAGCTGCCTGAGAAAGGCCCTGATCCCATTAGGAGAGGGGTCTGTGATGGTCTGTGAGAAGCAGCTTGGCGTAGTAGATAGAGCACAGGCCTGGAAGTCAGAAGGTCATGGGTTCTAATTCCAGTTCCACCACTTGTCTTCTGTGTGACCTTGGGCAAGTCACTTCACTCCTCTGTGCCTCAGTTACCTCATCTTTAAAAAATGGGGATTGAGACTGTGAGCCCCACATGGGACAGGGACTGTGTCCAACCTGATTTCCTTGTATCCACCCCAGTGCTTAGTACAGTGCCTGGCACCTAGTAAGCGCTTAACAAATACTGTAATTGTTATTATTACTATCTCTCAAACTCCCAGGACTCCTCCCGGAGACTTATTTCCTCCGATCAGTCATCCCATCAGTGGTATTTATTGAGCTCTAATTGTGCAGAGCGCAGTATTAAGCACTTGGGAGGGTCCAGTACAATGGAGTTGGTAGACAGGATCCCTGCCCACAAGGAGCTTACAGTGGAGAGGGGGATACAGATATTTGAATTACAAATAGGGGGAATCTACCTTGCTTCCTGGAGCTAGAGAAATTGGCTGAACTGAAATCAGCAGGGTTCCAGTCCAGCATCTGGGGCTTAGGCCAGCCATGCCAAGAGCACAATAAGCCACCAGGCAAATTACCATTCAAATTGCCCTTTGCCTTAGCAATACCTCTTAAACGTGAATGATTGGCTCCACAGTTTTCTTTCAAGTTCTTCATGCCCTTATCACTTGAGGCTTGCACCAACTCCACAACTGCACCAGCCCTCTTTCATTCGGTTCTTAAGGCACTTGCTAAGGAGTTGGTTAGTTCTGGAGCTGGCTAGTTCTCGATCTGGGTCTTTTCCCTTCAACCAGCTCCAGCTGAATGTAGTTTAAATCTGGCCCGTCGAGTCCCAGGTTAACCTCAGAGTCTCTCGGGGTTGGCGAATATGCGTCGTCTAGGGTTGTGTGCCAGGAGGTTTGATTGCAACAAAACAACAACAGAGGATGTGTGCAGCCACGTCCTCACTGGGAGAACCACTGCGGTGGTCCCCCATCTTGCTTGCGGCTCTTGGACTGCACTTTCCCCGCACGCTCGTGTGAACTGGGTCAAGGCAAGCTTCATTAATCCTTCTCTGCTCCCGAACGGTAGTGCGTGGAGACTCCTGGCAAAGCCTGTGGGCTTCAGAGATTGTTGGGAGGGCCTGTTCAGATTCCTATTTACTTAGATGACACGGACAGGTGACCCCTCTGAAACGCTGGCCTTCGGGGAGGTGAACTGGTTCTACCGTCACAGCAGTTGTTCACCCGGTTTGGATCTGGACTCCCCTGGAGACCCGGACTGGCCCTGCAGTCCTGAGAGAGAGGGCGACGGTTTTGTTTTGTACGGCAGTCAGTGGAATAGATGAAGGGAAGGAGTCCATTGGGAGGTTGATTGTTTCTCCATAGAGGCCTGGGTGGAGACTCAGGCTGGTTGGTGTGCTCTGTCGAACACTTAGTTTAACAAGCACAGAAGGAAATGCCTGTTCTTCCAGCCGGGACGCTAAGTCCGAGTCATCGAGGCCAGTTCACGTTGTTCCGGCCTAAGCGGGCCAGGAAGGGGGTGAGCGCGGAACCATCTAAGGCACTGGGGTAATTTTGATACATTATTCAGCAATAATGCTGAAAACCACGAGTCTCGTCTGTATTTCCCAGTAGCGTCGAGGCTGCCTTGCCTCAGTTCGCTTGGGATTTGGGCTGAAGGAATACCTGGTTTTTTTTGTTATTGTCATTGGCTAGTTTTTCCTGCTTACCACAGGCAGCTCTGAACAGAGGTGGAATCTGTTGCTCCTCTATAAGCCCTGGTGTGGATTTTTATAGCCCACTTTTGGCACTGCTGCCTGGAGTAGGAGGGCAAAGAGTAGCCCGGGTAGGAGAGAGGTTGTAATTCTAGGACTTGGAGACAGCCTGAAGACTCGATTGGTTCATTTTCTCGGACAGTGCTGAGGGAATTTTGAATGTCACCATTCGGCGAGGTCACCATTCGGCGAGCTCTTTTGGTCCTTTTTTTTCCTTTACACTCACCTTTATGCGTGTTAGGTTGATCTACTCACTCTGCCTTGCTCTTTTCTGGCTCAGTGGAAAGAGCATGGGCTTTGGAGTCAGAGGTCATGGGTTTGAATCCCGGCTCGGCCACTTGTCAGCTGTGTGACTTTGGGCAAGTCACTTCTTGGTGCCTCAGTTACCTCATCTGTAAAATGGGGATTAAGATTGTGAGCCCCACGTGGGACAACTGATTCCCCTGTATCTACCCCAGCGCTTAGAACAGTGCTCGGCACATAGTAAGCGCTTAACAAATACCAACATTATTTTCTCCATTCATTCATTCATCCATCCAGGCATATGTATTGAGCTCTTACTGTGTGCAGAGCACTGTACTAAGCGCTTGGAAAGTACATCTCAGCAATAGAGAGAGACAATCCCTGCCCATAACGGGTTTACAGTCTAGAAGGGGGTGTAGTGGTGATGGTGGGAGACTAACAGGCCATCGGCCTCCTCACATAGGACACCTTTTGGAAATCACATCTCCCCCAGGAGGCCATCCCCAATTGGCCTCTCATCTCCCCACCTTATAACTTTGTCACCCTCCCCACACCCCACTGTCCCTTCCTTGCCACCTAAGCACGAGGGTATTTACACCCCTTTGCCCCCAATCTTTAACATTCTTTATACCCTATTATTTCTTGCAATCCGTAGCTTCTTGGAGGGTCTGTGAAAAATCTTTGAGGCCATGGATTATGCCTTCTAATTCTAGTGTACTCTCCTAAACACAGTACTGTCCTCTACTAAACCTAGCTCTTCAGTCAATCTGTCAGTGGTATTTGAACTCTTACTGTGTGAAGAGCACAGTACTAAATGCTTGGGCAAGGACACTTTTGATTGTTTTTTTTCAGAACCATGAATCTAAGGTCAAAGCTCAACAAATTAGAGGCACAGGGGCTCTGTGAGAATAAAATGTGAACTCCTAAAAGCCAGGAACCACGATGTTTGTATTTTCTGAGTGGAGCCCAGTGTATTGAGGGCACTCAGTAAATGCATACTCCCTTCAGATGTCTGTTTTCAGTCCAGTGCCTCTAAGGAAGGGAAGCAGCATGGGTTAACTGAAATAACATAGCCCCGAGAGTCGGGGGAGTTGGGATTAGAACCATGTTAGGCCATGTTCTAATCCCAGCTCTGCCACTCATCTGCTAGGTGACCTTGGACAAGTCACTTAACTTCTCTGTGATTCGGTTTTGTCATCTGCAAAATGGGGATTAAATCCTACTCTTATTGGGACTGTGAGCCCCTTGTGGGTTACGGACTCTTTCCAATTTGATGAATTTTGTATCTACCCCAGGACCTAATACAGCGTTTGGCACATAGTAAGCACTTTCTGGGTGTTTTTTCCCTCTCCCTGCCCGCCCCCTGCCCCAGAAAGGGGTGGGGGGAACATACGGGAAGCCTCTTCAGAGTCCCACCCTTTCTGAAGAGAGTCCTCACTAGCCCCTGGAGCGTGTGCCCTTCAAGGGTTAGTGTTATTGGTGACGTGTATCTGGACAAAGGCATTGAAGTACAAAGAAGTCCTCTCCAGTGACTTTAAAGCTGTCCGTCACCTTTCCCCCTCCTATCTCCACCTCACTTCTCTCCTACAACCCAACCTGCTCACACTTCACTCCTCTAGTGCTAACTTTCTCGCCGCCGACCCCTACCTAGCCCACGTCCTGCCTCTGTCCCAGAACCCCCTCCCTCCTCATATCCCACCGACAATTACTCTCCCCCTCTTCAAAGCCTTATTGAAGGCCCATCACCTCCAGGAGGCCTTCCCAGACTAAACCCCACCCTGCCTCGTCTCCCACTTCCTCAGCGTCACCCTGACTTGTTCCCTTTGCTCTTCCCCCCTCCCAGCCCCACAGCACGTATGAACATATCTGTAATTTTATTTATTTGTATTGATGTCTGTCTCCCCCACTGTAAACTCATCGGGGGCAGGGATTGTCACTGTTTATTGTTGTATTGTACTTTCCCAACCGCTTAGTATGGTGCTTCACACATAGCAAGCACTTAATAAATATGATTAAAATAGTCTTGTGTGCCTGGAAGGTATGTGTTCAAAATGCAGCTGGGTTGAGCCAGGGGCCTGCAAGCTGGGTCTGGCTCAGTTTGTGCTTTTATGCCTGTGATGTGAGATATTCTGTGTTTTGGGGGTGGAGGTGTGGGTTGGAGGTGGGCGCGGTGGCATAATGGGGGAGAGGGGGATGATCATTGTGTGTCTCTGTCACTCCGGCCCATACATCCATGCCAGGAGCTGCTTGTCTGCTATCTCAACTGCAGGAACAAAGCACAAATGGCACTAGCTGGCAGGAGTGGCAGGGAAAGCCAGTCCAGAAAATCAGGTAGAAATCTAAGCCGTTCGGTGGATCGGCTCTCTGGATCGCTGTACTCTTTCTAGAGAGGGAAAGTGGTCTGGCCTTGGGCTGTAGGAAGGGGAAGAAGAGGCGTTGAGGAAGGAGGGCGGGAAATGCACACCGCAGCTTTTGAAACCTGTAAGTGACTTGAGGGCTCTTTGTGGTATTGGTTCTCCTGATTCTGCACTTTCTCTGCCATTGCAGTGAGAGGTCAGTGCTTTTCATTTCCAGCTTGCCTGTTACCCCCACCTCCCGGGGTTAAAAATCTCAGTAATGACCTGTCACAGGGTTGATTATTCGTGGTGCAGAGCCAGGGATGCTGCAGGGAGCAGATGGGAAATGGTCTGGTTGCCGCCGCCAGCCTGATTAAAGAATCCTTGGCATTTTTACCGTATTTGTGTCTTTAGAGCCGTACCACGAAAGCCACTCTGCAGCCTCCTGGGATTAAGAGAGCTGGATTTTGGAAAAGTCACATCGGGCCTTTGTGTTCAGCCTCGTAAGGACAGTGACCTTCGAGAGGAACCTCAGCGCACAAGGGGAAGAACAGAGGCCACCGAGGCCCAGCCCTTCAGGCTGTTTTCCTCGGCCGGTCTATTATTCCCAGACATGTAGGGGTTCTGGATAGCTTTCCTGAAGGGAGAATGTTTAATGGATGTGGTTTCCTTAGAGCCAGTTCCTCTATTTAGTGGGAATGTAATGATGTGTGTTGTTTTTCCTTGATGACACTGTCTGTGATTGCTCATTGTCTCAGAGCAGAGCCCAGTGTGGAGTGTGGAATTCCCGCAAGAGGCGAGAAAGTTAAGATTTGTTGGCCCCTCCTGAAAAGGCAAGCCCGATCGAATTCCCCTGAATTGGAGTTGATTCATCCTAAATTCTAACAAGTCCTTACCTCTAGTTGTAAGGAAGCATTTTTTTTTGAGCTCCCCTTCCCTTTACTTTTCTCACCAGTGTTACCCCCCCCCCCCCCAAAGTAACACCTTCATCTTCCTTCAGGAAGATGATGGGGGACTTTCAGGATTTATGGCTGGCATAACCCTCCTGGAAGGCCCTGGAGAGAGTGACTGAGCTTTGGCGACTGGAGAGGGAAAAAAGAAATCTCTGGTAATGCCGGAGGAAGAAGTGAGAAAGGACTGTGTGAGTAATGTCTTGTTGAAAATGGGAGCTGTGACCTGCCAGGGCCTGTATTGATTGAGGGAAAATTGCCAGTGGGTGGAGGAGGTAGGAGTGGAGGCTGATGGAGATGGGGAGCTGACTTGCAAGCTGAAGACGTGTCACAG
This sequence comes from Ornithorhynchus anatinus, assembly GCF_004115215.2. Classification (NCBI taxonomy): domain Eukaryota; kingdom Metazoa; phylum Chordata; class Mammalia; order Monotremata; family Ornithorhynchidae; genus Ornithorhynchus; species Ornithorhynchus anatinus. Next base: position 48,445,076 of record NC_041732.1, on the reverse strand, counting down.
ATCGGGTTAAGCAATTGGGAAGACTGTCTTCCGCATAGGTGGAGGTGGAGAGTGGGTGTTAACTTTCCTGCCAAAGCTCGTGACTTAGATCAGAAACACAAGGGAGCCTGTTCTTCGTCGTCGTCGTCATCATCATCATCTTCATCATTCACGGTTGTAGTGGTATTTGTTAAGCGCTTACTACGTGCCGAGCGCCGGAATAGATACGAAGCGATCAGGTTGGACCCAGTCCCCATCCCCTCATCAGGCTCACAGTCTAAGTAGGAGAGAGAACAGGTATTTCACCCCCATTTGATACCTGAGGACACTGAGGCCCAGAGAAGTGAAATGACCTCCATAGTATTTAGTATTTATTGAGCGTTTACTATGTGCAGAGCTCTGTACTAAGCTCTTGGAATGTACAATTCGGCAACAGATGCAGACTTGTCTCAGGTCCCACTACAGGCAAGTCGCAGAGTCAGGATTAGCACCCCGCCACATCCCCTGCCTCCCAGGCTCTTCCCATCCGGTGCCTGGATTGATCCTGGAGAAGTAGCGTAGCCCAGTGGCTAGAACCCGGGCCTGGGAGCCAGATCATTGGTCCTAATCCCGGCTCCGCCACACGTCTGCTGCGTGACCTTGGGCAGGCCATTCCTCTTCTCTGGGCCTCAGTTACCTCATCCGTAAAATGAGGGTTGAGACTGTGACCCCACATGTGGGACAGGGACTGTGCCAAACCCGACCTGCTTGTATCCATCCCAGTGCTCAGTACAGTGCCCGGGTAAGCACTTAGAAATGCCATCGTTATCATCTAGGGACCCTGAGGAAGGAGGGCCCTCGGGCGGTGCGGGAGCCCGTCCCTTAAGGGTGGGAGCGTGCCGGCGTTATTTCTCTGAACAACTGTCCCGTTCTCTTCCTTCCAGCAATGATGACGCCCGCCGGGCAGTCGCCGACCGTTGTGACGGGCCAGAGCCGGAGGACCTAACCGCTGGCGAGAAGCTGGCAGCTGGGGGCGGGGAAGAGCCTTGAATCTCGAGGTGGGCAGTTGACTCTAAGATGTCCTTGAGCAGCGGAGCCTCCGGAGGGAAAGGAGTGGACGCCAACCCAGTTGAGACGTACGACAGCGGGGATGAGTGGGACATTGGAGTAGGGAATCTCATCATCGATCTGGACGCCGACCTGGAGAAGGATCAGCAGAAACTGGAGATGTCCGGCTCTAAGGAGGTGGGGCTCCCGGCCCCAAACGCCGTAGCCACGCTGCCGGATAACATTAAGTTTGTGACTCCGGTGCCGGGCCCTCAGGGGAAAGAAGGCAAATCCAAATCCAAGAGGAGTAAGAGCGGCAAGGACAGTGGCAAACCTGCCCCAGGGACTTCCCTGTTCACGCCAAGCGAGGGAGCGGCTAACAAGAAGGAGGCTCAGGGGCGTTCGGACAGCACCAACCCCGGAGGCCTGGTGGCGGCTATCGCCCCCAAGGGCTCAGAGAAGGCCGCCAAGGCCTCCCGCAGTGTGGCCGGCTCCAAGAAGGAGAAGGAGAGCGGCTCGTCCAAGAGCAAGAAAGAGAGGAGCGAGGGAGGCGGGACTGGCTCGGAGAAGGATCCCGGGGTCCTCCAACCCCTGGCTTTGGGAGGACGGGGCGGGCAGTACGATGGGGGGGCAGGAGTGGATTCGGGTGCCGCGGAGCCTCTTGGGAGTATAGCCATCGAACCCGGGGCGGCGCTCAACCCTTTGGGAGTTAAGCCGGAGCCAGAGGAAGGGGACGCCGAGTGCAGCCGCCCGCTGAAGAAAGTCAAGTCGGAAAAGGTAAGGGTCACTCGGACCTGGCCGTCTGCCGCCCGCCACGGTGGTGTTGGACTCGTTTCTAAAGGCCAAGCGTGCCCTCGGGGAGATTGGTGCGTTCACGCACGGGTCGTGACCAGTCCATTGCAAGGCCACAGCAGCTGGGGTTATCTTGGCGTGCGGTCTGGTTCCGAGTTGGGAAGAGAGGCCCCATGGGCTCATTAGTAGCCAGCGTGGACTTTGGAGAGCGGGGTTGGTCTCTCTCGTTCTCTGTCTCTCTCTCTCTCGTTGGAGAGCCCAGGAGAGCTGGGTGGTTTTAAGAATGGACCATGCTGGCTAGGAAGCCCGTTCTGTCCTGGGGCCGAGCCCTTCCCGTTGCCATGCTGGAAGCGACTCCGCTCTGAAGCCCACACGGTTTCCTTGGCCCTTGGGAGGTTTGAAAAGGCCAGAGTGGAAGTCGGGCTCAGTTCACGCTCTGTGGAGCGTACGGGCAGAGAATAGAAGGAACCTTCTCTTGGGGGTGAGTAGGGCCTCCAGGCTGCTAGGGGAACCCGGTGCGGCAAGAACAGGTCAGCCCATCGGTGTTATTTATTGAGCGTTGCCTGTACTGAGCACTTGGGAGAGCACGGTACAATAGAGTTGGTAGACACGATCGCCGAAAAGGTACAGGTGCACGGGCATTCGAAGAAGCAGAAGGGAGAATGAGTGGGGGAAATGAGGGCTAGGTCGAGCCAGGCCTCTCGGAGGAGATGGGATTTTAAGCAGAAGTAGATCCCAAAGATAACTCCGAGCATGTCCGTAGTTATGCCCAGGGTAACCCTAGCAAGACCGGGGTGAAGCAGAAGACAGATGAGATCCGTCGAGGCTCAGTGGAAAGAGCCCGGGCTTGGGAGTCGGAGGACGTGGGTTCTAATCCCGCCTCCGCCACTTACCTGCTGTATGACCTTGGGCAAGTCACTTAACTTCTCTGGGCCTCAGTTACCTCATCAGTAAAATGGAGATTAAAAGTGTGAGCCCCACGTGGTACAACCTGATTACCCTGTATCTACCCCAGTGCTTAGAACAGTGCTTGGCACATAGTAAGTGCTTGAATACCATTATTATTGTTATTATTAATTATGACGTGGGGATAGGGTGTCAGGGAGAGGCTTCTGGTTCCTGGTGACGGCGTCTCCTCTCTGGGCCTCTGGTAGTCTGTTTGTTCTCCCAGGAGGATGGAGGACGGGTAGCGACCTGGTTTTCAGGGAGAGGAGCCTACCTCAAGAATCGGGAGGGTGCTGTCCTTTGGGAGACAGGACCCGTTTTCTTCAGCAGGAGCCACGGTCTCCCGGTGGGTGGGAGTCCGAAGTCGGGGTCAGGCTGCTGTCGCCGCGGGCCTTAGGCCGCCGTAAGCTTCTGCTGCTTCCGATTCCTGCAGAGAGGCTCAACGGGCCGAATGGCCGGCCGCGCCGTCCCGTTGGCAGGCGGCTCTCTGGGCCGGGCCGCCCCCTGCCCTGCTCATCCTTTGCTCTCAGCCGATCCCAGCAGATGTTGTATAAATCGATTACTCTGCAATTACATCAGCCGCAGCAGAGAATACCGATTTCAACACATAAATGTTAATAGACTGGGTGTATGGGTCTGGGTAACGGGACCCCTCGCCACCTGAGGTGTGGTGGGCGCCGGCTCCTCTCTGCTGTGGGTCCGTCGGTCTCCGCCTCCGGGACGTCAGTGCAGCTCTCAGCATCCGGGCTTCCTTCGGAGTGTCGTCGGGGTCCTCCGTTATTAACTAGCTCGTTTCCCCTCTTTGACGGCAGCTGCCGCGGGGCCCCGCCTGCATTTGGGTGGCAGATGCTCCGCGGCCCACTTCAGCGGGAGAGGATTCCAGCTGGGCGTTGGCCCTGCTCCCCCCTGGCCCCGGAGGCTGTGCTCTGCCATGTCTCCCGGGGTGGGGGGCAGCTCGGTTTTGCCGTCGCTACCAGGTTTGAGGAGAGGAGAGGATGTTTGTTCTTAGCCCAAACCCACCTTTCTGCTCCTGGCATCTTGCTTTGCTGGGAATGTGGCCTCTCAAGGCATCTCACCGCACACATTCCACATTGGTGAGCGAAGCTGGCGAGAGCTGCGGAGGCCACGTCTCACCCCTGGGACCGCAGGTCAGCTCCAAGAAGCCGCTTTGACTCGGAACAGCAGCTGACCCTCTATCCCAGGAGCCCCGACGGCAGCGTCCGGGTGGCCGAGAGGTTTGGGCTTCCATCTCTGTACATCTGCGAGCGCTTGGTCAGGGAGAGACCAGTAGAACCCGCTGCGGGTAGTCGTGCTTGGACCGGCCGGGAGACTCCTCCGTGCGGGGCAGAACGCAGCGGCGCATTCAGTTGATGACGTGCCTCAGTGCCAGGAAGGTTTGGCTTTCACTAATGCCGCCCGGGTTGAAAGCCCCTATTGCCTTGGGTGCCTGGGAGGATTGACAGGGCGGGTGGGGAGAAGGTTAAAACGAGGCAGCAGTTCCTGGCAGAAGGATGGGGTTGCTGGAAAGAACTACAGAGACGGAGGGTTTGCCTCACGGTGTGGCGCCATCAGCAGCAACCCCCCTCTTGGTCTTCCCGCCCCCCTTTTCCCCCGGCTGAAATGTGTGAAGCTGCCGCTCCCAGAACTTCAGGCCTTGGAGTTGGACGGCCATTTGAATAAGCCTCTGAAAGTTGCGGTGGAGATGAACACGTAAAAATGAAGCTGACCAAGAATGGGGAGCGAGAACATCAGTAACAGTGGGTAAGGAGAGCAGAACTGGAGCATGAAGAAAACAAAGGGTTGGATGCAGTTAATGGAGGGAAGAAGAGGTGGCTTGGGTGGCCTGCCGTGAGTGGTGAAGTTGGGGGGATGGGGGGCTCCCTCCAAATGGCAGTTCACTGAGGAAGTCCCAGAAGCATGGCATGTCAATCCCCTCACCCTCATTAAGACCGTCAGGGACGTGCTAGCCTAGCCACTTCTGCCCTCTTGCAATGTTCAGGCAGCAGATTTATCTCTGAGGAGAATTTATTTTGAATCCCTGATCTCTGATCAGATTGGATCCTGCGAACTGGCAGCTTCCATCTGCGTTATTAAGGAGAGAACGCAAAGGGCTTGCTTAGCAGAATGACAGCGTCGGCCCGAAGCCTTCTGGTTGATTTGGGGGTATGGAGGGAAGAGCGATGATTTTGGGAGCCAGAGGGCGGGATAGGAGGTTTTGTAACTCTGCTTCTGATTAACTCGGTGTGGTCCAACCCCAGCCAGGCGTAAGGGTCGCAGGCCGTCGAGCGTGTTCATTTTGCTGGCCTTCCAACATCCACCGTTCCAACCCGCACACACACAAACACACGCACCCCCCCTTCCCCCCCGTTTTTCCTAAACCCACATCTCTTTGTTGCTACTTGTGTCCACCGCTTGTGCACACTTGGCCCTCTTTTCAGAAGGGTGTACCCACCACTCTGGAAACACCCAGGAGAGGAGATGATGATGTAATTGCAGAGTAATCGATTTATACAACATCTGCTGGGATCGGCTATCAAGCACAGAGGACCACCGTGCCAGCAAGAGGAAGGTGAAGTGGACAGAAGCTGTGTCCCAGTCCCTTCCTTGCCTCCGGCCTCCTTGCCACGGAGCCCTTCCGCGCTCTCAAGCTTGGATTCCATGGTCGTAGCCGAGGCCTTTGAGCCGATCGTTTGGGACCTGGCTGTTAGGTGCTTCTGTTGGGATGGGTACCGTACGCAGGCTATGAGGGAAGAAGTTTTTTGCCCAGAATTTCCTTTCGAAGACTGTTGGAAAATGGGGAGTGTTGGTAATCGCATGCATTGTAGCAGTGCAGACGTGTTCCTAGCCATGGTCCCCCTGGGCAGGGTCTCTTGTGGTTTTCCTCTCCTTAGGCAGACGCCCCCCAACTGGGGGATGGTGTTAAGAACGGTCAAATTGGGTTTTCAGCCGTTGCAGCTGGCTCTGTCACCAAGCCTCTCGCTTCCTCCATGCTCGCCCAGGATAGCGAGGAAGGTAACATTAAGGAATAAACAGGACAGAGCCTTCCGGCTCCTGCCCGCTGCCTTGGCTTGGGTATGATGGATAGGTTGTTTGGTCGCGACTGGGGTGTCTGTCTGGTTGCCCGCTCACTGTGCTACCCCCACCGCTCCGACAAGCCAAAAAAAAAAGGGGGATGTGTACAAACTACAGGCAGCGGTGATCTATCTGCTACCGGCTTTTTCAAGGACTCATGGCTGGGAGGTTTCAGTGATGGAAGGAGAGGGGGAAAAAGAGTGGCTTCTGGTTGGTAGCCAGATGGTTTCTGGAGGTGGCCTAGTGGATAGAGCACGGGCCTGGGAGGCAGAAGGTCACGGTTTCTAATCCTGACTCCTCCACTCATCTGTTGTGTGACCTTGGGTAAGCGCTTAACAAATACCAACATTATTATTACTCACTTCTCTGCACTTCACTCACCTCATTTGTAAAATGAGCCCCATGGGGGACGGGGATTACAGCCAACCTGATAAACTTGTGCCTTCCCTTGTGGTCAGTACAGTGACTGGCACATAGTAAGCGCTCAACAAATACCACAGTTATGAACAGAGGTGGGTGGGCCTGGGGGGGAAGAGAAGGGAGAGTGGCAAGTGGATTAGAGAAGGTGGGGTGGTAGTGAGGAGCAGCCACAGGCAGTGGAGAGACTGGGCAGGGGTTTAAAGGGTGGGGCTGGGGACTGTATCCCCCTCCCCCCCACCAGCCGACACCCATTTGGGCGGAGATGACGCCACCAAAAGTGCTAAAACAGGCCCCCCCACCGCCCCAGCCTGCTCTGCTACTGCTAAATAATTTAAGCGTTTGTCTGCAGGCCACCTAGCAAGTGAAGAAGAGCTGTAGGTTTCTTGTGAATCACACTGTGGCCACACCTGGCCTATAAGGGGGTCTCAAGGCTTTCAGGGAAAATAAGGCAGTATTTGTACTGTACTCTTCCAAATGCTTAATTCAGTGCTCCACACAGAGTAAGGGACTCAATAAAGACCATTGATTGATTTTTTTCCCTAATAATTGTTTTACTCAAGTGAGTTGGGGACACAGTGTGCCCTAGAGTTGCTTTTCCAGTTATTGCCACCTACTTCCTGCTGGGTTGGACCGCTTCATTCTTTAGCAAACCCTTTGCCAATTTAGGGTACAGAATGAAGCTGAAGGTACTTTTTTATTGTATTTAAGTGTTTACTGTGTGCCAGGCACCGTTCTAAGCTCTGGGGTAGGTACAAGATAATCAGGTGGACACGGTCCCTGTCCCACATGAGGCTCACAATCGTAATCCCCATTTTACAGATGAGGGGACTGAGGCAGAAAGAAGTTGTGCCTGACCCAAGGCACACAATGGGCAAGCGGCAGAGCCGAAATTAGAACCCAGGTCCTTCTGACTTTGAGGTCTGTGTGCTCTATCGCCTGGGCTGCGCTGCTTCTATTTCGTCTTCTGACTCCTCAGCATCACTCCCTTTTTTTTACTTTGGTCCTATTCCTTTGCTTTGGCTCCCAAATCCCAGTTCCATCATTAAAGCTGAGCCCTCCTTACCCTTCCCCTACAGCCACGCCTTACCCTAATCGCACCCCACCCCCATTATTTTCGCTCAGCTGTTGATGGCAAGGCAGGTAACACCAGCCAAATGCCCTCGGAGCATTTTCCACTTTGCAGAGAGCCTCTAATCCCTGTGGGGAGTGAATCATGTTCCCTGTGGGGCATCTGCAGGCAAAGCTCTTCCCCTCCCCGCTCCCCCGGCCAAGGGCTTAGTACAGCAGTCTGCACACAGGTGCTCAATAAAGGCTATTGAGGATGGGCTGCTCTGTCATCCTTCCGTTGTGCTTCCTCCTAGGCCCGTATCTGGTTGAATGCTCAATGGCGCTGGCGGCCTCCTCCGGAAAAATGGGCAGAAAACCCACGTAGCTCACAGGTGCTTTGGCTTGCTTTCTCATTTCCAGAGGGATCTTCCCCTTTGGGTGTTTTTTTCTAAATTAGGTGGGGTTGTTTGCACAGAACAACCATTTGCATCTGGCTCAGAGCAGAGCACTGTATTTGCATATGGAAAGGGAAAATGAACTGAAAAAGCCAACTGCTAACTGGTGTAGTGCTGAGGATCTTTGTGATGTGGTACTGATACTCAGGCTGACTGTTGAAACGGGCTGTTGGGTCTTTTCCAGTTTTCCTTCTTTGTTGGCCTCCCCCACCTCCCCGCAAGGGTAACCGGGGAGTAGATGAGGAGTTCTTGTGCTTATCCTTGATAGGCAAGGAGTCTGGTGGGTTCTGTCCCCGAATGTGGTGAAGAGAGATAGGTACTGAGAGTGTACTGCTGAAAAAGCCCGAGTGTCTTATGTTTTCTATAACTGCGTGGAGATGGGTACATTAGTTCCCCATGAAAAGAGTCGAAAGCAAGCTCAGGAAGTGTCTTCAGAGACTTGCCGCAGTTTCTGTGGGGTTAAACCTGTGGCTGGTTTCAGTTAAGGGGCCATCAATAAGCAGGGTGTGAAAGAGCTGGGTAAAAATGGCAAGGCCGTGGCATCCCCCTCCACACACACACATTCTTGGGGACAACCCTAAGTCCGAGCCGAGGGGGCGATCCTCTCTTTATTATGGACGATGCCATTTGGGGAATAAGAACTTTCCTCTCCTGGCTTCATCCACAGGGGTCCGCGTTTTCGGATTCAGGGTGGTAGGTAACGTACTCAGCTGAGCTGTGGCGGTTGCTGGCTTTTCTGAGCTTTGCTCTCTGTGGTTTTCAGTCTTCGAGCCATGCTTGAGTAACCCGCCTCCAGAGCTGCTGACAGGACTGCGTTCAGAGGCCTTGGAAATTACACTGTTCATTTCCTTATCATCCCCTGACCTGCAGTGCAGAGCCTTCTGGTGCAGGAACAAGGCAGGAAAAAAAACCAGACGGCTCCCAGCCAGCATGTGTCAAGAGCTACAAAGGAGGAAATTGGACTTGCTCACTTAAAAACCATGGGGTTGGTCTTTGATTTTTGGCTCCTGCCGAGAGTTATTTGTGTGTGTGTGTGTGTGTGTGTGTGTGTGTTTCAATGTATGTGTGCATAAAATCAGCCTATGCATCACAGAGCTCCAGAGGAGGAGCATCTGAGAGTAGAAAGCAAGGAAGATTGCTTTCCTTTCCAGTTAATTTCCCAGTTGGGCCATTGGGACTGGTCTGACGGTATGAGCATCGGGAAGGTGCCAACCCACATTAATATTTTTAAATGTATTTCTCCCAGCGCAGCTTAGCTTGGATCGAGAGCCCCCGTCCGAGCGGGAAACTTCCCGTGGCGACTGGGATGGCAGTTCACAAACCCTGTCCCAGAAGGTCCTTTACCGCCTGACTGACACGGTGACATGGAGGAGTAGAGCCACTGAGAAATGTGGAGAGGATGGGTCAGCATTCGCTAAGTGGGTGAGGTGTTGGAGCCAGTTAATATTCCCGAGGCAGGTCTGGTTCTGTCCAAATCCTTTGGGTTTAGGACTGACCAAGCCTTGAGGACCCCAGGGAGACAAGCTTTATTCTGGACCCTTCCGAGATCTAGAATCCAGGTCCACTGAGAAAATAGCTGTCCTGTTTGGTTGTCTGTAGTCTACTCCTTGATAGGGTAGCATAATTTTATGGGGATGAAGGGGAGGGTGTGTGGAAAAGAGAAAGAATAATAATAAAAACCCAGTCAGAAATCTTTTTGTAGCTCCTCCTCTCTAGGACAGTCATGTCCCGGCCTAAGTTTTGAGCTGTGATATCTTCGGGTTCTCTGTGTTCTGTTTTGTGACTTTTGCGGGGAGAATGGTGTTTCCCAGGCTACTGCTGGCTAGAACTTGCTCCACCTCTTGTGCCTACTTTGGTGACTGACTCTTCATAGGTCCAGGCCTGATCCCCACCCCTAAACTTGACCGACCCTTCCCCCCCTCCCCTCCCAATAAATTATTTTTTATGTACACCTCGTTCCCCCGTGTTCTCTTCCTCTGAATTGAAGTCAATTAGGGCATTTATGAGTGCTTACTGAGTGCAGCGTACTATACTGAGAGCTTAAGAAAGTGTATAGAGTCAATCCATGGCATTTTTTTGAATGCTTACTGTGTGCAGAGCACACTGTACTAAATACTTGCTAGAGTACCGTGCAACAGAATTGGTAGCCATGTTATGCTTGTCCTTTGTATTTGAAGAAGTTGCCACTGATGATGAAATTCACTTGTGGTGCTGGTGTGACTAAAGTTTGGGAGAATAAGTGTGAAGCAAAACACGGGTTCCCTCCCCTCAAGGAGTTTACAACCAATGAAGGAGTTGTGTGAAAGAGATTGGGTGAAGAAACTGATTAAAAGCTTGAAAGTACAACTGAAAGTACAATTGAAGTGCTGGAGTTTGGGGAGTAATTAAACTGTAAGCCCCTCAGTGGGCAGGGATTGTCTCTATCTGTTGTCGAATTGTACATTTCAAGCGCTTAGTACAGTGCTCTGCACATCGTAAATGCTCAATAACTACTATTGAATGAATGAATAAATGCTAAGGGTGGTTGTTGGGTTGTCACGACTTAGGTATGGATATGTTTAAATGAATCTCCTGAATGGTTGTTTTAAAATGGTATATGTTAAGTCCTTAATATGTGCCAGGCATTGTACTAAGCGCTGGGATCAATACAAGATAACTGGGTTGGACACGGTCCCTGTCCCACACGGGGCTCTTATTCTTAATCCCCATTTTACTGAAGCACAGAGAAGTTAAAGTGACTTGCCCACGGCTACACACAGCGGTCAACGGGCAGAACCGGGATAAGAACCCAGGTCCTTCTGACTCCAAGGCCCATGCTCAATCCACTAGGCCATGCTGCTTCTCAGTGCTTAGTGCCATGCTCAGCACACGGTAAACTCTCAGCAAATACCAGCGATTGATCTGCTGAGCTTTTCCATCTAATCTAGAAAATAATTTCTCTAAGCTAAAACCCTGGAAGGGAACATCGGTTCTTCCTCTAGACCGTAAGCTTGTTCTGGGCAGGGAGCATGTCTACCAACTCTTACATTGTCCTCTGCCAAGCACTCAGTACAGTATCCTGCACCCTGTAAGCACTCAGTAAGTGTGACTGATTGATTCTGCAGTAGGAGCACCTCTTCCATTTAGGAGGAAAAGTTGATAGGCACAGAGAAGGGAAGAGATCATGTCCTCTATTTCCTTTTAAGTACCAAGTACAGGGTTCTGTGTTTCATAGGTGGTTTATGGATGTTGATGATTCATTCAACTGTATTTATTCATTCGTATTTATTGAGCACCTACTGCATTCAGAGCACTGTACTAAGCGCTTGGAAAGTACAATTCAGCAATAGAGACAGACAATCCCTGCCTACAGTCTAGAGCCCCGGTCTCGTCTATCTTGCCACCGACCCATTTCCTCTTCTTATTGGGAACACCCTCCCCCTCCACATATACCAGACCACCCCTGTCTCCACCTTCAAAGCATTATTAAGGTCCTATCTCCTCCAAGAGGTCTTCCCAGATTAAGCCCTTTTTTCTTCCGCTTGCTGTCCTTTCTGCATTATCTTTGCACTTGGATCTGTGTCCTTGGACAATTGATTTTCGCCCCACCCCCAACCTGGCAGGACTTCAGTGCATATATTTATATATTATAATTTATTTAATCATATTAATGTCTGTGTCCCCATCTAGACTATAAACTTGTTATGGGCTGGGAACGCGCCTGCTAATTCCTATTGCATCATTTGCTCCGATGCATTTATTCATTCGTTCGTTCTATAGTATTTATTGAGTGCTTACTATGTGCAGAGCACTGTACTAAGCACTTGGAATGTACAATTTGGCAACAGATTGAGCCAATCCCTTCCCAATGACGGGCTTACAGTCTAAGAGTGGGAGACAGATGGACAAAAACAAGACCGTGCATATGCTCTGGCACATAATAAGCACTCAATAAATACCACTGACTGACTAAATACCATTGGATGATTGATTGATACCAATTCGTGGAGCTTCCACGATTTTCAGGGAACAAAGACCCAATTGTGAACCTGGTTGTTTTCAACTAAAGGCTTGTGGAGGCTTCCCTCAACCTTCTCTGCTGTTTCTTGCCCCCCTTGGTCATTAGCCTGCGATGTCATGATAGCCCAGACTCTGGGATTGTAATCCTGTCTCTGGGACTACTTTCAGTCGATCCCTCAGTCTGAAGATTTCTTGCAAACTGATGCTTGATTTCCACTGGGAATGGAAATTGTATTCTGTAAGCTAATACCGCTCTCAGAAGCCAGATACAGTAGTTGGCTAGTGGAAGGAGTGTGGGCCTGGAAGTCAGGGGACCTGGGTTGTAATCCCAGCTCTTCATCTTGTGTGAACATGGGCAGGTAATTTAACGTCTTTGTGCCTCAGTTTCCTCACCTATAAAATGGGGATTAAATGCCTGTTTTACCTCCCCCTTACATTGAGAGCCCCATGTGGGATAGGGATGGTATATGACCTGATTTTCTTGTGGCTATCCCAGTGCTTAATATAGTTCTTGGCACATAGTAAGGGCCAAACAGATAGTATGATTATGCTCACTAATTTTCATTTTCTGCATGGTGTCTCAGCCTCCAGAAAGCAGGGTTGAATTACTATAGAGACCATTCTCTCATTGGGCCTGGTGACTTGTGGGTTAGGCTTTGTGTGCTTCTTGTACTTTTCTAGAGGGGCTGGGTGATGTCACCCCCGTATCATCCTCCTCCAGATGATTTGGCATTGCTCTGTGGAAAGAGCCTGGGGTTGGGAGTCAGAGGTCATGGGTTCAAATCCCGGATCTGCCACTTGTCAGCTCTGTGACGGTGGGCAAGTCGCTTAACTCCTCTGTACCTCAGTTACCTCTTCTGTAAAATGGGGATTAACTGTGAGTCTCATGTGGGACAACCTGATGACCCTGTATCTACCCCAGCACAGAGAACAGTGCTCGGCACATAGTAAGCGCTTAACAAATACCACCATTATTATTATTATGATTCACCTGGGGAAGTTGTGCTCCGTAGCCTAGCCTGCTGGGGCTTTGTCTGGCCTTCCCAGTGGAGGTGGTCTAATCTGGCTGGGGTGCCCCCGTTAGAGCTGCTAAAGCACGGGGTTGGTTCCTGGCAGCTGGGCCCTATCATCACCGTCTGCACTGTCCCATCAGCCTCGGTTGCACGTTCTGGAATAGGGAGGAGCTCTGAGCTGGACTTTCAAGCTTTCTCATCCCAGGTCTCTCTGACAAGACCCGAGAAGCTTCCACTCAGGCCCAAAAGGCCCAAATGAAAGCTTTTGTGCCGTTTCATTCTTTGAAACCTGCCTCCTCCCAGTCGTCCTTCCCCGTTTTTGCCCCGGTGCTCACAATGAAAAATTGGCACCTATGTCCATCGTCTCCCCTGTATTGCAGGGTGGAGATTCTTCCCCAGATTTACCAGATTTTCCATTTCTAATTCTCGGACCCAAACATTTGAATTACACCTATTTAAATAATGTTAGAGTATAACTCCAAGATGAAAAAACTTATGTAAATGATCGTATTTTTGCCAAAAATGTGGTCCCAGATCTACCGATGCACTCACCTTTCTTAGCTTTTATGACCTCTTCCAACAATAAGGCCCTTTGGCTTGTAGAAAAGGAGACTTGTTTAGAGGCTAAAGAGCTCCCTGGTTGTAGAGCTGTAGATGTAAGGCCCAGACTAGCGCTCGCACTCTCTCTCTCTCTCTCTCACTCTCACTCACACACACACACACACATACACACACACACACAAACTAAATAAATAAAATCTGGCTCCCACCGATCCTAGCCATGCCATGGTTGAGAGACACCTTAGAAGTTCGATAGCTCTAGGAACTCCCAAGCTGTGAAGTGTAATTCAGACTGGAAAGCAGAGCTGACTAAACAGATTTTTCCTCACCATTAATGAGAATTTGGCCAATCCCAAGTCACCAGATCCTTCAGACACAAATCTTGGAACCCTAGTATCCGGGAAAAGTAGTATAAGGAGATAGTAGAGCGCCCTTGGGATTTCAGTCCCAGTCAGGGCAAGGGATGAGTTGGGGCTTGGAAATGCTTTCATTTTTTTAGGTTTTGCTTCGAACCCTAGGGCAACGCGAATTTTTGGTGTGCTGATCTTGGCAAGTAGAAAGTTAAGGGATAAACTGATTGTAGAGACCCCTATAGTTTTTAAGCATGATGAGCTGTGTCTGGACTTCATTTTGCTGGAGGGTTGGAGCCCTGATGCAGGGATTTGGTTCTGGGCGACTCGCCCCAAAGTCACAACTGATGCGCCTAGTGGGCATTTTGCTCCCTCCCTTCGCAGACCCTTTAGGATCTGGGTCTGAAAGGGAGATGTCTTGTCAAAGAGCTAAGTAAAAGTGACCCTGAGATTGGGTGGCTGCCAGCCCAGCAGCACAGAGAGAAAAGCCTCACTTGTGTCTCAGTTTGAAAGCTCTCGGCAGGGGGTCAAGCTCCCAGGAAGGGGAATGCCAAACACGGGATTGGCAGATTTCTTCAGAAGCCTTCACCTTGTATAGCTCAGAGCCCACAAAAGAAGGGATTGCTTTTTTTCCCCTCCTGTGCATGGAGACTTTCCCTCCCATCCCTCTTGGCCTCTTATTTTCCCTATTCACTTGGTTTCATGCTGAGCTTTGTCAGCAGCAAGGATCACAATAGGACCTTGTGTTTTCCTAGCCTGATTTCCTCTTATTGACTTCTGAAGATAAGACTTCCCAGCGGGGAAAATGACAGTACATTTGAGGGGAGGACATCCAGTGGTGGAAGTAAACTGGGATGTGCCCGAGAGGGGTTCTGGGGTGGGGCGGGGGGACAAAGTAGACCTAGAATACATCTTCTGGTATGAGTGATTTGGAAGTGCCGAGCTTCACGTCGTCACAGCTGTAGCTGACTTCACACTGAGCCGGAGAGGAGTGAGAAGCAGAGGCACAGTGTTCCGGGCTGTCTGTTCCCTCAGATCTGGTTGGGGGTGGTGCACTGGTCCAAGCGGTCGGTCTGCACCCCTAGGCGTTCCGGTGGGAAGGCGGGCGTTGCCTGTGGAGACATGGGGTGGAGATGATGATGTTTGAGGAAAATGGGGTTGTGTTGTGTGGCGCCTCACGGGCACAGTCTCATTCAACTCAGCCCCTCAGCAAGCTCCCTGTTGCCTGCCCAGCTCCCCAGCCGCTCTAAAATGGAGCCCATTGCCGCCGCCCCGACCTTGCCCCAAGCCCGGTGGCTGTGCTCTTTCTGGGGTGAAGGTGACGGTGCCCTGCTCGCTCCCTTCCACCCACCGCAACTGGACTTGGAGGCCAGGAGTGGAGAGGCCCTGGGAGGAAGAGAGCTCCAGGGAGGAGGAAATGGAGGTGCTGAGGTCTGAGGGGGAAGGGCCAGCTCAGCTGTAGCCCTTGTGGGATCCAAACTCCCACATCGGTGTAGTGGGGAGAGGGAGAGAGGGGTAGGGATTCCTTCTGGGGGATTTCTGCCCCCTGCCCCGCAGATGGCAGATGTGTAGGCACCAGCCACGGCCTCTCTCCCGTTTTAATTTTTGTCCCTCCATTAGTTCAGCCTGGCCCATGATGACATCGTGTTCTGTCGGGAGTCCAGCATAGCGTGTGTAATGTCATGGGCCTAGAGGCCAAATTCTCTTTACTTTCACTCCTGAGAACAGGTTTGCTGCCTGGAACAGAATTGGATTGAGAGTAGAGAAGCTTAGCAGTGGGAGAACTAGCTTCTCTTTTCCAGTTTTCCTGGATGTTTCCATATGTTTTCTATTAAGACCTCGTTCATGACTAATCAAAAATCCCAAACATCTCCCCTTTCAAAATATTATTCCTCGATATAAGGACACAGAGACTGGGCTTTATCCCTCTGCTGCAGATTGTGGCTGAAATGTCATACTAATTAATCAGTCAGTGGTTTTTTTTGAGTACTTCGTGCAGAGCACTGTACTAAGCGATTGGGAGAGTACAATACAATAGAATTGGTATTCACAATTCCTGCCCCTTGGGAGTTTATACTGTAGAGGAGGAGCTAGACATTCAAATAAATAGCTTGGGGAAATGGGAGAGAATAAAGATATTACATAAGTGTATGGGTTAACATCAAGGGCTTAAGGGTTACCCATTGAAGCGTGGCTCAGTGGAAAGAGCCCGGGCTTGGGAGTCAGAGGTCATGGGTTCTAATCCCTGCTTTGCTGCTTGCCAGCTGTGTGACTTTGGGCAAATCACTTCAGTTCTCTATGCCTCAGTTCCCTCATCTGTAAAATGGGGATGAAAACTGTGAGCCCCACGTGGGACAACCTGATCACCTCGTATCCTCCCCATCACTTAGAACAGTGCTTTGCACATAGTAAGCGCTTAACAAATACCACCATTATTATTATTATTATCCAAATGCATAGGTGACCCAGAAAGGGAGGTGAGTAGGGGGAAAATGAGGACTTAGTCAGGGAAGGCCTCTTGGAGGAGTTGGGATTTTAGGAGGGCTCTGAAGATAGGGAGAGCAGTGGTCTGTTGGATATGAAGGGAGAGGGCATTCCAGGGCAGAGGCAGAATGTGGGTGAGAGGTCGGTGGTGAGATAGACGAGATCGAGGTACAGTGAGTAGGTTGGCGTTAGAGGAGTGAAGCGTGCGGGCCGGGCTGTAGTAAGAGATAGTGAGCTTAGGTAGGAGGGAGCGAGCTGATGACTGAAGTGCCTTGATGCTGATTGGATCTGTAGCCATTGGTTGGCAATGGATAGTAATAATAATAATAATAATAATAATGTTGGTATTTGTTAAGCGCTTATTATGTGCAGAACACTGTTCTAAGCGCTGGTGTAGTTACAGGGTAATCAGATTGTCCCACATGAGGCTCACAGTCTTAATCCCCATTTTACAGATGAGGTAACTGAGGCACAGAGAAGTGAAGTGACTTGCCCACAGTCACACAGCTAAGTGGGAGAGCTGGGATTCCAACCCATGACCTCTGACTCCCAAGCCCGGGCTCTTTCCACTGAGCCACGCTGTTTCCCCATTGGATATTTTTGAGGAGTGAGGAGACCCTGACTGAATTTTGTTTTAGAAAAATGATCCCGGCAGCAGAGTGAAGTTAGGACTGGAGTGGGGACAGACAGGATGCAGGGAGATGGGTGAGGAAACTGATGCAAGTTGGGATAGGATACCTGCTTGGGTCACTGTGATAGTGTTTTGGCTGAAGAGGAAAGGACAGATTCCAGATATTTTTTTTAAATGGTATTTTTTAAGCACTTATTATGCACCAGGTACTGACCTAAGCGCTGGGGTAGATACAAGTTAATCAGTTTGGACCCAATCCATGACCCACATGAGGCTCACAGTAGTAATTTCCATTTTGCAGATAAGGGAACTGAGGCACTGAGAAGCTAAGTGACTTGCCCAAGTTCACACAGCTGATGTGATGGAGTCAGAATTAGAACCCAGGTCCCTCCGACTCCCAGGCCTGTAGACCACACTGCTTCAAAGGTGCTGTGAAGGTAGAATCAAGAAGATCTGGTGTCAGACGAATATGCCTGAATATGTTTATAATTTGGAGTAAGCAGCTTGACCTAATAGAACATGGACCTGGGAGTCAGGGGACCTGGACTCTAATCCTGGTTCTGCCTTGTCTGCTGTGGAACCACGAGCAGGTCACTTCTTTGTACTTCAGTTTCCTTACCTGTAAAATGGAGATTAAATCCTACTCCTTCCCGCTCAGACTGCAAGCCCCATGTGGGACAGGACTCTGTCCAACCTGATTATCTCGTATCTACCCCAGTGCTTAGTAGTAAGGCACATGGTAAGCGAGGCACATAGTAAGCGCTTAACAAATTCCACAATTATTATTATTCCTGTTGTTATTATTTGTTAAACATCTACGATATGCCAGTCACGGTACCAAGCGCTGGGGTAAATACGAGATAATCAGGTTGGACTGTGTCCACGTGAGGCGCACAGCTTTAATCTCCATTTTACAGATGACGTAACTGAGGCATAGAGAGGTTAAGTGACTGGCCCAAGGTCATCCAGCAGGAAGGTGGCGGAGGCAGGATTAGAACCGAGGTCCTATGATTCCTAGGCCTGTGCTCTCTCCACTAGGCCACACTGCTGCTTTAAACCAGCAGAGAGATGTATATCCACAGCAGTGTGCCTGGGTAGATTTGGAACAAGCTATACTCACCATGCCCCCCAGCCCCTTGAACAACCTCCCTCCTTTCCAACACTTTGAAGGACTAAGAACTAATCCACACACCCATCAACAAGATTTTGAGAAATCCTAACTTTGGTACAGATTTCCCTCCGGGGTGTGTTGGATGGTTTTAACTCGCTTGATGCTAAAATTAATCCTAGCTGCTAGTTCAGACCTCATATGGACCTGGCCTCACTGAAAGCTGAACTGGAAGGAGGGTAACTGACTCATCATGTGCCTATCAAAAGAGAAGCCTCGGAGGAGGAGTGTGGCCCGGTGGCAGAAACTCCCAGTGGCCCAGCAGTCAGAAGGACCTGGGTTCTAATCCCGACTTTGCCATGTCTGCCGGGTAACCTTGGATAAATCATTAAACTTTTTTGTGCCTCAGTTTCACCAACTGTAAAATGGGGATTTCAGTACCTGTCCTCCCTCCTCCCCTGTGAGCCCCGAGTGGAACAGGGATGTGTGTGACGTGATTAACTTGTATCTGCCCCGGCACTTAGAACGGTGCTTGACACTTAGTAAATGCTTAACAAATACCATTAAAAAAGGAAAAAGTCCTACACTGTCCCAAGTTCTGTCTTATAATAATGATAATAATGATATTTGTTAAGCTTTTACTGTGTGGCATCCCTCCAGACTGTGAGCTCGTTGTGGGCAGGAGTGTGTCTGTTGTTATTTTGTACTCTCCCAAGCGCTTAGTACAGTGCTTTGCACACAGTAAGCACTCAATAAATACGAATGATTTAAAAAAAAAAAGCCTCCAGAGGGGCTGGTTGTCTCCAGAGTGCTTTGAGATCCTCTGAAGGGCCTGTAAAAATGCCATGTCAGATTCCGATATACGGTGTCATTTGTTACGGAAGGACAGGCTGGCAGTTTTAAAAGAAAATTAACCCCTTTCCCCCTCACGCCCCCTCACCGCGACCCCACTTGCTCACTCCTGGAATGAGTGGGATGCCTTGGGTCGGATACAGGAGTGATTTGCTCTCCGTCTACCTCAGCCTTTAGATGGGGCGTGGCAGCACCAGCCCCTGGGTTTTCCCAAGCTGGTGAGATCTCTTTGAGTCTGTTCAGAAGCCCCACCCCATCCCTCCCTGGCACAGCTGTTTCTCTTCGGGAGCGAAAGGCCGCCACGCTCTTCCGCTGGGGACCCTGAGTCCTGTCGCCTTTTAGAGGTAAAAACAAAACAAAAAAAAGCCCCCGATATTCCGGGCACTGACTTGGGGGGAGCACTGAGAATGCCTGGCCCGCAGTTCTGATGAAGAGAAATTGACCCTCAGCCAGAAAAGGGGCTTGCGAATAGCCAGAATCGGGCTGTGCCGCCGTGCTCGTGTCCGGAGGGACTTGCCAGATGCCCTTCCCCGAATCTCGGCTGCAGTCAGTGACTTAGAAGAAACCCATATGGGGGTGGGAATTTCAGTCTAGAAAAATTCCCGTAAGAGGTTTCAGAAACTCCTTTTAGGCTCAAGGATGAAAGCATTTTAACTCTTCAAGGAAATGGGTGCTTGCCCCTGCAAGTCATTAGCTCTCCTGCAGCACTAAAGGAGGTGATATTCTGAGGTTAGTTTTCCAAGTCCCTGCACCTCGGGGGCCCTGGTCATACCTCTGGGCCTCTTTCCCAGGGACCATGGAGGCAGAGGGAGCATTTCCCTCCACCCCTCCCTCCTTTTTTTTTTTCTTTTTTCTCCTTACTGTGAAGCCCGTCAGACTTGCCTGGCCTTGTGAGGTTGGGAGGAGAGAGCAGCAGCATGTGCTGGCTTTGGGTCTTCCAGGGAGTGGATTCTGTTATCTGACTGGGGGAGAAAGTCAGGAGCCTTTGGACAGAGGCTGGGCCCTACTCTGCCTCGGCACCCCGGGAGGCCAAGGGAAGATCCCTTTTGAAGTCTGAAAGATCCTGCAGGGAGAGGACTGGCATTGGGCCAAGAAGCTCTTTGAGGTGGTAACTAACTCATAAACAAGAGCTGGCGTGTGCCAACAAAGTCTCTCTCTCTCACACTCACTCATCCTGGCTCTCTAGCGGGCAGGGAGGGGAGGGAAATAATGTGGAGGGCTCTGAGCTTAGAAAGGTTGTTCTTGGCACTGATGACATGCGGCTGGAAGTGGGGGAAGGGAGTGAGTTGTGCATGTCTCATGGGTCCAGGCAGCCTGCTGACAGGAAGGTGCTTTTTCTGCTTAGTATTCGCATTTCAAGGTACAGGAAACAGTTAGGTATTGAGTGTTTTATAGTCCTTCCAGGACAATCTATTAATATTCTGGCCTGCGGAGGAGGGGCACTGTACGCTGTACTAGGCAGAGCGGAGGCTTGCATCCTTCATTCAAGACCTCCAAGACAGTAAGCCACTGCATACTGGTTGTGTTTCATTGTACTACAATCCCACTTAGCTCTCAGCTGTTACCAAAACAAAGTTTGTGTTGTAGGCACGGAGGGCGGTTGTGGGGTGGGAGGTTGGCTCAGCAAGTGGCTTAGGCTAGAGAGTGGGTACTATGAGTGAGTGTTCTCAGGAGAGGAAGGAGCTCTGATCTGGGGGGGGGTGGGGGTTGGTGTGTGATTGTGTGTGTGTGTGTGTATACACACACAGCCTCAATGCTTTTGACAGACTCTGGCAGCTGCCGGTGCTTGCTTGCACAACAGTGTTGTTGGTTTAGGATTTTTCAAGTCACGAAGTCCTTTGGAATTGGGTTTGCAAGAACAGGACTCTCAGCTGGGGCCCCTTGGCCCAGTGCTGAGCTTCTTCCGAGACGGTTGGTGACTTCAGACGAAAGCACTTTCCAAGAGACCATCAGGGCTCAGTGTGTCTTGGTTGGGTTTTGTTTTTTTGGGGAGTGTGATGCTCCCTGGCCAAACTGCCTTTTGTGGTAAGTAGGGACCTCGTGGCCTTCTCGATCTGTGAGGTAGCAAAATGGAGCAGCCTATTCACTTTGTCCTGGGTTTGTTTCAAATTATTTTTAGCCGGTGGCGATACTGCATTCTAGGTCATTCCAGCCATTTAAATGGACTGTTGGCAGTTCTTAACGGGAAGCCCTTCTAGCCTTCAGCTGCTTATGGACTTTAGATCAAAACAGACTCAAGTATCTCCCGAATCCCGAACATTATTCCCTCAAGCACCTTAGGTTCGTATAAGAACTGACCTGGTCTGGCCCTGCTCTGATAGTCATAGTTAGAGCTGATGAGATCTTACCCTGGGGCTTGAAAGGCTGCCTTGCTGGTTACTGTTTGTTCTTTGTGAAGCAAGTTTCATAACTTGTCTGCTCATGACGGTTGCAAATAGTTTCGTAGAGAACCAGATTTGAATCTTCATCTCAGATTGTTGCCCTTAAGATTTCCGAGTTTTGTTTGAGGTGATCCATTGTCTTTTCATCCGGGGAAGGGGGTGCTGTGTTCATTTCGGTCCGTTTTTATGTGTACTCTCCTTTCCCGGGGAGCTGGGGCAGCCAAGTTTATTATCGGAATAAAGGGGAAATATTTGCCTAGAAGGAAAAAGACATGCAGGAGCCTATACCAGAATAGCCTTCTGAATTGCACCAGAAGAAAATTAGGGTAAGTAAATCTAAATCTAGAGAAGCAGTGTGGTCTAGTGGATAGAGAACAGGCCTGGGAGTCAGGAGGACCTGGGTTCTAATCCCGGCTCCTCCACTTGTCCTCTGTGTGTCACCTTGGGCAGGTCACTTCACTTCTGTGCCTTAGTCACCTCATCTATAAAATGGGGGTGAAGACTGCGAGCCCCTTGTGGGACAGGGACTGTGTCCAACCTGATTAGCTTGTATCTACCCCAGCGCTTGGAAGAGTGCTTGACACATGGTAAGTGCTTAACAAATATTATTATTATTATTGTTACCCCTCAAGGGACCAGGGATAAGTCTATTTCCCACTATTCTATACTTTCCGGCACTGCTTTCCATGCTGTGCTTTGCCCAACACTAAGGCAACGGCCTGGAAACGCAGCTCATTCCTTTTCTAAGTATTTTCACATGGATGTGTCTCAGCTCAGGTTGATCAGATGCAGCTTCTGCCACTTCGGTACTTTGAGTGCTGAGGCATTATGTTCTCTAGGAGGTTGAGGAAAAAAAAAAAGACCTGATGCATTAACTCCACTCTGTGACAGAGCGAAAGAAGTGGAAACCCTAGTCCACTGGAGAGGAATGTGATTACCAAGAAACACAAGGGTAACTTATCTTCTGGAGTTATTTTCAGTTCTTGAAATTTTTATTTATCCTGGCTGTTTTGTAGGTTTTTGTTTTGTTTTTGTTTTGTTTTTTACATTCTTCTGCCCCAGCACTTCATTTAGATCTTTGACAACAATGTTGATTCTTCTTCCAAGTCCTAAGAAACCCCAGTCCCGAGTGATTGCCATGAATGATAGGCAGTTCAAATTTTGGCGAGTCAGCTCACACTCAGTTCTTTGTTCTATATTGTACTCTAAATTTGATTTAGGGAGGAACTAGAGGAGCTCATGCCATCTCTTATTCTCCAAAAGAGATCTCTTTCCACACAATATCTGGTTAGGCTGTGTCCTGAAGGATGGCTCCATTATGTGCCCATAATGACCTTTCGATAGGGTGGGGATGGGGAAAGGTGTGCCAGCTGGGCCATTAAACATTAAAGATTGTATCCTCTCTGTGGGGAATAGATGGGTGGTAAAGGAGTTATAAGGAGAACCTTTCCATTTTTCTCTGGTCTTAAAAGCATTTGTGCATTCAGTGAGTGGGGGACAGAGAAGCTCCAGGTGAATTAACTCCTTTGCTCTGCTCGACTTGAAGCATCTTTGAAATGCTAGCATTTCACAGTTGGAGGAAATCAAATCAAGAACAGTTACTTAGCGGGAATTTACTTAAAGCCTGGCGAGGATTTTAAAGAAGTCTAAGAAAACCTCTGAAAAGCTTCACGTGACTGACTTCTACTAAGGAGGAATTGAAGGTCGGGAAATGATGTTATGGCCTGAGCTGTGAGGTAAAGCGGGTAGAATTTCAGCCTTTAGCACGTTTATCTGATTGTTTTAATGTTCTGGCCTCTCCTTGCATTGTGTCAGAAACTAGGGAACAAATCCCTTTCCAAAGCCATTAGAAGCTGAAGGGCAGAAGCCCTGGGGAGTGTGTAGAGAACATCTTGGAAAGCAGAAACTAGCAGCTATATGGATTTGGGGAATGGAGGTCTCACTCGATTCTCTTTCTGAGCAATACAAATTTATATTGGTGAGCTGGATAAAGAGTAGCGGGAATTCTTAACCAGGCCCTACAGGGGTAATTGAAAAATAAATTATGCCCATTTGTTTTGGGGTTTTTTTTTATCCTTTCACAAGACTTAATGTGTTTTGAAAAATGGGCTGTTGGGGCTTTGGCTTCGTAGCCTGGTGTGTGAACTGTGACTGAAATAAAATGGGGCAGGTAAATCATTGTCAGCCAACAGAGATACGCATTTTTGTCATGATGCTTGCTTGCCCTGTGATCAGTTTGTATGCCTGTCATGACACTGCCCTGTGCAGAGCCCCGGGCAGGGGGTCCTGGCAATGAGAAATTTCTACAGTGTTTGATTTTTGCTGGTCTTTGAGATGAGGTTAAAGGGAAATGAGTGCTAGCAGTGGGGGGTGCTTTACCCTAAGAGGGACTTCATCCATATGTGGTCCAGAGAGACATTAAGTTCTCACTGACAATGGGACCCAAACCTCCTCCTTGATTTCTCTCTTCTCAGTTGTAGAGAATAAACTAGGACTGCCTCCTGGAAGAGCTAGCATTTTAGAAAGACTTGGAAGTTGAGGAAGAATGAGATTTGGTGGATTTGAATGGAGGAGAAAGTACTCTGTCCGGGGAAGAGAATGCCTGTATGACTTGGAGAGAGATGATCCTTTCCATTTCTGTAGTGCTTTTTAATTTTTCCACAGCACTTTCCCATTACCTCATTTCACCTTGCAACCTCCCTGTGAGGCTAAGAAGCTGGAGGCCCAGAGACGTTACCCTCCTCTCCAGGTCACCCAGAAGACTAGTGGCAGGACTGAGACTAGAATCCAGATCTAATGATTCCTAGAAGCAAGCTTTCTTCACCAGACCATACTGCCTTCCCGTGGGGCTTACTTTTGTCTCGGAGTTGCGATACGATCTCCCTTTGCCCAGAAGTTGTATTGCAAAAGAGAAAAGCCACCTCTGTTGGTCACACATTTGGACCACTTGGAAACCATTTAAGATTCCTACTGGAAAAATTGTTTTACACCATCCTTGGAGCAGTCAGTTGTCAGGAATGGGGAGAGGACTAGGATGGACCCAGGAGTACGTTAATAGTACAGTAGTACAGTGCCTGGCACATAGAGCTTAACAAATACTACAATTATTATTATTATTACTATCATGTGCCGTTTCTCCCACTTCCAACAGTATCCAGACGATTTGAAAGCGATCCTATTTGATCGTCTTGAGAGTCTCAGTCATCAAGGAGGCCACAGAGGTCAGTGACTGAGGAATTTGCCTTCACACATTTGACCTGATGTGCTTTTTTTCTAGGGGTATTCAGACCAAGTACTGACTTGAGTGGGTCTTAGGAATGTAGTGTCTGTGAGGGGGTGGAGTGCTAGTAGCCCTGAGAGTAGTTGCTCTGAGAGACAGATGAAAGAAAATGGCTGTTTTATTAGGCCCCGTTAACTGTCCCTCACCCTAAGGATTTTTAGTTCCGTTTTTTCTGGATGAGCAGTGGTAACTTTTAATTCTATGCATTTGCATTTTGGGAAACTCCTTGTTTATCATCTTCAATTTGTAGATCCGTGGCTTGTAGGCAGTGAATAATTTTTGTGATCGAGCCGAGGGGGGTGCATAAGCTCTCCCAAATTTCTCCTTTCACCTTCCCAATTTCTTTGAATCTCTTCCGCTCTCCCAACCTTTCTGGCAACCTCTCAAGAGGAAATCTCCCTCCTACTCTAGAAATCTAACCACTGAGCCTGCCCCTCCGGGCCCATTCCTTCACACATTATAAAAAACTTGTGCCCACTCTTCTTCTCTCCCTGACCACCATCTTCAGTGGATCACTCTGATGGTTCCTTCCCCTCTGCCTTCAAACATGTTTCCTAACCTAAAAACCCTTTCAAATTCAACACACTACTCAGCTGTCACCCCCCCCCCCCCTTCCTTTGTACCTTTCCTCTTCAGAACTTTTCAATGGATTGTTTACACCTTTTGCCTCCATTTTCTCCCCTTCATCTCCCACCTTAACCCTCTACAATCCAGCTTCTACCTCTCCATTCCACTAAAACCACCTTAGTCAAAGTCACCAGTGAATTCCTTGCCAAATTTCATGGAAACTGCTCTGTCCTAATCCTCATTGACCTGTCAGAAGCCTCTGACGTTGTGGACCACCCCCTTCTCCAGGAAATAACCTCTAACCTTGGTTTCTTTGATGAGTCTTTCTTGGTTTTCTTTGGCCATTCCTTTTTGGTTTCCTTCTCTGCCCCCCCATTCCCTAACTGTGAGTGTCCCTATAAGCTCAGTTTGAAGCCCTTTCTACTCAATCTGCATTCACTGTCTTGGGGAGCTCACCTGCTCTCACAACTTCAACAACCACTTGTATGCAGATGACTCCTGAATTCACCACACCAGTCATTCATTCATTCAGTCATATTTATTGAGTGCTTACTGTGTGCAGAGCACTGTACTAAGGGCTTGGGAGAGTACACTACAACAATAAAGAGACATATTCCCTGCCCACAACGAGCTTTTCCAACCCCTCTCCTTCTCTGTGCAGTCTTGCATCTCCTTCTATCTCCAGAACATTTGAGATGTCCTGCTGGCCCTTCAAACTCAGCATATCCAAAACTGAACTCCTTACCTTTCCCTATCCCCATCTCCTCTCTGTTCCCTAACTTTTCCCATCACACCACCTTGACATTATCGTTGCCGCCTTGCTCTTTCAACATTTATATTCAGTTATTCAGCAAATCCTGCCGGTTCTTTCTTCACAACATCTCTTTCCAGAATCCACCCCTTCCTCCCCATCCAAACTGCTCTCATGCTGTTGTCAGTGTACTTGTCATATCCTGACTCTCCTACTGCGCTAGTCTTCTCTGCATTGCCTCCATTCTCCCCTCTCTCCATACCATACTTTTCCATGCTGATGCCCAGATTATTTTTCTGAACTGTCATTTTGCACATAGCTCCAAGCTCTTCCAAAACCTCCCGGAGCTACCCAATCTTCTCTCTATCAAGCAGGAACTTAAGGCAGTCAAACTGCTCTCTCTTTCCCCTACTTAGCCTTGCTCCTCTCTCGCCACACTCAGCTCCCGTGTTTTGTTCCGTCAAGCCAGCCACCCACTGTGCCTCATTCTCACCTCTCTTGCCTGTGACCTCCTGCTCATGCCTGGAACTCCGTCTTCCTTCATATCCAGCAGTGCTCTGACTGCCCTTCCCATCCTGCGAGGTCTTCTGAAATTACATCTCCAGGAGGCCTTCCCTGATTTCTCATCTCTCCACCCTATCTCTCATAGCCTTCCACCCCCGCCACTTAAGCACTTCCATGTCATCTAAGCATTTGGCTTTCTCCCATCCCTCCCCGCTAAATCCCGACATTTTATGTATGTACCTTTATGCTGTGTTACTCCCTCTCCCTGTAATTTATTTCAGTGTCTGTCTTCTCCAGTTGATTATAAGCTTCTTGAGGGCAGGGATCATGTGTACCAACTACTTATTGAAGGGTGAGGTTGGGCTGGGATGGGGAGGCCTGATTCCTGAACCTATTTCTTCCCATAAGCTAATTTTTCAACACTTTTTTGATTATCGATTTCTAGTCTGTACTCAGCCCAGCATTTTATATGAATTCCTGGCAAGAATGTTGGTCGGCATCAGCTGTGAAATATCACCTTTTTTCAGTGATATGCCCTGTCCGTTCTTCTTTTGGTCAGCAGTTCCCTAAGCCAGTACCTGAGAATGAGAAGAGAAAGTCTTACTGTTCCTCACACTTTAAATGTGGGTCCTTGTTTTTTTCTTCCAGAACAATCCCCAAATCCTGGTTAATGGGGTGGATGTTTCTGCTTACTCCTCCCTGTGTTGATTTTTTTTTTTCTGCCAGGGCTACTAAGGTGTTACTTGTAAGCGAACAGATTCTCAGAAGACTTGTCTATTGTCTAATTGTCTTCTTCTTGGTCTGCCCCCTTGCAGAGTTCATCAGCATTAGTAATCCACCTTGCCTTTCATTTCTGCCCAGGCCTGCCCCACTACTTCCCCTCTTATCCAAATCACCAGTGAAGAGAGCGAGGAGGGGGCTTGTTTCCCTTTTCCTTTCTTGTCTTGGCTGGTTTTGCTGGCTTCTGTTAAGGCGTCTTTGGAACTTCTGCCAGGACCCGACACCCCCGCTCCTTCTTTGCCCTGTTCGCTTGCCTCCTTTTTCCAAACCTCTTCCCGGTGTCTCCTCTCCTTCTTCCTCCACCCTCCCACTCCCTGTGCTTCTCCACCCTCTGGCAGGCAGCAGCTGCCTATAAAGAGTAAGGTAGTGTTTCAGGTGCCAAAATAACCAGACTCCTCCATAGGGCCTGGAGGCCCTCCCAGCTTTTGCCTCAACAGAGCCCCTCTTGCCTACCACCTCCCAAGACCCATGTGTATGTAGTGATGTGTGCCTCAGCCTGCCTGAAATCGCATCCCTCTGGGACTTGCAGCCAGGACCCTGCCCCATGAGGGAACTTGGCCCCTGTTACCACAGGATAGTGTGTGGTGAGGTCTCCTCTGATCAAACCTCTGGAAGAGGCTTGGTTTGGAACTGTGGTGGTGGAGCTGCCCTCCCCCATTCCCTTTGGAATCTGTCTTTGTCAGGGAATGCAGCCAATCTGAGGCTCTTTAGCTCCTGAGAGGAGGGAAGCACAACTTCTTCCGCCCCCTCTCTTCACACGAGGGAGAAGAACCCCTCGGGAGTCCCAAGATGACTCAGATTCCTGACTCTCCTTTACTATCCAGACAACTTTTTTCCAGACTCTTGCGAATCCTTTGCTTCATCCCAGCCGTTCTCAGAAGGGCATGGTTGCATCATGGCCCGATGAAACACGAGTGTTTCATCTTGAACTCCAGGTATTTCATGAGCAAGGAATTCCAAAGCTAACGTATCCTTCCCCAGTAGTGGCTATTCACTCTTTTTTTTCCTTCGGCTCCTTGAGAACAAGACTGAAGGAAGCCAGGTATACCTAAGAATTAAAAAGAAAGGGGTAAAGGAGAAGGTTTGGGTTAGAAATGGAAGTTTGACCATCCTCTGGGTCGGCTGTTCCAAGGTTGGAATGAAAAGAGTCTCAGGCTGTAGTCTAAATTCCTGAGCCTAAGAGAAATTTATGCCTGTAAGGGAGGAGTCTCTCTTGAAACGTAATTGGTAAAGAAGGAGCAGCCTGAGGAGAAACTTTTCAGTAGCTCTGATTCTTTCCATGGCAGCAATCATGTTGGGTAGGGTGTCTTCAGGAAGGGGAAATCCAAATCCTGTGGCGAGCAGTGTCAGTTCTGTTGGGTCAGAGACAGGCACGGGGCATCGTATCCTGGCTTACGACATGTGAGAAAAAGCAGGACTTCCCTCTTCCCAGCAAGTACTCCACCACCTAGGGTATTAGGGACCTGGTAGAAACCAGCCCACTGAAATCCCCTCCTTGAGAGACCTGGAACTCTGTCTTAGAAGAGCCTTGGCTTTGGAAGATTCTAGAAGAGTACATGTGGTGAGACATTATTTTGCAAATAATGCGCAGTGCCTACAGAAATCAACAGGGGATGATTACATGGATGGAACCACCCCCAGACTGTGGTTCCTCTAGGCCACGTACATCAAAAGGAATCCCAAAAGTTAAGGCAGGAGGTCTTGGCCAACCTTCTCGTCTAGCCCTCCCAATGGAGTTGAAACAGAGAGGCATTTCTTCAGAAATCCGAGATCTGATTTCTCAAGTCAGTCTCTCCACGTCGGAGGCAAACCACAAACTCACCGTGAGCGTCTTAGGAACAGGGCCGGGCTGTTCAAGAAGCAGTAGCCATAGAGGCTCCCATTATCTTACCACCCTTCTTATGATACTTGGTTTGGCAGACAAGGGTGGAGCTTAAATTGTCATGATTCTTCAAGTCTTGGGTATTTTGGGTCATTATTAGCTCCTCCAAAGGCTAGTTTAATAATTTTCGGTCTTGACATCATTACATGCAATATAAATTTTGCAGATGAGCCGTTGTGTGGCCAAGGGGAGAGAACCTGGGCCTGGGAAGCAGAGGACCTGGGTTCTAGTCCTGGCTAGGCCACCTGCCTATTGGGTGACTTGGACAAATCACGTAACTTCTGTTTTTTGGTTTCCTCATCTGTAAATCTGGGGACTCAGTACCTATTCTCCTTTCTTCTTAGTCTGTGAGTCCCATGTAGGATAGAGTCTAAATTCAATCTGATTATCTTGCATCTACCTCAGCTCTTGAAAGAGTGCTTGGCACATAGAAAGTGCTTGACAAAAAGAGTATTATTGTTGTTGTTAATAACAGTGCATTTCCCCAGAATTGACATTCAAACTCTTCTGTTGCCTGGCATTTTTGCCCCCACGATGAAAGGGTGATTTTGCGTGGGTAATAGTGAGGTAGGGTATTCCTGAGGGAAGAGCACCAAACTGGGAATCAGGACATTGTCCAGGAGGAGAATTCCTGCTCGGACCGTAGGACTGTTCCATCAATGGTGAAGATTCCTGAGCGAAGAACCCCCTAAGATGTTTTACAGTGTGAACAGGCCCAGCAGAAATCCAGAAAACAGGGGGCTAATGTGGCTGGAAGGGATTGCAGCAGCTACCAACCAGCCGGATTAGGAAGCACAGCTTTGCTGCAGTGGTCACCTTGACCACAAATGGGACCAACTTTTTTTTTTTTTAAATCAAAAACCTTTTTGGGCTCTTCACAATGTGTTGTGCCCATGCCTGCTTATTTGCTCATTGCACACTCCATGCCCCAGAAGGAAGGTGGCTGGCAAGGGTGAGAGAGTACCAGTTCCGCAAATTGGTTCCACAAATCAGAAGCAATGTGGCCTGATGGAAAAAGCCCAGGCCTGGGAGTCAGAGGACTTGGGCTGTAATCCCGGCTCTGCCAATTGTTATGTGACTGTGGGCAAGTCAATTAACTTCTCTGTGGCTCAGTTTCCTCAGCTGAAAATGGGGATCAAATACCTGTTCTCCCTCTTTCTTAAACTGTGAGCCCCATGAGGGACACTGGCTGTGACTGACCTAATTAATGTGTATCTGCCCAACGGTTTGAACTGTGCTTGATGCATAGTAAGCGCTTAATTAATACCATAAAAAAATCACTATTGCTCAGATTCATTACTTCCATCACGTTCTCTGTCCTGACTTCAGGACCACAGCTCATCCAGTGCTCTTGGCAGGAGACTCCTTTACCATCATCGAAATAAGATGCCTTCTTCAGTATCCCCAGAGTCTGTTCTTTACTAGCACCAGAAAAGAGTTTTCCCCTCATCCGAGGCCAAACCACATAAAAGAGGGAGAATATGAAGCCATGAAGTGCTTGCCTTAGGCCCCAGAAGTCTTAACTTAGAACTTTCCTCAGCATCAGGAATGGGGAGTTGCTTGGTTCCATGACAGGGTTTTGCTCTGCTGCTTTAGGCCAGACTAGGATTCTCCAAGCTAGGCCCAGGGACCATAAGATGCCTTGCTAAGGTCCCTATTAGCTTTCACCAAACCATCTTGACTCTTTCCTTCTTCCTCTGTATTGTCACAGAAGGGATTTTAGGTCAGAATGGTTGGAGGGCAGCCCTAGAAACGACGACCTTAAAAAGCAGTGTGAAAATGGTCTAAATATGGACTGCCTATGTAGAATTGTCCTTTGATTCTGGTGAAATTATACCCATGAGAGTGAGTGGCACGGAGAGAAGCAGTTGCGCGCTGTGAACTATGAAAATTCAGAAGGGCATTTTTTCTGGACACTTAGCGTTTGAGATGCGCGTGCTCAGACACCAGTGGTTAAGCGAAGAGTATATCAACTTGAGGTATTTTCATGGCAACGCCGAGCCATCTGGTCCCTCACCCAGGACCCCTGAGCCGCTGGACCTGGCGAGATAGCCTGGAGGGGAGGGGATGACGGGTGTATTCTGTGGTCTGGGAACAGAAACGGAAGATCTCTGAAGCCTCCTGGCAGCAGACACCCCCGCGCCTCCCCTATTTTAAGCCACTGTAGAGTTTGACCCTCAGAATGACTTAGTAGATTGGGGGGTGGGGAAGATGGGTCTTTTGCTCAAGAGGCAAAAATCAGAGGCACAACCTAAACAGACATATGAAATAAGTTAGTGGGCCCAACAATTATAGTGGAGAGAGCCAGGTGAATGGACTGAGGTGACACCTCACTGGGGTTCCCTGTGAATTGTGGAGAGCTTCCCTCTTTGACCTGATCGCACTTGTTCCTTTAAGAGTTATGTGCAGAAGCAGTCCTCAAAGATAGCAGCCCTGGGAAAGAGCTATTTGCTGTCCCCAAGGAGTGGTCTCTAAGATCATGATCCTTCTTCTCCTTTCCTCCCCTCCCCCAGCCACTGGGGTGCAGGAGGTGGAGCAGAGGGGAGGATAGAATTCTCCTCATGTGTTCGGTATGCGGGGTGATCTGGTAGAGTTCTCTGGGCCTGCTTTATGTGACCATTAGGCAGTTCTTTTTCTAGGAGTGCCCTATTCTTTAGATTCATCGTAGTGCACTACATTGCACCCAGTGGATACTTCATTCATTTGTTCAGTTGTATTTACTGAGCCCTCACTGTGCGCGAAGCACTGCATTAAAGCCCTTAGGAGAGTACAGTACAACAACACATTCTCTGCCCACAACAAGCCCACAGTCTACAAGGGGAGAGTGACATTAATATACGTAAAATAAATTACAGATATATACATCTGTGCTGAGGGGAGGGGAAGAAGGATGAATGAAGGGAACAAGTTAGAGTGACGCAGAAGGGAGTGGGAAAAGAGGAGAGGAGGGCTTAGTGACCATCACCTAGATTCTTGGAAGAGAGGTATCTTCAGTAAGGCTTTGAAGCAGGGGAGAGCACTTTTCTGACCGATATGAGGAAGGAAGGTGTTCCAGGCCAGAGGTAGGATGCGGTTAAGAGGTCGGTGGCGAGATAGACGAGATGCTCAGTATGGAACTACTACTAACTACTTCCCTTTTTTTATTTAATCTTCAATCAATCATATAATCTTACAGTGGTTTCTTGGAGGGATGCCTCCGTGTCCTATGCTTCATCATTCCCACACACTCATTCCTCTTCCTAAGGTTTTAGGATGTTGTAAGAGGCAAAGATTCTTCACTTCCATGGTTTCCAGTCATGGTGTAAAGGAGAGAAGTCAGAGCTAAGTCACTCTCTGCAGGGTCCTTGGTGGATAACAATAATAATAATAATAATGGTATTTGTTAAGCGCTTACTCTGTGTTACACACTGTATTTAGCACTGGAGTGGATACAAGCAAATTGAGTGAGTGTGACCATGACCTAGATTGGAGGTGAAGACAAGAACCCAAAAATGGGACCATTGAGGAGCACCGGAATGGGGGTGTGGGCGGCCAGATGAGCAGAGTTGGATTTTTTCCTCATGGCACATTATTCTTGAGGTTTTTTTCAGTTTTGTTCATTTCACTCCCTGGGGTTTTTTCTCATCATCTGATGAAAGTTGTTAATGGATACTTTATGGTTCCTCTGAAGATTGGAGAATTCTCAAGGGTCAATTTTTCACAGCCAACTTTGGCGACTGGGACATACGCAAGCCTGGCATTGCTTGCCCCTGAGACCTCCCAAAGTAGAGTTACCACTTAGAGGGGAGTGGAATTTCCTGGTGCTTTGTGGGATTAGGATTTAGTCTCCCCTTGTTCCATTAAGTATAAGGATTGGGTATGTAACTGATTTGCAGGTACATACCCTAGGCAAGATATATGTGTTCTCAGAGCAGCAGCACCTATTGTGGTCTGGGATGAATCATAGACAGAGATGGGGAATGTGATACTACCTTTCATATGATCCTGACAGTGAGGCCAGAGCAGACTCTTTCTTTTCCCCCAAGGTATTCTTTATAGTTTTATCCAGTATAGTTCCCCTTGAGTGATGTACTTTCCACCCTGCCCTTTGAGACATTCATCCAGAGCCAGAGCTCCCCCTTACATTTAGCCTCCATCTCCCCTCTGCGAAGGTCCAGTTTTCAGTCATCTATTCTCCTAACTCATCCTCCCCCTCCTTTTTCGTCTCTGGATTGGGATTAATCGTGGAAATGTTTCCCTTGGCTTTTAGATTTAGAGGAGGTGCATAAGATGCAATCCATCCCCTTGCAACGTGTGTTTAGATGATTTGGATAAAACACACCGGAAGAATTAGAGAACGTTTGTCCCACAACCCTCCCTCGTCTGTCCTGTTATAACACGAGCCACAAGTCGGTGCAAGTAGATTCAGTGTAGGATGAGGAGATTGTGCACATGTGTGTGACATCGCCTGAGGTGTGAGTACTGTGATGCCATTTTTCAATAACAGGAAGTTCTCAAGAACATTATTTCAATCAGGAATATTTATTGAGTATGTTCTGAGTGCAGAGCATTGTACCAAGTGCTTGGGAGAGTATGGCAGCATTTAGCAGGCATGATTCCTGCTTTTAAAGGAGCCCATTTCCACATTCTAGTAGACCTGTGGATGTCTTGTGTTGTAAAAGTCAAAAGGGCTGGGTAAAT
Organism: Ornithorhynchus anatinus; assembly: GCF_004115215.2. Taxonomy (NCBI): domain Eukaryota; kingdom Metazoa; phylum Chordata; class Mammalia; order Monotremata; family Ornithorhynchidae; genus Ornithorhynchus; species Ornithorhynchus anatinus. Next base: position 48,411,517 of record NC_041732.1, on the reverse strand, counting down.
TTCCCCTCCCTCAGTTAATTCCATATAACCCCATATTGCCCCATTTTCTTTCCTCTGTTTTTCTGCCTGGGTCCAAACACTGCTTTTATTTGAGATGCATCTTCCATACAGCCCACCATGTTTTATGACCTGAACTGTGGCCTTTAAAATGTGAGGAAATGTCAGCAGAAGAAGATATCAAAAACAAAGACAAGCCATTGGGATTTCTCAATAAAAGATTGATATTCCAAAAAGATGCTTGCTTTTATTTTTAAATATTGATGTTAGTGTGGTTTGAGATTGCTGCCGAGTCTTCCTGTGACGGTTCAGGCAGAAGCGTTGTTTTATAAAATTCATCATTTCCATCCTTCCCCAGAGCTAGCCAGCCTGCCTTTACTCACTGGAAATTCAAGTTGGAAACTTAGGTTAATGTCAAGGGGGAAAAAAAAAAGATTTGGTTGTTTTTACTGCTGGCGGAGGTTTGATTTTATAACTCAGACACTCAATAAATCTCCTGACAGCTGGCAGCTAGGAGGGACTCACCATATGTCCAGCATGCATCCCAAGCTCTCCAAACAGCAGAGTGGACTTTTATATTCCGCTTTATAACTATGTGAATCTTAGGAGCCTCTAGAATTGCTCCTTCATGAGCCTGCCCGAGCAACGTGGTAGCCAGACCAAGGAGAAGGGAGAGAATAGTCTTAAGGAAATGGCATTCTGGAGAAAGGCAGGATTGCTCTTAAGTATCAAGATTAAGTGTTAGGTTCAAGAGTGCTATAAATGGTCATTCTGCCCCGGGGCAGCTGGTGTTAATAGTAAAGAGTTAATGGCACCTCCAGAGCAAGACTGGTAGTTTTGGGGTCCAGAGGTTCCTAGCATTGCATTTGATGTGTCCCGGAATAGGGCCATAATGCCTTTTAGCTTTGGATTTATGATAGTAGAAGGCTGCCAAGGTGGTAGGCAGAGTTTGGCACATGGGAGGCCTGAGTCTTCCTTTGTGGACACATTGCATGCATTGTGAATTTTGCTGCCTTTTGATATGGTACTTTTTTATCTGCCTCCCTCAGCAGCCTGAACTTTCTTCTAAAGTCAGGCTTTAATGGACCACATCATGTGCACCTTTACACCTGCCCAAGGAGAGACAAATGGGGGCTCCCAAGTTTTCGTACAACTGGGATCTTTACACTAAAGTTTTCCTCTCCCCAGATGGTTGTGTCACATAAACTTAAAAGAAACTCTTGTGAGGTAGTAGCCAGTGAGCGTATGGGGCTTGCCCACTCAATCAATCAAGCAGTGGCATTTAGAGGGCTTACTGACTGTACTAAGTGCTTGGGAAAGTATAATACAACAGTTGGCAGATGTGATGCCCCGCCCCCCAGGGAGCTTACAGTCTATAGGGGGAGGCAGCATAAAATTTATGTAACTATTGTGGGATGGGGATGAGTATCAGAGTGTTTAAGGGGTACAGTCAACCCAGAGGGGAGGGCAGATAGGGGAAATTAAGGGCTTAGTCTGAGAAGGCTCCTGGAGGAGATGTGATTTTAGGAGGGAGGAGGGTTTCGAAGGTGGAGAGAGTGGTCAAATGTCAGGTACGAAAGAGGAGGGAGTTCCAGACCCGAGGGAGAATGTGGGCAAAGGGTTGGCACTGAGAAAGATGACAGGAATAGGTTGGGGTTTGAGGTGGAGGTGACTGGGTAACCATTGGAGGTTTTTAAGGAGTGGAGAGATGTGGACTGAACCATTTATTTATTTATTTTTTTAAATGATCCGGGCAGGAGCTTGAGCAATGGACTTCAAAGGGGAGAGGCAGGATGCAGGGAGGTCAGTGAGGAGGCTGATCAGCAGGCAAAGCAGGAAAAGATGATGGTTTGATCAGCACGGTAGAAGTTTGGATGGAGAGGAAAGGGCAGATTCTAGAGAAGCAGTGTGGCTTAGTGGAAAAAGCATAGGCTTGGGTGTCAGAGGTTGTGGGTTCTAATCCCGGCTCTGCCACTTATTAGCTGTGTGACTTTGGGCAAATCACTTAACTTCTCTGTGCCTCAAATACCTCGTCTGTAAAATGGGGATTAAGATTGTGAGCCCCACGTGGAACAACCTTGCATCTACCCCAGCTCTTAGAACAGTGCTTGGCACATAGAGCTTAACAAATACCATCATTATTATTATTATTATCATTAGAGATATCGGGAAGGTAGAACTGACAGGAATTTGTGATTTGTTGAATATTTGGGTTGAATTAGAGAGATGGGTCAAGGATAATGCCAAGGTTACGCTTGTGAGACAGGGAGGATGGTGTCTTTACGGTGATGGAAAAAGACAGGAGCTCTGTTTGGGACATGTTAAGTTTGAGATGTCAGTGTGACATGCAAGTAGAGTTGTCCTGAAAGCAGGAGGACATGGGAGACTGCAGAGGAAGAAAGAAGTAGATTGAGAGGTAGATTTGGGAATCACCTGCATAAAGGTGGTAGTTGAAGCCATGGGAGTGAATGAGTTCTCCAAGGGAGAGGGTGGAGATGGAGATTTTTAAGGGGACCCAGCGCTGAACCTTGAGGGACTCCCACAGTAAGAGGGTGGCAGGGCAGAGGAGGAGGAGTTGGTGAAGCAGCCCGAGAAGGAGCGGCCCAGAGAGACAGAAGAACCAGGAGAGGACAGCGGCATTGAAGCCAAGCTTAGATCACATATTCAGGAAAAGTGGGAGATCCACAGCGTCAAAGGCAGATGAGAGATCGAAGAGGATTAGAATGGAGTAGAGGCCATTGGATTTGGCCACGCTTGGCACATAGTAAGCGCTTAACAAACAACATCATTATTATTCCCGAGAAGCAACGTGGCTCAATGGGAAGAGCACGGGCTTGGGAGTGGGTACTAGTCCCAGCTCTGCCGCTTGTCAGCTGTATGACCTTGGGCAAGTCACTTCACTTCTCTTGGCCTCAGTTCCCTCATCTGTAAAATGGGGATGAAGACCGTGAGCCCCATGTGGGACAACCTGATTACCTTGTAGCTACCGCAGCGCTTAGAACAATGCTTGGCACATAGTAAGCACTTAACAAATACCAATGTTATTATTATTAAGAAGAGAGGGGGCAAGTATCTTGATAACTTGCTAAGGGATCAAATTGGAGGTGCAGGTGGAAGGAGTAGCTTTTTGAGGGGACGGGGAGATTTCCTCTTGAGTTACACCTGGGAAAGATGGGATAGTGGAAGAAGGCCAGTGCGAGGAAGGGACTGGGGAGGAGCAGGGGAGATTTTAAAGAAGTCTCACCAGTTTACAGCTATGGAGAACACTTGCTCACCCCTCATGGCCTGAAGATTCCTCCATTTTCCTACTCAGAATTGATTTCTGAGCCTCTGCCCGATAACAGATTGCTCCAACCTGCTGAGGTTAAATGACTTCCCCCTCTCCTTGGAGTCCCTCAATTCTGTGAACAGAGAAGTCAGGAGTTAGACCTTGGGTAGTCCTCCATGAACACGAATCTTTAGCCAAAGCTCATTCTGGCTCCTCATTTTAGAGACATCCCTCGTGCATTAACTGATTTTGTTTTAACAGCTAATTTGGCCACAGGGATTTTGGATAGGCTGGAGAGATGAAGCCTATGTGTGGAAAGCCTTCCTTTGACTCCCAGCTGGTTATAGGGTTTGTTCTATCTGTAGACTAGTCTTGAGAATGCCACCCCCCAATGCAATGGAAAACATTCCCTTCCCAGAGCCTCGGATTGGGGGAGGTACTTGGAAAGTTGGGGGGCAGTCAGAAAGGAGGAGAGGAGAATGTGCTTTTGAAGCAATGAAATGCTAATAAAAATCACCCATTCCCCTTTTGCCTGCTGCTGCTGGGTTTGTGGGTAGTAATCCAGAATAAGTCATTAATCTTTATGAAAACTGAGAGGTATTAAAACTACAGATAAAAACCCTTGAGTCCAGTAGCAAGATAATATCTTTCATTACCTCTCTCCTAGCCGAGCAGGATGTACAGACGTGGCTGGCAGGAAAATTGGCATCTTCCTTGCCAGGGAGAAATTGGCAAAGTGGGAACACCTGGCAAATGAATCAAACGGACTGTGAACCTGTTTCATAAAAAGGAAATTGGTTTCCAGGTGGAGACTCTGTCTCCTTGCCTTTTGAGATCTGCCATTTACCGCTCCGGGTCAGGCTGTTTATCTTGCTTTCCACCCAAATCACTGCTGGCTTTTGAGGTAGGTGATCCGGGGTCCCCTCCCCTCAGAGGCGGGAGAAAAAGAATGGTCGGGGAAAAAAAAGAACACCAATTTCTTCCAGAGCCTGTAAAAGCCCTGGGCTGGCAGAACTCCAAACAGAATTCTTTCTGTCCTGGTGGAGATTTGTTTGCTAATCTTTAGTGTGCCAGAAGGAGGGAGGTAAGCAAGCAGTGTAGCTTGATCTAAGCACAGACCTGACCTGGGAGGTAGGCACTCAGTGTTCCCTCCTGGCTCTGTCTCTGCCTCGCTAAATGACCTGGGGCAATTTAATGTTTGTACCTCCTTTGCTCTTATCCGCAAAATACGGCCTGGCACTGAGAGAGATGGGAGGGGGAGTTGGCTTTGGAAAGCCCCTCCCAGCAAGCCGGTTCTAAGCATTCACCTACGGCCAAGTTCTTGGTGGCCTTTCTGAGATCGTGATCCCCTCTCCCTGCGATTGCCCCATGTGCCAGCCAGATGCTGGTGTGAGAGCTGGGAGCGAACTCTTCCTCACTGCTCCTCTTCTCCTTTGTGTAGAAATCTGCAGGCAGCAGTTTCTTTGTTCTCTTGCTCTGGACTCTTCCTCCTTCGGCCTCTCGCCCAAACCTCTTCCCAAGTCCACAGGTCACTGTCAGGCTTTGCCCCAAGGACTCTCCTCAGCAAAGCCAAGACTAATCCCTTCCCTTAAATCCTTTAAGCTGTCAGCGAACAAACTCCTTAACAGTGTAGCAGCAAGCCCCATTTTGGTGAGTGGAGGGTTTCGGAGGAAAAAGAAAGAGGGATGATTGGTGGACGGAGCTTGGGGTTTTATTAATTCTCCATTTCCAGACTCTGGCTTTTCTTTCTCCCTTCAGTGCACTCACATATAGGTGACGGAACTGCAGGTTGTGAAGGGGTCATTGTGAGACCAACAGCAGAGAGATGGGGTTTTCTTATTTTCCAAGAACCACCTACCTGTTCTTTCTGCTGTTCTGAGGACCAGGTGAAAGAGATTACTTCTTTAGAAGGATTAAATGAGGCCAGAAACCCACTTCCTCCTGCTGGAAGTCTTTGTATTTTCCAGCACTGGTTTTCCTTCAGAACCAGCGTTGCCGTTGAAAAGCTGAGTTCTCTGTGCAAAGAGAAGAGAACTACATTTGGTTATTTGGGTTTTTAAAAAGTGGTCATCTCGGAAGGCCTGAGAGCGGCTCCACAGTGATACGTGCAAGTAATGGAAGTTCAGAATCAGAAAGGTAATCCCCATGCAGAGTCCTCCCACAGACCAATACCTTTCTTATTCACTAAACTGAATTACTTCGATTGGGCTTGAACTGTGCCTAAATGGTTTATTTCCATCAATCAAAAATCAAACAATCAGTGGGATTGCACACTTACTATGTGCAGAGCACTGTACTAAATGCTTAGGAGAGCAAATACAAGAGAATTAGTCCCATTCCCTGTCCACAATGAGCTCTCAGTCTAAAGGACCAGGTTGTACATGTTTGGGAGAGCACAGTAGAATGGGCAGACCTGTAAGGTTGAGCCTACCCCAGCACTTAGCACAGTGCTCAGTTCCAAACAAAGGCTTAATAAATACCACAGGCCCTCAATCAAAACCAAAACATGAATTATGTTCTCTGGGTTAAGTGACAAAGGGAATTCTCAAAAGAAGGTATTACTGCCTGGGGTCTGCCTCCTGAAATTCCAGTCGTGGGCCAAGCAAGCATGCAATCTGATAGCAGTAGAGCCATTGTGGTTTAGCCTTGCCAAACCTTTGGGTTATCTTAGCTTTGGGTCTCCCCTCTCCCCCCCAATCAAGGTTTGTATATAAGTCAGGTTAGCCTCCTACTTACAGATATCCAAATCAGCTGGTCTTGGGGAATCAATTTGGTCACTGGCCCTTTGTTCAACCGTTTACTACTAGAATGGCTCAGTGGAAAGAGTCCGGGCTTGGGAGTCAGAGGTCATGGGTTCAAATCCCGGCTCTGCCACTTGTCAGCTGTGTGACTGTGGGCAAGTCACTGAACTTCTCAGGGCCTCAGTTCCCTCATCTGTAAAATGGGGACTAAGACTGTGAACCTTATGTGGGACAATCTGATTATCCCTTATCTACCCCAGCACTTAGAACAGTGCTCTGCACATAGTAAGCGCTTAACAAATACCAACATTATTATTATTATTATTATTAGAATGGTGATTATGCCAAACCCAGAGCACAGATCATCCAAAATCAAGATTCAAGGCATTGCCAAAGTTTTTTTTGTCCACTCACTACCATTAATGATAATAATAATAATAATAATAATAATAATAATAATAATGATAGTATTTGTTAAGCACGTACTATGTCCCAGGCACTGTACTAAGCGCTGGGGTGGTTACAAGCAAATCACATTGGATAGAGTCCCTGTCCCACTTGGGGTCCACAGTGTTAATCCCCATTTTGCAGATGGGTAACCTAGGTACAGAAAAGTGAAGCAACTTGCTCAAGGTCACAGAGCGGAGACAAGTGGCGGAGCCAGAATTAGAACGCAGGTCTTGTTGACTCAAGCCCAAGCTCTATCCATAAGGCCACATTGCTCTTGTAGAAAGGGAGAAGGGGAAAAGTTTGCTTATTTTCAGATAACTGACTTTTTTAGGTGAAACCAACAAGGAAGTTATCAGAAATGTAAATAGTGCCCCTCCCCTCTATCTTTTGTTTTTTTTCCCCCCAGTGAATGACTTGGAGCCATTTTGTAGGACTTTAGTCAATACCTGAATAACCGGAATTCTAGTTTACTCAGAGTCCCACAGTACAGTACCTCAGACCTGAGTCTATGCTGTTGATGGTTAAATTTTCATGGATCAGAGAGATTTTGCCTTCATGATGAGCAGACGATTGCTAGGTATACACTTTTTAATGCTGCACTTTTAATAAAATTGTAGTCCGGCTAGATTCATTGATCTGAAATAATGGGGATTCAGTTTTGCTGGTGTTGCTGTAGAGGCCAAAAGGTTTGCCACTAGGCAGAGTTGAGCTGCAGTTCTTTAAATGAAAGCATCACAGATTTAGGGGTGAAGATACTTATTGGTATGTATCATAATACAGTGGCAAGGAGCTGTTGGAAAGAGCCCTGAAGAGCGGTCCTGTGACCTAGCAACTTCCCAAGACAGATTCATTCACTTGTATTTATTGAGCGCTTACTGTATGCCGAGCACTGTGCTAAGTACTTGGGAGAGTACTATACAACATAGACACATTCCCTGCCCACATTGGAAGTCCGTAACAGCTTGTTGTCACAGTAGGGCACACCATGACACTGGAAGTTCTGGACTGTAAAAATCCCAGGCATAATAATTTGCATTGTGTACCTCCGAGGTTGGTGACATATTTGTATTTTCTTGCTAAATCTCGCTTTCATGTGGGATAAAATGCATTTGGAAGTTTAAAATTCCTATCAAGACAAGAAGACGTGAATAGAGTTGGGCTACTTGTAGATCTCTGGGTGTGTTTAGGATTAATGAATATTCGTTCTTCTCTCCACCCCTTCCATTCTTCACATAAGATTTTCTCATTAGTCAGGATCCCACTATCCCATAATGCATGTTCTCAGAGATTCAACACTCTGAAATTTATGTGTCAATAAAAGGACAAAATGAAAGAAGCAAAATGACTTGTTCCCATTTTTTTTTATGGTACTTGTTAAGTGCTTACTGTGTGCCAGGCACTGTACTAAGCGCTGGGGTAGATACAAGACAATCAGGTGGCACACAATCCCTGTCTCACATGGGCCTCACAGTCTTAATCCCCTTTTTACAGATGAGGGAACTGAGGCACAGAGAAGTGAAGCAACTTGCCCAAAGTCACAGAGCAGACAAGTGGTGGAGCCGGGATGAGAACCCAGGTCCTTCTGACTCCCAGGCCTGTGCTCTTTCCACTAGGCCACAATAATTTGCCATGTGGGATTATGACTTTCAACCTTCCCCACAATCCAGCCACTTGCACTTAACCCTGGGGTCCTGCCCAGCTGGTGCAACTCAGTTTCATATTAAGCTCCTCAGCTTTCTATGGTGAGGCTGGGTGAATAGGAAGAGAGTTTTCATTCATTCATCCATTCAATAGTATTTATTGAGCGCTTACTATGTGCAGAGCACTGTACTAAGGGCTGAGGAGTGTACAATTTCGGCAACAGATCAGAGACAATCCCTGCCCATTGATGGGCTCACAGTCTAATTGAGGGAGACAGATGGACAAAAACAAGACAACTTAATCACGATTAATGGAATCAAGGGGATGTACACCTCATTAACAAAATAAATAGGGTAATAAAATATCATACAAATTATTTTCAGGCATTAGTGATGAATTGTCCCAAAGCTTATTTGCATTTCTATTATTCTTAGAGGTCTCCGTATAATGAAAGTATAACTTCCAAAGGCGGAAAACATCGAAAAACCCAGTCTTAGTTAATGTTATCAGTTATTGTTATGAAATCCGCTGGTTGCGCCCACATAATCACACTAGGAGGGGCCCCACCATGTACCAGATACCATCCTGGATGAAAATAACGTGGTTTCTCCCGTCCTAAAGCTAATAGTGCTGGTGTCTGAAAAGGTTGTGGGAAATAGGGAGCGTTTATGGCTGGCTTTCTTTCTGAGGCTTGAAGAGAAATGTAATTCTGCAGGCATCCTGATCATCTTTCTTCAGGCTGGGTGTGGGAGGGGTGGATGATCACAGGCAGGGAGTCAAATACAGGACACGGGGCGGGGAGACAACAGGAGAGGCAGGATCTTTGTGTGTCTATTTATGCTCCTAGGTGTCTGTCTGTCTTCCCCCCTCTGAGAGGAGAGAAGAGGTGGCATGTGGTGTAGAAGATGGGTATTGATTTATATCCAGGGAAGCCATGAGTCTGAGGAGGCGTAGGCAGCCCACTGAGTTTGCTGTGGTGTGAAGTTGACCAAGCCAGCTTTATGTAATGAGTATGTCAAACACATTTGCAAATGTCAGCCACCTCCTTTCAATCCAATTAGATAACTCAGTTTGAAAGAAGTGTCACTGACCTAGAGCTATGCAGGTTGCTCATTAGCATCAACCTTACATACTAGAATATAGTTAACTTTGGTGTGTCCCTCCTCAAGTTGCTGCCCACCCGGCACTGCCAACAAGAGGAAAAACCTTCGCGTTTCAGCCAAATTCTGCTCAGCTGCTAAGCCTGTCCTACGATATTACTGGAATCCCAAAGGAGTGGAATCAGTAGATTTCACTGAAATATTTAGAAGCCCAGGAAGCAAGGAATTGGGCAGAGCGTCAGGTTTATTATCAGATCTGAATTTAGGACTTTACAAGGAGGAGGAGAGTGATGACCGGCCTTTTTCAGGCGATAGGCAATGGCATTCAGAAGTGAAGAATTTCTCATGGCCGTCTGCAACAAGTTTTTTGAAGTACCGAGCTATTAACAGTGAGCTCTGGAAAATCTCTCTCTCAGAGGGAAGGAATTCAACCCCAGAAACCTTACAGACCTTGTGAGCATACCCACAGAGTAGTTATAAGAAAGTGAAGACCTGGAAAAGGGAATGAGTTTGCCAGTGAAAAATATTTGTAACAATCAAAAGCTGGTTTTTGTAGTGTTTCAGTGGGAGAAAATGGAGCCGGTACCTCCTTTGAGGATTCCTATATGGCCTGGGAGTCAAGAGGACCTGGTTTCTAATAATAATAGTAATAATCATGGTATCTGTTATGTGCTTACTATGCTTACTATGTGCCGGGCACTGTACTAAGCGCTGGGGTGGATATAAGCAAATTGGGTTGGACCCAGTCCCTGTCCCGCGTGGGGCTCACAGTCTCAATCCCCATTTTACAGAAGAGGTGACTGAGGCCCAGAGAAGGCAAGTGACTTGCCCGAGGTCACACAGCAGACAAGTGCCAGAGCCAAGATTAAAACCCAAGTCCTTCTGACTCCCAGGCGCATCCTCTATCCACTACACCATGCTGCTTCTAATTCTGGCTCCACCACTTGCCTGCAGTGTGACTTAAGGCAGCCCAGTCTCTATCTGTTGCCGACTTGTTCATTCCAAGCGCTTAGTACAGTGCTCTGCACATAGTAAGCGCTCAATAAATACTACTGAATGAATATATACTATTGAATGAATTTAACTTCTCTGTGCCTCAGATTCCTCATTTTGTAAAATAGGGAGTAAATACCTGTTCCTCTTGTACTCAAACTGTGAGCCCCATGGGGGACAAGGAAAGAGTCTGACCTCTTTCTACCTCTAGTAGTGATTGGCCCATAGGAAGTGCTAGACAAATACCACAATTTTTATTATTAACAGCCTGTGGCATAACGTGGGCTTTTAATAGGCCACTCTCTAAACTTGAGATTCTTCTCTTCCCCTCCCCTCATCTGCTTCTTCTTGACAATTTGCCATGCGTGGGCCAACTGCCTAGCTTCTGTTGGGGAGGTAGCTTAACTTTTCACAAGGAGTTTAGGAGGGAATCATTAGGCTCTAATTACTGTCTGCATATCATGACTAGACTTACCTCCCCCAGCGGGGCCGCCATGCCTTACATCTCGTGGTCCTGCCAGTTGTCAGAAGGCCAACAGAGCCGGCAAATGCCCCATACTTCCCTGTGGTGGAGCTCAGGGGAGTGTGGAGCCAAGGAAAAATGGATGGCGAAAGGGCATCAGTTAACGCAGCCGGTGACTGTGACTGCTGGCTCTCTGGAATTCCCTCCACCGTTTCCCCTTTCCACCATCTTCCTAGAATGGATGGCCATCAGCTTTGTGCTGGACAGAAGCAATCAACCGATCAGTTGATGGCAATCACTGAGAGCTTACCGTGTGCAGAGTACTGTACTAAAGGCTTGGATGAGTACAGTACATTCGAGTACGTAGACACGATAACTGTCACCAAGAAACTTACAGTCTAAAGGGGGAGGGAGACATTAAACCAAATTACAGATAGGGGAAAAGGCAGGGTATAAGGCTGTGTACATAATTGCTGAGGGTGAAGTGACGTGATTAAGGGGTACAGATCTAAGTACGTAGGCAGCACAGAAGGGAGAGCAAGTTGGAGAAATGAGGGTTTAGTTGGGGAAGGTCTCTTGGAGGAGATGTGATTTTAGAGGAGATGTGATTTTATTACGTTTTTGAAGACGGGGAGTGTGGTAGGAGGACATTCCAGGCCAGAGGCAGGGCATAGACAAAGCGTCAGCATTGAGACAGACGAGAATGAGGTAGAGTAAGGAGTTTGGCTTTAGACGAGCAAAGTGTGCGGGCTGGGTCATAGGAGATCAGGGAGGTAGGATGGGGGAAAGTCGATGGTAAAGCGTTTCAGTTTGATGTGGAAACAAGCAGAAAACAGAACATTGGAGGTTTTAGAGGAGTGGAGAGGTGCGGACCGAATGGTGTTGAGAAAAATTATCTGGGCAACAGAGTGAAGTATGGACTGTAGCCGGGAGAGTCGAGGCCAGTGGACGATTTGGGTGGGAAGATGAGGAGTTCTGTGTGGCCCATGTTATGTTTGAGGTTTCAGCGGGATATCCTTGTAGAGATGTCCTGAAGGCTGGAAAGAATGCTACCTTACAGAGGAGGAAGAAGGGCTGGAGAAGTAGATTTGGTAATCATTTGTGTAGAGATGGTGGTTGAAGTTGTAGGAACCATTGAGTTCTCAGAGGGAGTAGGTGTAACTGGAGAATGAAAAGGGACCCAGAACTGAGCCCTGAGGTACCCCGCCCTCCCCCCCCCACCCAGTTAGGGGGTTGGAGCTAGAAAAGGAGCGTGTGAGAAAGGTGATGGAATTTGTCCTCACCGGCTGTGGGTTTTCATTTTATTTTATTTTTTCCTGTCACTTGCCTCTGCCCCAGTTATGGGTCTGTGTGTGTCTTCCTTCCCAGCCCTTCAGTTGGTTCCATGGACCTTGTTTCTAGTCCCGGTGCTGTTTATAGCTGGCTAACGTGGGCAAAAGCCACGTGTTCACAATGTTCCGCTCCCTGCCTGCCTACTCAACTCGGGCTCTCATTGGACTCTTTGTCCCTGTGGGAACAGCACTGGCAGAAATGAGAGAATGCGAGTGATTAACTGTTCAAACCACTGGTGCTTATTAATTCCTTGGCACCGGTTTGTCTGGTTCTGAAGTTTCAGAACCGAGTCTTGTCCTTTGTTCCTGACAGAGCCTTCTTGGTTTTTTTTCCCTTACTTCTTACCCCCTCCTTCCTTATAGTGCCGCCCCCCCACCCACTCCCCCAAAAAGGATATACTTGGACTTCTGACTCCATCTCCTGAGTTGCATCTACCTTATAAGCTAGACCATTCACCTGTTCTAGGATGAACCCTAAGCTTATTTTGGACAGGGAATGTGTCTCCCAACTCTTTTAGGGTTCTCTCCCGCATGCTTAGTATGGTGCACTGCACAGAGTAAGCACTCAATAAATACGACCGATGAACTGTTATCTGAAGATGGGCATGCTAGGGAACTCAAGGGTTTTCCTCCTAAAGGAGGCAGAGAAAATTTTGTAGCAGCACGTGATTGGCGGATAGAGCACGGGCCTGGGCATCAGAAGGTCATGGGTTCTAATCTTGACTCTGCCACTTGTCTGCCGTGTGGCCTTGGGTAAGTCACTTCGCTTCTCTGTGCCTCAGTTACCTCATCTGTAAAATGGGGATTATGACTGGCAACCCCAGGCAGGCCAGGGACTGTGTCCGACTCCATTTGTTTGTATCCACCCCACCGCTTAGTGCAGTGCCTGGCACATAGTAAGCGCTCAACAAATACTACAGTTATTACTATCTGGGCTAGAGCTGTTGGTGACTCACTGGGACTGAAGAGTAAGGGTGCTCACTTTTCATTGTATGTGCAGAGGTTCCTGGGGCAGGGCTGGCAAAAAATGGGAATCCAGCTTCCATGGGCCCAAGGAGAGAGGAAACGCAGGCTAACGCAGGGCTGAAGAGGGAGAAACACAGATATGTGTGAGGCAGAGAAAGAAAGAGTTGGCACAGGGCAGGAGGTAGCTCATTCCCAGTGGCACGTACAGCCAGGCACTAGGTGGTCTGACCAGGCCGGGAGGCAGATAGCCCCCCAGCTCATCCCCAGAGTGCTCATTGGGCCCAGTGTCTGGCTTTTCCTTTCAGATCGATTTCTTCTTCTCTTCACTTTGATTTTGCTCTCTCTCATAAAGAGATGGAGTTAACAGGTCCAGTATGTTGTACAGATGAAGCAGCTCCAGGTTGAAATCACAGAATGGAATAGATTCCCTCCTGCTGCCTGATGAAAGGCAGCGCCGTGATTTCTTGCCCCAGAGCCAGAAGAGAACTCCTACTCGCAAAATGTCCAGTTTTTGTTCCATAAGGTTTGAAAAAGGCCATTCGGATGCCCTTGGGTGGCAGCTGTAGGAAATGCTCTGTATCTGGGTTTTGTCCCAAGATGACTTTATTTCTTGTAAACCATGGGCTAATGGTGCAGTGGGGTGGATGGGGTGGGTGTGCCCCAAAATACCTGATGTTATGGGATCATCATGTGGTAAATATTGTCTGTAACAGATTCCTTCTAGTAATTGAAACTCGTATGGGAGAAAGTCCCTGAAAGTGCCATATCAGGACAAGTATTTGAGCATATTTGTGTGGGTCTACATACAGCTGGGCTGGTGGAGAATAGAGGGACAGGGTGGGTAGATAGCGTGTTCACCCAGTTGAATGGGGAGGTGTGGGTCCTGTAGGGATGCCGTGCCTTATGGAAAGAGTAATAGTATTTATTTAGTAAGTGCCTACCTGCCCTACTAAACCTTGGGGAGAAATACAAAGGGGAGAATTTAAACGCGGTCCCTGGTCCTCAAGAGGCTAACCATCCAAAATTAAGAAAAGGTTAGCACCACCAAGCAATTTGATAAATGGAGAACAACTCTTTAATTCATGGGGCTTATGACACTGATGAAAACAAGTAAACTGCTCATTGCTCAGTAAGTCACAAGTGGCGTGTGAAAATTAATTCACTAAAAAGGAACAATTTATTCCTCCTTCGGTAAACTGAAGACCAAATGCAGATCTGAAATAAAGTAGAGTAGAACCTTTAAAGGGGTCACTCTCGATAGTCCTACTCATCTGGGTCAGAAAAATGAGATGCCAAATGATTGCTGGAGAAGTGTCCTAGGATATGATGATTGTCTTTGACAGACTGCCATATTATGGGCAGGGGTAATTCTCCTTATCTAGTTAATTCTCTTGGTACTTTTTGGGTTCTGTAGATGTGAATGTAATAAAACCGAAGTTTGGGTTTTGATAACATGTATGCTCACCTTTCTTGGATGCAGGCACACCCCAGGTTAATAATAATAATGTTGGTATTTGTTAAGCGCTTACTATGTGCCGAGCACTGTTCTACGCGCTGGGATAGACATAGGGGAATCAGGTTGTCCCACGTGGGGCTCACAGTCTTAATCCCCATTTTACAGATGAGGGAACTGAGGCACAGAGAAGTTAAGTGACTTGCCCACAGTCACACAGCCAACAAGTGGCAGAGCTGGGATTCGAACTCATGAGCCCTGACTCCAAAGCCCGTGCTCTTTCCACTGAGCCACGCTGCTTCTCCAGAGATGTATGTTCCTCGAAAATGGGTTGTCGCGAGGGGCATGATTTCCCACAGATTTATAAGTTATAAATTAGGATCCATTCCAGAATCTGTGGAAAATATGAAATTCCTTATGTGCTATATGCTGAAACATCCTGTTTTAATCAACATTAAAATCATTTGGAACATAGCGCCCCAACATTAAATGAGGCGTTGTCATGAGATTATCCGTCTTTGCAGGAGGTTGCAGAAATAGAAGCTTTGTCTGTTGATTTTGGCAGTGGCTTTTCAACTTTAGTGAAGGATATATTCGATTTAGGGGGAACAAAAGACCTCTTTTCTTCATAAAATGCCTTGAAGACAGCTACAACTCCTTTTGAATACCTCTGCACACCTTTGAACTCCTCTCCCCAGGGTTGTCGTCAAGCATTTTTATAAATTCATGGGCTCTCTTGAACATGGATCTAAGGCTTCTTAATCCCCAAATTTTAGCTAGTGGAAAAATCCTAAGATTTTCTTCTGTTTTTGGCATCCTGCAATAATGAATCGATGAGGTATTTAATGGACAGTGATTCCTCTGAAAGGGATTGCAGTTAACTCAGCCACATCTGAATCATCCATTTCTAAATTAAGTTGCCTCCCCAGTTGAACAGCTTCTGTGGTTATCCGCACAGGCGTCTCCTCTGTGGCCTTGAAAATCTGACACGAACTCTGTCCAGAGCTTCCTCCTAGATTCGTTCAGTGCTGGTACTTAATCTCAGCCTGGGGAGGCAGGGTTAGATTTGCTTACCTGCACAACATTAAGGCAATTGGGTTTATGCGTGGAGTTAAGGCCTCAAACAGTATGGGTGGTATTCCTGTGGGGGGTCGTAACCCTGGAGTATAAGGTTACAGACAGTATGGACTGAAACCTGGGCTATCCCTGTTCTTAATTACAACATGTAAAGGTCTTTCTCTGAAGGAATATTACCCGGGAATTAGTGCTGTAGTAGCAGAATTTTCTTAAACACTGGTTCAAGAATCCACCGCCCGCCCCGTAACATACGGGCCCTTTCTCAACTCTCCTGCCCCACCCACTTGCTCCCACTTTTTCTTCCGTCCCCACATCAGACCACAGTTCTTCTCACGTTGAATTCCCTCCTAAAATCCCTCCTCCTTCAATGAGCTTTCCTCAACTGATTTCCCCACAGCCTGAGCTGATGAATCATCCTTTCAATTCTTATGAACTTACTTACCCCCTTCTTGGGATGCATTCATGTATGTATACTCAATTTATGTCTTTTGACCACTCTAATTTCATTTGTTTTTAATTTTTTTGGTTTGCCTTCCCCATTAGTGTGTAAGCACCTCGCGTAAGTTTGTTGTGCGCTGGGAACATGTCTGCCGACTCAGTTATGTTGTACTCTCCCAAGTACTTAGTGCAATGCTCTGCTCAGAAAGTATGATTTATTGGGTAGGAAGAATGTCACTGTGTTATCCTGTACTTCCCAAACATCTAATGGGACGCCCTGCACCAATGAGCACTCAGTAAATGCAGCTGCTACCACTCTTATTACTAATAATCTCTTTTCCTCCTCATTTCTCAGCAATAGCATTTTTAAGCACTTACTACACATGAAAGACTGTATTAAATGTTTTTGAGAGAATCAAAAAAATGTATAGAAGCAGGCTGGACTTGCCCCCACCTGAGTATCTCCCTCATCATTTTGGCCACTCTTTGGGAGTTGTTCTAGCTTTTTGCAAATGCTTTTTCCCAGCTACTGAGACCTGTTACTTTGACTGCTTTGGATAGGGCGGATGGGAAGGAAGCAAAGAAGTGTCTAGTTGTAAAGGCACTCCAAGGCAACAGAAAGCTTAAAGGTTCACCCCAAATCAGCTTTGGGAGTATGAATTAGGTTGAAGGGATTTGGGATGACTAGTAAGGGACTCCAGACAGCTGAGTGAAAAAGACTACTGATAAACTGGATGCGATGGGTGGCCGGTGTCCCTTCTTTAGTGACCCTGGAGGAGGCAGGTCACAGGAAGCTTGGGCCCAGCAGCGACCGAGAGAGTGATTCCCCTCAGGCTGTGTCTTCCCCTTGTCCAGGTACACATGACTTTTTAAACAGTGGGTGTCGGGTTTGGGGGGAACGGAGGTTGTTTTTATCATGTGACAAGCCTCTCATTTTGTATGGTGGCATTATCTAGTGGAGACCATCAGTGAAACACTCAAGGGAAAGAGCCTACGACAGATGAATCTATATAAAGCTGATTTACATGTCAGAGCAGTTGCAATATGGACAGTAATTTATTTTGGGGCTGCCTCTGCTGAGACCATGGAGTTTCCATGTGGGGGGAATTCAAGTGGGTATCAGAATGGTATCCTTAGAGATTCCAGAGATGGAGCTTGAATCTAGATAAAATATCCTGCTCCCCAAACCAAGATATCTCTCCCCTCTTTCACCTTTCTAAAGAACCAATAATAATATGATAGGTGTAATTATTACTATTGTGGTATGTAACTACGTTCCAGCCACTGTGTCAGTGCACTGGGATAGATGCGATATCATTATGTCGGGCACATTTCCATCCCCACAAGGGGCTCCCGGTCTAATCCTCATTTTACTGATGAGAGAACCCGAGGCTGAGAGAAGTTGTGTCTTTCCCAGGGTCACACAGCAGGGAAGTGGCGGAGCTGGGAATAGAACCATGGGGTTTCCCGTGACGCTTCTCAAATCTAAGCAGTTCTCTTTTCTGGAGCAGTTAATCCGTGGTTTTCATGGTCTTCAGTGCTGATCAGTCATACCTTGCCCTTTTCCAGATTCTCCGAAGCTGAATTACTTGGGATCCTCTGTTTTCTGCTTCTTACTCTTTCTTCCTCCTTTCACCACTTCAAACAGGTACATTGGAGGAGCTTTTCACAGAGCCCAGTAACTGAAACCATTTGCCTTTTATTCAGGAATTTCTCCTTTTCCCTCATGTGCTGCTGCGTCATGTGACTTAAACTGCTTATCTTTCCACTGCTTTTAGAACTGTATTTTCCATGCTTGTGTTTTATATTACTTCCATTTCATCTTTGTGGTTATAACTTGGGCTTTAGGGATGAGGTCACAAAACAAATTGACCTAGAGAGAAAGACACGGCCTGGGATTCAGAAGACCTGGGTTCTAATCACAGCCCTGCCACTTGCCTGCTATAATAATAATTGTGGTATTTGTTAAACCCTTACTCTGTACCAGGCACTGTACTAAACTCTGAAGTGGACACAAACAAATCAAGTTGGACACAGCCCCTGTCCCATATGGGGCTCACAGTCTTAATCAACATTTTTCAGATGAGGAAACTGAGGCCCAGAGAAATGAAGTGACTTGCCCAAGGTCACACAGCAGACAAGTAGCAGAGCCGGGATTAGAACCCCCGACTTTCTGACTCCCCGGCCTGTGCTCTATCCACTGGGACAGGGACTGTGTCTGACCTGCTTATTTTGTTCCTACCCTAGTGTTGGCATATAGTAAGCACTTAACACCAGTGACCTCCTTGCCAAATCCAGTGGATTGTCCTCCATTTTAATCCCCCTAAAGCTCTCAGCTGCCTTCAGCACTGTGGATCCACCCCCTGCCCCCGCTTCTCCTGGAAACATTCTCTAACCTCGGTTGTACTGACACTGTCCTTTCCTGGTCCTCTTGTCTCTGACCCTCTGTCTTGTTCTCTTTCACTAGCTCCTCCTCTGCCTGCCACCCCTAACAGTAGAGACCTCTCCGCCTTCAGTTCTGGGCCCCCTTCTATTTTCCAACTACACCTTGAAGAACTCATTTGCTCCCAGGGCTTCAACTGTCATCTCTAAGTGGATGATTCCCAAATCTATCTCTCCAGCCACACATTTCCTCCTGCTTTCGGAACGTCTCTATTTGGATGTCCTGCCAATTCCTCCAATTTACCGTGTAGCAAACAGAGCTCATCTTGCTACCCAAACCCTCTCCTCCACAAGATTTTCCCATCACTGAATCAATCAGTGGTATTTATTGTGTGCTTATTATGTGCAGCACACTGTTCTAAGCACTCAGGAGAGTATAATACCAGAATATTAGCAGGCACGTTCCCTGCCCAAAATGAGAGTATTACCATCCTCCCTACCTACCTTGGCATTATCCTCAATTCATCTCTCTCTTTTAACCCATGTGTTCCGTCTGTCACCAAATCCTCTCCGGTCTACCGTCACAACATATCTAGAATCCACCCCTTCCTCAACATCCAAATTGCTACTCTATGGACTAAGGTGTTATCATATCCCTCCTTGATTACTGCATCAACCTCCCAGCCTCTCCTCTCTCCAGTCTGTACTAAGCTCTCCTGTCCAGATCATTTTTCTAAGTAATAGTTCTTCACTCACATCTTCCCTCTTCAGGCACTTCTTACCTTCAGCTCTAAGGTGCTCAGCCAGCTCACCGCTTCCTCCCTAACCTTGCACCTGTCCCATTATAACCCAGCCCATACGCTTGGCTGCTAACACCAACCCACCTACCGCCCCTTGATCTCATCTCTCTCGCCATCGACCCCTTGCTCGGAACTCCCGTCCCCTTTATATCTGGCAGGGCTATCAATCTGTCGGTCAGTCAGTCGTATTTATCGAGCGCTTACGGTGTGCATACCACTGTACCAAGCACTTGGGAGGGTACAGTATAACAGTATAACAGACATATTCCCTGCCCACAGTGAGCTTACAGTCTAGAGGGAGAGACAGATGCTAATTATAAACAAAGTTACGTATATGTACAGATGTGTTGTGGGGCTGGAAGGGGGGATGAATAAAGGGAACAAGTCAGGGTGACCCAGAAGGGAGTGGGAGAAGAGGAGAAGAATCTGTCAAGTCAGTAGTATTTATTGAGCACCTCCTGTGTGCAGAGCGCTGTACTAAGCGTTTGGGAGAGTATAATACAATGGTGTTAGTAGGCACTGTCCTTGCCCACAACGCGCTTACAGTTGAAAGGAAGATGATCTCTCTCCCTGTGTCCAAAGCCCTTCTAATGGTATGTCCTCCAAGAAGCCTTTCTTGACTACCCTCTCGTCTCCGCACTCTGTTCTGTCTCGCTTCTGGGTCGCCTGTGTGTGTGGGTCTGTACCCTCTAAGCGCTTTGATATTCACTCCACCCCACCACAGCACTGAAGTCCAACTCCTTGTACTTCGCAGGTTCCCCCTTCTGTAACTGACCTCAACACCAATCTCCCCTCACTAGATTATAAGATCACTGAGGGTGGAGAGCGTGTCTACCTGCTCTACCGTATCTTCCTCTCCCAAGTGCCTAGTCATGTGTTCCGCACGCAGTAAGTGCTCAGTAAATACCACTGACTGATCCATGAACAACTACCCCGATTGGAATTATTAGGTCTGTGGAACGTAGTTAAGCGGAAGACAGGAGTGGTGAGAGCTGAGCTCCTCAAAAGAGTGTAGTTGAAGGGAATCGAGGACTTAGATAGTATCTGTAATTTATTTATATTAATGTCCGTCTGTCCCCCACGACCCACCCACCTATCCAATCCCCAGACTGTAAGCTCGTTGTGGGCAGGGAGTCTGTTGTATTGTACTCCCAAGCATTTAGTAAGTGGTCTGCACACAATAAGCTCTCATTAAATACGACTGATTGAATGAATTTAGTTCTGACTTTTTTGTAGCCCATAGTTTCAAAATATTGAGGGTGGGGAAAAAAAAACTGAGACTGGTTCTTTCCCCCCACACCCCCAGGGTAAAAAGAAGCTTCCATCTCTGATGCTGTCCCCTGGGAATACCCTGTTTGCTCTGGAGTGTGTGGTCATTGGGAGCTTGGCAGATAGTGACTGGAAGAGGCTTTTTCCCCTCGCTTCTGTCGCCTTCTCTACCCAAGGCTATATTTGGGATCTGCCTTTGTCATTTGGAGGGCATCGCTAGCATTTTACTAGCTCTGATTTACTTTCCCCAAGCCAAGGAGAGAGAAACTGCAGTGGTTTATTGATGGGGTTCCCGTCCCTCATGCCCTAGGCTCCCAAAGAATAGCTGCATGGATTAATTGATATTTACTGATCCCAATATCCCAACATTCTGCAAAGCACAGCACCTGCCCAGAGGGTGTACCAGCTCAATCACCCACTTGATCTGCTGCCTTTCTTTCTCTCCTTTCTTTTTTTTATCCTTTTTTCTTTTTATCGGGCTATGTAGAGGGAGGAGGGAAGCATAAAACTATCCGGGAGGAAACCCAGACTGTGCTGCTTTATTGCTGCCTGGGAAGTAGCCTGGGAGTCCAGGTGCAGGGATTTGATGCTTTCTGTGCAGCTGCCATAAATAACCTGCTCTCATTGGGGTGAGGATGAAGTATTTCCACATGGTTGCTCGTGTCCCTTTCTCTCTGCCCTGGTGCCCCCTCCCTCCCTCTCTCTTTCATTAATTGCCTAGCAATTGCTGATGCAATTAAAACGCGATGTGTCTGCAGCCTCTGTGCTTGGCTGTCACGTCTCCCTCTCTGAGGTCTTCATCTTGCTGCCAGGGATGGGTGAGCAGCTGATTCTGAGGTGGGAGGGAAAGAAAGAGGGACCTGTGGCTGAAGCTAAATCTGTTTGCCTAAAAGCGGCAGCACGCGGATCCGCATTTCTCCCGACACTCTAATAATTCTGCCGAGTCCGAGTCCCTCGCGCTGCTCATTAGCGGGGCCGATATTTGGCAGCGTCGACTGTGGAGATGAATCCTGCCGAATTGCCTTTGGTGCTGTAGGAAGCCCTTTCCATTTATAACTAGGGGAAAGCAAGAAGGTGGCCCAGCAGCCGCACCGTTTATCAGAGCCGAAGCCAAATCGGGAGGGTTTCCCATCGTACAAATGGATCTCAGTAGCTGGGAGGACCAGACGCTGACATTTCTTTATTGTGCCGAAGATACGGCACCTGCCATTTTCTCTCTCGTCTCTCCCCCGCCCCCCTCGAGCACTTAGCTAGCTGCTCCTGACCTTCTGTTCCCCTTTCCATGTCCCCTGAATTCCTGTAAAAGCCCGGAAGAGCTCCCCATTGTATTTCTCTTTAACCTCGGGCGGAAGAGGATCGGCTCCCCCTGCTCTGTAGTTTGCCCAGCAGCTGGCTCCGGGTAATCATAGGGCAGACGGATGGCTGAGTGACCTGGAGTCCCACCCGCCCCCCCACCACTCCTGGGTCGGAGCCACTTAGGAATCTCTACTGCGTGTCGGCAGTGTACACGGTGCAAAGAAGGACTGGGAAATGTTGCCAGTTAGTAGCAGCTAGAGTCTTAGAGCGAGCAGAGGGGTTTATAACCTGTCAAGGAGTGCATTCCAGGCCAGATATTTAAAGGAAACGCTATTCTTCTGACCAGAGTGAGATATAGGAGTGGAGTAATAGCTGTAGTATTTGTTAAGTGCGAGCTTTGGACACAGCATCGAACTACCTGTTGGGAAAGAATGACCCGGGTGTGGCCCTCAGGAGGCTCACAATCAAAAAATGCAAGTGGGGAGAGAAGCAGCAAGGCCTAGTGGATAGAGCGTGGGCCTGGGAGTCAGAAGGACCTGGGTTCTAATTCCGGCTCCACCATTTGTCTACTGGGTGACCATTGGGTGAGTCACCTCACTTTGCTGTGCTTCGGTTACCTCGTCTTGAAAATGGGGATTAAGACTGCCAGTCCCATGTGGGACATGAATTGTATGCAACCTTGTGTCTACTTTAGTACTTAGTACAGTGCTTGGCACATAGTAAGTATTAACAGAATTACCATAAAAAAAGAGAGCGAGGGAGCTGGCGACAAATACAGAGAGGAAATGACACTATTTCAGTATGGCTCTAGGAGTCGCTGAGTTGCTAATGGGTGGCTCAGGGAGGGAGGGTGGGTTGGTGAATTTAGGGAGGGAGGGGGCGGGCTTACCAGTCCTGGCTTGCTGATTGAGCCCCCATGGGTTAGGAAGTTCACCAGGGACATTTCCATTCTCTGAAGCGCTTAGTACAGTGCTCTGCACACAGTAAGCGCTCAGTAAATACGATTGAATGAATGAATGAGCGGGGTGGGTACTTATTTACTTATGTACTTATATATAATCGGGACACCAGTTCCAGGCTTCTGATTTCCCCATGACTTTGGAGAAAAGCCCAGTACCCACCCATCTTTGTTCAGGGTCGGCAGCAAAAACTGAAGAGAGTGGATTCGGTGCCTTCTGGGTTATCGGACTGCCCTTAAGGACTGTTCGGGTCTTGGCAGAATGTGCCGTGGACTTGAAGTCGGGGGGCGGTTTGGTTAGTTCCCACTATATCATCTTTCTGAAACAATCACATTTGCAGGAATGATTATGGTATTTGTTAAGCGCTTAGTATGTGCCAGGCACTGTAGTAAGGGCTGGGCACGGTAAGAATCCTTGATTTCCATCTTCAGTTGAGTGACGAAAGGCTTCTGCACATCAGAAAGGAACACAACTAGGCCTGCCCCCTGCAGAAGAAAAAGTGAAACCTAGTCAGGACTCCGTAACAACAGAGGGACTGATTGTCCCTATAGAGGACGCTTGACTTGAAACCTACAGGCAGCTCTCTGGAGCTTCAGTGATCCATTCATTCCGGAGTATTTATTGACCACCTACTATGTACTATGTCCTCTATACTAAGTGCTGAGGAAGAGTCCTCTTTAGAGGCTAAAATAGACCTAGTCCCTGGCCCCCAGTCAGAGTAAAGAATTTGCCGGTACCCTATTGATTTCCTCACATTGTTTTCTCGGTGCCAGCTAGGGGTTCGGTTCTTTTCCTGTACAGTTGCATGTTTCCTCTGTGTACATTTTTGATCAAAGACATGCAAGTTCTCTCATAATGTGTATTTTCACCAGGTGTTTTGGCTAGCATGTTGTTAAGGGAATTAGGGAACATTCATCTAACAATGCAAGCTTGTTTGGGTTCCACCCCCTGAGGCGTCAGAGAAATGGTGTGTGCGCACGTCCCGTCGCATTAGACACCGTAAGCCCTACAATGCTGGATTTCTCAAAAACGCAAGTCCCACGAACTAGAGGAACTGGGTGTACAGTGGGGTGGGAGGGTGTACATATTTTATTAAAATACAGGCATTCCTTAGACCGTGCCTGTACACAGTGGTGCTCATAAACTTTGCATGCCTCACTTCCCCCATTATTAAAGAGCAACGTAACCTATCCTCCTCCTCCTCCTCCTCCTCCTCCTCCTCCAAGGATACTGGGAGAATCTGGGCGGGTGAAGCACTTGGAAGTATTCTTGGGAAACAAATGCCAGAGCTCTAAAGGCAGCTTAGCACACTGATTTATTACCAGGTGTTGCTTATCCATTATGGGTCTTTCAGCAGATTGGGTACTTGTGATGGGGAACTGGAAAGTCAGGGAAGAAATAGAATTCTGTTGCTTTTTGCTGTTGTCCTCCAGCAACTCCTAATTTGCTCCAAGCTTCAGAGGCCGCCGGCACCTACATCGTCCAGCTCGTACCCTGTTGCCATGGATTTGGTCAGCGTGCTCTCCACCGTGGCCCCGGCTATACCTTTCCTAGCATATTCGTCCTTCTCCCGCTGCAGCTCAAGGTCTCTGATCAGTCTGTTTCTGTCTACATCATCCAACATTCCCCTTTGTTCTGTTCAGGCCAACCGGTCCCGGGCCCCTCTCGTTCTTGTGTCTCCATTTTCTGATTCCACAACTCCCTCCATGATCCCCATGTGCTTAGAAGAGTCTCAGCCAACAGAAAGTCATCAGTACCGTGCGTCAGGTGAGAGCGCAAACCCACCTCATCCTACCAGATGACCTATGATACTTCACACTCGATGCATCCCACGTGATTGGACCTGAGAAGTTTATTTCAGTGAGACACACGTACCTTGACCGGTTCTTTCCTGGGGACTTAGGGTCAGAGATGAGGTTGCCCAAATCTTTGCGGTTTCTAAGGTTGACTGGACATCCCCAGGAGGCACTCCCTCACATGAGTCTGGTCCCAGTTCCACAGAACCTGGGGGCGGGAGAGTTTATTCTGGGTCATCCTGGGCTCACAGGACCGTATCACGACATCCTAGGAGGGGACGAGGAGAGTCTCCCCGGTTTTCTTCACTCTAGGATGGTTTAGAATTGCCGATGTCCCTCGGAGAGTCTGGGACAGAAACGGCAGCTTTTTCTGACTCTTTTAGTGGGACTTGATCATTTTAAGGCTTTCTCTGAACCCACTCTCTGCCCAAGGGAAACAGATTGAAACCATCCCCCTTCCCTAAACTTCCGATCAGCCAATCCTCTTTGTCAGCCATATCGAAAAAGTGAAAACATGGTCAATTGGACATGGGACTGGGAATCAGAACTGGTTTCGAGGCCCAGCTCCACATTTGGCTGATGGGATGACCTTTTGGCTAGCCATTTAACTACTCAGTTTCCCCATCTGTAAAATGGGGATAAGATGGAATGTAAGTCAAGTGGACAGGGACAGTGTCTGGGTCTCCTAACCTTGATTTGATCCCAGTACTTAACCCATGGTGAGTGTTTAATAAATGCAAATGACTGTCCTTAAAACTCTTCAAAATAAGAGAACAGAAAAGCACCATTCATAGAACGTTTTTATCTGTAGGTGCTCCATCAGTCAGTGATATTTATTGAGCATTTACTAGGTGCAGGCAGTGTATTAAACGCTTGGGAGAGTAGACTACAACAGGGTTAGCAGACACATTGCATGCCTACAAAGACTATACAGTCTAGAGAGAGAGTTCAAAAAAGTAGTGGATAGAGAACAGGCCAGGGAATCAGAAGGGCTCCGCCACTTGTCTGCTTTGTGACCTCGGGTAAGTCACTTCACTTGTGTGCCTCAGTTCCATCTTCTGTAAAATGGGGATTGAGACAGTGAGCTTCATGTCTCCAACCCGATTTACTTGTACCCACCCAAGCGCTTAGTACAGTGCCTGGCCCGTAGTAAGTGCTTAACAAATGCCACAGTTATTTGGTAGAGTGCCCCTTTCTTCACTGACTAAGGACAGAATTGGTTTTCAAAAACCGGTCAGGTGGTGTTTCTAACTTAGAAAGCAGTGGTCCCCTCACTTCCCTCCCCACCAGGAAGGTCACGAAGACTGTTCCCGAATTCCAACTCTGGACTACTGGAAGCCGGAAGGCATATTCCGTGGAGGGCATTCCCTTTTGCAGCTCTGCCCTTCAGGAGCTGGCAGAGCTCCATTCTGCCCTTAGTCAAGAGCCATTCCTTTAGCTAGAATTCTCGGATAAATGGTAAGAATGTATTGTGTTATAAAAGTTGGGGTGGTTTTTTTTTTACTGCAATTAGTGTTGTTTTTATGTTCTGTTATTTACCAGATGTTTTTGGGAATTTCATCGTGAGATGAATTGGTCATGAAGGTGGCCATTTTATAAATAAAAAAATGAAGTGCCTGAAGAATTGTGGGGGGGGGGGGAGCGTGATTTCTATCTATTCATTAGATTTATGTATTTTCCTCTGAAAGAAAGAGCTCAGGGCATTATGCAGCTTAGTCAGACTACCTAGAACCCTTTAGGCTTTTAATAAAAATTAACAGCCATTAAAAGGGTATTGTGTAACTGTGAGAGATTTGCACGCAAATGTCATCAGCACCTAGCCACATGAATGCAAATGATAATTATTAGGGAGACTTTCCTATCACAGAGATAGGTCATTCTAGGTAGGATCTGTTTCAGCCTTCCCTTGCCAGCTCTGGGTTTGGGCTATTCGCCATCTGAGAGTGCGCTCTTAATTATAGGTGTTGATGAGGGACGATTGGCTTGGAATGCCCCAGGGAACCAGACAGGGCTCCCAAACTCCTCCCTCCTTTCCCTCCACACCTCTCGTTAAGGGAGGGGGAAAAGAGCCCTCAGTTAAACCTGAGTATTTTGTAAGAGACACCTGGAGCACCAGAAGTGGGGAGAGGCAGAGGAACAAAACAGCTTGTAGGTAATCAAAGCCAAGGCTGCTCCTTGACTCCAATCCTCTCCTAACGGCTGGTACGGCTTTTGTGGCGACTTTTTGGCCGGCGATTTCTCGTAGTGCACAGTGGGAAGGACACCTTCCGAATGATGGGGGTACAGTGATCTCCCGGTGGTCCCTCCGACAGGTTGGCAGCTCTGTCTCCATCAAATAACCTTGCTCACCTTTGGGCAGACTGGTTTGGAACAGAGTCCTGGTGGTTGGAGGCAGAGACATGTGCTTCTAGAGGGGCGAAAGCGGATATGGGGGCTTTGGGTTCCGGGCTTTGGGTTCCAGGCATTCCTTTCTTTAAACTTGCCGGAATTTGATGCTTGCCCTGAAATCTAAGTTCCCTGACAGATGGGAAGAAGCGCATTGCCGTAGCTGTCGATTGGTGACACTTGAAACCCAGAGAACTGATTAGAGTTAAGGGCATACGTACTGTCTCGGTTAAGATCACTAATTGGGTTTTTTCCTGGTGGAGCTGAATCAATTTTGTAGAGTCTGGAATTTATACATGGTATTATTCAGAATAAAAGATTTTCCTCTGAAGATGGAAGATTATGATATGGCTTTTTTTAAATAACTCTGGCATCAGAACGGTCTGGATATTTTACAGATTCAGGAGCCAATAAAACAGTTTTATGCCGTTTGACTTCTCATCGTCATCAGTGGTATTTATCGAATGCTTGCCATGTAAGAAGCACTCCAGCAAGCTCTTTTGAGAGTGCAGTACAACAGAATTGGTAGACATGTTCCCTGCCCACAGTGAGTGTACAGTCTGGATGGGGAGATGGGCATTGATATGAACGCATAATTTATAATATATAATTTATACATAAGTACATAAGTGCCGTGAAGCAAATACTATTATTTCATCTCAAAGCACATCACACTGTCATCCTGGGCTGGCTATGTTGTAGCTGACTTGACTGGAGTAACCAAGAGAGGGTTCTGTTTTCTTTCTAGGATATACCCATTACAAGGTAGCCTTTGGGCACACTTAACAGGAGTCAAAGAAATAATATACCCTCACTTATTAAGCTGAACCTGTAAGAACACAAAGCCAAAATCCATTTTTTTCTTTTTCTCTCTTGATTCAAAGAGGAAATGGAGCTTTCTAATATTTACTCGGCACTCCCACCTCAGACCGGTTCTTTACTCCAGCTGTCTGCGATGTACAGTACTCTGAGAAAGGAGTGCATCCATTTTCTTAAGAACTGGACCTTGACCAGGTTAGTCGTCTACCCCGGTAAGGTAGGAGATCCCAGGTGTGGTGGAGTGGATAGAACACGGGCCCAGGAGTCGGAGGCTCATGGGTGCCAATCCTGGCTCTGCCACTTGTTAGCTGTGTGACTTTGGGCAAGTCATTTCATTTCTCTGGGCCTCAGTTACCTCATCTATAAAACGGGGGTTGAAACTGTGAGCCCCAACTAGGACAGGAATGTGTCCAACCCAATTATCTTGTGCTTAACAAATACCATCATTATTATTATTAAATATCAACCCAATATTACACTACCAAACAACACTGACACACTCCAGAGCCAGAAAGCACCTGTTCATTAAAATCTCACATTTGGTTCGTTGGATCGTATTTATTGAGCGCTTACTTGTGAGCACAATGAACCAGGGGATAGGATGCCATTTTAAAAGCACAAATTCACATAACCGAACCACCCACTGGGGTGGGTTAAGACATCCCTGACAGTTTTCAGCATTAACCTGTAATGGGAACAGTTATGCTTGCATGTAAATAAGCCAGCAGACCTCCAGTATTAGGAACTACAGAAACTGCCTTTCCAGAGGAATTCTTTTTTTATTTTTATATTATTTGGAGGAGGCAGGGATGATGACAGCCCTGGGGATTTGGGGACTTTCTACTGGAAAGAATATGGGCCCGGAAGTCAGAGGACCTGGGTCCTAATTCTGGCTCTGCCACTTACCTGCTTTGTGACCCTGGGCAAATCACTTAACTTCTTTGCCACAGTTTCCTCATTTGTAAAATGGGGATGAGATACCTGTTCTCCCTCCCGTATCTGACCCAGGCAGAAGGTCATGGATTCTAATGCCGGCGCTACCACTTGTCTGCTTTGTGGCCTTGGGGAAGTCACTTCACTTCTCTGGGCCTCAGTTACTCATCGGTAAAATGGGGATTTGAGACTGTGGGTTCCACATGGGAGGGGACTGGATCCAACCCAGTTTGCTTGTATCCACCCCAGCGCTTAGTACAGTGCCTGGCACATAGTTAGCGCTTAAATACCATTATTATTACAGTGCTCAGCACTGTACTATAGTCAGCCCCTCTCGACTGTAAGCTCAATTTGGGCACGGAATGTGTCTGTATATTGTTATAGCATACTCTCCCGAGTGCTTAGTACAGTACACTGCACACAGTAAGCGCTTAACAAATACCACGGTTATTATTGTAATTATTATTTCTCGTTCTGTGTGTGAGTTTTTTTGTGGGGTGGGGAGGTTTATAAAAGGAAAAGGAAATGAAGTAAGGAACCTCTTCTAAGGTTGAAAGCACACTGAATCCCCTGGATACAAGGCAGATAGTGGAAATACAAGGCTGAATTCCACCTGAGAAAGAAAACACAGAATTTGTAACGTATATATGCCAAGAACTAAAAAACAGTGGTTGAAGATGTCTCAAATGTTTCTTAATTGTCTGCTGGCATTGGACAAATAATCACTGGTAATATCTTAAAAAATCATTTGGTACCAATGGAAGGACTGACTTGATTTTAGGTGATAGCAATAAAATCAGTTAAAAATAAACTTCAAAGTTTCTGTTGAGAAGGCTACATTATACATGAATAAGAATTGCGTCAGTTTGGAGTTTTAAGATATGATAAGTTCAAACCTGCTTTGGAAAATAACAGAGAGGGAGCAACATAGTTTCTGACACAAAATATATTATATTTTCCAATATAAAATTGCCAGTCAAGAGGTAAAACCATATTGAGATCTACTGACCATGAAACCTAATCCATCAAATCTGAAGCATTAAGAACGATCTGTTAGCTGTGACTGAGTTAATTGCAGGTTTAGCTCTATGGAGTCCCCTTA
Source organism: Ornithorhynchus anatinus (assembly GCF_004115215.2). NCBI lineage: Eukaryota > Metazoa > Chordata > Mammalia > Monotremata > Ornithorhynchidae > Ornithorhynchus > Ornithorhynchus anatinus. The sequence continues at coordinate 48,381,858 of NC_041732.1, read as the reverse complement.
GTAATGATTGTGATCTTTGTTAGGTGCTTCTATATGCCAAGCACTGAACTCAGCATTGGGGTAGATTGAAGATAACCAGCTTGGACACAGTCCCGGAACCACATGAGGCTCTCAGAATAAGAAAGAAGAACAGCTTTCGAATCCCCATTTTACAGCCAAGGAAATGGAGGCACCAAGATGTTGAGGTGCCTCAACCACAGCAGGCAAATGGTAGAATCTAGAACCCAGGTCCCCTGACTCCCAGGTCCATGTTCGTTCTCTAGGCCATCCTGCTTCTCCTTTAGAAGTCCCTCAATGACATTTTCAGAACACTCCTGAAGATAGGTTTGGATTTTGCCAGGGTTTACATCCGACTCTCTGTAGTATTTAAAATTAAACTAGTTCTGTCCAGTTAGGTAGGTCGAACTTGGCCTGTTATAACCGAGGGCTTTAGGCATAGGTGGTTTAATGAGGTAATAATGGGTAAGAAATCATCTTTGCCCATTAAAGCTGCAACTGCTTTGTGTAATGGTTTTTTAGAGCCTCCTCTGCAAGCCCGCACCTGGTAACATAGGCCACTTGGGCTTGTCTGTGTGTGGCTGAGCTTCTGCTTTCTTGAGCTGTTTTCCCTGGTGATCTGCCTTGGTTCTGGAACAGCGACAGTAGTATGCCTTTATGCTGTTTCTCCTCAATGGGCTGTACTCCCTTAATCAGGTGTCAGGTAGTTTGGTCTGTACTACCAGAGCACGGTGTAGTGGACAGAGCCAGAAGGTCATGGATTCTAATCCCGGGTCCGCCACTTATATGCTGTATGGCCTTGGGTGAGTCACTTCACTTCTCTTGGGCCTCCATCTGTAAAATGGGGATTGAGACTGTGAGCCCCACGTGGGTCAGGGACTGTGTCTACCCCAATTTTCTTGTATCCAGCCCAGTGCTTAGTAGAGTGTCAAGGATTTAGTAAGCACTTAACAAATACCACAATTATTTTTATTATTTTTATTATTCATCTCAGCTGGTCAGCCACTCCAAGGTGGACTGGTCCCACTTCAGTTCTGATGACAGTTAATTAATGGCATTTGTTAAGCGCTTACTATGTGCAAAGCATTCTTCTAAGCGCTAGGGAGGATACAAGGTGATCAGGGTGTCCCACGTGGGGCTCACAGTCTTAATCCCCCATTTGACAGTTGAGGGAACTGAGGCCAGAGAAGTGAAGTGCCTTGCCCAAAGTCACCCAGCTGACAAGCGGCGGAGCGGGGATCAGAGCCCATGACTTCTGACTCCCCAGCCCATGCTCTTTCCACTGAGCCATGCTGCTTCTCTAATAAGTTGAATCTCATTAACCCAGAACTGGTTAAAGCTGAGCCCTTTCTGGTTTAATGGTAATTTCAGTGTAAGTGGAACCCTAGTTCAGCTCCCTTCCAGCGCGGCAGAAAGCTTTCACAGCTCTGGGCATCGGAATGGAGGGCAAAGGAAACACGGCAGCAGTCACAGAAACTGCCTTCCAATCTATGAACGATACGAGTACTTAGATCATACTACTTTAGCCTGGGAACTCGAGATCAACAGCTCAGAACTTGATTAGGTTCAGTTGGGGAATCCTGGAAAGTATATTGTATAATGAGAAAACCATTTTTGGAGCAGAATGAGATGTTTCAAGAAACTGGCAGTAGCTGGTGGGAATTCAGGTGATGGAATTTAAGGGGAAATTGGGTGACTTAAGACAGGAGAAATGTGTGCAGTTGAGGAGGAGGAGGGGTTTCACTGTTCCTTCAAAACTCACCGCAGAGTTTCATTCTAAGTACTCTGAAACAGCCCTGCTTGAAAAAGGATAAAGAGAGGGATTGCAAGATTTGAGGCTTACTTGCTCCAGTCCCTCCTTCTAGTGGAATATCAAGTAGTGAGGAATCTTCCACATCCTTGGGAAGAAATATGGAGCCATGCAAGATTTTATCTGGGCCTTGGAGGAATGAAATGATCACCTCACTAGCTTGGTTTCACTAATTATCATCTTCTCCCTACTTATCTCCAGTTTTGAACTCTCCTCCAGCTCTCCAATTAAACAACTGTAATGTTGCAACAGCTGGGGTTCTTCCCTTTTATCTCCTTGACAGAGCTGTTTATGTTCAGGATGAGAAAATGTCGTAGTCCTTCACCGTAGTTTGGTCCGGGACAGGGCTGGGTTGCTGTGGGAAACAAGAGGGTGTGTGACCTTTCTGTGGAGGTGAGAAGCTTTATTCGCCAGAATGATGATGTGTAAAGGGGTGTTCCCGGTTCCAGAAGGAAGCCAGTCCCTCCTTCTACGTGCCCTTCCCAGAACGCCCTTCCAACACAAAAACAACAGAGTCCCTAATTCACCGAGGGCCCCACTAAAGAATGACACAGTAGCAAGAGAGGCCCAAGATGATCCTCTCAAGTCCCAGGGACATTTATTCTGAGTTGTACAAGGTTTAGGGCGAAAGGGTCCATCGCTGAATCACATGGCCGTCTTCTGAGTCTGGACGAGACTGCAATAAGTTTCCAAATTTGTTTTCGATTCTGGGCTGTCCATGAAACGTAATGGCAGGGGCTTTTGGAGAAAAGGTACAAATTCAAGCCCTATCCACCACCTTCACCAATTTTCAGGCTCACATGGCATTTCATTCGAGTTCTGTGAGGCAGGAACAGTGATATTCAGGTGAATGCTTGTCTTAGAAATAGGGACTACAGAGCAGCTCATTATAGTAAAAAAGCTACTTTGTTTAGCGCCTTCCTAAAGCATGATAGCGACCTGGGGGGGCTGTGAGGGTTGAGTCATTTGAAGCACCGTTTAAGACATTTCTGTTGACTAATCACTTCTTTTAACGAAATAGCAGGCCCTGAATGATCCCACCACAAAGAAGAGAAACTGACCCCAGAGGGGTGGGGGGGAAGGTCAGCGTAAATGCAAAACAAACCTTCCAGGTGTTTCCCTTTTCTAGGGGCTGGGGGGGGGAAGGCTCCCTTGTTCATACTGAAACTTAATACCCCCGCTTAAGCTGTCCCATTCCACGTGACCTTTGGCTACAGCGAATAGCAAACATTTTCCAAAATTTCCTCACCCCTCACTATGGTGAGATTTTACTTGTGCTACAGCGTTCCCTTGTATAAGGCTGAGTGCCCCCCTCCTCCTCCACCCCAGCCTTGTTAACTGTCGGTGGTGTTGCTCAGACAGACCCTCTCCTGGGACAGACTGGGTTGTAGGTGGTATCATTTTTCTCCTTTCCGGTGGGAGTCGTGGGCAACGCTTCTCGATTTGTATTTAAAGCCCAGTGTGCATACACAGGGCGAAAATATCCTGAGGTCTGAGTGTTTTTGTTCTCCCGCAAAGAACCCTTAAATGGGGTGGAAAGTTAGGAAGCTTCAGTGTGCATGTATTTCTGTAATAAATGTAATCTCTGCTGCACCCTGCAATTTGTAGAAGCCATATTTCTTCTCTGTCCAGTGCCGCCTCCTCTCATGTATCAAATGACTTAGATTATAGAAGGAGGGAGAGCCGCAAATGAAATAAATCAAGTCAATCATACCGAAGTGCTCTGTGCCTAGAAACCAATAGAATCTCTCCTGGCAACTTGAGCGAAACCTACAAAGAGAGAGAGATAAGAGAATGGTAGGGCACCCTTAAACACGGGGCCCTGGAACGCGAGGAACGTGAAAGCCATACCAAAATAGGTCATTTAATATTTAATAGATTGAGGGAAGATGTCTCCTCTTGCCCGAGGGATAAATACATCTGAAACTCTTTCCGTTCTTCACCACTTATCACATCTGAAAGACACACATTACCCCGCAGCTCAGAAATTGTGGCTCTTGCAGAACCTGCTGTTACTGAACCCCCTTTGCATAGTGCGCCCTGGGCCGTTCTGGGAGGAGAGGCGGCGCTTAAATCTTTTCAGTCTTGCTGTCTGTGTGACAGGAAGCGTGTGCCCTGGTGGAGAGGGGTCTTTTTAGAGTTGGAGCTCTGGGAGGCAGTGCCGAAATCCCCAAAAGAAGCTGGTTCAGCTGGACAGTGAGGCCGTTCTTGTTCATCAAGAAACTGAAGTTCAGCATCCTGTATCTTGTAGGGCGTTGTCCAAGTGGCTGGTACTAGGGGGACCAGCAGCTGTAACTGCCACTTGTCAGCTGTGTGGCTGTGGGCAAATCACCTAACTACTCTGTGCCTCAGTTACCTCATCTGTAAAATAGGGATTAAAACTGAGAGCCCCACATGGGACAACCTGATCACCTTGTATCCCCCCAGCACTTAGAACAGTGCTTTGCACATAGTAAGCGCTTAACAAATGCCACATTTTTATTTATTTTTAACTTGCCGCTCGGGAGCCTAGTGGATAGAGCATGGGCCTGGGAGACAGAAGGACCTGGGTTCAAATTCTGGCTCTGCCACTTGCCTGCTGGGTGGCCATGGGCAAATCCGTTCACTTCTCTGGGCCTCAGGTACCTCACCTGGACAATAGGGATTAAGGCCGAGTCCTGTGTGGGACAGGGACTGCGTCCAAACCGATTAGCTTGTAGCTACTCCAGCGCTTAGTACAGTGCCTGACAACATAAGTGCTTAACCGATACCTTTTTTTTAAAATTAAAAAAGTCAGTGTTTATTAGGATCTCACCAGCTTCAGTTGTGTAAATAGTGTTGGGGCAGGGAGGTTACTGGGGAAGGATCTTGACCTAGGGTTTGATTATATTTGGGCCAAAGTTACCCTCCCTTTATGAGCTGGGTGCCATTTGTTTTTCCTCAAGTTCCTTCTTAGACACAGATAAACTGCCTCCTCATTAAAGAGGAGACTAACTGCTTTCCCTTTAAATCCGCAGAGAATTATAGGATTATTATCGCCTTGTCACCTGCCGGCCAGTGTAATCTGCCTTTGGGAGACACAGAGTTCAGTTCTGAAAAATTCACAAGTTGTTCCACCCCTACTTAAAGCTTACGGAACCTACTGGGGAAGGTGACCATTTTTCTTCCCTTCTTCATCCTTATGCAAAACCCAAATTCTCAGGTTGTGGAAACGAGCAATGTTCCACTGCAGAACAGAACTCCTTGGGCGGGGAATGTCTGTTTCTCATTCATTCAGTCGTATTTACTCTTACTGTGTGCTGAGTAGTGTACTAAGCGCATGGGAGAGTACAATACATCCATGAACAGACACGTTCCCTGCCCATAATGAACTTATAGTCTAGAGGATGAGCTTAAAGTCTCATGTTATAGTGTATTCTCCCAAGCACTTAATACAGTACTCTGAACACAGTAAGCGCTCAATAAATATGATTGAATGAATAAATGAACTGATGGCTTTAGGGAGCAGTGACTGATCCTGGTCATGTCACCCCATCCACCAGCTTAACCCTCATGTGTATGCATGTTGGTTTATGATTTCATCCTCTTGGTTTTTATCATTTATGTCTGTGTTTGTATCCTTTAAAGTAGCGTATGTTTGGCATTTTTTAATGGTGCTTACTAAGTGCCAGGTACTGTACTAAGCGCTGGAGACACATAATATAAATGTGGTATTTGTTAAGCATTTACTTTGTGCCAAGCACTGTTCTAAGCGCTGGGGTAGATTCAGGGTAATCAGGTTGTCCCACATGGGGCTCACACTTTAAATCCCCATTTTACAGATGAGGTAACTGAGGCACAGAGAAGTGAAGTGGCTTGCCCTAGGTCACACAGCTAAGTGGCGGAGTTGGGATTAGAACCCACGACCTCTGACCCCCAAGCCCAGGCTCTTGCCACTAAACCACGCTGCTTCTCTTACATACAAGAGATACAAAAAAAGGTAATCAGGTTGGACACAATCCGTGTCTCACGTGGGGCTTACAGTCTTCATCCCCATTTTACAGATGAGGTACCTGAGGACCACTTGCCCAAGCTCCCACAGCAGACAGATGACAGAGCTAGGATTAGAATCCAGGTCCTTCTGACTTTCAGGCCCATGCTCTATCAGCAAGGCCACGCTGCTTCTCACTTGATGCTCTTTTTAGCTAGAAACCTTTGTCTCTTAGATGAGGGTTAGATGCTGTGACACACTTAGGATAGTGCTGTGCAGAATGGAATCTCCTGTGGTAAGCGTTGGTGACTCTGGTGCTCCTAGTGATCTGCACAGGGCCACTTGCATTCTTTCAACCCTTCCAGTCATGTTCCTGCAGGTTCCTGTCTCTTCCCACTCCAGTCCATACTTCACTCTGCTCCCAGATCATTTTTCTATCAAAATGTTCAAGTCGCACTTCTCCACGCCTCGAGAAATTTCAGCAGTTGCCCCTCCACCTCCGCATCAAAGACTCCTCACCATTGGCTTCAAAGCACTCCCTCACCTTACCCCCTCCTACCTGACCTAACTACTCTCCTACTACAACCCAGCCCACACACTTGGCTCCTCTAATGCCAACCTTCTCACTCTCCCCCAGTCTCGTCTATCTCGCCGCCGACCCCTCGCCCACTTCGTCCGGCCTCTGGCCTGGAACTCCCTCCCTCCTCCAATCTGACAGACAATGACTCTCCCCCACTTCAGAGCTTTATTGAAGGCACATCTCCTCCAAGAGGCCTTCCCTCACTAAGCCCTATTTTCCTTTTCTTCCTCTCCCTTCTGCTCCGCCCTGACTTGCTCCCTTTATTCATCCCCCTGGCCCAGCCCCACATCACTTAAGCACATATCTGTAATTTATTTCTATTCACTTCTGTCTCCCTTTCTTGGCGCTAAGCTCGTTGTGGGTAGGGAATGTGTCTGCTTATTGTTATATTGTACTCTCCCAAGTGCTTAGTACAGTGCTCTGCACATGGTAAGCACTCAAATGCAATTGAACGAATGATTGAAAGTTGCAACGAACAAGTAGGAGGACAGGGGTGCAGCACATTAAGACTGCACGCAAGAGTGCACAGCAGTCTCTTTAACGGGGTTCTACATCTAAAACATCGTTCTTGCTTGGCATTCAGGTGCTCAAATGCTCTTGATCATGATGGTTACTGGTGCTCTCTTTTGGCTCATTTCCACTCTAGCCCCAGGCAGCTAATCAGGTCTGGGGTGTTGGCCTGGTGTCTTCGACTCTCCTAGGCACACATTGAAGGCACATCAGTACGAAGGCAGGTTTCATTTTTTGCTTTTTTGGATGGGCCCAATTTAGATTTGAGACCTGCAGGAGGTGAGTGAACCTGTGGGAGAAGCGACATTCGCCCCAGCCTACATGAAGGTACATCAAAAGAGCTCGTCTCAGCGCTGGTCAGTGGTGGAATTGGTCAAGTCACAGACTAAAGACAAAAGAAGTTTTTGTTAGTTTATGTTTTTAGGATGGTACTTGTTAAGCGCTTACTCTGCCAGGAACTGTACTAAACGTTGGGGTAGATGCAAGATAATCAGATGGGCACAATCCATGTCCATGTTAGGCTCTCGGTCTAAACAGGAGGGAGAACATGTATTGAATCCCCATTTTTCAGTTGAAGAAACTGAAGCACAGAGAAGTTAAGTGACTTGCCTAAGGTCCCAGAGCAGATAAGTGGCTGAGTCGGGATCAGAACACAGGTCCTCTGACCCTCAGGCCAGTGCTCTTTTTTATTTTTTATGTTTTTCCAGTATTTGTGATCCTCTGACTCTCAGGCCCGTGCTCTTTTTTATTTTTTATGTTTTTCTAGTATTTAAGTACTTTGCGCCAGCTGCTGAACTAAGCACTGGGGGGGAGGGAACGTAATTGGGTTGGACAGTCTCTGTCCCACATAGGGTTCACAGTCTTAAGCCCCATTTTGCCGATGAGGTAACTGGTATTTGTTAAGGGCTTACTATGTGCAGAGCACTGTTCTAAGCGCTGGGGGAGATACAGGGGAATCAGGTTGTCCCACGTGGGGCTCACAGTCTTCATCCCCATTTTACAGAGGAGGCAACTGAGGCACAGAGAAGTTAAGTGACTTTCCCACAGTCACACAGCTGACAAGCGGTAGAGCCGCACAGGCAGTTCGAGGACGTAAAACAACTTTCAGAACCCTATCGTGCCATAAACCTAAATGGAAGGAACCAGTTTTCTCATAGGTACAGTGTTATACATGGAGGATTGGTTCCTGAACCAAGATGGATAACCTACCTTTACCAAAATTACCCCCAAATTCAGTCTTCAGTCGATTAGAGGTGAAGGATAATATAACCATATTAATGTATTTATTTTGAGATAGGATCTGTGATAAGGTAGCTGACCTCGCCTTAATTGGAAGCAAAAAGAGTAACAGACTTTACCAAGCGACCCTGCCCGGAGATCAAGAAACCCTCTCTTACTTCCCCCTCCCCATGCCTTATACATTTTCCCCATTTGTCACCCTGGCCCTTGACCCCGAAGTGGTCCGGGTTGTGGATAGGGTTGGTAATTGGGGAGAGGCCTGGCCGGGAAAGGAATGAGTACGTCCTGTACCTCTATTAAAAAAAAAAAAAGCCAAAGCAGGGCTTTAGTGGGGGAAATTTGGGTCCTTGAGAGGGGTACAAAGGATGGTGCTCTATAGGAGGCTAGCGTTTAAAGCTGGAGTAGGGAATACATTTAGAAGTCTAACTCCCATTGGTCATAATTTGAGGCCTTGTAAACTGAGGCCTGCCTGGAACTCTTTAGTATTCACTCAGTCGTGTTTATTGAACACTTACTGTGTGCAGAGAGCTTGAGGGAGTACATTACAACAATAGTCACATTCCTTGCCCACAACGAGCTTACAGTATCCTCAGCACTCCCGATGATAACACCAGGGACTTGCCCTAGGCTCTGCGCTGTGGGAAACACCCTGAAGTAAGAAAGCCCTGTCTAGGATTGTGTTTGGCAACCATTTGCTGTGGTAAACAGTTGAAGTGCATAGGAAGGGACCGGGACCTAGATTGCCCATCCACCTCCATCTCAAACAAAAACTCTTCCCCGTTGACTTTAAAGCGTTCAATCAACTCGCCCCCTCCTACTTCACCTTGCTACTCTCCTACCACAACCCAGCCCGCACACTTCGCTTCTCTAACGCTAACCATCTCACTCTGCCTCCGTCTCGTTTATCTCATCACCGACCTCTCACTCACATCCTGCTTCTGATCCGGAACGCCCTCGTCCTCAAATCCTCCGTCCTCAAATCCGACAGATAACTACTCTCCCCCGCTTCAAAGCCTAATGGAAGGCGCGTCTCCTCCAAGAGGCCTTCCTTGACTAAGCCCCCCTTTCCTCCTCTTCCCCTCCCTTCTGAGTCACCCTGACTTGCTCCCTTTGTTCATCCCTTTGTGAGAATAGCAGCGTGGCTCAGTGGAAAGAGCCCGGGCTTGGGAGTCAGAGGTCATGGGTTCGAATCCCGGCTCTGCCACTTGTCAGCTGTGACTGTGGGCGTCACGTCTCTGTGCCTCAGTTATCTCATCTGTAAAATGGGGATTAAGACTGTGAGCCTCACATGGGACAACCTGATTACCCTGTATCTACCCCCAGTGTTTAGAACAGTGCTCTGCACATAGTAAGCGCTTAACAAATGCCAACATTATTACATTATTATTATCCCCCTCCCAGCCCCATAGCAGTTATGTACACATCTGTAATTATTTCTTTCTGTTAATGTCTCTGTCTCCCCTACTCTAGACTGTAAGCTCCCTTTGGGCAGGGAATGCGTTGGTTTATTGTTGTACTCTCCCAAGCGCGTAGCACAGTGCCCTGCACACGAGAAGCAGCGTGGCGTAGTGAAAAGAGCCTGGGCTTGGGAGTCAGAGGTGGTGGGTTCTAATCCCAGCTCTGCCACTTATGAGCTGTGTGACTTTCGGCAAGTCACTAAACTTCTCTGTGCCTCAGTATCCTCATCTGTAAAATGGGGATTAAGACTGTGAGCCCCACGTGGGACAACCTGATTACCTTGTATCTACCCCAGTGCTTAGAACAGTTCTTGGCACACAGTAAGTGCTTAACAAATACCATCATTATTATTATTATTATTATTAATAAGCATACAATAAGTGTGATTAAGTGATTGGATGAATTAACTAATCATGATATGTGCTAAGCACTTACTCTGTGTCAAGTGCTGGGGAATATACAAGTTAATCAGGTCAGAAACAGACCCTGTCCCACATGGGGTTCCCAGTCTAAGTGGGAAGGAATTTTCCAGTTGAGGAAACTGAGGCACAGAGAAGTTAAGTGGACTGTCCAAATTCACCCAGAAGGCAAGCAGCAGATCAGGATTAGAACCCGGGTCCTTTTCCTCTTTCCATTAGGCCAACGGTGTTACCTCTCTTTTTCACTCAGCTTTCTTCCTCTTCTCTTAACCCTTCTCCCCTCAATGTTCTTCACATCCTCCTCCTCAGAAGATCTAATTCTTTCCATTATTGTTTCATCACAGGCTGTGCACCTTCACAGAGTGGCATACTTTTTTCACTACTAAAATGTGCTTTTTAGTAAACTCTTACAATGATTCCTACTGTAATCCATGTTAACGATATTCATTCCTAAAAACGCATCGAGTTGATTGTTAGCACGTGTGGGGATGGAAAAGGTCACTTCACTTTTGCTTGGTTTGGGGACATTTTGTGGAGGAGATGGATTCTCTGTTCTTTTTCTGCGCTGCAGTGTATGTGAAGTTCTCTTGTCCTTTCTGACCACTCCTTTACTTACGCCCCCAACCTATATGTTAGTCGCTTGACCACATAACATGCCAACATTAAAGCTTTGCTTTGGAGCAAACCTGGAGTTACCTGAAGAGAAAGGCAAACTACACATCCCAACATCAAAGAAGCAGCTTGGCCTAGTGGAAAGAGCCTGGGCCTGAGTATCAGAGGACCTGGGTTCTAATCCCAGCTCTGCCATTTGCCTGCTGTGTGACCTTGGGCAAACCATTTAACTTTTCTGTGCCTCAATTACCGAAAGTATAAAATGGGGATTAAAAGTCCACCCCCCTCCCAACTTCGAATGTGAGCCTCATTTAGAACAGGGACTGTGTCCAACCTGAATATTTTGAATGCGTAGGATCCTACAGAAAGCACCCCAAAAAACTTAACCTTGAGGGGCTTAAATTCTTCAACTAAATTAACACGTAGATCTGAGTGCACCAAGTAAAGTATTTTTCATATCTCCAGTAGACAGAAGTGGAGTTAGGAAAGAAAGTTACAATTCAAGAAGGTCTAAAATATGTCCTCTATAGTTTCCTTATTAACCCTTTGGAAGTTAGGAGTGTAGGTAAATAAGTAGGTGACCAGTTTCTCATTTAGCTGCCCTGTCCCAGCCCTAAAAGAACTAGGACTAGTTGCCCTTTCTCAAGGTACATTTGAGAGTCAGGACTCCTGGACTTCCTTTTTCTGCCTATTTTTGGGACTTTGTCCTAAATAGAGTTCTGGAAGGTGTTATAATAATAATGGCATTTGTTAAGCACTTACTATGTGCAAAGCACTGTTCTAAGCACTGGGGAGGATACAAGGTGATCAGGTTGTCCCATGTGGGGCTCACAGTCTTCATCCTCATTTTACAGATGGGGTCACTGAGGCCCAGTGAAGTGACTTGCCCAAAGTCACACAGCTGACAAGTGGCTGAGCCGGGATTAGAACCCATGACCGCTGACTCCCAAGCCCGGGCTGAGCCACGCCGCTTCTCTAACAATAATGTTGTTATTAACAGCATCTGTTGAGGGTCTGCTGAAATGATGACGAGAAACAGTTTAACTGTGATCTCACCTGGAGAATTCCCCAAGTTTCCCTTCGTCAGGCTGCCTCCTTCAGGCCCTGGGTTGAAAGTTGCCTTTCATATTTTTTTCCTCAAGGCCTCTTCTTCATCCTCCTGAAACATCCCACTTCTTCTCGGCCTTTTCAGTGTATTAGTCTCCTGTAGGAGAGTTCCTCCAAGCTAGGGAGAACAGTTATAAGTGCTGACGGAATAAACATTTCACCTTGGAGCTAGGCCCCAGGACTTAGGGGTAGGGCAGACATTTGGCATCTGGCTTACGAGCACCATTAAGTGATAAAAAAAAAAGTGACACTAATTAGTGGTGGTAAATTTGGTTCTCTTTTCTGCTACTGAACGCTCACTGGGGCCTGGGATAAGGCACTCTGGCTCTCGCTTTAAGTCTGTAGCTGCAAAGAAGCAGCATGGCTCAGTGGAAAGAGCCCTGGCTTGAGAGTCAGAGGTCATGTGTTCGAATCCTGGCTCTGCCACTTGTGAGCTGGGTGACTGTGGGCAAGTCACTTCACTTCTCTGGGCCTCAGTCACCTCATCTGTCAAATGGGGATGAAGACTGTGAGCCCCACGGGGGACACCCTGATGACCCTGTATCTCCCCCAGCACTTAGAACAGTGCTCTGCACATAGTAAGCGCTTAAGAAATACCAACATTATTATCCTCTGTAGGTGGGATGTGGCTGGACTCAGCCCACGCTAGTGATGCCATCTGACCCCACCGAACGTTAAAAGCGGAACAGAGATCTAGGGAGGAAGTGGGAGTACCCGGTGGAGGGATGGGATGGGATGGGAAAAATTGATTCCCGAGGGCTTTCTGGAAAGATCGTAAAAGAGATTAGTGATTTTGACCTTTCAGCTTGGGTGGTAGGAATACCAGCCCTCTCTTGACTCGACCTAGGGGGGATTTCCTTGGTTTCCCCAGTTGTTTGGGTCAGGAGTCCAGGTGTACCAATTTGCCATCGTCCCAACCTCAAATCCGTCCCTCTTTAATTTAACGAGGTCCCCTCTCCAGCTTCCCTTTGAGGCCCCCCAGCAGCTTCCAGGTTAATAATAATAATAATAATAATATTAAGCACTTACTGTGTGCCGAGCAATGTTCTCATTGCTGGGGTGGATACAAGGTAATCAGGCTGGAGACCATCCCCATCCCCACATGGGACTCACAGTCTTAATCCCCGCTTTCCAGATGAGATAACTGAGGCCCAGAGAAGTGAAGGGACTTTCCCAAGGTCACACAGCAGATATGTGGCAGAGCCGGGCTTAGAACCCACATCCTCAGACTCCAGGCCGTGCTCGTTCCACTAGGCCACACTGCTCCTCCACCCAACTGAGCGGATATCCCTCTCTCAGGTGGAGCTGACCGTGGGAGTCGTATATGTTCCAAGGCTGGTCTGACGCTACCTTGTCCAGAGTCTCCAAGTACTTCAGCGAAACACAGTCATCCAATGAAATGTGTAATTCCTCACTGAGTGTGTGCATATGTGTATACTGATTACAGTCTCATTAGACTGTAAGCCCGTCAAAGGGCAGGGACTGTATCTGTTACCGATTTGTCCATTCCAAGCGCTTAGTACAGTGCTCTGCACATAGTAAGCACTCAATAAATACTATCGAATGAATATACATGTACACGTACGTAATCGCCTACCTCTCTCTGCCTTTATAGTACTTTGAATTCAGAGATGCTCTGGGTACATGAGTGGTACCCACAATCTCAACTGTATTTTGCACCCATAAAGGCTGAAGCCATGGTGTTCTGCCCTGTTTCTGTTTGGCACTGTTTCTGCCTCTGTCACCTTGTTTCATGATCCCCTTATGCAGCTCCCCTCCTCCAGGAGGCCTTCCCAGACTAAAACCCCCCTTTCCTCTGCTCCCCCTCCCCATCACCCCGATTCGCTGCCTTTGCTCTGCCCCCTCCCCGCCCCACAGCACTTGTGTATGTATGTGCATATTTATAATTATACTGATTTTTATTAGTGATGTTTAACTCTAATTCTGTTTATAATGATGCTGCTGATGACTGTTTCCTTGTCTTGTTGTCTGTCTCCCTCCTTCTAGACTGTGAGCCCGTTGTGGGCAGGGATCGTCTCTATTGGTTGCTGAATTGTACTTTCCAAGCGCTTAGTGCAGCGCTCTACACACAGTAAGCGCTCCGTGATTGAATAAACGGATGAATTAATTAATGTTATGATGGCTTATTTGCAGGGGCGGACTCCCCCTAGCTTTCAGCTGGGGTGCAGCTTCTTGGAGGAAGGGTCTAGACAATAGTCTCTAGATGTTTTCAATCGTTGGTATTTACTGAGCACTTTCTATATGTAGAGAGCACTGTACTGAGCACTTGGGAAAATTCAGTACCACAGAATTAGCAGACACGTTCCCCACTCATAACGAGCTTTCGGTCTAGAGGTACTAAGTCCAGAAAATTAGAGGTACTAAGTCCAGAAAATTACCTAGTGAAAGAGGTTCGTTTCAGTATTTCCATTTACACTGATTTACGTAGGCCTTCAAAACTCTTCAGACTGTTCTCAGGTCAAAATTCTAACATCGTCAACATTATTATCAATGGTTTTTATTGAGCGCTTATGTGGTTGGGAGAATACAACCGAGTTGACAGACGCTTTCCCTGCCCACAAGGAGCTTAACAATATAGAGAGGGAGGCAGACATTAACGTAAATAATATATGTTTATAGATATGTACATAAGTGCTGTCGGGCTGAGGGTGGGACGAACATCAAATACCAGAGGGGAGGGAGCCGGGGAAGAGAGGGCTCGATGGTGAAGGCCGGTGAGAGTTGGGTAAATGTTATTACGTGCATAGCCCCCTCTCCTTCCTCCTATTTGTAAATTATTTAAGAGTCTCTCAAGCTTCTCGAGGTCAGGGATCGTGTCCACTAATTCTTTTGTACTCTTCCAAATGCGTAGCAGAGTGTTCTGCCCACCGCAAAATACTGTCGGATGATTGTTGCTCCTTTCCAGGTTGCCATTTTGACTTGATTTTTCTCTTCTGTATCCCATCCCTCCTCTCCACCCCCCCCCCCCCCAGCAATACTCGACCCCTATTTCTTTCACCTGAAATTACAGCCAGGCGGGTTGGTTCCCAGAGTAAAGAGACGGAATGACCACCAGAAATCTTTTAAGAGTACCCCTACGCCCCCTCTCCTTCTCCATCGATTCTCTCTCTCTCTGTCCCCAGCTTGTCTGCCCTTAGTGGAGATTTCGAGCCGGCAGGCAAACACCTTCCCCTTCTCAGTTAACTGTCAGAGCAGCATGAAGGTCAGGGAAAGAGAGACAAATGAGAGCAGCTCAGGGAAAGGAGGTTACCACGGTAACAAGCAGGCGGGGCCGCTGTTTGGAAACAGGCCTAATCTTCCTCCTCCTTTTCCCTCCTTCCCCTTCCTCCTCCCCTGCTTAGAGCAGGAAGATGGGTATTGTTTAGCTGACCTGCATCCTCGGGGTGGGAACCGTAATCCCCTTCTGACAGTTCCTAGTGACACCGAAAGTGGGCTGCTTTGCATTTTAATTTGATCAGCGGCAGCTTTCTGTGCCACGCTGGAGACCGAGCATCTCCTGGCCCCCTTCCAGAGAGGGCTCTTGTTGGAACCGGGGTTTCATTGTTGCTGTTTGTTTGTTTCCCATCACAACAAAGGCTCTCCACATTAGCAGGCACATGTGGAAGATGCCATTGGGTTGCAGACACTCGGGATAAAACTAATTGAGCTCCGTGGCCCTTGTAGGGGCGTATCAAGGAGTCTTTTCTTCCGCCTCCCTTAATCCCCTGGACGCCGTTTCCGTCTGTCCCCTCCTTCCCTTCACCTCCCCGATCTGGTGGCGGGGGACTGTGACGACATCAGTCGATCCATCAACCGTATTTCTTGAGCGCTCACAGTGTGCAGAGCACCCTGCTAAGCTAAGAGTATAGCGCACCAGTATCGCTGCCGCGTTCCCTGCTCACAACGAGCTTAGGTTCGAGAGGGGGAGAAATCTCGCTGGGTGTCAAGCGGGGAGTGCCGAAGGCAGTTGGCGAGGAAGGTAGGCGGTACCTCAGGTTTGTACAGTTGATGGGGAGAGATCTGACGTCTCCGTTTCCCAGAAGTCTGGGTTTCTGTCCCCCTTAGGTTGCTGAATACCGCCTGCCATCACAAAAACTGTGGGTCTAAGCAAGACTTGGACTGGCCTTTTGGTGCCAGTGTGAACCGGCCTGCTCTTCTCATTGGAGAGACCAACTGGCATAGGTATTCATTCCTTCATTCGGTCATATTGATTGAGCGCTTACCCTGTGCAGAGCGTCGTGCTGAGCGCTTGGAAAGTGCAATTTGGCAAGAGAGAGAGACGATCCCTGCCCACACCGGGTTTACAGTCTAGAAGGAGGGAGACATCAAAAAGGGAAACGGGCATCAATATAAATAAATAGAATTATAGATATGTACATGTATACACAAGTGCTGTGGGGCGGGAGGAGGGGTAGAGCAAAGGGAGCGAGTTGGGGTGACGGGGCGGGGAGGGGGAGCAGAGGAAAAGGGGGGCTTAGTCGGAGTATTCTCATGTTAGCCTGCTTGCCCTCTCGGCTTTGCGGCTGTTTGGAATCCCGACCCTCCGTGAGGGCAGTCGGAACAGACCAACCGGGCCAGGCTGCTCAAACTCACTCATACCCGGCAGAGCTTCAGAGGGCAAGGTTCAGCTTTCTGTCTGAGCAGCTGCTAAGGTCATGGTTTCTTCCCTGGTACGTGGATGTACCATGGACCAGGCAGAGGAGCAGCAGCGTGGTCCAGTGGTTAGAGCACAGGCCCGGGAGTCAAAAAGACCTAGGTCCTAAACCCGGCTGTGCTGCTTGCTTGCTGTGTGACCTTGGGCAAGTCACTTCACTCTGGGCCTCGTTTTTCTCATCTATAAAATGGGGGTGAAGACTGTGAGGCCCACGTGGGGCAGGGACTGCGTCCAACCTGATCAGTTTGTATCTGTCTGTAATTTATATTAATGTCTATCTCACCCACCTCTAGACTGTAAACTCCTTGTGGGCAAAGAATGTATCTGTTTATTGTTGTAGTGTACTCTCCCAGGCGCTTAGTACAGTGCTCTGCACACAGGAGCTCCATAAATACGATTGAATGAATGAATGTACCCCAGGGCTCAGTACAGTGCCTGGCATGTAGTAAACACTTACAAATACCATTTTTAAAAAATCCATGATGCTAAAAGGACAAAACTTCTTTGATTTTTTTTCAAGCAATATTGAACTAGTTGCTCATGGTATTTTAAGTTCAAATTAGATTTCGCCTGCCCTGGTTTTTGGAGGGCTTGACTTCCTTTTAATTCACTTGGCTTTTGACTAGCTGTTGGCCCAGCTCATGTGATTTGCGGTATGCTTCGGTTTCTCCCTCTCTCAAGTGGAGATATCTGCCCCCAAAACCTCCCGAGAGAAATGCCAAGAAAATAGGTGCAAACATCGAGCACTTTAAAGGGAAGATGTATGAACCCAAGGTGATTTTTTTTCTTTTTTTTAATTTGCTCCTGATTGAGCCCAGGCCAGCATCTTCTGAAGAAATGAGCTAGAGAGTTGTTCCTGCATGAAATGTAGCTTAGGTGGGGATGACTGCTTTGCAATAGGCTTAAATTTCCTTTAGGCTTAAAACCATGTCGCCTCTGCTCCCAGCCAGTGACTTGGTCGAGATATGCGCAGGGCCACCAGTAGATATTTGGCCACCCAGAGGGTGGGAAAATTGGCTGCGTCCCTCCCTCCTCTTTGTTCAGCATCATATCCCACTGTACGTGCAATATAGCGTTACAGCGAAGTCTGTTCAAACCCCCCAACCTGGAGTGCTTCCCCAGGGGGTACTCCTAACCCCTCCTGCTTTGCTCTTGAGTTGTTATAAGTCTGTCAGTCGGGGGTATTTACTGAGCACTCACTGCACGCAGAGCACAGTACTAAGTGGTTGGGAGAGTACGGTTCATCAGAGTTGGAAGACGGGTTCCCTTGCCCCCTCTGAGCTTGCGGTCTAGAACGAGAGAGACAGATGTGAAAATAAATTACAGAAGGTAGAGGGAGTAGAGGAAATGAGGGCCAAGCTGGGGAAGACCTCCTGGAGGAGATGTGATTTGAATAGGGGCTTTGAAGGTGGAGCCAGTGACGGCCTGTCGTCCCAGGCCAGAGGGAGGACGAGAGCAAGGAACCTTCTAAACCGCTGCTCACCCAGGTGGCCGTTCTGGTTTGGGACCGAGCATTTTTAGTTTTTAACCTCATCTGCCATGCCTGGGCCACCAAGCTACCCCTTCCCCCTCCCCACCCCGCTGAGGCCATGCCCCAATGTGGGGTGGTCATGCCTCTGTTGCTTGCTGTTTGAGCCAGCCCTAGATAATAATCATAATGTTGGTATTTGTTAAGTGCTTATTATGTGCAGAGCGCTGTTCTAAGCGCTGGGGTAGATACAGGGTAATCAGGTTGTCCCACGTGAGGCTCACAGTGAATCCCCATTTTACAGATGAGGTAACTGAGGCACAGAGAAGTGTAGTGACTTGCCCACAGTCACCCAGCTGACAAGGGGAAGAGCGGGGATTCGAACCCATGACCTCCAACTCCCAAGTCTGGGCTCTTTCCACTGAGCCAGGATGTGGCTTCCTCTGGGTCAACTGACCCTCGTCGCAACTCACCATCTCCTGATAAGGGTGATCTTTGGGGAGAAAGAAAGTACCAGCACACCAATCAACAAACCCTAATATAGAAAGAGGAGTCCCAAAGAAGCACAGCCCAAGCAGCCACGGCCTTTGTTCTGTTACCTTCAGGCAAGGGAGAGGGAAGGATGGGCTACCTTTCTCTTCCCCTTCCCAGAATTTTCCCCACAAAATCATCACCCCGTGGGACAGATTCCTAAGTTTAGTGAGGGAAGCCCAATTCATTCCCTTTTCCCCTTCCCTTCCCTTTCCCACTGCTTTGCAGTCCCA
Organism: Ornithorhynchus anatinus; assembly: GCF_004115215.2. Classification (NCBI taxonomy): domain Eukaryota; kingdom Metazoa; phylum Chordata; class Mammalia; order Monotremata; family Ornithorhynchidae; genus Ornithorhynchus; species Ornithorhynchus anatinus. The sequence continues at coordinate 48,363,291 of NC_041732.1, read as the reverse complement.
CTGAACTACTGGGAGCAGCAGCAGTAGCCGGAGTAGGAACAGTGAGCAGCTGTTGCATTTACTGAGCTCCCATGGTGTGGTGGTGCACTGTACTAGACGTTTGGAAAGTAAAGAATAACTAAAGGACATCTTCCCCTGCGCAGGTGCCATCAGGGAAGACAAACCTAAAATATTTGCGACTAGGGTGGTCAAAATGAATACAGTAAAAGGACATATATACATGAGTGCTAAGGAGGGTAGAAATTGACTTCACAAGTGCTAGAGTTGGCTGAAGGAATGATAAGGCTCAGGGTACCGAGAAATTAATTGGGGATAGCTTGTTGGAGGTGGGATTTTAGGAGGAAGTTTACTGGAGGGAATGTTATCATCTGTCTCCTGTGGGGCAGGAGAGAGTTCTAAGCCGGGAAAAATATGTCAGTGGAGAAGCAGCGTGGCCCAGTGGACGAGCACGGACCAGGGAGTCAGAGGAACTGGATTCTAATCCCAGCTCGGCCACTTGTCTGCTGTCTGACCTCGGGCAAGTCACGTCACTTCCCTGGGCCTCAGTTCCCTCATCTGTAAAATGGGAATTAAGACTGTGAACCTATCTTTTATCTATCCCAGCACTTACTACGGTACCTGGCACTTAGTGAGCACTTAACAAATACCTCAATTATTATTATTGTTGTTAACAAAGGGCTGGAGGTCGAAGAGTTGAGAACAAGGTTGGCTTAGGAGAAACAAAGGCAGTGAGTCGGGGAGTAGCGGGAGAAGAGCGCGGATAGGTCTGGTGAAGCCAGATGGTGGAGAGCCTTGAAGCTGACTGTGAAGAGTTTTGTTTGATGTGAAGAGTAACAGAGAGCCAGGGGCGGGTTGTGAGGAGAGGAGAGAAGTGGGCCGAGCGAGGCTTCAGGAAGATGATCCGGATTGGAGTGGGGAGACGCTAGAAACCCAGAGAGCGGCTAGGGAACGGCCGCAATTAATTGTCTAGCTGAGGCGAGACCAGAGCTCGAGCCAGGCCCGTGGGCAGTGTGGATGGAGAAGAAGGGCGAACCCGGGAGGTGTTGTGCTGGAAAAACTGGCAGGCTGCGGCTGCGGACCGATTGTGAGACTCTGAGAGGTGAATGATAGCAGTGAGTCGAGGATGAAAGCCAGGTTGCAGGCTTCTGGCTCCGGGCGGGTGGTGCAGTTGCCAGCTGAGATGGGAAAGCGAGGGGGAGGAGTGGGCTTAGGGTGAAAGATGAGTTCTGCAGACCTAAAGCATTGAACTTCCCCTCCCTCTGGGGAGATTGGATGCTATCTATCTGAGGCACATTAGCAAGGACCTGAAGAGCAGCTTACTTGTCCATGACCAGACTGTGCTAAAACTAGGTGAATTAGAGGAGGAATGACCCCAGTGTGGAAGAGGTACAACCGTCCTTTGCAGTAAAAAGCAAGGGCGTGGAAGAGCCCGATCTTTCAGGTGAACAACCTGGATTTATTTGACTTCAGGTCTTCCCTGAATTGTGATTCTGGCTAATTGAGGAAGACGCAATATTTTCCCTTTTCATTTGACCTTGCTTGTGTGTTGCATCTCTGGGGAAACTCAGAGGAACAGACCGTCTCCGGCCCCATCTTGGAAGCAGAGCTGGGGGTAGAGGTGATGGGTCTGTCTGGGGAAGTTTGGCCAGGGGGGAGAAAAAGAAATTTTTTCCCAAGCCATCTCGTGCTCGTGAGGCAAATTATAATACTTCCCTCGGAACTGTGCGGGCATGTGAGGAATCTTCAACCGTGTGTGAAAAAATACAGCGAGCTTCAGGGGTAGTTTGCAGACAGACAGGGTCCTATCATCACTCATCAGCAGCAAAGTTAATAGCTTTGCTGAAGGGAAACGCAGTGAATTTCAAGCAGGCAAGGGGATTGTAGAGGGAAAAAAAGACAGTAACAAGAGCAGGGGACATGCTTCATTCAGCAAAAACCTTTGCCACGGTAATGGACACTGAAGCATGATTTCTGCTGTGCATTGATTCTCTTCTGGGATTTTCCTTTGTCTGTTAAATTTCTCCCGTTGCCTACCCAGATCGGGATTTAGGGCAGTGCTGCATATCTCGATCTGTTATCTCCTTGCCTTCCCCGGGAAGGGATCCTCCAGGGCCCAAGTGTCAAGCAGAAGGGGAATCACTAAAGGGGAGCACAAGATAATCAGCCTTCAGCCCGTGTGCTTGAGTTGGGGGTGGGGGCGGGAATAGGGGGGTCATCCTGGATTTTTACTGTGGTGTTCATGCTGGGATGCTCTCCACCACTGCTGACCCTGTGCAGTTGCTGACTGTTTCACATCCAATGTTGAACTCTTCTGAATATATGGTGCAAGTGAATATTAGAAGCAGGGTGGCCTAATGGGAAAAGCACAGGCCTGAGAATCAGAGGACCCAGGTTCTAATTCCACATCTTGGCTGCTGTTTGACTTCAGGCAGGTCGCTTAACTCTCTGCACCTCAGCTGTAAAATGGAGAGTAAATAGCCGTTTTCTCTCTTCCTCAGAGCGGCATCCCTGAGTGGGGCAGGGACTGTATCCAACGTGATCGTCTAGTATCTACCCCAGCACTTAGTAGAGAGTTTGGAACGTAGTAAATGTGTCAAGTATCCCAGTGGATAGAGCGGGGCCTGGGAGTCAGAAGGTCAGGGGTTCTAATCCTGGCTCCTCCACTGGTCTGCTGTGTGGCCTTGGGTAAATCACGTCACTTCTCTGGGCTTCAGTTAAAATGGGGATTAAGAGCGTGAGCCTCAGGTGGACAGAGACTGTGTCGCACCTGATAAACTTGCACCTACCCCAGCGCCTGGCACATAGTAAGTGCTTAACAAATGCCATTATAATGTATTATTACTATTATCAGAACCCAGAGTCTTGCAGTACTGTTTGAAGTCTGGTTTCAGTGCATGGTGCCCTTTTCCATCCTCTTCTTCTTCTAGGAGACTTTTTGGAAATTAACCAAGGACACAGTTATGATCTATCCTGTTTCAGAGTAACCTAAGGGAGATGTGGAAACTGTGCTGAGACTCAGCTTTGTCTCTGGCGGCCATAGGGGTTGGGGGAGGAGGAAGGGGTTTGCATGGTGTTAGAAAAAGGGCTGGCGTTTGTCCATCACTAACAGTAAAATGTGGTGAGAGTTTACCCAGGATAGTAATATGCTAACCTCTTAAGAATTCCTGTGAAGGGGGGAAGCTGAATTTTCTCCCACAAAAAATTCATATCCTTAGCCCATTTCTGAACGGTGAGGATTTCCAGTTTTTCACCTAAGCAACAATGAGAAGGAAAAAAGATGAGTTTCTCGTTCGGTTCCTGTTTTGGAACTGCCATGGCTACCGCTGGCATCTATATTGGCTTCTTATGTACTATGGAGGGGGGTCTAATACTGTCCAAAAGTGTCAGTTGTCAACAGCTCCCCCGACCCGAAGAGGATGAGTCCACTGCCCACGGTATTGACCGGCTTCTGTTCCCGAGTTTGGTTCATTGGGCCTGCCCGGGTGCCCCGGAGCCTTGCTTGCAACATGTAGTTTGCAAAAACCGGGGTGTAGACCTTCCCTCCTGCACCTTCTCTACCTCCCCGCCCCAACACATCCCCAGCTGCAGCCGTGAAGAGCTCTCTCTGCCGTCGCCATGAGTAGGAGGCTGCAGAGGGCAGTGTGTAATTACTTCATGTGGCGAGATTAATGACTCCTGCCCTCCTTCCTTCCTCTCATCAGTCCTTATTTCCATGCTGTCTGCCTATCGGCATTTGCGTCCCCACTGGCTGGCGTTGAGACGAAAAATTAAAGGTGAAATGAAAAGAAGCTTCATTAAAAGATAAAGGATAAGAACTGGTGGGAAAATTTCGAGGTTGAATTTCCAAATGTCTTTTCTAATCTCCTCTGGGGCGCCGTTTTAAAGCAGCCTCAACAACCGAGAGCCCCCAAGCCGTGGCGATTACCCGCTGGTTCCGGCCCGTCTCTGCGTTGGGGTTGGATGGCCTCGGCCCTGTTGGATCCTAGTTTTTCCTGGTGGTCATCGGCCTCTTCAGCTCGAGGACCCGGTTTCAAGGCGGGGGTGATGGCAAATGCCTCCTCTCCCGGTTTCCTCCTCCTCCTGGAGAATGATGAATGAGGCTGCACGGACTCCAGCGTACGGTGGAATATGAAATCCTGTAGAGCCACCTTGGTTATGAGATGGATATCGCAGAGCTGCTTATTATGCACTGTGGCGTAATGCAGATTATAGATGTGACCAAACGGTAATTAGCAGAGCTGGAGCTGTAATTAAACGCTATTGTGCTGCACTGTGGTTTCCCCGTCAGGTTTCTGTTGCAGAGTGGAAGGAAGCTGAACAGTTTCAAACCCACAGGTGCCCTTCCCCTTCCTCCCTCCCGCCCCTCCCGCCCTCCTTGTCCCTCAGCCGACTTCACGCAAACAAGTGAGTGAATCGGCCGCTCCCAACCACTAAGAAGTCAGGGTCTCTCCCGGATGGGCCAACTTCTTTCCAGCCGTCCCGTGATTCTCAGCAACCGACTCATCTGCAGGGGCTTCCCCTCTGGATACTTTTCAGCGGGATCCCTCGAGCAGGCTAAATTAGGAACCTGCTGGGAGGTGGCGGCTGGCTTCCAGTTTGCCCTCTCAGCTACGGGACTTGGTTTTCTGGAGGCATCTGCTCACGGCGGGACCTAGGGCCGCCCGGGGCCCCCTCCACTCTCCCGGCCACGCCTGGGCATCCCCGGGACTTTCCTGCGAGTCCACCCCCCACCCCGTAGTGAAGAGATGAACCTTCTCCCCCCGAAGTAACCGCCCCTGATGGGAGGGGGGACCTGCTTTCCTCCGCTCACAGCAGAACTCCGCGGCGGCCAGAAGTGGAACACGGGGCGCTGGGTGATGGAACGGGATTGCGGCACGCAAGTGTGTGGGCGGGCGCTGCCAGAGGGTGCACAGGGGTGCCCAGGGGTGGGGAGGGCGGGGCGGGTTGCTGATGGCTGATGACTTCAGGGGCAGGCACTTAGTCTAGGGTGCTGGACCTGGGGACGTTGATCCCACCGTGAGGAGTAGGGTGGGGAGACGGGAGCCAGGCCGAGGGCCTAAAGAAGAGGCAGATCACTGACCTCACCCTCACTCAGGGCAGCTGCCTCTGGTCTTTCCGGTTCAGGGGTTTCCTCCAAAGAAGGGACTGAGAAGAGATTGGTGGGCAAGAGAATCTGCCGTGTTCTCGGAGCTCCTTTTCCAGGTGCTTTCGGTTGTTAAATCTGTAGCCATTGCCTCTCCCAAGGGTCAAGGAGCTTCCTCTCTAATTCCCCCTCAGCCACTCGCTCACTGGGCTGGGTTTTAGAGAGATTCAGGAAGGGAGGCTCGGTGTGTTTATCGTGCGTGACCCCCCCCCCCGTCCCTAGCGGGGTGGCTTGGGCTGAGCCTGCAGACCAGGAGACCCAGGTTATTTCAAGAGACCTTCGGGAACCTACTTGCTAGTGGAATTCCATTCTTCCCACTCCGGGCGGGTGGAGTAGGAGGGTATAGAGAAGGACCGAGCGGGAAGCCGGTCTCGTGCAGCTGTTTGCCAGATACATTGACCGTTGCGGGGGAAGATTCGCTATGCAGCTTCCACTCTAGCTAATTGTTTCATAAAAAGACAAGGTTAGAGAAGGACAGGGGTCCGGGGATGGGGGAGGTGTAGAGCGTGACGACAAGCAGATAAGGATAATGTTTTGGCAGCTGTTCAGGGCCGAGAATTAGTCTGAATCAGAATTTGAGCTTTCTGTGGACTTTGACAGTGATGATCTGCAAATAACAGTGACGTTCCAAGCAGACTTGGGAGCTAGCTGCGGGCGGCGAATGCAGCAACCTCCCTGCCTCGGCTCTAACTACGGTCTCCAGATGGGTGACCAGGTCGCTGTGTGTTGAGCGTACAGTGGGCGGGACACCACACTGAGGGCTTGGGAGAGTCCTGTAGAGAAGCAGCCTGGCGGACTGGCTGGAGCACGGGCCCAGGAGTCGGAAGAACGTGGGTTCCAATCCCAGCTCTGCCACTTGTCTACCGGGGCCTCAGTTCCCTCCTCCGGAAAATGGGGATTAAGACTGTGAGCCCCACGTGGTACCGCCTGACCTTGTATCCACCCCGGCGTTTAGAACAGTGTCTGGCATAGAGTAAGCGCTTAACAGATACCATTATTAGTATTATTATTAATTAGAGGACACGATCAATGCCCTAAAAGACCTCACGAACTAGCCGGAGGGACCGCTGCCGAATAATTTCCGGATGGTGACCGAACCGACAAGTGGATGAGGAGGTCCTTAAATAGGAGAGGTCTGAGAGCCGATGCGTTTAGAAGCACTCCCGGTGGGCATAGGTGCGAAAGAGTGGCACACCGCCGGTGGCACGGAGGAGGCGGTGGAGAGGAGGCGGGAAAGCAGTCGGGGGGACGGCCAGAGTGAGGGAAGAGGCCGCGATCAGTCACGGGAGCATCGGGGGTCGGAGGGACCGGTGACAGCTCATCCCGCCAGGATGGTACAGAAGTTCCGTTTGAGAGCAGGCCAGCCCAGCCTAGCTTTCCCAGACGTGCTCTGCCTCCCGTCTGAGAGCTGTTGAGCACTCTACCCAAACTGCAGGGATCTGCCCCGGGGAACGTCTAGCCCAGGATGCACATGATGGTTGGGAAGACGGCTCTCCCTGCCTTTGTGCTCGCTGTGGCTTAGCTTGCCTCTTGGTACAAGTGTTCAGTCATTGGAGAGAATGGATTTTAACCATCTGGGAGCTAGAGGCACGCAGATGGCATCTGTCAGCCCCGATGGTGTCGAGCTGGTAAATGCCCCCGTTGAAAGAGTTAAGAGGTGCCGTCCTTTGACTTCCCCTCCGTTGTCCCGGCCGGGCCTGGGCCGCCCGTCGACCCGGGAACCCGTGCCACCCTGTTCTTGGGGACGGTAGAGGAACCCCTGCTGAAGCAACGCTGGCTCCAGTGTTTGACTCCTTTTCTCTCCAGGTGTTGCATCTGCTGTTCCTTTAGGCACCCCTCCCTCACCCCCTCCACCGGGCGCTAGAATAGGATGCAGCATTTATGTGCGTCTGGAACAGATAAGCACGCTGGATTCACAGTCCCTCGCAGCCGTTCTCATTAACCGGTCTCTACCGAAATCTTCCAACTGAGAGACACCCGTCGGGCTGGGCCCGGCCTGTCCTTAACATTTGAGCAGATTGTTCAAGCAGGAGGGAGAGGACCGCTCTCTCTGCTCAGAAGCGATGCTTAAGCACGCCCAATAACGTCGCATCAGCATTCTTGGGCTCAGAGCATGTTCTCCCCCCTCATCCCGGGGTTAGATGGCCTGCCTGACTTGTGTTGTTCCTGATGGGAAGAAGAGAAAGGGATGGGAATAAATTCATTCATTCAATCGTATTTCTCAAGCACTTAGTGTGTGCCGAGCACTGGGAAGACCCGGCCTTTTCAAGGATTATGTAGTCATCAGCAACAGTGGGATTTATTGAGCGCCTTTTGCGTCCAGAGCCCTGTACTAAGCACTTGGGAGAGAGTACAGTGCAGCAGAGTGGGTAGATTTTTCACAACTGGTCTGATTTTTCTGCTTCTCCAAGTTGGGGCCTCTGGTTTCTCCTGGAAGCGGGGAAAGATTTGAAGAGGGCCTCTATGTAGCCAGTGGGGCAATGGAGTGTGTAGAGTGAAGGAACCCCTTACGGGAGAGTTAGGATTGGGAGTGGGGAGACCCTCTCATTCCCGACGATGATCAGGTGTGCGTGAGGCAGACAGAGCGAGCCAGGAATCAGTAATGGGGGCCGGCGAGCCTTGAGGGCCTTCCCAGCCCCCGGCATCAGATGGAGCAAAGGGCGACTCGAGTTGTAATTCAGCTTCTGCTTTCTCTTCACCCACAGATGGAGTCCCCGGTCTCCACGCCAGCCGTGCTGCCTCTGCACCTCTTGGTGCCCGTGGTCAGTAACGACATCTCATCCCCCTGTGAGCAGATCATGGTCCGCACTCGCTCTGTCGGCGTCAACACCTGTGATGTGGCCCTGGCCACAGAGCCCGAGTGCCTGGGCCCATGCGAGCCTGGCACCAGCGTCAACCTGGAGGGTATCGTGTGGCAGGAAACGGAAGACGGTAAGTGCTTAGGGTGGTGCTTTCTCCCCTTCCCGGCTCGGCGCCTGCAGGGGGTAAACTGCCGACTTGTATTAAGGGGCTACCACGGCAGGTAGGTGTCGGGTACCCGGCCCCACACTCGGCTGGGAACGCTGGCCCCGAGAGCCGCAGCAGAACCTCTCAGGGACCGATAAGTGAGTGGCTAGGAGGGTTTGCGGGAGCTGCTCTCTCTGATTAGTTATTACCCCGTCGCAGCTTGGGATCGCTTTGCCTCGAGATTTTGTAATCTATCACCCGGCGGGGGGGCGGGTTGGGGGCTGGGGGTGCTCCCGGTAATAGACAGACTGGAAAAGGTCTGGCCGTTCCTGCTCATTAAGCGTTTGCTTCTAATGATCTGCTTCCCAAAGCAAGCCCTCACCTCTCTGTGATGGGGGTACCCTCCATCACAGAGAAAGTGTAAATGGGCGGGGACTTAATGGTATTTATTGAGTGTTTACTGTGTGCAGAGCACTGTACTAAGCACCTGGGAAAGCAGGATACAAAAGAATTAGCAGAGGCGCTCCCTGCCCATAAACAGATTAGACACTCCAGGTGGGAATTGAGAATGGGAGCCACGATTTCCACTTGTGAGTTTCTCTGAAGTTTCCAGGCTCTAATTTGAGAAACCGAGCCACCCATCATCAGGCTTTGGCATCAAAAACTTGGCCTTTTTTTTTTTGGAGGTCCAGAAGAGCACATCTAATTATTTTAGATGATCATAAGCTGTATATTGAATCTCCAATAGAATTTACCCCACTCCAGTCACATCCCCCTAGGATCTGCACTCATGAAGGTCGTGGTTATCCATTTAAAGTCCACAGTGTGGTGAGCACTGATGTATTATGTGCTTAAAGCATCCCATGTGCCTGGCTTTTCTGTTGGCAGTGGCGACACAATGGAGCAACAGTTTCTAGGTTTACTTGCTGATGGAATTTCACCCTGTGCAGAGAATAACTAGGAGGGGACACTGACAGAAAGAGATCTTGTGTGAGCCCTATGAGGGACAGGGGCCCTGCGTAATTCCCACCTGTGTGTTTTCTCCCAGCGCTTAGTACAGTGCTGTGTTTGCGGTAAGCGCTTAACGCTTCGGCTACTGCCGCATACACTAACTGGAAATTACAAAGCAGCTTATCCCCGATTTAAAAAAAAAAAAGGAAACAACCAGTCTGCCTGTGGCCAAACGATGAAACAGCCACAGAATCTGTTGGAATGAGGAACACGTCAAGACCACAGCTTGGGGCCACAGAGTAGGCGCCAGGCCTCTTTGCCTGTGTAAGTCAAGATGAGTGACAGGAGAGATCAAATTTCCTCTCTGAAGAGGAAAAAATGTTTGTGTGTGTTTAGCTGCTGAAAGAAACTTCAAAAACCCGTGAAGAGCCAGAACTGTGTTCTCTGTCTGAGGAGAGCTACAATTTAAAGCATCCTGACTAGTCCTCTGCCTGCCCATCCCCAGGGACGGAGGAGCCAGTCAGTCAGTAGTATTTACTGAGTACTTTCTGTTTGCGGAGTGCTGTACTAAGCACTTAAGAGAGAACACTGGGTTTAGGAGGCCTGGTCCCTGCCCTCAAGAGGTTTAGAATCTAGTCAGGGAGGCGGACGTAAATTACAGGCAAGGGAGACGGCAGAGTGTGAGGATATGTACAAAATTACCGTGAATATAAAAGTGCTTAGGTGGTAGAAACCGAAGTGTCTACGTGACACAGGAAGCAGCGTGGCCTAGTGGATAGAGCACGGGCCTGGAAGTCAGAAGGACCTGGGTTCTAATGCCGGCTCCGCCACTTGTCTGCCGGGTGATCTTGGGCAAGTCACTTCACTTCTCTGGGCCTCAATTGCTTCATCTGTAAAATGGGGATTAAGACTGTGAACCTCATGTGGGACATGTACTATGTCTAACAGGAGCAACTTGTATCTACCCCAGGGCTTAGTACAGTGTGCCAGTCACAGAGTAAGTGCTTCTCAAGTACCATTTAAAAGGAAAAGGAAAAGAGTTGGGAGATTAGAAGGTCAGAGGGGAAGACTTTCTGGGGGAGATACGATTTTAGGAAGGATTTGCAGATGGAGAGAGTGGCTGTCTGTTGAATATGAAGAGGGAAGAAAACGTAGGCAGGAGGGAGGAGGTGAACAAGGGGTCGATGGTGAGAGAGGCACAGTAAGTAGGTTGGTGTTAGAGGAGTGATGTGTGTGTGGGCTGGGTTGTAGTAGGAGAGGGGCGAGAACAGGTAGGAGGGAGAAAGCTGATTGAGTGCCTTAATGGTGGAGTGGAGGAGTTTCTGTGTGGCGCAGACCATTGGAGGCTTTTGAGAAGCGGGGAGATGTGTGCAGATTTTTTTTTTTTTTTAAAAAGACAAATGATTCACAAGTGAGGTGTGACTGCACCGTAAGCTCGTTATGGACAGAGAATGTGTCTGCTAATTCTGTTGTACTCTCCCAAGCACTTAGTGCAGTGCTCTGCAACTAGTAAGTGCTCAGTAAACGCAGTTGATTGATTTATTGAGAGAGAACCCCGAAGAAGCTAATGCTTAAGTAGAGACGGGGTATTACAAGCGCGAGGACCTACGTGGTAGCTGCAGCTTGGATGGGCCAGATTCTAGATCTGTTGTGCGGCCTATAACCTACAAGATTTGGTGACTGATTGAGTACCCGGTTGAAGGAGAGAGATGAGTCAAGAATAATGCCAAGATTACAGGCTTGTGAGTCAGCGAGGATGGTGGTGTTGTCAACAGTGATGGGAAAGTCGGGGGAGGAGAGCGTTTGGGTAGGAAGATGAGGAGTTCAGTTTTGGACACGTTAAATTTGAGTTGTTGGCAGGACATTCAAGTTGAAATGTCGTGAAGGCAGGAAGAAATGCAAGATAGCAGAGGAAAAGAGAGGTTGGAGCTGGAGAAGTAGAATTGGGGGGATGGGATCATCGCCATCGAGATGGTAGTTGAGGCTGCGGGAATGGATGAGTTCTCCAAGGGAGCGGGTTCGATAGACAGAAGGGGACCGGGACCCCCATAGTTTAGAGGAGAGAGTTGGAGAGTATCCAGTCCAAGAGATCGAGGAGGAGGAGTGGTGAGAGAGAAAGGAGGAGGACAGAGAGAGGACAGGGTCAGTGAAACCGGGGTTCGATGGTGTTTCGAGAAGAAGGGGTTGGTCCACAGTGTCAGATGCTGCTGAGAGGCCACAGAGGATTAAGATAACAGTAGAGTCCATTGGATTTGGAGGAGAAGGAGATCATTGGTGATCACCCACTTAATGTAACATCATTTCTGTCTGTGTCTCTTTGGGGATAACTGGGGCACAAACCCAGTTTTTCTGCTACTGTTCATATTATCAAACTTTCAGAATCATAGCACTTTCTCTAAACTTTAGAATAGAGACTGGCCCTCGAGCTCTCCCCCTTTCTTTAGGATCTTAACTCTTCAGGCATTATGGGATCCCCTTATTGTCCCTAGATCTGAATGTTTTCTTTCTGTTACATTCCAAGTAGCAGGCTCTCTCCAATTTGTATTGTTCAGCAACACCGTATCCTGCTTTTTTTTTTTTGAGATGGAAAGGGACTCGATTATGGTCAGACTTCCTTCAGTGTTGTACTTAAATCATAACAAAAAACCATATGCAGATCGCTTCAAAGAACAATCCCTCCTGGTTTCTCTCCTATCAGGAGAAGTCAAGATTTGATGCTTGCACTGTAGTCTTCATTCTTATTATGCTTCTCTTACCGCTTTCTACTGAGGTCTGCAGCATCCACAAAGCAGAGGCCTTTAGGGCTGATTCAGAAGCTGCAGAATCTTCAGAGAACGTGTGGTCTCCGGCAAAAACGAAGCCACCTTCCTGAGAGCAGCCACAGGGGCCAAGGCCTCATTTCTCGCCGCACATCACTCTGTGTCTCTTTCCTGCTGCGCACCTCTTCTTTGGTTTTCCGACCCATCCCTCAACTTTGACCTTGGAGGCATCTTTAGATTCCTGCAGCTTTTGTCTGTTTTTAGGATGTTGGTATTTCAGCAGACGAGGGCAAAAATCCTTCCAGGCTAGTTGACGGTTGGAGTTTCTGCCATCAGGGAGACTCGACTGCTTAGCCCGCAAGACTAGAAATCCAATGTTTATTCTTGCTTCTCGGCTGCCTGGTAAGCACCTCCTGGCTTCGCTACGCTTCCTTTTCGACCCGGTCTAGCGGCAGCGATTCCGTGTCTCGGATTATTGCCTGTGAGACTGTTAACCTTTTGTGAGCATCTGCCGTCTCTCGTGGATTGTCCTCTCCCAAGCGCTTAGTGCAGTGTTCTGTTATACAGTAAGTGGCCGTGGATTGATTGGTTATTGGCATTATCTCGCTGGGGATTATTCCACAGCTTGAAGATGTTTAGATCCCAGCCAGATCAGAATCGTGACACAGGGTCTTGAAGGCAAGGCGGGTGGAATTTCAGAGCTGTGCAATTTGGCTAATAGTAACCGTCGTGGTACTTGTTCAACGCTCACTATGTGCCAAACACTGGGCTAGATACAAGTTAATTAAGATGGGCCCAGCCCCTGTCCCTCCTGGGATTCACATTCTAAGTCGCAGCGATGAGGATTTAATCCCCATTTTACAGATGAGGGAACCGAGGCCCGGAGAAATGAAGTGACTTGCCCCAGGTCACCCAGCAGAAATGTGGTAGAGCCAGGATTAGAACCCAGTCCATTGCTCTTTCCACTAGGCCCCGCTGCTTCTCTGGTTTTGGTATGAAGGACTGAGATCTCAAGCTACCCTCTAGAAGCTCTTTTCAGAAAGCACCAGAAAGACACACACACACGTCGGAGTTGTTGATCCCCCCCAAAAGCCCGAGTCTCTGGGTAGTAAAAGCAGTACTTTCAGAGCTGGCCTCGACCCGCTTTAAATGGGTGAATATCTGCACATCTCATGACACGTTTGTAGACCCACAGTGGCTGGTTTCAATGTAAATAGTAAAGTTTCAGGGAACCTAGGTGGTCGGTCTTTATTAGTGAGGTGCAAGTGGGTTGTGCCCCGTGGCTGCTCTGTATTTTCAGGCAGTAGGGTGAAGAGCAGGAATCGACTGTGTACCTCTTCGTGAGATCCTCCAGATTGTAAGCTCGTTGTGGGCAGGAAATGTGTCTGTTATATTGTACTCTCCCAAGCACCGATTACAGTGCTCTGCACACAGTAAACACTCAGTAAATAAGATTGGCTGACTGACTGAGCCTCCTGGGTGCGCATCTCTCCCATAATGGAGGTTCTAGCTAGACAGCTCCCCTTCTGATGTCTTGGGCGGTCTGGGGCCCAGAAAACCAGGAGGAAATGGGCCGGTCATCGGCCTGAGCAGAGGAACCGGGGGCAGGCGCTGGGAGGAAGAGTGTCCGAAAAGAGAGAGAAAGCGTCCAGAGGCCGGGCGGCGGGAAGCTACAGCCGTCGCCGCCGGTTTTTCCCAGATGGACCGTTGCGGCTTCTGTGTGCGTTGGCCCCCGTTTCCAAGGAGAGCCCTTGGCCCCGTTTCAAACTCTGCGGTTAAGTCGGGTGCTCCGGTCTGTGGCTTGCAGCTTTCTCATTATTGGAGTAATAGTCGGCGGTTTTGCCTAGCAGGAAGTGAGTTGGCCTGCAGTGAGCCGCGCCGAGGAGGGCCCGCCCTTGACTGTTCATCATCCTCACCTACCTGTGGTGCCTCGCTGCCACGTTCCTCTTTCCGCCGGGTCGTCGGCCCACTCGCTTGAGGAAGGGGCCACGTTTAATCTCCGTGCGCGGAAATGACTGCCGTGGCCATTGCCCTTGTTTTGTCAGGTACGACTCTGACGTGGGGCTGTAACTGCGCGAACCATTAAATATCTAATTATAGATCCCCTCCCGGAAGGTAACCCGACGCTGGTGCTCTATTAGCAGCGGCAGGGTTTTCTCTCGTCCTTACCGTAATTAACTTCCCTATCCTACCTGTCACTGTAGGCTCCCGGGGCCTGCGCTCACCTGGAGATCTGGGGCAGAGTGACCAAGCCAGTTCCCCATCTTGGCCAATTGCATGGCGGCCCGGTTCCCCATGGAAATGGCTCAGCCAATAGCCGGGGAGTGTTGAGCCCAAACATCTTTGTCTGGCACAACAAGCCTTCATAGCAACGGAGACCACCGCATGGCAACAGCAACCACTGCACAAAGGAAACGTTAGGGAAATCACCACCCTCTCTCCCCTCCCCTCCCCCCCCAAAACGCCCCAAAACCAAACAGAAAAACCCTTCTTTCCCCACCCGTTTCGTGGAGCCAGTTTTGCTCCACCTCACACGCCATCCCATCGCCTCCTCCTGGGGTTTAAGCAGTCTTATTGATTTTTATGTATTTTTTTAAGCAAATAGCCCAAGAGCTGTTGGTTCTGAAGCAATACATCTAATCTCTTTTGCCCCAGGGAGCAGAGTTGGGTGTATCATTAGAGCTCCATCAAAGATATAAACGGGAGAAGAGTGTATCCATTGGGCGTCACAAGGATTGAAGTCGACCCATTCCCCAGGCAGTTTGGGTTCTGTGCCATATTACGAGGCCAGTTAAGCCGCCTCACAACTGAGAGAGGAATAGGAGTTATTAAGTGACCTTGTTTTCCCTCAGAAGGTATAGTTCCCAGCCAGTAAGGGCAAAATCCTGTTTCCATGGAGCTGCTGCTGCTGCTGCTTTAGGATAAAGGAAGAAGGGGTGGGTGAATTCTCTTGGGCTGTTGGGGACATCACACTCAGGGTTAGTTATTAGTGAAGTTATTAGACAAGCAGCATGGCTCAGTGGAAAGGGCATGGGCTTAGGAGTTGGAGGTCATGGGTTCTAACCCCGACTCCGCCACCTGTCAGGTGTGTGACTCTGGGCAAGTCACGTCAATTCTCTTTGCCTCAGTTACCTCATCTGTAAAATGGAGGTGAAGACTGTGAGCCTCACATGGGACAACCTGATTTATCCTGTATCTACCCCGGCGCTTAAAACAGTGCTCGGCACCTAGTAAGCGCTTACCAAATACCAATATTATTATTATTATTAGGGGTGGAGTTTAGGCTGCAGGACAGGGAGGAAAGAAGCCTGTCAATTAAGTTGGCTGCTTGGGGAGGGGCATGGCGAGGGGGTGGGAGAGGAGGAGGGGACTTGGCCTAGTGGATAGAGCACGGACCTGGGAGTCGGAAGGACCTGGGTTCTGATCCCGGCTCTCCCACTTTTCTGTGGTGTGACTGTGGACTAGTCACTTCACTTCTCTGTGCCTCACTTCCCTTGTCTGTAAAATGAGGATTAAGGCTGTGAGTCCCATGCGGGACAAGTTTTGGGTCCAACCTGATTCCTTCGTATCTAACCCAGCGCCTAGAAGAGTGCCTGGCACCTAGTAAGCACTTAACAAATACCATTAAAAAAAGATTAACTTGTGGAAGCAGCAGGACTACCTGGCTGAGTGAGGGGCCTACCAGCCAACCTTTGGGTTGCCATTCCAGACCTCCGTTTGGTCATTCCCAACTTCTTTGGGCCTGTTTTTCAGGCTAGTGCCACTTAAAGCCAATTATGCTCGGGTGTTATTGCTGAGGCTGGGAATGGGGAAGGCCAGCATAGGATCTGAGGCTTCGATTGAACCCAGCTCCCCCGACAGCTCTGAGTTCATCTCTGCCAGATCCTGAATTCCCCGCAGTTGGTGCCTTTCCCTGACATCTCCATGGTAACAGGCTGATGTATGAACAAGAGGCTCTGGTGAGAACTATCTCCCCCTTCCCTCCCCCCCCAACTTCAAAATAGTGTTCTCTCTCTCCTTCAGTGTGTCTCAGAAAGTCCAGGAGGAGCGTATTCGAATCATTTTGCTGTCTTCACCAAGCTCCCGGCTACAGTGAGCCTTTTTCTAACCACCAATCCGACAAATCACCTGTTTACTCACTGATGGGGTGTGACTCCCCTCTCCTGTGTAGAAACTTTCTTTTCCTGTGCTCTTGCTTTTTCAAATTGTACACCCCTCCCCGAGTGCAAAACTAAGTATCGTATCTCCTTCCCATCCCTTCTCCAAATCTGCAAAGGCCTTCCAAAGCACACCCTCCCCCGCCAGATTCAGGATTCCCCCAAATCTCTGTTCTTAATCATTTTTTATTCTATAATTACCTTAAGGCTCCTCCTTACTACTCCCCACCTACCAAAGCAGACTGAACACGGTAGGGCTTGGTACTGTGGAAAGGGGAAGAGTCAGAGTAAGATGTTTCCATTTTGGTTCCCAGTCTGTGGCAGAATTAGCATTCTGGGGCCGGGAGGGAGGGAAGGTAAATAGGGCAGCTTCTCCAAGTGCGAGAGAGAAAAATCAAAGAAAATCAATCAATCAATGGTATTTATTAGTAATTGTGGTATTTGTTAAGCCCTCACTATGTGCCAAGCACTTTTCTAAGCTCTGGGGTAGATGCAGGGTAATCAGGTTGGACACAGTCCTTGTCCCTCATGGGGCTCATAATCTTGATCCCCATTTCACAGATGAGGTAGGTAACCGAGGTACAGAGAAGTTAAGTGATTGTCCGAGGTCACACAGGGAACACATGGCAGAGCGAGGCTTAAAACCCAGGTTCTTCTGACTCCCAGACTCTTTTCCACTAGGCCGTGCGGCTTCTCTTAGTGTGTGCCGAGCACTGTACTAAGCACTTGGGAGAGTTCGGTGTAACAGAGTTGGTAGACACCTTCCCTGCCCACAGCAAGCAGGAGCCTGGATGGCCCCTGTCTCTGCCTCTGCCCTCCTGCCGACTGTAATGTAGTGTAACGACTGGTTAGCAATTTGAGTGTCTGCCTTCCCCTTTAGACTTTAAAGCTTCTTTGGGCAGGGTTCTTGTCTTCCAACACTTTTGCAATGTACTCTCACAAACGCTTAGTACAGTGGTCTGTGCACAGTAACCACGCAATAAGTACCATTGCTTGACTGATTTGGGAAATGCTCTGCATCCCATAGTTGCTCCCATTCTACAGAAGAAAATAGTCTAGCCGAAAGACGCTGGGCCTGGGAATCAGAAGACCTGGGTTCTAGTCCCAACTCTGCCACTGTCCTGCTGGGTAGCTCCGGATAAGTCACTTAACCTTTCTGGGGCTCATCTGTAAAATGGGAATGAGGTCCCCGCTCTCCCTACTTGTTAAATCATTAGCCCCGTGTGGGGCAGAGTCCATAGCTGATCTGATTCTGTTGTATCTGTCTGTTCCAGCGTTTGGCAGAGTGCTTGGCACAGTAGTAAATGCTTGGGAAATATTCATGCTGTGGTGTTTAGCAGAGGAGATGTGGGCAGAACCTATCCCCAGGAAGACTCCTGGGGGTGGGTCTGGTTACTAATTCCAGACTGAACCTTTCTCTCATTTCCACACTATGCTTCCCCACCCCAGGCCACTAAAAATCACCCCCGGGATCAGTTTCACACCAACCAAAATCATCAGCAGTGGGATTTATCGAGTCCCTACTAAATACTAAGCACTTGGGAGAGCCCAACCTAATCAAAACATCTGACCGAAACATCTGACCGAAACATATGACCGTGATTTCTCGGGCAGCTGCTGACCCGGAAAACTCTTTTCCCTCTTTCCTCTGCTCTGCACACCCTCTGGGGGGAGATGGGGGAGGGGGTGGGGGAGGGAGAGGGATGTGGCATCACCCCCACCTCCCTTTACTTTCCGGAGACGTGGAGCTAGGATGGGCCTGGAGGTGGGCGGGAGAGAATGGATTTTGAGAAACAGTTTGAAAGGAAAAGTTCTCAGTTTGGCCTTCAATCTAGGTGCAAGACTGCAGGAGAGAAGAAACTCAACACGGAGGGCAAGGTGGAGAAGAGTGTGTAATCACGGAGGGAGCAGAGAGTTTGGCGTTGAACAAAGGAGCAGATTAGGTAAAGAGGTGGTCAGTGCCCTGAACAGGTTTCTCCAGAGGGAAGGCCTGCATCCTTCGAGTCCTCCGGGTCCAGCCTAACTTCTCACAGTGTGGGTAGCGTTCATTGTGTAGGACTGCCGGCAGCACTAGGAGCCGGGCCGAAGGATTACAGCTGAGCGGTCCCTCCGACAGGAATTCTTCCTTTGATGAGCAAGATGTTGTAGCTCTTATTTCCGAGCAGGGCGGAAGGTGGATGGCTTTTCTGCCTCTCCTCCAGGCTAGAGGCGGGTACTCCTCCTCCCCCCCTCATCGCACGCCCACACCCCCCGCCCCCCCCAAATTCATCTCTCTGTTTAGACTGTGGTCTCTGTGGAATCGATCAGGGGTATTTATTGAGTACTTACTGTGGGCAGAGCACTGTGCAAAGCGCTTGGGAGAGTCCAGCAGCAGCTTTTTGCAGGGCTGGCTGAGATCAGGCCAGTTCTGTTGTCAGAACTGGCAGAATTTCAGTCAATCAATCAGTGGTATATATCGAGCAGTTACTGAGAGAGTACAGTGTAACAGAGTGGTAGGCATGTTCCCTACCTACAAAGGGGCTTATGGTCTCCGGTGGGGGCGGGGGGAGACAGACATGAATATAAATAAATAAATAATGGCTCCGTACTAAGTGCCGTGGGGCTGAGGGAGGACAATATAATCATTGTCCTGAGCTGGGGGGAATTAAAAGCCTGCTGAGGTTGCCAGGAAGCAAGCATGGGTTGGGAAGGGTGGCATCTGCCCTCAGAAGCCCTGCCCAAAGCTCTTTTCTGGCTGCAGCTGTTGCTGTGGTCTGCTGTCTCAGAGCTACTCTCTGAACGGCTTTTTCCCCTCCCTGGCACAGAGTGCAATTGTGTGGTTTCCCCCCTGTGACCACACTTAAAAAAATGAAAGTAAACTATCACTGTTACCAACAGGAAAGAGAAACTTCAGCAGTTGGAAGAATCTCTCTCTTCCTTGCCGTCATGGCCGTCCCTGAGGAGGAGGTGGCCGCTCAGCCTGAGGGAGGACAAGGCCCTAGGGTTATTGTCAGCTGTGTGACCGTGGGCAAGTCACTTCACTTGTCTGTGCCTCAGTTACCTCATGTGTAAAATGGGGATTAAGACTGCGAGCCTCACATGGGACGACCTGATTACCCTGTATCTACCGCAGCGCTTAGAACAGTGCTCTGTACATAGTAAGGGCTTAACAAATACCAACATTATTATTATTATTCCGATATCAGGATCTCCCTGTTGGATCATGGAACTGTGGAACTGTGGGCAAGCGTGGCTCTTCTCCCCCCAAGCTCTCCCCCGGGTCCTGGAGACGACCCTCCAGCAAGAACTCTTTCTCTGCCCCAGGGAAATCCCTCTCCAATCCTGGGGCCATGCTAGGGGTAGCCAGCCGGCCGGTGAACACCACAAAGTCTGCCTCGCTCCCCGACCACTGGGACAGTTCGTGGTTACCTGGGTGGGAGGAAGGGGGAGGATGTGCGACTGGAGGGTGTGGTGAACTAACTTTTGCTGCATATCCTGCAAAAGTTTCCGTGACGTGGGGAACTTGTCCCTGAGAGAGGGAGCTTGCCCTGGCTCCTTCCTTGGCAGTCCTCCCCAGTCCTCAGGGTGGGTGGGGGGCTCTGCTTGCTCCTTGGGGAAAGTGTCGGCTTTGTTCTGTAGCTGCCCGGGGCAAGGCTTTCCTTCTTTCCCTTCCCAGTCTTCATGTGGTGTGAGAATCTTCTCTTCACTTGAGAACGTGATTCATCTGCAGATGATTCCCAAAGTTACCTCTGCAGCCCTGGCTTCTCTCCTCTCTGCAGTCTCCCGTTTCCTCCCGCCTTAAGGATATCTCTGTCTGGATGTCCCACTCAACCCTAAACTAAACACGTCCAAAACAAACTCATCTTCCCGCCCAAACCTTGTCCTCCTCCCCCTGTCTTTCCCATCACTGTAGACAATACCTTTATCCTCCCTGTTTCACAAGCCCATAACCTTGGCATTATCCTTGACTCATCTCTCTCATTCAACCCACATATTCAATCTGTCACCAGATCCTCCCGGATCTACCTTCACCACATTGCTCAAATCTGCCCTGCCCTCCCCATCAGCTAATCTGCTGATCCAAACATTTATCCTGTCTTCCCTTTACTACTGCATCAGCCTCCTCACTGATTTCCCTGCCTCCTGTCTCTCCCTGCTCCAGTCCATAATCTACCCTGCAGCTTGGATCGTTTTTCCTTAAAAATAATTTAAAAAATATTCAGTCCTCATCTCCCTATTCTTCAAAAATCTCCAGTTGTTGCCCAACCATCACCTATCTCCAGTTGTTGCCCAACCATCACCTCATCATATAGAAACTCCTTACCATTAACTTTAAAACCCTCAATCAGCTCACCCTCTCCCACCTCATCTTGCTGGTTTCCTGCTGCAGTCCACTCACACACAGCTCCTCTAGCGCCAGCTTGCTCACTATACCTCGATCTCGTCCGTCTCACCACCGACCCCTTTCTCACATCATCTCTCTGCCCTGGAACTCCTTCCCCTTTCATATATGAGAGACGGTCAAATCTCCTCCCAAGAGGCTTTCCCTATTAAGCCCACTTTTCCCTTTCTCCCTCCAACTTCTGCATCGCTTGTGTATTTAGGTCTGTACCCTTTAAGGACTCGATATTCACCCCCACAGCACTCTTGCCCATATCCATAATCTATTTATATTAATGTCGGTCTGCCAATTCTGTCGTATTGTACTCTCCCAAGTGCTTAGTGCAGTGTGCCACACCCAGTCAGTACTCAATAAATACCACCGATTGAATTCAGGGTTTCCCCAGTCTACGGATCACTCACCTGGCGGAAACCTTTCAAGGGGAAAATGCTGCAGTGGCCATGTGAGCAGATGACTTTAGGATGAGGGCTGTTACCTTCCTTGTTCTCTGCTGACTGTACCGTCTGAAAACATAGAAATGAGGGCAGCTTAGAAGTGAAGGGAAGCATTCTCTCTCCTGGCTTTAGGACACTCACCTATTTGCAAAGCTTTTCACTGGGTTTCCATTGATGGGAGCTTAGACATGAGATTTTAACAAAGGGCGCCCTTTGAAGTAACTTCCATGAAGAATAATGAGCCCATTCCCGCCTGCAAGTTAAAGGAACAGACCCTAGGATTAGTTGCTTCCTGCCGCGCCGGTCGATTCCTGAGATAAACGGAAAAGCAAGCAACAGAGAAGACCTAGGGATACGGCTATTATCCCCTAGAGAAGCCTTGCAAAATTTGGAGCTTTGTGTTTAACCCAGAGATGATCTGTAGGAGCCCTAGTGCGGTGGTTTAGAACCTAAGAATGATAATGATGGCGTCTTCACTATGTGCCAAGCACTGTATTAAGCGCTAAGGACTAATAGCTGGGGCCTGTAGTTGTATTTATATGAGGTAATCACGTTCAACACAGTCCTTGTCCCCCAGGGGCTCACAGTCTAAGAAGGAGGGAGTAGGCTGTGGACTAATTTTTAACCAGCGATGGAGGACTTTAGTATTTTTCTCAGTGCCTCGTCCTTCTCCCAACCACCACCCTTACCATCCTTTACCTTGTGGCTAAGGTCTGACATAAGAATGGTGTGAACGCTGCAGGAATAGGTTTCAGATCAGGGCCTGGGAATCAGAATGACCTGGGTCCTAATCCCGAATCCACCACTTGTCTGCTGTGTGACCATGGGCAAGTCACTCGACTTCTCCGTGCCTCTGTTACTTCATCTGTAAAATGGGGGTTTAAGACTGTGAGCCCCATGTGGGACATGGACTGTGACCAGCGTGATTCACTTGTGTCTACCCCAGGGCAGGCCCAGAGTAAGTACATAACAAATACCATAGAGGACATCATATGTCAGAACTGAAAGAACTTTCTCTGGAAGTCCTTTTACCAGGTAGATGGTCAAACACGATTGCCACAGACTTCTTCAGGTCTTCTTTCTGCCCCCTTCCATGAAGGAGCGTTTCTTCCTGGAGGACTTAGAGGTCCTTAAGTCATGTTCATCTCTGACCTGTTTGCCCCCATCTTGCTCTCTGTCTCCACTTCAGCTTTGCCCTCCCTTCTATCTTAGAGGAGGGAGAATATTGCAGCAGCGTGCTCCCAAGAAGGTGTCACGTCCAGCTGCACTGTAAGATGAAATTGTTGAGAAACAGAATACCTGAGCTGCCGGACCCCCGTTTCCCCTACCTGGGCTCCTGCACAGTCATCCGCGTCTTCGCCCGGGGCTCGAAACCAGTCTTTACTCTGGGGCCTATCCTTTGGCCAACTATCCCCGTCCCCCCCGTGTCTTCCTGAGGTTTGGGGGTCAGCAGCAATGTCCCCCCCAGGGCGGCAGCCGGTTCCCCGAGATCCGCAGCTCCGAGCCTAGAGGCAGCTAAGCCTTGTAGCGTAGTCATCCGGAAGCGTAGTCGTATCGTCAGATCACTGGAGACAAACCGACCAGTCCTCCAGGCGGGCTTCAGAGCAGCCGAGGCTGCCAGCTGCTTACCGTAAACCAGCAGGGCAGGGCTCCTTACACCCAGCTCCAACAAGAAAGGGAAAGCCGGAAACGAAGCGGTGTTTGCTGGGGGTTGAGGTTAATTAATGTTGGTATTTGTTAAGTGTTTACTATGTGCAGAGCACTGTTCTAAGTGCTGGGGGAGATATAGGGTAATCAGGTTGTCCCACATGAGGCTTACGGTCTTAATCCCCATTTTACAGATTAGGTCACTGAGGCATAGGGAAATGACTTGCCCACAGTCACCCAGCTGATAAGTGGCAGATCCGGGATTCGAACCCATGACCTCTGACTCCCAAGCCCGGGCTCTTTCCACTGAGTCACGGTGTCTTCCACAGGTTCCTCATCAGCGTTCCCTCTCCACGCCTGACCCCACTAAAAGGCTTCTGTCGGCTGCATGTGTTAGAAGGGCTTATGTCGGTAATGGGAGTGGCCCGAATGGATAATAATAATAATGTTGGTATTTATTAAGCGCTTACTCTGTGCAGAGCACTGTTCTAAGCGCTGGGGTAGATGCAGGGTGATCAGGTTGTCCCACATGAGGCTCACAGTTAATCCCCATTTGACAGATGAGGTAACTGAGGCACAGAGAAGTTGTGACTTGCCACAGTCACTCAACTGACAAGTGGCAGAGCTGGGATTCAAACTCATGACCTCTGACTCCCAAGCCCGGGCTCTTTCCACTGAGCCAGTGGATGGCCCTGTCAGAGATAGACGGGGACAATGTAAAGGCCAGGGAAGGGTGCGTTCTAATTCTAGAATCCCAGCTCTGCTACGTGTCTGCTGTGTGACCTTGGACAAGTCACTTAACTTCTCTGTGCCTCAGTTACCTCGTCTCTAAAATGAGGATTGACTCCTCCTCCCGCCGATGTAGTCTGGGAGCCCCTTGTGGGACAGGGAGGGCCTGTGTCTAACCTGATTATCTTGTCTATACCCCAGTGCTTAGTACAGAACCTGGCACGTAGTGAGTGCTTAAAAGCTACCTTTAAAAAAAATGCAGGATTAAATAGGAACAATGATTCGGCAGCACAGTGTAGTGTGTTAGCAGCCTCCATAGCTCTTCGTAGAAGCAGCGTGGCTCAGTGGAAAGAGCCTGGGCTTGGGAGTCAGAGGTCATGGGTTCGAATTCCAGATCTGCCACTTGTCAGCTGTGTGACTGTCAGCGTGGCTCAGTGGAAAGAGCCCGGGCTTTGGAGTCAGAGGTCATGAGTTCGACTCCCGGCTCTGCCACTTGTCAGCTCTGTGTCTGTGGGCATGTCACTTAACTTCTCTGTGCCGCAGTTCCCTCATCTGTAAAATGAGGATTAAAAGTGTGTGAGCCCCACGTGGAACAACCTGATTACCCTGTATCTCCCCCAGCGCTTAGAACAGTGCTCGGCACCTAGTAAGTGCTTAACAAATACCAACATTATTAAGTCACCTCACTTCTCTGGGCCTCAGTTACCGCATCTGTAAAATGGGGATTAAGACTGTGAGCCTCACGTGGAACAACCTGATGACCCTGTATCTCCCCCAGCGCTTAGAATAGTGCCCTGCACATAGTAAGTACTTAAATACCAACATTATTGTTATTAATAACCATGCCCATCATAGCCTCAACCCTTGCAGTGAATTAATCAGGAGGCAAAGCTTAGCCCTTCAACCCCTGACCAAGCTAAGAAAAGAAGGGACGGGTGAAACATGAAGCTTTTACAAAAGTCCAAAAGGGGCAGTGTATAGTCCCAGAGAAGTGACGCTTTCTAATAGTTATGCGTCAGGACTCCCCTACAGCCCCTTTGGCTCCAAAGCCAGTGTGGGCAGGCTGTCTGGGTCATGAACCCTCAAGCCAGTTGGTATCCGCTGAGTGTAATAATAATAATAATAATAATGTTGGTATTTGTTAAGCGCTTACTATGTGTAGAGCACTGTTCTAAGCGCTGGGGGAGATACAGGGTTGTCCCACGTGAGGCTCACAGTCTTCATCCCCATTTTACAGATGAGGTCACTGAGGTCCAGAGAAGTGAAGTGACTTGCCCGCAGTCACCCAGCTGACAAGTGGCAGAGCCGAGATTCGAACCCATGACCACTGACTCCCAAGCCCGGGCTCTGTCCACTGAGCCTGTTAATCCACTGCTAGTGTCCTGTGGCTTTGGGTGCATCAAATTCCCCTTGGAAACAGGAAGCCGTAAAACGTTTCCCCCTCCGTTCTCCGCAGTAAAATGTTTCCCCCCTCCATTCTCCAGATCCCTCACCCCACTCCCTTTTCATTGGAATGATAAGAAAAGAGCACCCTCTCTTGTTGCGGATGGGAACTGAGTCTTCTGTCATCCAAAAAGTGCTCTGCCCACAAGGAGTTACTGGAAACAACAGTGATCGGCGTCAGCATCGGCCCCGTAGCATAGACCTTTGGCTTCCTGCCCTTCTCACCCGCCCTCCATCTTGATTTCTCCTTTGTGATCTGCCGTCTTCTTGCCCTTTCCACTTGTCATTTCCTTCTGACCTCCGCCTTCCTCTACGATACACACTTTTCCCTTTGCCACCGGTATATAGCTTGAATCCTTTTTCTCTCACTTGTCTAGGACGGGGGGCTGAACGTAAAATTGATGGTTTGTTTCCCCAACCAAAAATAAACCCAAGAAGCAGCATGGTCTTGTGGATAGAGTCAGAGGGACCTGGATTCTAATGCCACCTCCTCCACCTGTCTGCTCTGTGACCTTGGGCAAGTCACTTAACCCCTCTGTGCCTCAGTTACCTCACCTGTAAAATGGGGGTGAAGACTCTGAGCCCCACGTGGGACAGGAACTGTATCCAACCTGATTAGTTTAGCGCATGGTACAGTGCGTGTCACATAGTAAGAGCTTAACAAATACCATTAAAAAAAAGATGCCTGTGCCTTGAACTTCAGCCTGGGTTACATTCCCAGACCTTACATCTGGAATTTTCCCCTCCATCTCCATTCAGGAAAGTGTGATGTATTTTTATTGTGGAAATGAATGGTGTTTCTCAATGTTGGCTTGAATAGGTCAAAGGCAAAGATCAGGTGTCCTACTTGCTCACCACAAGCTAAATGTCTCCCTGTTCGCTTCCTTCAACTCCAGCATCCTTGGGCGCTGTGGTGGAAAAACTACATTAGTTTGTCTAAAGGGAAAAAAAATGAGAGGAATCTGAGCTGTCAGGTCTGGCATATGTTAAGAATTGGGGTCTGGGATGTTCCTGAGGGGCCACTTCACAGGTGGGGGAGGGAGGAGGAAAAGCTTGTTTCAAAATCTGCAGCAAATTCTATCTGGCAGGAAGAAGTAATTAAAAGTCAGGAATTTGAATTGACTCCAGATTTGATTAGACAGACTCAGGTTTTCGATTCCAAATGTGATCCCATCAGAGTGGAATATTTATGATTGACCAAATCCCTCCAGTCGCTCTGGGTGTGTTCTGAAAGGAGAGGGAGAGAGAGGGGTGGGGAGAGAGAGGGATTCAAAGGGTCCATCAGCCCCGATTTAGCTGGGTGAATGCTTAAAATAGACCCTTGACCCTAGTGCTGTGTTATTAGTAGATTTGTTTTCACAGTGACAACTTTTGTGCTTTTAATATAATTGGCAGCAGTTAGTTAAGGATATAAACACTCCCCCGCATTAATGGAAATCCCAGCACTAGGTCACAGAGTAGGACAAGGTACATAAACAAGCCCCGAGGTGGGCTTGGGGAGAGTTGGAGAGCATGTTGAGCAAAAGCAGAAGAAGCCAGCAAATGACACGAGGGGAAGATGTCAGATTCCGAAAGTATTCGGCATCAGCAGGAGAGAGGAGAAGGCCGGAGGCAGGGATTTGGCCTATCAGGAAGGGTCTCGGAACGGGCGCCCCGCGCGTCGGGTTGGTTGGCAGGAGAGTCGGGGTTAAGATTTCCTCGATCGTACTTGGATGAATCGGAAAGTGCCCTCCCTCGGGGAGGGAGACCTCGGGGTTAAGGCCAGCTGAGCAAACAGAGTTATCCTCAGCTGGGTTGTAACTGACCAGCAGGCCAGGTCACGGGGGTAAGATGCGTGCCGTGAGGGGTCAGAGCTGAGCCGGGAGCCGGCCCTCGGCCAGCTGCGTCTGGTGTGGGGATTCCGGGCCTGGCTCGCCGCGGGCAGTGGAAGAGGAAAGACGGTCCATCCAGAGGCAGCGCAGGGGCCACCCGGCCTGTGTGGCAGGAACATCGGGTGGCAGAGCTGGAACCGAAAGCCACCCACACGGCGTGGCGTGCAGGAGGCCTGGGGAAAGGGCGCCCGTGGGCGTCCTCCAGGCTTCGGGGCTGTGGATTGCTGCAGATGCTCCCTTTACTAAGAGGAAGTGGAAGCCGTCTGTTTCTTTTCGCATGTCCCTTCCCCCAGCCTCAGTCGGCACGTGTTGTCGGTTTTTTTCAGAAGCAAAAATAAACCTTCCTAACACGAAACCTTTGAGTCTACCTGGCCTGAGATCTGTGCGTGGCTGCCCGGGGGGGAGCCCAGCCTCCTCTAGAGGGGGGCTACTGCAGCCCAAGCCCTGATTGGGAGGGGCTTCCTCGAGCCTTAGAACTGGACCGTGCTGGCGGCTCCACCTCACCAGTCACCTCTGACTCTGTAGATGAAGGATCGGGATTCTACCAAAGAATCGAGATTTTGCCATTACGTTGCTCCATCGGTCATAACTATCGAGCGCTTTCTGCGGGCAGATCGTCATACTGAGCACTTGGGAGAGTACAATTCAACAGAGTTAATACTAATAATTGTGGCGTTTGTTAAGCGCTTCCTGCAGGCCAGGCACTCTGCTAAGCATTGGTGTGGGTACAAGCAAATTGGGGTTGGACATAAGTCCCTGTCCCACACGGGACTCTCAGTCTTAATCCCCGTTTCACAGATGAGGTAACTGAGGCATGGAGAAGTGAGTTGACTTGCCCAAGGTCACACAGCAGACAAGTGGCGGAAGTAGGATTAGAGCTAAGGTCCTTCTGTCTCCTAAGTCTGTGCTCCTATCCACGCCTTCCCTGCCCACAAGGAGTTTCCAGTCTAGAGGATGAGCTTATTGCCCGATGTTACAGCAGTTGGGAGGGCCCTGGGTAGCAGCAACGGGGGGGGCCTCACATGGAGGAGCCTTCCACTGAGCGGTGCCACCTGGGTCCAGGGTGAGGCGTGGAATTCTGCAAGTACCAAAGGGGGAAGTGTGGAATTGGGGAAAAAAATAGCTCCGGACCAGGCCATTACGATGAAGGTGCTCGTGAAGACTCCGACACCTAGTTTGAGCGGCCCCCAGGAGGGGGATGAATGTGCCTGAAGACAAGAGTTTCCCCAAAGCTGATTTCCAGGAAAAGTCATCTTTGATAGAATTGATGCCTAACCCCCTTGAAAACTGGTGAATTATCAAGAGCGGGGGCTGCCCCGACTGGAATGGAACTCCTTAAAAATGTTTAAATCTGCCTCTGAGGGTGACAGGTCTTCTAGCCAGTGAAGGGTCTACCAAGTTTCCGGGTGCGTCACAAAACAGCTCCTGAGGGCCCGGCCTGCGTTCAGGTCTTTTCACTGGTGGCCGTTCTTCTAGCAGGGAACTGTTTCCGCCATCAAAGAGAAGCCGGTCCCTCCTCTTAACGCCTCTCGGCCTCCTCAGCCAGATGTCCGAAGCAGCCAGCCCTACTGCTAGGGGCATTCTGCCTCAGTCGGCCCAAAGCCCACCCCAGCTCCCTCATACATCAGCCTGCACCTCTCCAGAAATCAAGTGCCCAGAACTCAGTGTTCCATCTGGACGGGAAGTCTGTCCAGAAGGCAAACTGGCAAGATTGATAGAATTGGCTGGTCCCCAAGATTCCAGTTCTTAGCACTGGGGAGGCTCGAGGAAGCTCACTTTCAAGGCTCAGTCAAAAGCCCCTGACGGCTTGGGGTTCCATCTTCTCACCGGGCCTGCGGCCTGCGTGAGAAGAGGTCCGGGTTTTCTCTGAGCTCTGGTTGAGGGGTATGGGAGATGAGGAGGGAAGAGCGGGGACGGGCCGGGGTTCAGAACAGAATGTGACGTCACACTATTGTTTTGCCTCCACAGCGGTGCACCGTCCAAACGTGTGTGGGTAACAGCTTCGGTTTGAAAGAGGCTCTGGCGAGGCATTTCACTTCCTGGACGAGCCAGTTGAACCCTGGCTTAGAAGGGCTTGATTTCCCAAGCCCACCACTGCCTCCCCCAAGGCCCCTCTGCCCCTTCCCTTGCCTCACTTTTTTTTTTTAACCTGTACGTGGGGAAAACCAACTCGCTGAAGTGACCTAGATTGTGTTTGTTGAAGGGTCTTGAAGATTATCTCCCCCCCTCAAAAAGCCACCAAAAAAGACACCAAATAATATTTATTGTTACTGACATTATTTTCTATCAGAGAAATTCTTCCTCATGCTGTGAGATTCTGGCTGTTCAAACAGAAAGTGCTTCAGAAGTGTAACGTATTTTTCCCTTTCTGTTCAATTTTTTTTTTATATGGTATTTGTTAAGCACTTTTTAGGTGCCAGGCACTGTGCAAAGCACCAGGATAGGTACAGGATAATCAGGTTGGACACAGTCCATGTCCCACGTGGGGCTTACGGTCTTGATCCCCATTTTACAGATGAGGTACCTGAGGCACAGCGGAGTTAAGTGACTCACCCAAGATTACACAGCAGACAAGTGGCAGAGTGGGGATTAGAATCCAGGTCCTTCTGATTCCCAGGCCCGTGTGCTCTATCCAGTAGGCCATGCTGCTTTTCTGATCTTATCTTCGTGTCCCATTTGCCAGCCCCTAAATGGAAAGCTGTGGGCCACTTTCTGCTCCCAAATCCCCTTCACTTCTTATTTGTCTTCTCCTGACTGGGGATTATACCTCAGGAAAATGTGTGTGCTTTGACATTTAAACAGGTCACCAGAGTGGCTCCTCTCCATATTAGGTTTCCCTCCTCATCGTCCTCTCCCCACCCCTGCGCAGCTTGGTCTCTTCTTCAATTCATTCATTATTTCTTAGGTTTTCAGATTACAACAGGAGAAACACCCAGATTTATAAACATGTGCTCCCGCCCAGCTGTTCAGGGCTGGGAGTCGCATTCATCTTCTAATTGTGTGGGGCTCTCTATGCAGCTGCACTCGCCTGCCCTTGTAAATGAGATGCCTATCTGGGAGCCTTACCTTGCTTGGGTAAATGCACTCAGCTCAATGGACTCTGCTCCTATTCAAATTAGTTATGCAGTAATCAGAGCAGCCCATCGCTGGGAGGAAACATCCACTTGAGTACACTCTGCTAATGGCTAGAAATTATTTAGCATAATTGCTTTCTTACAGAGGTGCCTGCTGCCTGCAGGACACCAGGGATCTGGGATCCCCACCCCCCCCTTCCAGTCACAAGCCCCTCCCCTCCCCCCACCCCCATGCAAAACTGATGGTGCCCTCTGGCTACTCAATCTGGGGCCTTGGTGGCCAGATTTTCTGGGAACGGCTAGGGAGAGAGGGCTGAGTTGATTTTAGGGAACAGTAGGACTGGAAACTCTATGGATACACCCCCAGAACGATTGCAGATGGAGGTGGGGCGTTCTGGGAGCGATACGTCCATGGCACGGAGACGGCTCGACAGTGTAAGACAAGGACTGGGGGGCCGTGATATCTGCAGCATTTTCCTCCTAGAGTCTGGGATGAACGGACTCAGTTCTGTCCTCCCCTAGCTTCCCCAGCTGGTAGGGAGGCAGCCCCACAGCACTTATGTACTGTTATTTCTTTATTTATATCAATGTCTGTCTCCCCCTCTAGGCTGTAAGCTTGTTTGTGGGCAGGGAATGGGTCTGTTTTTTATTGTGTTGTACTCTCCCAAGCGCTTAGTACTCCATGCACAGTAAACGTTCAATAAATACGACCGACTGATGACCAGGCTCCCTTGGAAGGTGACCGTTGCTCCAAACTCGCTGGCCTAAGCTGGTTTGCAAAGGCCGTCTATACTGTGTTCCCAGTGACCATCTGAGATGCGAGCCAAAGAGGCTTCCCGTAGCAAGGCCATCGTTTTCAAGGTGTTTGCCCTAAGCCAGTGCCTTGGAGAGGTGGTGCTAGTTCTGTCCCCTCACCATCCCTTTCCCTTTACATTACCTACTTATTAAATTGTGGCTTTATAGCTCTGCCAATGGGAAGAGGTTGGCAGAACCCCAGTTGCGGGTCCACACACGTTTCGCACTGGAGAGGGCATATTCCAGGAGAGCGTCTATTGGCTCGTGCCCAAACCCGTGGTAGGTGATTTTTTTCTAAGCTCTCCTCCACCGGGAAGACTTCCACACCAGCCAGAAGATCCCCTGGTGGGCATGGCCCCGTTAAACCATGCTACTCTGTTTCCCTGAGCGAACCTTCATCTCTCCTACCTTCTCTCCTTTCTACATCACCCCTGTGCCCCTTAAGGACTTTATACTCACCTCAGCTCCTCCACGCATGGGTATGTACATATCCTTATCAGTCCATCGGTCAATGCTATCTCTTGTGGATTTACTGTGTGCAGAACACTGTACTGAGTGCTTAGGAGAGTACAAAATACAGAGTTTGGAGACACATTCCTTGCAGTGAGCTAACAGTCTAGAGGGGAAATAGTGTTATGCTCTCTCCTTCCCTCTGTATGCAATTTATTTTAATGTCCGTCTCCCCCTCTAGACTCCAAACTCCTTGTGGGCAGGAATCATGTGTAGCAACCCTATTGCATTATACTCTCCCAAGCGTTTAGCACAGTGCTCTGTCCGTGGTAAGTGCTCAATCAATGCCATTTATTGGGTACAGAGCATTGGAGTGGTCTTCTAAGTAGGAAACTGAAGCACAGTTGCTGCTGCTGGACCAGGGCCCACTTGCATAGGACCGACAAGTTGGGTGGGAAAGACTGGACCTGAATTAATTCTTAGGGAAACAGTGAGTCCTGGGAGTCGGAAGGACCTGGGTTCAAATTGCGGCTCTGCCCCTTGTCTGCTGCATGACCTGGGTCAAGTCCACTTCTCTGGGCCTCGGTTCCCTTCCCTGCAAAATGGGGATTCATTACCTGTGCTCCCTCCCACTTAATCTGTGAACCCCAAGTGGGACCTAATTAACCACTGCCCTTAGTTCAGTGTTTGGCAGGTAGTGAGTGCTTAATAAATACCACCCTAATTATTCCGATTATTGCTTTCTTGTCTTGCAGGCATGTTGGTGGTGAATGTGACATGGAGGAACAAGACCTACGTGGGCACCCTCCTTGACTGCACACGCCACGATTGGGCTCCTCCCAGGTGAGCAGAACCCCAGGGACCTCTCCCTCATTGCCCCGGTCCCAGAAAGCAGCAGTTTACAGCTCCGTCAGAGCAGTTTACTAGCGGGAAAGGTCCCGGCCTCTTGGTCATCAACCCCAAGTATTCCCCACTTCTCATTTGGCAGCACCAGTTGGAACTGAGCCACCTTCACCCGGAGGATCAGAGTCCTCAGGGTGTGTCTTCTCCCAGATCTCTGTAGCTAGGACCACCAAGGGGCCCTCCAGCCTTCCATGTGGACGACAACAGGTCAGACCCACATCTGTACTACTCTTCCTCCACCTCCTCCTCTCAGGCCTCCTCTACCATCCCTGTTCACTGGGCTGCCAGACTTGGCCAGGGAAGGTTGCCATCTGTCAATGCCAGCTACCTGAGGGGCATTACTCGATTAGTATTAAATGATGCTGACGCGATAATGAAGAATTGGGCTGCTGCAGGAAAGCCCACCTCAGAACTCTGTTTCCATTGGTCCAGTGGGGTCCCTGCAGTTCCCCGACTAGTAGCCGTCCAGGGGAAAGCGGACCCAGCTTGGTATCGGGCTGAGCTCGGCTGCGTCCGGCTTCCCCGATGGTTGTTTCCTCAGAGGAGAGGTTACCTCCAGCCCCACCCGGCTGTTAAGGGCTTTGGGAAACGGACTCAACCTCCTTCCAACTGGCACTCCTATCCCAGAGGGTATTAAGACCCTAAATGAGCTGCCTGGTGACTGCATCTCCCTGCAGTGCCCTCGCGTTGATCACGGATGTGTTCTCCAGGTGACACGTGGGCCTGGCGGGTCAAACTCTGCTAGCCCTGGGGAAGGTTGGACGATGTTGCTGGAGCCCTAGAGTCTTGTTACGGAAGCAGTGTGGCTCAGTGGAAAGAACACGGGCTTGGGAGTCAGAGGTCACAGCTCTGCCACTTAGCTGTGTGACTGTGGGCAAGTCACTTAACTTCTCTGAGCCTCAGTTCCCTCTTCTGTAAGATGGGGATTCAGACTGTGAGCCTCATGTGGGACAACCTGATTACCCTGTATCTACCCCAGCGCTTAGATCAGTGCTCTGCACGTAGTAAGCGCTTAACAAATACCAACAGTATTATTATTATTGTTTAGCGGAGGCATACATAGTGGGGACTGAACCGGTGACTTCCAGGGCAGCCAAGTGGCCAAAAGTAAAAGAGCAGAGTCTCAGCTGCGACTCCTGTTGGAAGGGTCCCGAGTTTTTCCCTCAGCATCGAAGTTCCCAAGAAGCCGGGGAAAAAGATCTTAACTTTCAAGCAGAGAGTCTGAATCTGAGAGGACGACCCTGGAGACTCAAAGGAATCACCTTAGTAGGACCTGCTCTGCTTCACTCTCTCCTGTAGCTAGGGACAGCTGCCTTCTCACAGAAACAGCCCCTGGGTAGGAAGAACTAAACCAAGTCTCCAAAGCACCGAGGAGACCAGGCCCATATGAGATGCTTGTAGTGTTCAGAGCCCCGTCGCAAAACTGCTTTAAGATGAGAAAAAGTCCCATCAGGAGGTACTCTCTAAGACCTCCATGATGCTACACCCATTTTGGTCTCCCAGCTGGCATCACCATCATCCCTTGCTTAGACCTGCCTCCGAGACTTCACGTTGCTGTTTTGGGCCTCTGGGTGGGGAGTGTGGGACACCTGAATTCTTAGTCTGGCAGAGCCAAATATGGGGACTGGGGAAGTAGCCAAGAGATATCCGGTGCCCCAGGACAGGTGCTCAGAGCTGGCCACCAATCACCAGCCCTTTCCCAACCCCAGGGATTTGGCAGATGTCGTCCTCGGGAGTCAGAGAAGTTGGTGGGGTAGGATGGGATTGAGGAGGAAGGGCGATAGACTGTTGTATCACTGTTAGAGTTGAAGAGATCACAAGTACCACATTCATTCGTTCAATCGTATTTATCGAGCGCTTTCTGAGTGCAGAGCACTGTACTAAGCGCTTGGGAAAGCACAACACAACAATAAGCAGTGACTTCCCCTGCTCACAATGAGCTTACAGTCTAGATGGGGAGATGGGCGTCAATACCACACTCCCCACCTACACTGCCTCTCCCGGCACCAGCCTCCATCCTGCTCACAGTTTCACGGGGGATGTTTCTCGGATTGCAAATGCGTGGCCTAGGGAGGTCGGGGGAGCAGCAGGGATCAGGGCCAGGCACCCTGAGGGTCCCTGAGGAGCATTCCGTAAAGACGGGCGTTCCATCCGTCCCAGGGCCTTGTGCCCCTCGAAGCCAGAAGCAGCTGGATTCCCCCCCGCTCTTCATTCTGTCCGCTGTCCCGGGTCGGTGTCAGTTGGTCCCGCCCGGGCAGAGCGGTATGGGGTTCCTCCGCCGACGTCAGCCGTCTTAACGGCACCCCCCTGAGTTCGATGCTTCTTCCGTAGGTTCTGCGACTCCCCGACCAGCGACCTGGAGATGCGCAACGGGCGTGGCAGGGGCAAGAGGATGCGCCCTAACAGCAACACCCCCGTGAGTGAGACGGCCACGGCCTCCGACAGTAAGGGGACGAGCAACAGCAGCAAAACCAGGGCCGGGGCCAACAGCAAGGGCCGCCGAGGCAGCCAGAACTCGTCGGAGCACCGCCCGCCCCCGAGCAGCACCGCCGAGGATGTCAAGGCCAGCCCCTCGTCGGCCAACAAGCGGAAAAACAAGCCCCTGTCGGACATGGAGCTGAATTCCAGCTCCGAGGACTCCAAAGGGAGCAAGCGCGTGCGCACCAACTCCATGGGCTCGGCTTCCGGGCCCCTCCCCGCGGTCAAGGTGGAGCCGGCCGTCCTGGATCGCAACTGCCCCTCCCCGGTCCTGATCGACTGCCCCCACCCAAACTGTAACAAGAAGTACAAGCACATCAACGGGCTCAAGTACCACCAGGCTCACGCCCACACGGACGACGACAGCAAGCCGGAGGCGGACGGAGACAGCGAGTATGGGGAGGAGCCCTCCCTCCACGCCGACCTCGGGAGCTGCAACGGCGCCCCGCCGGCCTCGCAGAAGGGCTCCCTGTCCCCCGCTCGCTCGGCCACCCCCAAAGTCCGGCTCGTGGAGCCCCTCAGCCCCTCCCCCTCGGGCAAGTTCAGCACCAAGGGTCCTTGCAAGAAGAAGCCGGGCGGGGAGGGGGACCCCGACCCCGGGGCCCTGTCCAACGACGGATCTGAGGACGGGCCCTCGGTGGCGGACGAGACCAGCAACGACGGCTTCGAGGCCTTGGAGAAGAGGTGCCCGGACAAGGACAGAGCTAAGAAGCCCTCCGGCTCCAAGGCCGAGAAGCTCCCTGCCAAGAGCCTGAAGTCGGCCCGGCCCATCGCCCCCGCCCTCCCCGCGCAGCCCATCTATGCCTTCCAGGCGGCCACCTTCGCGGCGTCCAGTCCGGGGTCCTCCTCAGGCTTGACCCCCACGGTGGTTCAGGCCGTGCCCAACAGCTCTCAGCTGAAGCCCATTCAGCCCAAGCCCACTGTGATGGGAGAACCCTTCGCGGTCAACCCGGCCCTGACCCCAGCCAAGGACAAGAAGAAGAAGGACAAGAAGAAGAAAGAGGCCAAGGACCTGGAGAGCCCCCTGACCCCCGGCAAGGTGGGCCGGGGGGCCGAAGAGGGCAAGAGCCCCTTCCGAGAGTCGGCCGGCGACCCGGGGACCAAGGGCGAGGGGCTCCTGAACGGCTCGTCGGACCCCCACCAGAGCCGGCTGGCCAGCATCAAGGCCGAGGCCGACAAGATCTACAGCTTCACGGACAACGCCCCCAGCCCATCCATCGGGAGCGGGAGCCGCCTGGACAGCGCCAGCGCCCCGGCCCAGCCCATGACCCCCCTGCACGTGGTCACCCAGAACGGGGCCGAGGCCGGCTCCGTCAAGACCAACAGCCCCGCCTACTCCGACATCTCGGACGCCGGGGAGGACGGGGAGGGCAAGGTGGACGGCGTCAAGGCCAAAGACCCGGACCAGTTGGTCAAGGAGGGGGCCAAGAAGACCCTCTTCCCCCCGCAACCCCCGAGCAAAGACTCTCCCTATTACCCGGGCTTCGAGACCTACTATTCGCCAGGCTACCCGCAGTCCAGTCCGGGGGCCCTGACCTCCGGCGGCCAGGCCGGGGGCGAGGGCCAGGCCTTGAAGATGAAGAAGGAGGAGGAGCCCGAGAGCAGCGCCGAGTCGAAGGGGAAGAGCGAGGGCGGCGAGGACGGCAAGAAGCCCGAACTGGGCGCCGCCGGCCAGCAGCCCTCCGTCATCCAGCAGCGCCCCAACATGTACATGCAGTCCCTCTACTACAACCAGTACGCCTACGTGCCCCCCTATGCCTACAGCGACCAGAGTTACCACACCCACCTCCTGAGCACCAACCCCGCTTACCGGCAGCAGTACGAAGAGCAGCAGAAGAGGCAGAGCCTGGACCAGCAGCCGCGAGGGCTGGACAAGAAGGCGGAACTGGGCCTGAAGGAGCGGGAGGCGGCCCTCAAGGAGGACTGGAAGCAGAAGCCGTCGGTCCCCCCGACGCTCACGAAGGCCCCCAGCCTCACCGACCTTGTGAAATCGGGGCCGAGCAAGGCCGCCAAGGACCCGGGCTCCGATCCGGCCAAGTCGGTCATCATTCCCAAGTTGGAGGAATCCTCCAAGCTTCCAGGCCAGGCGGCCGAGGGGCTCAAGGTGAAGCTGAGCGAGGCCGGCCACCTGGGCAAAGAGGCCCCCGAGGCCAAGGCGGGGGCCGAGTGTGGCCGGCAGGCGGAAGTGGACCCCGTGCTCTGGTACCGGCAGGTAATTTCTCCTCCGGGGGTGGGGGTGGC
The DNA here is from genome assembly GCF_004115215.2 of Ornithorhynchus anatinus. Lineage (NCBI taxonomy): Eukaryota > Metazoa > Chordata > Mammalia > Monotremata > Ornithorhynchidae > Ornithorhynchus > Ornithorhynchus anatinus. The sequence goes on along the minus strand of NC_041732.1, from coordinate 48,326,889 downwards.
TGCTGCTCGCCGGCTCCCGGCCTCCCCCTCCTCCCACAGCCTTAGGCCTAGAGGAGGCTCGCCGGGCAGCCAGGTGCCGTGGGGCCTCGCCTTGGGATCGGGTGGGCGACAAGAGGGAGGGAGGGGAAGAGAGGGGAGGAGACAGAGAGAGACAGAGATGGCATGAGTTTGGAAGAGCTTCTGCCCTTGCCAATTGAGGCCTCTGGCCTTCAGGAGGTTCTCCCCATGATCTACCCCGGGCCCATGCTCTAAAAGAGGAGGGTGCCATCCTTCTCTCTGTCAGGTTCCCATTTTACCCCTCTGATCAGCCTTTCCTGCTACAGTGGCCTTGGCCTTGCCGTAGTTTTTGGTCGTTTGCTTTCTCTCGACTCCTTTGACCCACTCGTTAAGGCTCGGTTGGGCCCGCCAGGTCAGGTGAGGAGCGGGGAGATTGGGAGAATGTCTGTCCCTCGGTCCTACCCAGGCCCCTAGGCCTGGCCGCGAGGCTCCGCCGCGGACGCCGGCCTGAAAGTTATCTCCACCCCGTGGTTGTTGTAGGAGGCGGAGCCCCGGATGTGGACCTATGTTTACCCCGCCAAGTACTCTGACATCAAGACGGAGGATGAGCGGTGGAAGGAGGAGCGGGACCGCAAATTGAAGGAAGAGCGGAGTCGAAGCAAGGACTCTGTGCCCAAGGAAGATGGGAAAGAGAGCACAAGCGGCGACTGCAAGCTTCCCCCCTCTGAGGAGTCCCGCCTCGGGGGCAAGGAGCCCCGGCCCAGCGTTCACGTGCCTGTCTCCTCGCCCCTGACCCAGCACCAGTCATACATCCCCTACATGCACGGTTACTCTTACAGCCAGTCCTACGACCCCAACCACCCCAGCTACCGGGGCATGCCTGCCGTCATGATGCAGAACTATCCAGGTACGGCACCCGACGCCGCTCGCTCTAGGCGCCTGTGGGTCGGCGAGGAAGCCGGACGTGCAAACCGTCCGTTCCCGTCTCAGCTCGGGGGTTCGTTGGGGAGGGGGAGTCTCTCGAGCTAGTCCTGAAAGGCCCTGGAGGCGCATCTCCCCGCCCAAGGTGCCCCCAGGCCTATGGGGTCTGCCTGGAGAGCTTGCCGGATCGCCCCCGAGGGGTGGGACCCCTCACGTTGGGGCCTCTACGGTTTGAGGGAGCTCAGCGGCGCTGCTGTCTCTGCTCTTGGGTTGATCTCAGATGTCCTTCTCGGTAGCGATTGAACACTGTCAACGGAGCCCCTTCCTCTAGCCACCAGAGTCCAAGGCGACAACAATAGGATCCAGTGTTCTCTTGGCCGCGTGGGTTCCCAGCGCCCAGTAGAGCTCAGTCACGTGGTCGGGCTGCCTGGCAGTTGACCTAGGATTTAGGGGCAGCCTCAAGAAACCCAAGAGTCCCTCTCTGTGTCAATCAATGTCATATTTATCGAGGGCTGACTGCAGAGCAGAGCGTGGGGGGACACAGTAAATGCTAGAGTCCAGGCCCAGTCAGTTGGTCATGACCATGGTTCTAGAACCTCCCTCTTTTCCCTGCCTCCACCTGGGGTTCCAGGAGGTTTTGGGGAGGACGTAAAGATTCCCAGTTGGATTCGGACCCGTCTGGGAACTTGGGTCTGACCCTCTTTGGAAATCTCATCCAGCCCATGAGACCCCCTGTAGGGTCCCCAGGACAACAAATGAAGCATTGTGGCCCAGTTTGCGAAGAGTACGGGCCTGGGAGTCAGAGGACCTGGGTTCTAGTCCCGGCTCCACCACTTGTCTGCTGTGTGACCTTAGGCAAGTCACTTCACTTCTCTGCGCCTCATCACTGAAGTAGGGATAAAGACCGTGAGCCCCATGAGGGACGTGGACTATGCCCAATCGATCGGATTAAGTTGTATCTATCCCAGGACTTAGTACAGTGCCTGTTACATAGTAGGTGCTTAACGAATACCATAAAAAAAAAAAAAGGCAAACTCTAGTCGGGTTTCTTGAACCAGAAGCCACTGGAGAGTAGGTCCCCCAAGACCATCCCCAAGCCAGAGCGGGGAACTCTGCGAGCCCAACGTCAGAAACTTGGGCTTCAAACCGATCCTTGCCGGGATCCTCCCTGGGCTCCCTCATGAGCAGCGAGCAGGGATTTCAGCCTGTCCCCGGTCCGGAGGCTTGTCGAGCTTGGCGCACGGTCCGGGTCTGGCAGAAAGCCAGGCCTGGTCTGGCTCAGCCCACGGTCAGATGGCCCTAAGCAGCCTCAAGCTGCAAGGTGGCCAGGCCAAATGGGAAATGGCCCCAAATCCACTTCCATGAACTGCAGCCCCTGGCAGCCGCTCTGGGCTCAAGGCCATTTCCTCTGCGGCCTAGTTCCCTGTTGGTTCCGTAGCGCCTCAGTGTCCCGGCCGCGGGGCCGGGTTCCCTGTCCAGCCCCAGTGGAAGAGTTCATCTGAGTGATCCCTGGGCTGTTGGGTATGTGAGGAACACGCAGATACCTGCCCTCTGCACCTCTCACGATTGGCACCGGAGACTCCGCGGGGCCCAAAGTAGGGCTCGCTGCCCTGTGGCGGCCGACTGCCAGCGCCCGGCAGCCGTGCTGCCGTTTTTCTAGGCACCTTCCTCCTCGGGCTGCCCATCCTGCATTTGGGAAGTCGCCATGTGGGGTACAGGAAGCCCTCCGCTTTGCCCCAAGGGCGGGAGCGCGGGGCTAACCCCGTCTGGTCAGGTTCGGCCCTGAGAACGCTACGGGTTACCTTGATGGCCGGGTCCCGCCTGCCTTATCCTCCGTTTCTCCTTTCCCAGGCTCTTACCTGCCCTCCAGTTACTCCTTCTCCCCGTACGGCAGCAAGGTCTCGGCGAGCGAAGAGGCCGACAAGGCGCGAGCCAGCCCAAGCGTGAGCTGCAAGTCCAGCTCGGAGTCGAAGGCCCTGGACATCTTGCAGCAGCATGCCAGCCACTACAAGAGCAAGTCGCCTACAGTAAGGGGAGCCCCGAATACGGCGGGCCAGATCCGGCTCAGGGGGCGGTTCCAGGGAAGGAAGGTGGCGCTGACGGGGGCGTCGGGGACGGCTCTCCCCCCGGGATCTAAGCAGGTTCCTCCCGGTATCCGAAGGCCCAGCCCGGCTTTGGCCTCTGTTCAAGCTCGGCTGGCTTCCCGTTGGCCCCACGGGTGCCGCTGCTTTGTGTCGGGGCCCCCCGTGGCTTCAGGGAGCTGCGGTGTGGTCCCCAGGCCTCTCCCAGCTCCTGGGGGGACCGTGGTGGGGTGGGGGGAGAGGGAGGCTGGCTGATTGAACTCGGCAGGAAGCCCCAGTTGGCAGTCTTGACTCCTGCTGCCTTGTGTGTGTGTGTGTCTGTCTCACTGTGGGGCTTTTCGTCTCTGCCTTCCCTTCCAGATAAGCGAGAAGGCTTCCCAGGAGAGAGACCGCAGCGGCTGTGGGGTGGTGGGAGGCGGCGGTGGCTGCAGCAGCGTCGGCGGAGCCGGCGGGGGTGACCGGAGCGTGGACCGGCCCCGCACTTCCCCCTCCCAGCGTCTGATGTCCACACACCACCACCACCACCACTTAGGGTACTCGCTGCTCCCCGCACAGTACAACCTGCCCTACGGAGCAGGTGAGTGCCGGGCCCCTCCCCGCCTTGGCCTGCCGCGGCCTCTGGAAGTGGGCCGAGCCGGCTCGCCCGATGGCCGCCCCCGCTAGCGGGGCACTCTGCGCCCAGTCAGAGAACTTCCTTTTCCTCCACACCCAGGGCAGCTCTGCCATCGCAGGGACGTCAGAGATCGAAGGGGGGACGTCTTCTAATCTCCCCACCGCCAACCGGGAAACCCAAGGGGAGAACTGGGCCCAGATTCCCCTAAAACTGGGATTCGAGATGGGAAATGAAGGGCCGGGAGCGGGCGGGGCAGGGGCAAAGGACAGCAGAGGCGGCTGCCAGATCTGGAGCCATCTTGGCTCTCTCTGGCCTCGGCTTCCCACCGCGTGATTTCAGCCGGATGGGACATGAGCCAGATCCCGGGGGGACCAAGGCAACCGCTGACTTAGGGATTCCACTCCCACAGCCCCTCCGACCCCCGGTGCCTGGACTGACGGGGTCTCTTCTTCCACAGGGCTCTCTTCTACAGCCATTGTCGCCAGCCAGCAAGGCTCAACTCCCTCACTATACCCACCCCCCAGGAGGTGAGAACGGTAAGCGTCTCCCAGGGGTCTGTACGGAGGAGGAGGAGGAAGGGCACCGGGGCCGCCGGGTCCTGAGCGGTCCAGGCGGGCTGCGGGAGTCGGACGGGTGGTCGGGGTGGGCAGCGGGGCTTCTCGGGTTTGGTGGCGGCGGGGCTGCTTGCTTCTGGGGGATTGCGGCGGCGTGTCTCCCTCGGTCCACCCCAGGGTGCTGACTTCCTTGGGCGGGAGGGGGTGGGGGGTTGGGAGAGGTGTCCGTGTGTGTACGCGCCGCAGCTGCTGTGCCCCCCCCCCCCCCCAATTTGCTCTCCTTTGGCGCCATCTTGTGCTCAGAGCCCTGTCTGACCCGGCCTGCCATGTCTCTGGCAGGACGTGACGTGCCGCCGGGATAACGTCAGCCCTGTGGGGCTCGTGACTGGCCCTCCCCCCCCAACCCCGAGGAGACGCTGGAGATGCCACGAGATGGCAGTCGAATGGCGGTGATCGTCCCGTTCGCTGCTCCCACCGGGAACGGAGGCAGACCCTCGGCCGTCTCTCCACCCACCGGACACGTGGACTCTCCCTCCTCTTCCTCTTCCTCCTCCTCCTCGGAAGCCGGAGAGCTGGTACTTAGCAAAATAATTTATTCTCCCAGCCCCAGCGATGACTGTTCGAGCCGTAGTGGGGCCAAGGAGCCGGGTGCCATCTGGGGAGTGTTGCTAAGGGCCCAGGGAAGTCACTGCTCCTCCCCCCAGATCCTGGCCAGTGCAGTGGCGGCAGCTGCAGCAGGTTGGTGGCTCCTGGGGCGGAAGGGCCGAGGCAGCGTGTGGGGTCTGAATTCAGCAAGGCAGTCACCCCCCAATCCCCCACACACACACTTCCTCCCACCCCCGCTTCCCCCACCTCCTGCGTTTCCCCAGGGACCGGGACCCCGTGGCAGGCCACAGGCGGAGGAATTAGAATCTCAGGAAAGAAATTTTAGGGCTGTTTTCAGTGTGAATATGAGACTAAGGTCACGTCGCCCGCCACGGGACACCACTGGGGAGCTGAGAGAGACTGTCCCAGGCCGGGTGGAGGGCAGGGGTCTTTCGGGGAGTGGAGGTTCCCTCCCCGGTCCCATGGGGGCCCAAGACTCTAGCCCTTTGAGAGGCTCCCTTCTCCCCCAAACATTCCAGCACCAGCACAGAAGCCAACTGTCAGGGGTTCCCTGGTACCGTGGGGAAGAGAGGGACGAGGGTGTAGGTGGGTACCTGTGTGAGACCAAGTCTCCCCACCCACCCCCACCCCAGTTCCTCCGTACTGCTTCCCGGCTCCTCACTCCTTGGTCTTTCATCCAGTCTCCCTACTGCCAACTCACGTGACTCAGGCAGAGAAAAGAGCAGACTTCAAGGCTAGAGATGGGGTTTAATCCCTGGGCGGGGAGCCTTGGAACCAGGCCTCGGGATTCTCCACGGACCTCTGAGGTGCTCTGTCCGGCCAGCTGGCCGCTCTCTGTGTCCTCCTCATTCAGGGCTATGCACACGAACGGTGAGAGCGTCTTTCTCTCCGTCCCCGTGACCTCGATTTTTATATAACTCTACCTATAACCTCCAGGTGTGCCAACGTAAACCGGGGGCGTACGTAAGACACGTATCCATTTTCTACGAAGGGGTGGCCAGGAGAGCCTAGGGAGAAGTCCAAGGCCCCGGAAGAGGAGGCCGTGGGGCTCGCTGCCCTGTTCGGGGTTGGACGTCACCGAGGAGGCTGGCTGGGTGGGCCGGTGCCCGCCTGCCTCTCCTTGCGGGGGTCCGTCTCCCGGCCCAGCCTCTAGGCCTGGGAGTGTTCTGGGAAACGGGTATGGCTCTTCATGTTTACTTGGGAGCCGGGTTCGCCGCCTCCCCTCCTCTCCTTCCCCCCCGATCCCGACATCCTGGGAGATGAGAGGATTCGGGACAGGTGCCGCCCACCCCTTGGGTCCCTCCCGCCTCCTGGAGAGTGCCGCCCTCTGAGGGCGAGCCCCGAGCCGGGAGAAGGCACCCCTTGGCCTGCGGGGAGGTAGGCGTCTGTGTGCCCTCCGGAGTCGGAGGTCGGGCAGCTTGGTGCAGGGACCCGCAGGGGAGGCTGGAGGCAACGGGACTCGGTTCCCGAAGAGAGGAAGCTTCCTCCCTTCCCTGCTGGGCGCTCGGATGATGCGGCAGCAGCAGCTAGACCCAAGGGAGGGGATCCCACCCCTGCACCCACCCCTCAAAGCTTCACACCTCTCCTGGCGCGAGCTGGCCACCGGGCCTGCCCGTCCGCCCCACGGAGCCACTGTTTTCAGACCTCTTTGCCACCTGCCAAGCAGCCCTTCCCTCTCCTGACCGCCCCCTCCGCCTTGCCAGGCCATTGAAAGGAGCAGTGACTTCAAACTTCCCCATGTAGGCTGCCGGGCCCGGGCCCTCCTCCCCCCCAAGTCCGGCTGTTCCCGGGAGGCTCCCCGGGGGCCCGACTGCATGGAGACCCCCGTCCGTCCCCCCAGGTTACTGCGGGGTAGGGGGGGTTGTTGAGCCGAGGGCCCGTCTCTGTTCCTGTTTGTTTTTAAATATTGTTGTGTGTTTTGTATCTGTGGCGCCGGCCCCCGGTGCGCTCTGCTGTACATACTGTAAAGAGGAATTGTTTGGAAATTGTTTGGGGTAGTTTTCTTTCCCATCGGGCAGGCATGGCCCTGCACTTCCGCTTTGTCTGTTTCACTCTGTACCGTGGAGAGGAGGAGGCTGGTGGAGTAGGAGTGGGCCTGGTTTCTGCAGAAGGGAACAGCTCTCTTTCACTTTTTCTTAGACTAACACTTGGCTCTCTCATTCCTGTATCGAAGTCTCGGGGACCCGTCCTGCCCTTGCCCTTCCTCCCTCCAGCTGTGGGGACGCGCCCGCTCCCCCCCACCGAGCTGAGACGAGATGGGTTTAAGAGCGGCAGACTGACTGATGATGGGAGATGCTGGGGTGGGAGGTGGCGGGGGGGGTGGGGGCGCTTCCCTCTCCACCTCCCGGCCCAGCTGGAGCCAAGACGGAGGTAGGAAAGTTTCCTAGCCGGAGAGGATGGAGAGCAGCCCGGAGTCCTGGAGTCGGGTGTGTCAGAGCCTGACTCGGGGCAGCCGGCGTTGCAGCGGGAAGCGTTGCAGCGTTGCAGTCTGTCAGGCCGCCAGACGCCGCCACCGCCTCTAGGAGCTGCTTGGGAGAGGGCCCTCCAACAGCCCTCCATCCCAGAGAGAGTCCGGGGGGAAGGGGAGTGGCCGGGCTTGGAGCCTTCTCCAGACCCTCCATCTCCACGGCGGCAGAAAGCAAACCAGGGGAGCCGGGGGGGAGAGGTGCCAACTGGAGTTGAGAGTCTTCCCCCTCCTGGGCCGTCCTACCCCGCTCGGTTTGCACCCATCCGTCCCCGAGGTCAAGGGACTGATGGGGGAAGAGCCTCCGGCCGGCTACGCCCCCGCAGGGAGAGGCCTGGGATGGGGAAGGGGGCGTCCCGAGTCCTCCTTCGAAGTGCGGGAGCCGCCTCCCCAGCGCCGTTTAGGTGACCCCGAGGAGGGGACCACACTCGCTGCCCGGACCCCGCCCCCGAGTCCTGCCGTCAAGTCCCCGGGGAAGCGGTTAGGGCGGCGGGTGCATCCGTCCCTATCGCGTCTCGGACTCGGCCAGCGGCCGGGGGCCCGGTGGAGCCCAAGCTGAACTTCCTCATTCAGGAAGTTTCCAGGTCAGGCCGCTCTGGGTTCTGGCCTCCGGAGTGAGCCAGTCTCCCTAGCATCTGCCTGGCCTGCCCTGCCCCTGCCCTGCCCTGCCCCTGCCCTGCCCCTGCCCGCCTACCCGCGGGCTCGGCCCCCCGGCGGGAGCCACTCGCGGTGAGCAGAGGGCCCCGGGAGGAGGGGCCATGTTGCTGTTTATAGCATTTTGTTTCATTGGAGTTGCTCTGTTGGGTTTGATTTCAGTCTTCCTGATTCTTCCCTTCTGTAAAGTGTACATTACCAAGTTCCTTGTTTTTTTATATATATATATAAATATATATATATACAAACTGTACTCTTTTTGCCTTTGTACATTCAGGCAAGAAGAGAAAATAAATCTTTTTAAGAGACAATCACAAATCTGTGAGGGCTGCTGGTTATTTCTCCCGGCCTCATTCCCCCACCCCGCCCCCTCCCACCGCCATCCCTCCTCCGGTGTCGTCCAGCCGCCGTCCCCTCGGCCCCGGGCACACCCACCGCCTCCCCCGAGAATGGCCTCAGCGAGGAAGACGGGATGGAAGAGGGAGAGAAGCCGTTGCGGCTTCGGGCCGGGATCCGAGCTGACTTTTTCTCCACCTCTCTCCCCCAGCGGAGACCCACCTCCCTCTCCTCCAACCGGACCCCTCCTGCCCGCAAGCCGGGTGCCAGCGGGCACTGCTTCCAGCTACCGGCTGCCGGTCCCCATCCCCGACCTCGAGGTACCCGGGGCCCTCACACCAGCTGGGGCTAGTCGAGTCTCAGGCTGGTGGAGACCAAATCTTAGTTCTGAAACCCGGAGGTGGGAGAGGAGACGGGACGGGCCTATCCTTCTAGGAGCTTCCCCCCAAGGGAAGAGGCCTAGATCGGGAAAGCAATTGTTCCACAGTCCCTCTGACCGAAGGGAAGGCTCTCCTTTTCTTTCTCCCTCCTACCCTACAACCTCACAGGCCAGGGGACGAGGTGCAAATTTCCAGCTATAGAGGACTCATTTCCCTGGGGCCGGGGGAGAGACCTCAGTGAGGACCTCGAAGAGACCATCTGGTCAGCCTTGGTCTGTCTGCCCTTTGGCAGATGTCCTGTGGGCTGGGATCAGCCTTCCCTCTCTTTCCTGCTCCCCGCGAAGGACTTGGATGAAGAGTGAATGCTACAGCTATGGCCCTTTTTATGCTGTCGGTTGAGCGCTTACTTTACGAGAAGCAGCGTGGCTTAATGGAAAGAGCAGGGGCCTGGGAGTCCGAGGTCGTAGTTTCTAATTCCGACCCCACCACTTGTCTGCTGTGTGACCTCGGGCAAGTCACTTAACGTCTCTGTGCCTCAGTTACCTCATCTGTAAAAATGGGGATTAAAAAACTGTGAGCCCCACGCGGGGCAATCTGATTACCCTCTATCTCCCCCAGTGCTTAGAACAGTGCTCAGTACATAGTAAGCACTTAAATACCATTATTATTATTATGTGCCAGGCATTGTACTGAGCACTGAGGTAGATACGAGCGAATTGGGTTGGACCCACTCAGGGCTCACAGTCTTATCCCCATTTACAGATGAAGTAACTGAGGCACGGAGAAGTTAAGTGACTCGTCTGAGGTCACGCAGCAAATGAGAGGTGGATCAGGAATTAGAACCCAGGTACCTCTGAATCCCAGACCCCTGCTCTTTCCACTGGGCCACGCTGCTTTTTGACTCTTCTGTGGTTTAAATCCAGGTTGCTGTGGGCAGCAGCTGGGAACCCATTCGATTCAATTGGATTTATTGAGCGCTTACGGTATGCAAAGCACTGTACTGAGCGCTTGGGAGAGTACACTACGATCTAAGGAGAGCTTCGGCCCTTCTCCCTCGTTCCCACTTCCCCATCTCAAGCCGAGGCCGAGGGGTGGCCTACCCAGCATGGGGCTAAGTGAAATTTTTCACGTCCTTTGAAATTAATCTTTCCTCAGCGGGGTGGCGCGGACATATGTATTCACCTGCTGCTGAAGCCACCATTTTAGGAGCCTGCAAACGTCGGTCCTGTGGCACAGGTACTTTCATTTGTTTTTCCTTTTCTTTCTTTTTTTGACTTTGGGGTTTCGGTGAGCAACTGGGTCCGGGAGGGTCTAGGCTGAGCTCCCTCAAAGGTGATTAGTTGGTGGTTTTCTCTTCTGGGTCCTCGTTCAGCTGTAGTGAAGAAACGCCTCCACAAGAGGGCAGAGAAGCCTCATTAAATAATAATTTTGGCATTTGTTAAGCGCTTCCTATGTGCCGAGCACTGTTCTAAGCGCTGGGGGGAGATACAGGGTCATCAGGTTGTCCCACGGGAGGCTCACAGTCTTCATCCCCATTTGACAGATGAGGCCCTGAGGCCCAGAGAAGTGACTTATAATAATAATGTTGGTATTTGTTAAGCACTTACTAGGTGCAGAGCACTGTTCTAAGCGCTGGGGTAGATACAGGGTAATCAGGTTGTCCCACGTGAGGCTCACAGTTAATCCCCATTTTACAGATGAGGTAACTGAGGCACAGTGTAGTTGAAGTGACTTGCCCACAGTTACACAGCTGACAAGTGGCAGAGCCGGGATTCAAACCCATGAGCTCTGACTCCTAAGCCCGGGCTCTTTCCACTGAGCCACGCTGCTTGGCACTTGCCATCCTGCTTAATAATAATAATAATGGCATTTGTTAAGGGCTTACTATGTGCCAAGCACCGTTCTATTAAACTCCGTTGGGGTTTGATGGGGACTTCAGCTCCTTGACCCTTCTGGCCCTCCCCGCTCCTCCGCAACAGGACCTTAATAATAATAGTACTTGTTAAAGCACTTACTGTGTGCCATACATTGTTCTAAGCACTAGGGTGGTTAGAAAGTAATCAGGTCCCTCCCTCATGGGGCTCAGAGTTCTTAAGCCCCATTTGGCAGATGAGGTAACTGAGACCCAGAGATGTTGTGAGTGACTTGTCCAAAGTCACACAGCAGTCACGTGGCAGAAGCGGGGTTGGAACCCAAGCCCGTGGCTCTATCCCCTAGGCCACGCTGCTGCTGGTTTCGCGTTTCCAGACTCGTGGGTTTGTAGAGCCGCCAGCCCCCATGTGGGGGGTCAGAGAGTAATAATAATAATAATAATGATGTTGGTATTTGTTTAGCACTTACTAGGTGCAGAACACTGTTCTAAGAGCTGGGGGAGATACAGGGTAATCAGGTTGTCTCACGTGAGGCTCACAGTCTTCATCGCCATTTTACAGATGAGGTCACTGAGGCCCAAAGAAGGGAAGTGACTTGCCCAGTCACCAAGCTGACAAGTGGCAGAGCAGGGATTCGAACCCATGACCTCTGACTCCCAGGCTCTTTCCACTGAGCCACGCCGCTTCTCTATATACATGGGTGAGGGTAGAACTCACCACCTCCTATATGGCATCCTTCTCCCCCCCACCCCATAAAGAGGCAGAGGTAGGTCAGGTTTGGCTTTGGCAGGGGCCAGCCTCCTCCCCTGGCATAGGTTGGACTGAACGGGCTGAGCTGATGTGAGCCTATTTTATGTTAACTAATGACGGCACTTGTTAAGCACTTACTATGTGACCGGCCCTGGGGTAGATACAAGGTAATCGGGTTGTCCCACGTGGGACTCGTGGTCTTAATCCCCATTTTCCAGATGAATGAAGTGACTTGCCCACAGTCACACGGCTGCCAGGTGGCCAGAGCCGGGATTAGAACCCACAATCTCTGACTCCCAAGGCCGGGCTCCGCAGGCTTACCCAGGTAAGCGCACCTTCCTCCTCGCCTCTGGCCGTCGCGATGGCCGTCGGCCCACTCTGTCCAAAGGGCCGGCTCCTGCAGGCCTGCCCGGGGTACCGTCGGGGTGTGTGCCCCAGAAGTGGGAGGGAAGGGAATAAAACTCAGTCCCTGTTTGTAGTCTCATGCTTGATCCCCCCCGCACCCAGCACTGGGGCCACCCTAGACCCCTCCCAGCACTCCTCTCCGTGCAGCAGAGCAGAACAGGCCTGTGGCACTGAGAGCTCTCAGACCTCAAGGAGCCTCGGGGGCCTGAGCTCCGCCTCATTTCCCCGCTCAGAGCAACCTGCCTCCAATTTGCCCCTTAACCAATCTGCTCCTCCAAATGGGCCGTTCCTCCCCGGGCGGAGCACAGAGAGACTAATAATCATCATCATAATAATGTTGGTACTTGTTAAGCACTTACTCTGTGCAGAGCATTCTTCTAAGCCCTGGGGGAGATACAGGGACATCAGGTTGTCCCGCGGGAGGCTCCCAGTCATCCCCATGATAGATGAGGCACAGAGAAGTGAAGTGACTTGCCCAAAGTCACCCAGCTGACAAGTGGCGGAGCCGGAATTCGAACCCATGACCGGTGACTCCCAAGCCCGGACTCCTTCCACTGAGCCACGCTGCTTCTCTAAGTAGCTGTTGGGGCAGACGGCCTCCCCCGCGCCCCCGCGCCCAGCAGCAGCACACGCGGCCAGGGAAGGAGAGAGAGACCAGCCAGTTTTAAACCAGTTTATTGACACAGTAACACAACACACTGCCTCTGCCACCCGCCCCCAGAAAACCAACCCAGGTCCAGCTTCCCTGCTCCCACCCTCACCTGCCCCCCTGCGGAACAAGCTGTTCAATAAGCCGAAGGTGGAGGGCACCGGGAGAACCCCCGCTCTCGCTGTCACGGGGGGGGGGGGGGAAGGGGGGGAAACGCCTCGGACGGCCTCTACTCTGAGCACGGTGGTGAGAGAGGGGAATCGGCCTTAAATGGCAGCTGATCCACCCTGGCTGAAGAGCGGAGTAGCGCCCGGCCCGGAGGAGCGACTCCCGAGGGAACGCCCCTCACCCCCGACCCCTCGGCCCTCCAGCTCCAGGAGGAGACTTCGAGGCCCCGGATCCGCCGCCACAGAGCAGGGCCCGGCGGCAGAGCCGAGGGGACCGACCGACCCACGGCCGGCCCCACGCCGAGCCCCCGGCGGGGAGGGAAGGTGAACGTGAATGCCCCTTGCTCCGCTGCAGTGGTAACATCGAACAGACTAAGCCTGCTTAACCAAAAGCCAGAATAGCACTAAGCCGTAAAGAAGGGTCAGACCGTGTCCGGGAAGGCTGAGAGCCGCCGAGGGACCCGGGTGGAGTGTCGTCAAAAACCAACTCGGGCCCATCCCCGCGGCACGGGGAGGAGGGGGGACGGGCCTCCGGGTGACAGGCGGAGGGGAGAGAAACGTACACGAGTTTTAAAACGAGAAAGAAAGAGGGAGGGAGGAAGGCAGGAAAGAAAGAAAGCCCAACAACGGGTGGGAAATGGAACGGCCGGCCGGCCAGGGCTTCCCCGGGGCCTCCGGAGGGCCCGGGCGGCCCCTCCCTCTACGCTAGAGTACACCACACAGCGCGGTTTAAAAAGCTTCTAATGCCAGTTCATAAACATCTTCATTTACTATTGGTGATTACATGGGAATATATGTTTATACTGTTCTTTATGGAAAACACATTTCAACGAGTCAACAACTCCAAGAACACAGCAGCCCCCCCCACCCCACCCTCACCCCGAGCCCCACAGCGTCCGTCCCCCAGCAGCCCAGAGCTCCCTCCGCCCTAGGGCCGCCTGTCCCTCCTTGCCTCTCCGGCTGCGGCTCGAGGCCCGAACGGCACCCTCCATGCCGGCTAGTCGTCCTCGGAGTCGCCGGCGTTCTGGTCCAGGGTGTACACCATGAACATCACATCCGGACGCGAGGGGACGCAGGGGTGGCCCGGACGCACGATCTCAAAGCCCAAGAAGCTGAAGGTCTTCAGGAGGGGAGCTGCAAAACCGGAGCCACGGGCGGCGGGGGGGGGGAAGCACGAGGAGGAATGGGGGCATTAGGGCAGAGCCGGGCTGCGCCGCCTTCGCCTTCGATGGCCCCCCCGCTCCACCCAAGAGAAGACCCAGAAAGGGGCAACTACGGCGTTGTGCCATCTGGGGGGCTCCGACGCTCAGGAACAGGCCCCGGGGTGAAGGGCCCGGCCCACCCACACAGCCCCACTCCTCACCTCTATCCTCACGGCCTTTCCTGAAGCAGATGAAGACATAATTCACTTTCATTTTCTCTTCGGCAAACTCCAGCAGTGCCAACAATCTGTGGGCAGGGGCGGGGGTAGGAGCAGGGGCGGAGAGGACCGCTCAGCTCCGGCCGGATGTCGGCTCCTGGAGCGCGGCGCCCGAGAGGGCTGGAGGGAGCGGGAACTCCTCTCGATTCCCGTGGGGATGGCAACTTCCCCAACTTCCCTTTACATCCCTCACCCTGAACACGCCACGAGACCCAGGCCTGGGCCAAAAGAGGAACATCCGGCCACCGGAGCCCTTACGAAGGGCCTGGGATCTGGCTGCGGCTCTGCGAGCAGAGAGGCCGGGCTCGCCGGCCCTCTGTCCCGGGCTGGGGGGCAGAGCCCACCGAGAAGGCCGGCCCAAGGATGGGCCAACTCCCGGGGTCTGTGGTTGCGGCCGGCCGGCCGGCTAGGCAGCGCCAAACCCGAGGTTCTTCTTCGGGAGATCGGGCCCTTGCCCACTCTGGGCTCCCGCTCGCCCAACCCAGGCTGAAATCTCAGCCGTCACCCTGGTCTACAGCGATCCGGGGACCGGGGGGACGGGACACTGAGCGGCCCCAGGAGAGAGTGGAGAGAATCGGGGGATTATCTGGCAGGGACTCGGTTAATGTGATGATGATCTGCAGTGATTATAACCTGCAACAGACCCATCCAACTGGCTAAAAATAACCTGTTACGAAATGGAGTTTCAGAGCACGAAGGCTTAGGGGCACCGGACGGGTCGGCCTCCTCGGATGCTTCGGCCCCGAGGTGGGGCTCGGGCAGAGGCAGAGCCCAACCCCAGTCGCCACGGGTCAGTCGGTCCTTACCCTTCTTTGCTCCCGTCAGCCAATGACCCATCAGGGATTTCCACGAACAGGCTCTGGCTGGAGAGGACCGCGTCCCAGGAGGAGACCTTCACCTCGGTGACCTCGTAGCGGAAGTGGACGATGTGGGGTTTCCCATCGTGCACTGGGAGGTCCTGGGTCACAGTGAGCTTCTCGTCCTAGGGAGAGGGCGGGGCCGCGGGGCCGGGGGGCCGGGGTGAGTCCTCTGGCTCCGAGCCCCCACGGACTCCGCTGTCCCGAGACGACCTCGGCCGGGGCCCCGGCAACGGGGAGATCGTCCCACGGCCGAAGGAAACGGTGGCTCCCCGGTCCCTGAACTCAGCCTCTCGAGAAAGGAGCGGGGGAGAGGCGAGCGAGGAGCAGAGGAAGGTGAAATCCAAGAGAAGAGGGGGTGTGTGTGTCTGTCAAATTAAGCTACTGCTCAAAGGACCTAATGGAACAAATTGCCCTTCATTCATTCATTCAGTCCTATTTATTGAGCCCTTACTGTGTGCAGAGCACCGTACTAAACGCTTGGAAAGTACAATGCCAGCCACAAGGTGGGGTCCAGGCTGGTCCCTCCACCCAAAACACCACCCCCTTCACCCCGGTGCTGATAGCCCTTAGCCACGGAATCCCCGCCCTGACTCCTAGAGACTCCACGAGGAGGCTGAAGCCCAGGAGGCCGCAGACAGCGGAGGAGACGGCCAAAGGCTGGGTTCTCCCCCTCCTTCCCTGGAGCCCCCAATTCGGCCCCCAAAGAGCTAAACCCCGGTTGAAGTCTATAGAACTCCATCAACCCACGGGCTTCTGGGTGCAAGAACAAATTTCCAAAGGAGGAGCAGAGCACGGGGCTGGGAGTCAGGAGACTCGGGTTTTAATCCCAGTTCTGCCACTGGCCTGCTGTGTGACCTTTGCCAAGTCACTTCAACTCTCTGGGCCTCTGCTCCTCCTCTGCAGAATGGGGACGATACTTTCTCTCCCTCCCTCTTAGACCTTAAGCCCTGGGTGGGACGGGGACTGTGTCTGGGTATCTGAGCTTTGTGAATCTACCCCAGAACTAAGCACAGAGTAGATGCTGAATAAACGTCATAGTAAGAAGAAGAAGAATTACAATAGTGATAACTCCTCGGGCTCCCAAACGGCTCAGCCCACGCTCCACGGAAGCCCCGCGGGTCAGCCAGGGTGGGGATCTGAGACCACCGGGGCCCGGGATGGAGCTGGCGAGCGCAGCTTCCCGCCACGGGGAGCGAGTCAGCTCCATTTTAGCTACAGCCCTGGCTTGGGACGGGCATTGAACCTTCGAAGGTTAGCCCCTGGCAGGGAGCAGCTCTGAGCTAAACGGAGGCCCTTGGGATGTGCTCCCCTTTGGTTTTAGGGCCGGAAGGTGGGTGGGCCCAGACCAAGAGCCCCTCGCTCCCACTCCCTAGAGTGGTTCATCCCCTAGGCTGGACAGCATGGGAGCCCTGGGCACAAGGCAGTGAGGAGCAGAGCAGAGAAGGGGCGCTGGAAAACCTCCTCGGGGCAGGCGAGTCAAACAGCAGCCCAGGAAAGGCTTTAAGGGAGCCAAGCCTGCAGCCCAGCTTTGCCCTGTTTCTAGAAGCTCGACCCCGGCCGGCGGCATCCCCCTCCTTACCCAGCCAGAGAGCCGGGATCCTGGCGCCCGTCCCCACTTCGGGGGGGTGGAAAGAGTGCTCCTGTCCACTCTGGGCCTGGGTTCTTCCCCACCTCCCAAGAGGGATGGAGGGCAGCTCCTTTCTGGTCTCCCGCTCCCTCCCCTGAAGAGGAGACTGCCCTGACGCTGCCTGGCAGCTCCTCAGAGCTCCCGAAGCCCCGGAAAGAGGGTGGAGGGTGTCACCCGAAGAATTGGTGACAGGCACAGTCCTGGGTCAGGCTGAAAGACCTCCCTGTCTGTCTGCCGCTGGTGGGCAGGATAGGACAGGTCACAGACCATTCTGGGGTCTTTCTAGACTTTCAGCTCAATGTGGGCAGGTAAAGCATCTTCCGACTCTTATCTCGTACTCTCCCGAAGGCTTCAATCAGTGCGCTGCACACGGTAAGCGCTCGATAAGTACGACGGACCGACTGATTGATTCCGAAGGGGCAGCCCCCCTCGGTCCCTCCAACCTGACCCGCCCCACCCCGCCGAGAGCTTACCTTATAGATTAGAGCTGAGAGAGAAGGATCCCTGCCGGCCCCTCGCCCACCGGGGATCTTGGACAGTGGGTGAGGGGCATCAGGAGCACCACAGAGGCCCCGGAACAATGTGCCTGCAGCACTGGAGCTGGGGACAGTTACTCAAAGGTAAAATACTACTGCAAGAAACAGAGAGAGAACAAGAGGGTCACAGGGTCAGCGGCCGGGGTGTGAAATGTACCGGCCACCCCCACCCCGAGCCCGGGAAGACGGATCCCCAGATCCCAAGCCATCCCTGGCTCTAACCCCGTCCACCCTACCCAAATGACGCTCTCGTGTTTCCACGCCTAAGGTGAATCTCCTTCCTTCTAGCTCCGGCTCTGCCTGCCAGAAGGCAGAGAAACTCGCTTTCTCTTGGTGGGGAGGCTGGGGAGGGGGGCAGGGGGCGGAGGGGGGAGCGGGGAGTGGACAGCGGCCTGCCTTCCTCCCCAGCGGGGCCCACAGAGAAGTGCAGCGCTGACCAGGGAAGACTGGCTGGAGGCATCTGACCAGAGCAGCACACACAGTCTGATAAACAAGCAGGCACAAATGGAGCGCTCCACTCGGGAGAGCTCAGGGACTCCAAGGAGGAATCCGATCCGACGCCTCGCCCGGCTAGGGAGGGGGGCGACACAGAGAAGGACAGTGGGGCCCGCCAGGCCCCGCGTTCCTGCCCGAGGCTGAGGGGACGGAAGACTTACCGTGGGAATCCAAGGACGCCCCCAGAACTGGCTCAGAACTTCTAAGACCTCTTCCCCTCCCCCCCGACTTAGGTGGGGCTTAGGTGCCACGGGCAAGCGATCTGCCCCAGGTCCCTCGGCTGGCCTCCGGCACAGCTGAGAACAGGGGAAACCGGAATCCCAGTGGCTGAAACTTCCCCGGGGCGAGCTCCTTCCCAGGCCTGCCCACTGGATAGAACTAGAGTCCTTCCCCCACCACTGGGCCTTGGTTCACCCAACCACAAGCCAAAAAGTCAAACTTGGCAAAAAATGGGCCGTTCTCACTTCCCACAGCCACTGTGTGGCCCAGATAAATTACCTTGGGTGGGGACCGGTCACATGGGGCACGGCCAAGGGACCGCCACCCAAACAAACAGGCGCACAAGTCACCTCTCTGGCTGCCCTCGGCTCACACGCGCCTCGGGAAACGACCTCGAGGGGGGGTCCTGAGAAGTGCCGGGGTCTAGCCGTTATAGCATGGGACTGGAAGTCGGCAGGACCTGGGCTCTAATTCCGGGAACCTGGTTTCTAATTCCGGCTCCGTCGCTTGTCTGCTGTGTGACCTTGGGCATGTCACTTAACTTCTTTGTGCTCGTTACCTCATTTATAAACTGAGAATTTAGACTGGGAGCCTCATGTAGGACACGGACTGTGTCCAACCTATCTTGTACCGAACCCATGCTTACCACAGTGACTGACACATAGTAAATGCTTAACTAATGCCAGTGAAAAAGGGGACCCTGAAAGGGGTCCAAAGTAGCAGGCTCCTTCCAGGGGGGCCCTGGGCTCAGTGACTCGTTACCAGCTCAGGGCAACACCTCGGAACCATCTGGCAGCCACAACCTCAGCCTCCCAGACTCTCCTACGACGAGCCCACTTCCCTAGCACCAGATTCTCAAGGACCTGGGCTGGGGGGCCCAGCACACCCTAGAAACTTGCTCCCCTCGAAGCGGTGTGGCCTAGTGAAAGGAGTACGGACCTGGGGTTCTAATCCTGGCTCCACCACTTGCCTGCTCTTGACCACGGCCAAGTCGCTTAATTTCTCTGGGCTTCAGTTTCCTCATCTGTACAGTGGGGGTTCAATCCCTGTTCTCCCTCCCTGTCAGACCGCGAGTCCCGTGTTCCACTTGGATATTGACCTCGGTGGTTAGTAGGGTGTCTGTGTACCTAAGAAGTGCTTCACAAACCCCACAGTTAGTATTATTATAATAATCCCCTTCTTGGTGGCTTCCCCTGGCCGGGATGACCCGCGAAACTCCACAATTGGTATTATTATAATAATCCCCTTCTTGGTGGCTTCCCCTGGCCGGGATGACC
Organism: Ornithorhynchus anatinus; assembly: GCF_004115215.2. Lineage (NCBI taxonomy): Eukaryota > Metazoa > Chordata > Mammalia > Monotremata > Ornithorhynchidae > Ornithorhynchus > Ornithorhynchus anatinus. The sequence continues at coordinate 48,308,007 of NC_041732.1, read as the reverse complement.
GGCACGGAGTCATCGTCTGAGGAAAGGCAGCTTGCCGCCTGGGGACAGTGGAAAGGAGATAGCCACTTCACCCTCAGCCGGTGACAAACTCCACCACTGCGGTGGCTCCTCTCAGGACTCACTAGTGCTCTTTGGGCACTCTCCTCCACAGCCTTGGGGCCTCCAGAGTAATCCCTGCCTGCCGGGAGCCCAACCCATCAGAGAGCCCAGCCGAGCCAAGCCCCCATGACAGATGGGGCATGACAAAGCACTTTGCTGCTGATTGTTTTCAAGAACTAGGCTATTTTCTCTGCTGACAATGTACTATTGTGACTCCCCCCCTTCCAGGCGGAGCCATTGTGTTGAGAGGCAAGATAATAGAGTGAGTGGCCTAGCAGGAAAAAACAGAAGGTATCTGGGGGGGGGGGGGGGGGGACTTTCCCCAAGCTAGGGCTCCCAGGATCCTGGGGCAGATGGTTCACTTCCTCTTCTCTGGGGCATAGGGTTCCTGCCCGTGGATGCCCCAGGCAGGCTGAGCCTCTCAGGATAAGGCTCCTGGAAACTGGGGGCCACTGTTCCCAGATACTCTCCCCAAGATCGCCTCTGCTCACCACGCTGGAGTGCAGGTGCCTCTGGGAACTGGTGGACCACAGACCCATCAATTGGGACTTCCGAGGAAGGAGAAGATCCCACCGAGGACAGATACGGGGAGCTGCTTCTCTTCCCAACAAGCTCTCTGGATCCCCAAATCCCGGCTGGAGCTGGGCTCCAAGACAGCCCTAGGGCTCAAGCCTGGGCTGGCTCGGGGACCTAGGACTGGCTGTCTGGCTGACGTTTGATTGCTCAACCACCTGCTCCGCCCCCCCCCCCCCAATTCATTCATTCATTCATTCAAGAGTATTTACTGAGTGCTTTCTATGTGCAGAGCACTGTACTAAGCACTTGGAATGTGCAATTCGGCAACAGATAGAGACAACCCCTGCCCACTGACAGGCTCACAGCACCACCCCCAGCCAGGTCACCCGCAGCCTCTCTCAGCACCTGCTCAGGCTCCTGCAAACTCAGTCACCCCAGGAGGTCCGTGGGGCACTGATGCAGTGGCTGGCCTGGTGGGGAAATCCAGAAAGGTCCTTTTCAGCCTACAGACCCCCTCCCGTCCTCCTGGAATAAATTCTCAAATCGGCTGTCCATCCGACTTGCTCCTCCATCAGTGAGCTAGCTGCTCATCAAGAGTTTCGTTTCCTGAATCGTCTCCCCTTCAGATAAGCGCAAGGAGCCGCTCGCTCCATGGTAACCGACCATTTAGTCAGCAGACTCCAGCTGCAGCCCAAGGATGGTTGAGATCCACCCATGGGACTCTTCCTCCTCCCCCTCAAAGTCTGCCGGGGCCTCAGAGACTTCTTAAGAGAGCCGGCCCAGAAACGGGGTCCAGCCTTTTTCACATTGGAAACTAACTCAGGTTTCCTTAGAGGAGCAGCTGCAGCTTTGGTTAAGCCTAGGAGCTAGAGGATCACAATTAGTCAATAATTAAGTTCCTCGTCGGTCATATAATGGATCTGTCTTTACTTCCTAGCTGAACCTGGCCAACTGTTCCTCCTTCAGAAATGTGTTCTGATTTTCATTTCTGTGGTGGGGGAGGGGGTGGGGAGAAGGGGCACAGTTACTAAGCCTTAGTTAAAGAACAGAAACAAAACAGCGAGGGGCTGCCCCAAAGGAGGTTATCTCGGACGGACGGAATTCACACGGTCTCCTGGCAGGGCGGGTGGGCTCCTGGCCAGCTTCAAGTTAGCAGCCAGGGTCCAGGCAGGCCGGAGAGGGCTTCTGGGTAGTCTAGGCCGCGGAGCAAATTCGGAATCCCCGTTCAAACCGCCCTTCCTGGGAATCTGGACCTGGGGGGGATTTCATACCCTGTTTGGCCCTGCGTTTTCAATGGGCAACAAAACCCAAACTTTCCCCAATCCCTCCTCCCTCGCATCCTGTGCACCCCTGCCATGGGGGGCTTAATCTTTTCTGAGGAAAGGGTGATTTGAGAGGCTCAGTCCTGAGGCAGAAAAGATCAGAGAGGATTAAGAAAAACTAAATTTATCAGCTTGAACTCCAACTCCCAGCTGAGCCAGGCCCTGGTTTCAGAGGCACTTTCAGGATTGGGGGGGGGGGGGTGCACTGGAGATGTGCATATCGGCAAGGAAGGGAGATGGGAGATTAGGGGTTCATTTGTTAGTGGCCTTTTCTTTTCCCAGTTGCAATCGGACATCCCCCTGGAAACACTCCTTGGGATATCTGTGTGACTGATATCACATCCTGGCAGTGCTTACTTTAAAGAGCTGCTAAGGAGACACTCTGAAATAAGCTACCACGAAGATTATAATTTCATGTGTTGTCTTCTGTCCGCGTTGGGCTGTAATGAGGGCTGGGGGGGGGGGGTAGGGGAGAGATGGAGAGATGGGGGATAGGGAGAGGTGCCTAGGTGCAAGCCATTCATTCTCCAGCAAGCTCGATTCGGCCACACGCTGAACAGAAACAGGCGTTCAATTCGGCTCTGAATGTCTTTCCCTGGAAACAATGGCCTCCAATGGATATAGAAAGGACGGGACTACACCAAGATCCTTAGGTGAGCTGAGTCGAGGCCGGAAAAACCTATTTCTGCTCTGGCCTCTCTCATTTTCCTCTCCATCACTCTCTCCACCCCAAGAGGGCTGATCTGCGGGGCTTCTCCCACCCTTCACTCTATTCAGCCCAAGGTCCAGGGGGAGGATAGAGAGTCAGAACTGCCATCTGGACCAGCCCGGGGCCGAGGCACAAAGCCTGCCATCGCCAAGAACACTGTTGCGCGCTGGGGACCGGGGCCGTCGCCGTTGGACTTCCCTTTTGCCCGGACCCGTTTCGGGATGGAGAACGACCCCGGACGGGAGCCGGCCAATGTAAACCAGAGTGCCAATCGCTTCCCTACTGTCACTCATGCTGTGGAGACTGACAGAGAGTGGATGACATCATCCCACTAAAACCCACACCAAAAAGCTAACTGGAGGTTTAGTTCTTTGCAGGGAAACGTGGTCCAATTGGCTCCCTCCAGAAACATCCCCTGAATATTCTCAGAACCCTCACACCGACCGTTATTAGAGGTCCCCGCTTCTTGAGGGGGTTCTATTCCTCCGTCAAGAAAAATGCTCTTTATTCAACCTTCTGCTTCCCCGTGCTATTTTAAACAAGGCACAGTCACAATAGGTTGCCAGGGGAGGTTCAGCGTCTGGGTAATTATTCTTGAAAGTGAAGGGTCTATAAAAAAAATTCCCAATTTCACTCAAGGACAGTGTAGCAGCTTGTTTGATGCTAACTGGTTTGCCTAACACAAGCTTCCCACCCATCCCTGCCTGGCCTCCATTCCCAGGTCCCTGGGCGGAATTACTTCATTGTTTACATAACACTAAAGGCCTAGGGGATTTACGTTTAAAATAAATAAAAAACAAGCCCTTTCTCATCCAAGTTTATACAAGGCGTTTTATTCTTCTGTCATTCATAGGGAACTCCCCGGGCTTCCTTCCCACCTAGGAAAAATTCATACAAGCAGACTCGGCTTTGGAGCAAGGAGGCTTCACTGCCCTTGCTCCTAACCGGTGCCAACTTGACTAAGTTAATGCACCTTTCATGGGTGTAAAAGACCGCCTCTCTTGAAGAAATGGAAACTGGTCGAACTGGAGAATCGAAAAACCCCCTCGGTATTATTGGACAGTTTCGAGGCTCGACTTGAGTTTCCCACAAGAAAGGGAGGATAACATCCCTAGGCCTGCCTGTTTTCTGAAGCACTCCTGCAATTGGGGGATTTGACAGTTCCCAAAGCAAGCCCATCCATGAATTGCACTTAGGCAGAGGTCAAAAAGCGACACTGTCAACCTCCTGGCTCCCGCCCCCGCCCCCACCCCCTCCACGCACACTGAGACATATATCTTAGTAGCTTCCCAACAACAAAGGCAGAGCACCAGAATAGGACAAGACAGATTCCTTTTTTTGGAAGCTGGAAATTTCATTTTCCAGGAAGCCATTCCCTAAAGACACTCAGGACCCAGTGTGACTCCTGCCACTGCCTAAGGCCCAAATCCTTTTCTCCGCTGGCCCTAGGCCCTGGCCCTCTTGTTCAGACGGGTTAATGGACCACCCCTTTCTCACTGGCCTTCGGCCCTTCCAACCAAACTCTAGATCTCCAAACCCACCTGGCCCTCACCGAACACTACCCAGCTATCAATTCAGCAAGTATCCCTTCTCGGATTGCGCCCACTCAAATCCTGAGAGAAGGCCCTCCTTGAGCTTAAAACCTTGAGGAAAAGGTCCTTGTACCTGTTCCCCTCATCACCCGTGGCAACAGAGGAAAGGAAAGTATTCGGTGCTCCACACCAAAGCAGTTAGGCAGTCCCTTCCTGGGAACCCGGCCCACCGGCTCTGACCCCTTCTTTCCTAAGCCCAAGAAGCTCGCTGTGGGTAGGGAATGTATCTGTTATGTTGTACTCTCCCAAGTACTTGGTACAGTGCTCTGCACACCGTAAGCGCTCAATAAAAACACCTGACTGAAGCCAGAATCCCATGCCCCTCCTCCCCAGCCATGGGATCTGAACGGGGCTGAACGCTGACAGGGAGAGAGAAGTCCCGGTCAGGGGGTTCCCAGGATTTTCCACTGGGATGGCAGGGAGGGGGCTGAGAGACGGGCTCCAGAAGTAGTCCTGCAACAGGGAGGTGGAGCAGGCACAGCGCTCGCTTCCTGGCCACCCCCCAACTAGTCGGCTCCCCCTCACCTTGCCCCCCGGGACTATCACGACCCACAAGGTCGACAGCAGAACTAGGCTAGGCCATCTGACCTTTACCCCTTATAAAACGCTCCCCAAAGTGCTGCTTGCTCCCGCCAATGCCCGAGGAGACCTTCTCCAATTCCTTCCCAACACCCCAAGTTACATCAACCCCCAGCACCTCCACCCACCCTGAACATTTACGTTTCTTTACTCCCCATCTTCGGCTCCAAGTTTGGCCCTTACTAAAGCTCTTACTAGGTGCTAAGTGCCAGGGTAGATACAAATGATTGGGCTGAACATTTGACAGATGAGGAAACCACGTGGCCTAGTGGTTAGAGCCCGAGACTGGGAGTCAGGAGACCCGAATTCTAATCCTGCCTGTCAGTCGGTCAATTCACTTGCTTACCGGGTGATCGTGGGCAAATCACTCAACTTTCCTATGCCTCTGTGTGCCTTATTTCTGCGGTATTATCCCAAATGCTTAGAACAGTGCTCTGCACTCACTAGGCGATCAATAAATACCACCGATTGGCTAATCTCCCTGCTTGTGCAAGTGAAGAGTCCAGCAAGGTTCTGTCCACCGCCCCTCACCCTCCCACCTCCCTGCAAACAGTCACCCTAAACATGCAAGACCCAGGAGATCAGAGGGGTGAATGAAATCCTACCCCTCTCCTGCAAATGGGATTTTCAGTCTTTGTGGACGTTCCCACCTCACTGAGAGAGGGGTGCCAGTTTCACATAGGGAATGTGTCTGTTACTCTGTGATACTACTCTCTCCCAAGCACTTAGGACAGTGCTCTGCACAAAGTAAGTGCTCAACAGGTATGAATGACTGACACCGGGCCTTGGCCCTGGCCCTCTCATCCCAGTGCCTCAACTGTACGTACAGCCACCACCGTCCCACTTCCCTTCTCCTCGACCATTGCAAGAATTAAGTGGGGGGATGGGGTCTTGGAAAAGGATGGCTAGGGGTTGGGAAGGAAGGCCTAAAGAGATGAACTGAAGTTCAGAAGTTAGGGGGCCCGTGGGCTGAGAGGTACTTTGAAGGAGGGAGAATAAAACAGCAGGATGTGGGAAGGAGGGGACAAAGGAGGACTAGAGGGGGGCTGAGGGGACAAACTGCTACGGAGAAAAGACAGGAAATGAAAACGAGCCTGGTCCTGCACGGAGGAAACCGAGGGGCTGGGGGAGAAGGTGAAGTTTAAGATTAAGGATGGAGAGGTGGCTTGTGGGACCAGGTGTGGGAGTTAGATCTGGGAGGCAGGGAGAGATGAATGGGCAAAGCCTAATGCAAGCGAACAGGGGACGAATAAGAGGAGCGTGAGATGGTAAATCCCACGAAGGGAGAAAGAAGAGGCCCCGAACAGAACAGCTAGTGGGGGGAGAAGGGAGGGGATTGGGATACCAATTGGAAAAGCCCATAGGGATGAGTAAGAAAGAAGAGCCTGAGCAGAAGAAATTCCTGAATTTAAGAGAGGAATGAGAAGCCCTGGGTAACCCAGCGCAGGAAGGGTGAGAGAGAGGGATGGCATAATAATGGACAGAAGAAGAGGGGCAGCACCTGATATACAAAAGAGGAAGATGAGGGCTCGCATTAAGGGGGTGAAGGGGAATGAGGAGTCTGAATACTAGTGGGGGGGGGGGACTAGGGTTCATAAAGGTCTAAGGGGGAGGGGAAATGGAGAGTGGTGTGGGGGGCAGGGGAGGGACAGGGTTGCTTGGGAACCCGGTCTCAAAAATTAGGAACCGAAGAGAAGGAGTTGGGGGTCTAGTTTCAGAAAGGATGCAAAGGGAACCCAATTTTAGAAGAGGGAGGGAAGGGGAGAGATTTCTGGGGCAGGAAAGGAGGCTGGCTTTGGGAGCGGAGAAGGTATGGATGAGATCTGGTTTCTGGGAAAGGGATCTGGCTTTGGGGGTGAGGGGGAAACATCTGATTTTGGAGGGAGTGAGATGTAGAGAAGCAGTGTGGCTCAGTGGAAAGAGAACGGGCTTGGGAGGCAGAGGTCATAGGTTCAGATCCCGGTTTAGCCATTTGTCAGCTGTGTGACTTTGGGCAGGTCACTTAACTTCTCTGTGTCTCAGTGACCTCATCTGTAAAATGGGGACTAAAACTGGGAGCCCCACGTGGGACAACCTGATCACCTGGTATCCTCCCCAGCGCTTAGAACAGTGCTTTGCACATAGTAAGCACTTAACAAATGACATTATTATTATTATTATCATTAGATGGGTCTGGATTCCGGAGAAGAGACCTGTTTGGGGGAGCCACGAGAACAGGATCTAGATTCAGAGAGGGCCTATGGATAGGATGGCCAGGTTCCTTAGAGAAGCAGCGTGGCTCAGTGGAAAGACCCCGGGTTTAGGAGTCAGAGGCCACGGGTTCTTAATCCCGGTTCCGCCATCCTGTCAGCTGTGTGACTTTGGGCAAGTCACTTCGCTCTCCGTGCCTCAGTTACGTCATCTGTAAAACGGGGATTAAGACTGTGAGCCTCACATGGGACAACCTGATGACCCTGTATCTATCCCAGCGCTTAGAACAGTGCTCGGCATATAGTAAGCGCTTAACAAATACCAACATTATTATTATTACTTAGGAGGTGGGAGCTTGGATTGGGAAACCAGAAATTGGGAATATGTGTTAATGGGTTGGGGGGGAGGGGAGGGTTGACGTGCAGAATGCAATGCCAGTCACAGGTTTACACACTGAGCAGTAAACGAGGTCTGGTTCTGGCAACAGGGGCCGTACAGATGGGATCTGATCTGGATGGGGAAGGTGCCCAAGGCCTGGATTTGAAGTCTTGTGACGGGGAGAGAGTTTTCTTCTGTGGTATGCTCCCCAGCCCTCAGAGCCCACAGAGGGTGCTCAATTAAACCCTACCCAGCTGGGGCCTGAATTCGAGGAGGGTGTGGGCAGGACCTGTTTCCGGGGAGAGTGAGGAGTGGTTCCGTGGTGTGTGTGTGTGTGGTGGTGGTGGGGGGGGGGGGTGTATGGGGCCTAGCTCTGGGGGTGTGGGTAAGGCCCAACTTCAGGGGGACAGGATGGGCGAGGCCTAGATCTGGGGGAAGATAGATGGGGCCTGGATTGTGGAGGGGGGGGAGGCGATGTTGTTTAGACCGTGAGCCTGTTATTGGGCAGGGATTGTCTCTATCTGTTGCCAAATTGTCCATTCCAAGCGCTTAGTACAGTGCTCTGCAAATAGTAAGCGCTCAATAAATACGACTTAAAGAATATATCTACGATTCTATTTATCTATCGTGATGGCACTGATACCTGTTTACTTTTTTTATTGTTTGTCTCCCCCTTCTAGCCTGCAAGCCCGCTGTTGGGCAGGGATGGCCTCTCTGTGGCCCAACTGTCCTTTCCAAGCGCTTAGTCCAGTGCTCTGCCCATAGTCAGCGCTCAATAAATACAACTGAATGACTATATCTACGATCCTATTTCTCTGTTTTGGTGGCACTGGGGCCTGACTCCTTGTTTTGCCGTCTGCCTCCCCCTTCTAGCCAGCAAGCCCGCTGTGGGGCCGGGATGGCCTCTCTCTGTGCCCCAACTGTCCTTTCCTAGTGCTTAGTCCAGCGTTCTGCCCCTAGTTAGCGCTCAACAAATCCAACCGAATGACTATATCTACGATTCCATTTCTCTATTTTGGTGGCATTGATGCCTGACTCCTTGTTTTGTTTTGTGGTCTGTCTCCCCCTTTCTAGCCTGCGAGCTTGTTGTTGGGCAGGGACGGCCTCTCTCTGTGGCCGAATTGTCCATTCCCAGCGCTTAGTACTTGCTCCGCCCCTAGTAAGCGCTCAATAAATCCAACCAAATGACTATATCTATGATTCTACTTCTCTAATTTGATGATATTAAAGCCTGCCTCCTTGTTTTGCCATCTGCCTCCCCCTTCTAGCCCGCAAGCCCACTGAGAGGCAGGGCCGGCCTCTCTCTGTGCCCCAACTGTCCTTTCCAAGCGCTCAGTCCTGCGCTCTGCCCATAGTAAGCGCTCAATAAATATGACTATCTATATCTACGATTCTATTTATCTATTGTGATGGCATTGATGCTTGACTCCTTGTTTTGTTTTGTGGTCTGTCCCCCCCCCCAGCCTGCGAGCTTGTTGTTGGGCAGGGACGGCCTCTCTCTGTGGCCGAATTGTCCATTCCCAGCGCTTAGTACTTGCTCCGCCCATAGTAAGCGCTCAATAAATCTGACCAAATAACTATATCTACGATTCCATTTCTCTATTTTGGTGGCACTGATGCCTGACTCCTTGTTTTGTGGTCTGTCCCCCCCTTCTAGCCTGCGAGCTTGTCGTTGGGCAGGGATGGCCTCTCTCTGTGGCCAAATTGTCCATTCCAAGTGCTCAGTCCAGCACTCTGCCCCTAGTTAGCGCTCAATAAATCTGACCGAATGACTATATCTACAATTCCATTTCTCTATTTTGGTGGCATTGGGGCCTGACTCCTTGTTTTGTTTTGTGGTCTGCCTCCCCCTTCTAGCCTGCGAGCCCGCTGTGGGGCAGGGACAGCCTCTCTCTGTGGCCCAACTGTCCTTTCCAAGCGCTTAGTCCAGCGTTCTGCCTATAGTAAGTGCTCAATAAATCCGACTAAATGACTATAACTACGATTCTACTTTTCTATTTTGATGATATTAAAGCCTGACTCCTTGTTTTGCCGTCTGCCTCCCCCTTCTAGCCCGCGAGCCCCCTGAGAGGCAAGGACGGCCTCTCTCTGGGGCCCAACTGTCCTTTCCAAGCGCTCAGTCCAGCACTCTGCCCATAGTAAGCGCTCAATAAATCCGACCAAATGACTCTATCTACGATTTTATTTCTCTATTTTGGTGGCACTGATGCCTGACTCCTTGTTTTGTGGTCTGTCCCCCCGTTCTAGCCTGCGAGCTTGTTGTTGGGCAGGGACGGCCTCTCTCTGTGGCCGAACTGTCCATTCCAAGCGCTTAGTACTTGCTCTGCCCCTAGTAAGTGCTCAATAAATCCGACAGAAAGACTACATCTTCGATTCTATTTCTCGATTTTGATGATATTAAAGCCTGACTCCTTGTTTTGTTTTGCCGTCTGCCTCCCCCTTCTAGCCTGCAAGGCCGCTGTGGGGCTGGGCCGGCCTCTCTCTGTGCCCCAACTGTCCTTTCCTAGTGCTTAGTCCAGCGTTCTGCCCCTAGTTAGCGCTCAATAAATCCGACCGAATGACTATATCTACGATTCCATTTCTCTATTTAGTTGGCACTGATGCCTGACTCCTTGTTTTGCCGTCTGTCCCCCCCCCCCCCCCGCCCCTTCTAGCCTGCGAGCTTGTTGTTGGGCAGGGACGGCCTCTCTCTGTGGCCCAATTGTCCATTCCCAGCGCTTAGTACTCGCTCCGCCCCTAGTAAGCGCTCAATAAATCCGACCAAATGACTACATCTACGATTCTACTTCTCTATTTTGATGATATTAAAGCCGGCCTCCTTGTTTTGCCACCTGCCTCCCCCTTCTAGCCCGCTGAGAGGCAGGGCCGGCCTCTCTCTGTGCCCCAACTGTCCTTGCCAAGCGCTCAGTCCAGCGCCCTGCCCCTAGTAAGCGCTCAAAAAAATCCAACCAAACGACTCTACCTACGATTCCATTTCTCTATATAGTTGGCACTGATGCCTGACTCCTTGTTTTTGCCGTCTGTCCCCGTCCCCGTCCCCCCTCCCCCAGCCTGCGAGCTTGTCCGTTGGGCAGGGCCGGCCTCTCTGGGTGGCCCAACTGTCCATTCCAAGCGTTCAGTCCAGCGCTCCGCCCCTAGTGAGCGCCCACTAAATCCGACCCAACGACTACGCTTCCCCTTCTCTCTTTTGACGCTCTCCATCCCAGCCCGCCTCCTTGTTTTGCTTCGCCGCCTCCCCCCCCCCCCCCCCCGCGGGCCCGGGATGGTCCTTCCTCGTGCCCCGACCGTCCTTTCCAAGCGCTCAACAAATACGATGGAGCCAAGAGGGGCACGCGTCGGGGGCAGGGGAGGCTCCCCGGTCGGTCGTCGGCTTTCCTTTGGGGCGGAGGGCGGTGCGTGTAGGAGAGAGGGTGTGCGTATACACGGGAGGGGGGCGCGTGTGCTGGCGTGTGTACGTGCCAGCGGGGAGGAGGAGGAGGAGGAGGAGGAGGAGGAGGCCTCGAGCCACGCAAGGTCGGGGTGAGGAAGGGAGGAGGCCGGTCCTTTTGCGGGGGGAAGCGGCCCCTTACCTGTCCTGAGTGTTTATCATCCTCGGCGGCTCCGCTCAGGGTGGGAGTGGAGTGTCTGCGGGGGGTGAGGAGGTGCGGGACGGCGGGTGCGGGGCCGCTGGCTGCGGGTCACTCAGTCCCTCCCGACGGCGCGCGCCGACAGCCTCCAACCGCCGTCTCCTGCCTCCGCCGCGCTCCGACTGAGCCGCCTCGGCCACCGTCGCCACCGACCGGGCGCCTCGTTTGCATAGCCCCGCCCCGTCCCCGCGGGGCGGTCTGGGTAAGCGGGGTCCTCCCCCCCCCCCCGCAACAAAGGGCCGGGTCGGGGCTCGCCGCGCATGCGTCGCCGGGCCGGGGCTCGCCGCGCATGCGTCGCGGGGCCCCGCGCGCCCGGCCAATGGGGAGGCGGGGGGAGGCCGGGCGGGGGGGTCAGGGGTCAGCGGGCCGGTCCTTCTTCCATTGAGGATGGCGGCCTTTGTTCGGCAGCGGCGGAGGGAAGGCCTGCGTTCGCCGTAGTCGTGACGGCCTCTCTTTGGAAGAATAATCAGCGCGGCATTCGCTCCTCATGAGCCCCGGGGGCGTGCCTTGTGAAGAATGACGCGATCTGTTAAGAGCCGTCGTGAGGACTCATGATAAGGGTATCTGGCAGTGACGATCATCGAAGAACGAGAAGGGTGGTATTTGTCAATCATGATCGTCAGGGCGTTTGCTGATGAATGATGATAATGGTGGTGTTTGTTAAGAATGATCATCAGGGCGTTTCTTATGAATAATAATGGTATTGGTTAATAATGATCATCAGGGGGCCATTTCTTAGGAATAATAATGGCATTGGTTAATAATGATCATCAGGGCGTTTCTTAGAAATAATAATAATGATGGCATTGGTTAATAATGATCATCAGGGCGTTTCTCATAAATAATAATGGCATTGGTTAATAATGATCATCAGGGCGTTTCTTAGAAATAATAATAATGATGGTATTGGTTAATGATCATAATGACATTTCTTATAAATAATAAAAATGACATTTGCTAATAATGATCATAATGGCATTTCTTATGAGTAATAATGATAATGGCATTTGTTAATGATGATCATAATGATGACGGCATTTGTTGATAATGATGATGATGACATTTCTTATTTATAATAATGGCATTTGTTCATATTGACCCTAATGATGGCATTTATTAACAATGATAATAATGATGGCATTTGTTCATAATGATGATGGCATTTCTTATTAATGATCATAATAATGGCGCTTGTTAATAATGACCATCATAATGATGGTATTTGTTAATGATGATCATAATAATGATGGTATTTGTTCATAATGATGATGATGGCATTTCTTATTAATAAAATAATGGCGTTTGTTAATAATTATAATATTGAGGGCATTTGTTCATAATGATAATGAGGGCATTCTTATTATTAATAATGATAATAATGGCATTTGTTCATAATGATGACATTTGTTCATAATGATAATAATGATGGCATTTGTTCATAATGATCATAATGGCATTTGTTCATGATGATCATAATGATGGCATTTGTTAATAATGATACTAATAATGAAATTTGTTAATAATGATGATGCTGGTGACATTTCTTATTAATAATAATGATTATGACAATGGCATTTGTTAATGATGATCATAATAATGATGGTTTTTGTTAATAGTGATAATAATAATGATGGCATTTGTTAATAATGATAATGATGGCATTTCTTATTATTAATAGTGATAATAATGGCTTTTGTTGATAACGATAATAGTGATAGCATTTGTTCCTAATGATAATAATGGCATTTCTTATTAATAATATAATGGCATTTGTTAATAATGATAACGATTCATTCAATAGTATTTATTGATGCCATTTCTTATTAATAATAGTAATTATTGCATTAATAATGGTCATAATGACGATGGAATTTGTTAATAATGATAATTAGGGCCTTTCTTATGAATAATAATAATAATGACATTTGTTAATAATGATCATAATGATGATGGAATTTATTAGTAATGATAATGATGGCGTTTCATATTAATAATAATAGCATTTGTTAATAATGATCATAATGATGGAATTTGTTAATAATGATAATGATGGCATTTCTCATGAATAATAATCATAATAATGACTAACAAAAATAATAATGGCATTTGTTAATAATGATCATAATAATGATGGCATTTGTTAATAATGATAATGCTGGCATTTCTAATTTATAATAATAATGGCATTTGTTAATAATGATCATGATGATGATGGCATTTGTTCATAATGATAGTCATGGCAATTCATATTATTAATAATAATGGCATTTGTTAATAATGATAATAATAGTGATGGCATTTGTTAAAAATAATAATGATAATGATGGCAAAAGAGCCCGGGCTTGGGAGTTAGAGGTCATGGGTTTGAATCCCGGCTCTGCCATTTGGCAGCTGGGTGACTGTGGGCAAGTCACTTCACTTCTCTGGGCCTCAGTGACTTCATCTGGAAAATGGGGATGAAGACCGGGAGCCTCACATGGGACAAGCTGATTACCCTGTATCTACCCCAGCACTTAGAACAGTGCTCGGCACATAGTAAACGCTTAACAAATACCAATAATGACAATATTTGTTAAAAATAATAATGATAGCATTTGTTCATAATAATAATAATAATGTTGGCATTTGTTAAGCTCTTACTATGTGCCCAGCACTGTTCTAAGCACTGGGGGAGATACAGAGTGTGGCTCAGTGGCAAGACCCCGTGTTGGGGAGTCAGAGGGCGTGTGTTCTAATCCCCGCTTCCGCCACTTGCCAGCTGGGTGACTTTGGGCCAGTCGCTTCACTTCTCTGGGGCTCAGTGACCTCATCTGGAAAATGGGGATGAAGACTGTGAGCCCCACGTGGGACAACCTGATGACCTTGTATCCCCCCCTCAGCGCTTAGAACAGTGCTTTGCACATAGTAAGTGCTTAACAAATACCATTATTATTATTATTATCTAGATCCCCTTCCCCCCACCCTCTGCTCTTTCCTCTTCCCCTCCCCTCAGCACTGTGCTTATTTGTATATATTATTTATTACCCTATTTATTTTGTTAATGAGGTGTACATCCCCTTCGTTCTGTTTATCTTGATGATGTCATCTTGGTTTTTTGATCTGTTTTGCTCTGCTGACTGTCTCCCCCGGATTAGACTGTGAGCCCGTCATTGGGCAGGGATGGTCTCTCTCTGTTGCCAAATTGTACATTCCAAGCGCTTAGTACAGAGTTCTGCACATAGTAAGCGCTCAATAAATATTATTGAATGAGTGAAAGATACAGGGTCATCAGGTTGTCCCACGTGAGGCTCACAGTCTTCATCCCCATTTCACAGATGAGGGAACTGAGGCCCAGAGAAGTGAAGTGACTTGCCCAAAGTCACAGCTGACAGTTTAAGCGCTTACTATGTGCAAAGCACTGTTCTAAGCACTGGGGTAGATACAAGGTGATCAGGTTGCCCCACATGGGGCTCAAATAATAATAATGTTGGTATTTCTTAAGTGCTTACTATGTGCCACGCACTGTTCTAAGCGCTGGGGGAGATACAAGGTCATCAGGTTGTCCCACGTGGGGTTCACAGTCTTCATCCCCATTTTACAGATGAGGGAACTGGGACACAGAGGAGGTTAGTGACTTGCCCAAAGTCACACAGCTTGACAATCGGCTGTTCTGGGATTCGAACCCATGACCTCTGACTCATTCATTCATTCAATAGTATTTATTGAGCGCTTACTATGTGCAGAGCACTGTACTAAGCGCTCCAAGCCTGGGCTCTTTCCACTGAGCCTCGCTGCTTCTCTAAGAACGATGCTTAGGACAACGCTCCGCACATGCTAAGGGCGTCATCGGCACCAATACCAATATCACTACCGATCATTGGTTCATTAGTTGATGGATTCCGGCCCCCAATTTCCCCCAGTCTAGAACAGACTGGGGCAATGTAATACTAACAGTAATAATGTTGGTATTTGTTAAGCGCTTACTACGTGCCAAGCACTGTTCTAAGCGCTGGGGTAGATTCAAGGTCATCAGGTTGTCCCACATGGGGCTCACAGTCTTAATCCCCATTTTCCAGATGAGGGAACTGAGGCCCAGAGAAGTTAAGTGACTTGCCCAAAGTCACACAGCTTGACCAGCAGCTGAGCCGGGATTAGAACCCATGACCTCTGACTCCTAAACCCGTCATCTTTCCACTGAGCCACGCTGCTCCTCTGCACAGCTTAGGACAACACTCTGCACATACTAAGGGCATCATCGTTACCAATATCACTGCCGATCATTGGTTGATTAATTGATGGATTCTGGTCCCCAGTTTCCCCAGTCCAGAACAGACTGGGGCAGTGTAATACTAACAATAATAATGTTGGTATTTGTTAAGCACTTACTATGTGCCAGGCACTGTTCTAAGCGCTGGGGAGAGACAGCGTCATCAGGTTGTCCCACGTGGGGCTCCCAGTCTTCATCCCCATTTTACAGATGAGGTCACTGAGGCCCAGAGAAGTGAAGTGACTTAACCAAGGTCACATGGCTAACAAGTGGCAGAGGCTGGGATTCATTCATTCAATCGTATTCATTCATTCATTCATTCATTAGTATTTATTGAGTGCTTACTATGTGCAAAGCACTGTACTAAACTCTTGGAATGTACAGTTCGGCAACAGATAGAGAGAATCCCTGCCCAACAATAGTCTCGCAGTCAAACGGGGGGATTAGAACCCACGACCTCTGACTCCCAAGCCAGGGCTCTTGCCACTAAGCCACACTGCTGCTCATATAATAATCATCATGGTGGTATTTGTTAAGCGCTTACTATGTGCCAAGCACTGTTCTAAGCAATGGGGAGGATACAAGGTAATCAGGTTGTCCCACGTCGGGCTCACAGTCTTAATCCCCATTGTACAGATGAGGTCACTGAGGCCCAGAGAAGTAAAGCGATTTGCCCAAAGTCACCCAGCTGACAAGTGGCAGAGCCAGGTTTAAAACCCATGACCTCTGACTCCCAAGCCTGGGCTCTTTCCACTGAGCCACGCTATTGGTGGTATTTGTTAAGCGCTTCCTATGTGCCAGGCACCGTCCTAAGCACTGGGATAGATACAAGGTCATCAGGTCGTCCCACGAGGGGCTCACAGTTTTCATCCCCATTTTACACATAAGGGAACTGAGGCACAGAGAAATTAAGTGACTTGCCCAAAGTCACACAGCGGACAAGAGGCGGAGACGGATTAGAACCCATGATCTTCTGACTCCCAAGCCCGGGCTCTTTCCACTAAGCCTCGCTGCTTTTCTGCTGCTTCTCTGGACACTGTGGGCAGGGAATGCTCATTCTTTATAGTTGTATTGTTCTTTCCCAAGTGCTTATTATAGTGGTCTGCACACAGTGAGTGCTTAATTGTGGGCAGGGAATGTCACTATTGTTGTATTGTAGTTTCCCAAGTGCTTAGTAGAATGCTCTGCACACAGTGAGAGCTAAATAAATATGACGGAATGAATAAATTAATGAATGAATCCCTCTGCCCCCCTACCCCCCACAGTTCTGGTCACAGTCACCTCAACTCAGTCATCTTTGACCCCAGGACTACCCTTCCTACCCACCAATAAGTCACTGGTATTTATTGAGCGCTCCCTCTGTGCAGAGGACACTGTACTAAGTGCTTGGGTGAGTACGATAGTAGATGCAATCCCTGCCCATATCTGTAATTTTTATTTGTATTGATGTCTGTCTTCCCCACTCCAGACCGTGAGCATCGTACTTTCCCGAGCGCTTAGTACAATGCTCAGTACCTAGTAAGCGCTCAAGAAATCAGTCGAATGAATAAAGGAGTTTACATCCCAGTGGGGTCGACAGACGTTTAAATAAATTACAGGGTTGGGGGAGCGACTATTTAAAGATGTGAATGTAATTGATGGGGTTGGGGGTAAAAGGTGAAGTGAGTACCTAAGTGCTGGAGAGAGGACTGAAGTGTGAAGATTAATTCATGTTGGTATTTGTTAAGAGCTTACTATGTGCAAAGCATTGTTCCAAGTGCTGGGGTAGACACAGGGTAATCAGGTTGCCCCACGTGAGGCTCACGGTGAATCCCCATTTTACAGATGAGGTAACTGAGGCCCAGAGAAGTGAAGTGACTTGCCCACAATCACACAGCTGACAAGTGGCAGAGCCGGGATTCGAACCCATGACCTCTGACTCCCAAGCCTGGGCCCTTTCCACTGAGCCACGCTGCTTCTCTAGTAATATTTGTTAAGCGCTTACTATGTGCCAAGCACTGTTCTCAGCGCTGGAGTAGATACAAGGTTGACCCACGAGGGGCTCACGTCTTAATCCCCATTTTACAGATGAGGTGACTGAGGCACAGAGAAGTGAAATGACTTGCCCACAGTCACACAACTGATAAGTGGCGGAGCCGGAATTAGAACCCTCGACCTCTGACTCCCAAGTCCGAGCTCATTCCACTGAGCCATGCTGCTTCTCCACAAGGAAGTGTTAAAGTGGTAGGGTGGGGGGCCGGAGATTGAGGGAGGAGATGAGAGATTGTTCAGGAAAGGCTGTCTGGAGGAGATGTGCATTTAATAAAGTTTTAAAGATAGATAATAGTAATGGTGGTATTTGTTAAGCGCTTACTATGTGCCAAGCACTGTTCTAAGCACTGGGGGAGATACAAGGTCATCAGGTCGTCCCACATGGGGCTCACAGTCTTCATCCCCATTTTCCAGGTAACTGAGGGCTGGAGAAATGAAGTGACTTGTCTAAGGTCACACAGCCCACATGTGCCGGAGCCGGTATTAGAACCCATGACCTCTGACTCCCAAGCCCTGGCTCTTTGCACTAAGCCGGAGTAGTGGTCTGCCGGACCTCTGGAATCCACCTCTTTCTCCCGGTCCAAACCAGTACCAGGCAGATCCAAGCACTTATTACTGCCTTAATCAGTCGTATTTATTGATTCAATCGTATTTACTGTCAGCTTCCTCACTGACCTCCCTGCGTCCGGTCTCTTCCCACTCCAGTCCGTATTTCCCTCTGCTGCCCGGATTTCCCCACTCCTCAAAAACATCCATCCCTGCACCGAACAGAACTGTTAGATCCAAGGCACTCGATCGGCTCTCCCGCCGCCTACTCAACTTCACTCATCTCTCCCTACCACCCAGCCCGCAAACTTCACTCCGCTCGCTCCAACCTACACACTGTGCTTCCATCTTGTCTCTCTCATTGCGGACCCCTGGCTACCGTCTTCCTTCCGGCCTGGAGCTCCCCCTCATCAGCAGCAGGCTCCCCATCTCCCCACCTTCGAAACCCTACTAAAATCACATTTCCTCCAAGAAGGCTTACTGACCTCTCATTTCCCCGCCCTAGTCACCCTCCCTTACATGTCTCCTCTAAATTTGGGCCTGTACCCCCTAAGCACTTTGTTACTCACCCTACCGCACAGCTTCACAGCACTTTAGTGTATATAATAGATAGATAGATAGATAGATAGATAGATAGATAGATAGATAGATAGATAGATAGATAGATAGATAGATAGATGATAGATATGTGCATATGTATCTATATATGCATATATAGTGTATATAATATACATATATGTGAGATATATTTATATATGTGCATATAAAGATACATGTGTATGTATCTATATATATGAGATATATACGTATATATGTGTCACGCAAATTTGTGAAACGTTCCATATTTTTTCCTCACATCCACCAAACTCTCTTCCCCTCTTCAAAGCCCTACTGAGAGCTCACCTCCTCCAAGAGGCCTTCCCAGACTGAGCCCCCCTTTCCCTCTGCCCCTCTTCCCCTCCCCATCGCCCAATTCCCTCCGCTCTACCTCCTTCCTCTCCCCACAGCACTTGTGTATATTTGAATATATTATTTATTACTCTATTTTATTAATGATGTGTAGGTATCTATGATTCGATTTATCTATTTTGATGGTACTGATGCCTGACTACTTGTTTGGTTTTGCTGTCTGTCTCCCCCTTTCAGCCCATTGTTGGGCAAGGATTGTCTCTATCTGTTGCCGAATTGTACATTCCAAGCACTTAGTACAGTGCTGTGCCCACAGAAAGCGCTCAATAAATAGGATTGAATATCCTTATTCTCTGCCGCTTCCCCTATCTGTAATTTATTTTAATGTCTGACTCCCTCACTAGACGGTAAGCATCCTGAGGGCAGGGATCACGTCTACAAACTCTGTTGTTCTCTCCCAAGGGCTTAGCACAAGTGCCCTGCACACAGCAAGTGCTCAATAAATACCAATGATTGATTAATCGATCAATATGAAGGCAGAGGGAATTCCAGGAAGGAGGGAGAGGAAACGAGGTCAGTGGCAAGAGAGACGAGAGTGGGGTAGATGTGAGCTGGGCTGAAGTGGGAGAGGAATGAGGGGACAGAGAGCTGATTTAGGGCCTTAAAGCTGATGGTCAGGAGTTTTTACTTTGTGCGTAGTTGGATGAGTTGAAGGTTTTTGAGGGGAGATAGGGGCAAAACGATCAATCAGTCAGTTAATGGTATTATTCATTCATTCCATCGTATTTATTGAGAGCTTACCAAGTACAGAGCACTGTACTAAGCGCTTGGGAGAGTACGATACAACAATAAACAGACCCGTTCCCTGCGCACAATGAGAGATGGGGAGACAGACATTAATATAAACCCATTACAGATATGTACAAAAGTGCTGTGGGGCTGGGGGTGGCAGGGTGGGGGGAAAGGGAGCAAGTCAAGGCATCGCAGAAGGGAATGGGAGAAGAGGAAAGGGGGGCTTAGGCAGGGAAGGTGGCCTGGAGGAGATGTGCCTTCAATAAGGCCTTGAAGTGAGAGAGAGAAATTGTCTGTCGGATTTGAGGAGGGAGGGCGTTCCAGGCCAGAGACAGGATGTGGGCGAGGGGTCGGTGGTGAGATAGACGAGATGGAGGCACAGTAAGAAGGTTACCATTAGAGGAACAAAGTGTGCAGAGTGAGAGAAGTGCCACAGAGGGATCCTTTGGGCTGATGTTAGTGTGGTCAACTGGAAGCCCTGAAGAATATCGGACGCCTCTTTGCTGACTAACGCTGTAACTGATCAGGGTACAGACTAGCTGGAAATCGGACTGTCTAGCCTAGACAGGGACAACTGCCCATCCTAAGCTTAAGCCCGAAGTGGACTGGTACATCCATTCTTTTCCCTGGAGAAGCTGGAGACGCTGGAGAAGCAGCGTGGCGCAGTGGAAAGAGCACGGGCTTTGGAGTCAGGGCTCATGAGTTCGAATCCCAGCTCTGCCACTTGTCAGCTGTGTGACTGTGGGCAAGTCACTTCACTTCTCTGTGCCTCTGTTCCCTCATCTGTAAAATGGGGATTAAGACTATGAGCCCCACGTGGGACAACCTGATTCCCCTGTGTTTACCCCAGCGCTTAGAACAGTGCTCTGCACATAGTAAGCGCTTAACAAATACCAACAAATACCAACATAATAATTCCCTCCCCAAACTCGGCAACGAGATTGGGTTTTCCACTTCCGAGCTCGCTAGAAATAGGCTGAGGAGCCCGAGCCTAGAGGTGGGGGAAAATCCATGGTGGAACTGAGGGGTGGGGTGGTCGTTTGGTGTTTTAGCAGATAGTGGGGTTTTCGGCTGGCTTGTCCCTTGTCTGATACTGCGGGGGCGGTGAAAGGTCCATCAGAGCCACCCTAGGGTTGACCGTAGGTCCTGGTTTACGGGTCCTCGGGTCTAGAAGTGTTTTTAGAACTGTGATGTAGTCGAGGGGAGGGGGAGAATCCTGGGGAGTGGGGGAAGGCGGACAACAGTGTGTTCTCCCCACAAAAAGGGAAGGAAATGGAGAATGGGGATATGCCGATATTATCCTTTACTCCGCTCTTTCTTTCAACCCACACACTCAGCCAGCTGTCAGATCCTACCCGTTCTTTCACAACATCTCCAGAACCCGCTCCTTCCTCTCCATCCAAACTGCCATCACACTGGTGTGAGCGGTTGTTAGACCCTGGCTCGACTTCTACGTCGACCGCCTTGCTGATCTCCTTGCCACTAGCGTCTGCCCTCTCCTTTCCATATTTAAAAAAAAAAAAGTTATTTGTTAAGTGCTTACTGTATGCCAGGCACTGTACTAAGCACTGGGGTAGAGTCAAGTTAATCAAGTTGTACACAGTCCCTGCCCCACATGGGGCTCACACTCTTACTCCACATTTTACAGATGAGGTAAGTGAAGTTCAGAGAAGTTAAGTGATGTGCCCAGCGTCACACAGCAGATAAGCGGCCGAGTCAGGATTAGAACCCAGGTCCTTCTGACTTCCAGGCCTGTGCTGCTTCTCCTTGTGGGCAGGGATTGCATCTACTAACTATGTTGTATTGTACTTTCCCAAGTGCTTACTACAGTGCTCTGCATGCAGTAAGCACTCAATTAATACTTAATCGATTAATAATTAAATCCCTCACTCAACCCATCCTGCACTTCCAGATTCAAATCAGCAGTCATCAGGGGGGTCGGGGAGTGCACGGGGCGGGGGTCTCTCCTCACCAGGAGAGTCCCTAGTTAGGGTCACATCTCATTTTTCTTCCCCACTGACAGAGGAGAAAACTAGTCCAAAGAGATGCTGATATGCGGGGAGGAGGATCCAGGGAGCAAAAGGAGCAGGGAGCAAAAATGCCTGGGAAAGGAAAATGGGGTAGAAGCAGGGAGACAGGGAAAGGTGTAGAAAGTGAACAGCGTGGCCTAGTGGAAAGAGCACAGGCCTGGGAGTCAGAAGGACCCGGGTTCTAATCCTGACTCTGCCGCATGTCTGCAGTGTGACCTAGGGCAAATCACTTCACTTTTCCGTGCCTCAGTTACCTCATCTGTAAAATGGGGATTAAGACTGTGAACCCGATGGGGACAGGGACTGTGTCCAACCTGATTAGCTTGTATCTACCCCAGCATTTAGAACAGTGCTTGGCACGCAGTAAACACTTAACAAGTATCATAATTATTATCATTATCATTATTATTATTACTGTCATCTCCACCTTACAGTTCCAGGCTCTGTAATTAGCATTTTCATGACCCACTCCTACAAGCCATGAAGCTTTCTCCCCCATCTTGAGACACACCCCTCTAGGGTCCCTTCCCATCCTCTGCTGTTCTCTGGGAGAGAGATTTCCCACCATCCTTTTGGAGCTGCCCCATCCCCTAGTCTTTGGGATCAGCACTCATGATTATTCTTTTTTGGTTTGTTTTATGGTATTTGTTAAGTGCTTACTATGTGCAAGGCACTCACGATTGGCTTTAAAGCTCTCCATCACCTTGCTCCCTCCTACCTCACCTCACTACTGTCCTACAACCCAGCCCGCACACTTCGCTCCTCTAGTGCTAACTTTCTCACTGGGCCTCCATCTCGCCTGTCTCACCGTTGACCCCTCGTCCTGCCTCTGGCCTGGCACACCCTCCGGTCCCAAATCCGACAGACAACAGCCACCCCCCCACCACCACCACTTCAAAGCCTTATTGAAGGCACATCTCCTCCAAGAGGCCTTCCCAGACTGTCCCACTTTTCCTCATCTCCCACTCCCTTCTGCGTCACCCCGACTTGCTCCTTTTGCTCTTTCCCCCTCCCAGGCCCCCAGCACTTACGTACATATCGGTAATTTTATTTATTTGTGTTGATGTCTGCTGCTCCCCCCACCCCCAGACTGTAAGCTCGTTGTGGGCGGGGAATGTCACTGTTTATTGTGGTATTGTACTTTTCCAAGCAGTTAGTACAGTGCTCTGCACTCTGCATACAGTACTGCTCAAAGGTCGAGAGCGTGGCTTGGTGGAAAGAGCTTGGGAGTCAGAGGACGTGGGTTCTAATCCTGCCTCCGCCACTTGTCTGCTGTGTGACCTTGGGCAAGCCACTTAACTTCTGTGTTCCTCAGTCACCTCATCTGTAAAAGGGGGATTAAGACTGTGAACCCGATTACCTTGTATCTATCCCAGCACTCAGAATGGTGCTTGGCACATAGTAAGCGCTTAACAAATACCATAATAATAATAACAGTAAGTGCTCAATAAAATCGATTGACTGAATGAATGACTATAAGATAGGATGGACACAGTCCATGTCCCTCGTGGGGCTCATAGTTTTCCTCCCCATTTTACAGATGAGGTAACTGAGGCACAGAGAAGTGAAATGACTTGCCCAAGGTCACAGAGCAAATATATGGTGGAGCCGGGATTAGAGCCCAGGTCTTCTGACTCCCAGGCCCGTGCCCTTTCCACTAGCCCATCTTCCCTCTCAAACAATCTTTAACAATCTCCTCCTTCCCCTGACACTGTTATCTCCAGACACTATTAATTAGTCAACCAATCAATTTTATTTATTGAGTGAGTACTGTGTGCAGAGCACTATAGCAAGCCCTCGGGAGAGTACAATATAACAGAATTAGCAGACACATTCCCTGCCCCTAACGAGCTAAAGGTCTAACTTATCCTCTCTCTCTCCTACTCACCCAAGTCCCAGTTCTCTCACCCTACACCCTGTTCCGGCCCAGCCCCAAAACTTGAGCTAAAATTCAGGTCAGCAGTCAGTAAAGGGTAGAGTTGGATTCCAGGTGGCCTACCCCCAGGTAGGAGGAACTTTAATGATGATGCCGCCAGATCATTTCCCGTGGAATAACCCTGTATTAGAGGGGTTTAAGAAAACAGATCCAGAGCTGAGGTCCTGAGAACGCAGGCTAATTTCAGCCCCACGGGGGATCGGTTCACCCGTAGGCCACTGGAGCAGGAAAAAGGCCCTGAAAGCCCTGGCAGGAAGCAGAGGCGTTCAGAATGAAAAAGCAAGCAAGGGCGCTGCCCGGGGCGGGGGCGGAGGCGGAACGTTATTTCAGTCCAGCAGGAAAAACAAAATCTGAAATTCCCACCGGCTTCCCAGACCTAGAAGTCCAAGAACCAGGGGTGTCTTGGGGTTCTGGAAATGGCTTTCTGCTCCCTGGGCCAGGTTTGACCACTCACTCCAACAGGGGGACGGGAAGCTGGTAGATGGGCAGGGGACTGGGCCAAGAACTCCAGAATTCCTATTTCAGGGCTTTTCCTTCCAGTGTGCCAAAACAAACCACAAAAAAAACAACAACCCTAAAAAGTAGCAACTTCCTGGCTCCCTAGCATCGCCTTGTGGATAGAGCACTGACCTGGGTTCTAATCCTGGCTCCACCACTTGTCTGCTGTGTGAGCTTGGGCAAGTCATTTAACTTCTCTGTGCCTCAGTTAGCTCATCTGTAAAATGGGTATGAAAACCGTGAGCCCCACATAGAACAGTGCTCTGTACACAGTAAGCCTTAAAAAAATCAACTGAATAAATGTGGGATGGGGACCCTGTCCAACCTGATTAGCTCGTACCCACCCCAGCATTTAGAACAGTGCTTGACACATAGAAGCAGCGTGGCTCAGTGGAAAGAGCCCGGGCTTGGGAGTCAGAGGTCATGGGTTCAAATCCCGGCTCTGCCACTTGTCAGCTGACTGTGGGCAAGTGACTTTACTTCTCTGGGCCTCAGTTCCCTCATCTGTAAAATGGGGATTAACTGTGAGTCTCATGTGGGACAACCTGATGACCCTGTATCTCCCCCAGCGCTTAGAACAGTGCTCTGCAAATACCATCATCATTATTATTATTATTCTTAGGTCTGGCTTCATGTGGACTCAGGAGGTGTGGAACGGGGAGAGAGACTAGGAAAGGGGAGCTGCCCGAACCTGCCGTGTCTTTGGGATGGAGATGGAGGGTTGGGGTGACTCGGAGGCTGGACGGTGAGTCAGGCTGGCCAGCAGGCAGAGGCCAGCGCATAGGCTAGCTGGCCGTGTGACCGGCAAGCAGCAGGCGCCTTTGTTCACAGGGACATGGCCGGGGCCACGGGCTCCGTGCCCACTCTCTGATGTGCCGCATTGTTTGCTATTTCCTTCTCTGGTAGCGGCAGGGGGAAGGCGGGGTCTCGGCCTAGGGCAGCAGCCGTCTCAGGGGTCCGTTCCCATGTTCCCATGACCTGCTGCCCTTCCTGCTGCCCCGGGACTGTGTGGGAAGCACGCTCGGAAATGCTGGTAGGAAGGCTGGGGGAGGAGTGGGGAGGGGTGGGAGTGTGGGGAAAAGGAGGCAGGGGAATGTGTGTGTTTGGGGGGGGGCAGGGATAGGGATTCTTCTGCATGTTCTGGCTGCAAGGCCAGGCTGAGGGCCATGGGGCCTTTTGGAGCCTCCCCCACGCAGCCTGCCATGCTGCTTCCCAACCCCATAAGACCCGGGAGAGTATCCAAGGCCCAGTGTGCTTTTTGTTGTTCATGGTATTTGTTAAGCGCTTCCTATGCACCAAGCACTACTCTAAACACCGGGGGTAGATATGAGGTTATCAGGTTGGACACCGTCCCTCTCCCTCTTGGGGCTCACAGTCTAAGTAGGAGGGAGAACAGGCATCCCCATTTTACAGTTGAGGAAACTGAGGCACCGAGAATGGAAGTGACTTACCCAAGGTCTCCCAGCAAGCAATTGGCAGAGCTACAATTAGAACCCAGGTCCTTCTGACTCCCAGGCCTCTGCTCTCTCCACTAGGCCACAGTACTTTTCTTAACAGCAAAGCCCCTAATTCTCTCCTTCCTTGGTTTCTTCTCCCTAGTACTCCTCCATTCAATCAATCAATGGTATTTATTGAGTGCTCACTATGTGCAGAGTAATCAATCAAAGGTATTTATTGAGCACTAAGTGTGCACAGTACTGTACAAAGCACTTAGAAGAGTACAGTACAACAGAGTTAGCAGTTGGGCATGGAAGTCATGCGCTGCCCACATTAGGCACTCAGTAAGTACCACTGACTGACTGATTGAGTCCAAAGGACCTGGGTTCTAATCTCGGCTCCACCACTCGTCTGCAGTGTGACCTTGGACAAGTCACAATTTCTCGGTGCCTCAGTTACCTCTTCTATAAAATGGGGATTAAGACTGTGAGCCCCATTCTTTCATTCATTCATTCAATCAATCGTATTTATTGGGTGCTTACTGTGTACAAAGCACTGTACTTTGTACAAAACACTGTACTAAGTGCTTGGGAGAGTAAACTATAACGACAACCATACATATTCCAGCCCACAATGAGCTCACAGTCTAGAGGGGGAGAAACTTCAATATAAAAAATAGATCAATCAATCAGATAAATTACAGATATATACATATGTGCTGTGAGGATGGAAGGAAGGATGAATGAAGGAGCAAGTAAGAGCAGTGCAGAAGGGAGTGGGAGAAGAGGAGAGGAGGGCTTAGTCAGGGAAGGCTTCTTGGAGGAGATTCATTTAACAGTATTTATTGAGCGCTTACTGTGTGCAGAGCAATGTAGATGTGGATGTGGAGATGTGCCTTTATTAAGGTTTTGAAGTGGGGGAAAGCAATCATTTATCTGATATGAGGAGGGAGGGCGTTCCAGGCCAGAGGTAGGATGTGGGCGAGAGGTTGGCGGAGAGATAAGGCGAGATTGAGGTGCAGCGAGAAGGTTAGCATTAGAGGAACCAAGTGGGACAGGGCCTGTGTCGAACCTGATTAGCTTGTATCTTCCCCAGCCCTTAGTACAGTTCCTGGCAAACAGTAAGCGCTTAACAAATGCCATTTTAAAAAATGAATTTAAAAAATTTACAGATCAGCACAGGCCCTTCAATTTTCCTGCAGTCACACTCTGCAATTCCTCTAAATGCACGTCCCTCGGCTGCCCTGCGCTTAGCCTGGCTCGGACCCAGCTCAGGGACTGAACTCTGCACCCCAGGCCAGGGACTGACCTCTGCACCTCAGGTCAGGGACTGACCTCTGCACCCCAGGCCAAGCCTACCTTCCTCTCCCCCTCCCATCCACACCCGCCCCTTCCTCCTGCTGCTACCAGGCCGCACACCTCTTTAGAGAAGCGGCGTGGCTCAGTGGGAAGAACCCGGGCTTGGGAGTCAGAGGTCATGGGTTTGAATCCCGGCCCTGCCACTTGGCAGCTGGGTGACTGTGAGCAAGTCGCTTCACTTCTCTGTGCCTGTTACCTCATCTGTAAAATGGGGATGAAGACTGGGAGCCTCACGTGGGACAACCTGATGACCCTCTATCTCCCCCAGCGCTTAGAACAGTGCTCGGCACATAGTAAGCGCTTAACAAATACCAACATTATTATTATTATTTTCTTCTCCCCCTTCTTCAGCCACCAGGAGCCTTACAGATGCCACCTGGTGGCCCTTGCTGATGCTGGCTTTTTATGGTATGTGTTAAGCGCTTGCTCTCTGCTGAACGCTGGGGTAGATACAAGCTAATCCAGTTGGACAATGTCCATCTCCCTCGTGGCACTCTCAGGCTGAATCTCCATTTTACAGATGGGGTAACGGAGGCGCAGAGAAGTTAACTTTTCCCTCTGCTCCTCCCCCTCTCCCTTCCCTTCCCCTCAGCACTCTACTCGTCCTCTCAACTCTATATATCTTCATTACCCTATTTATTTTGTTAATGAGATGTACATCGCCCTGATTCTATTTATTTGCTATTGTTTTAATGAGATGTTCATCCCCTTGTTTCTATTTATTGCTATTGTTCTCGTCTGTCCGTCTGCCCCGATTAGACTGTAAGCCCGTCAAGGGGCAGGGACTGTTTCTGTCTGTTACCGATTTGTACATTCCAAGTGCTTAGTACAGTGCTCTGCACATAGTAAGCGCTCAATAAATACTATTGAATGGATGAATGAACTGACTCGTCCAAGGTCACACAGAGGACAAGTGGCAGAGTCGGGATTAGAATCCAGGTCGTCGGACTCCCGGGCCCGTGCTCTGCCTCTGAGGACAGGAGTTCAGTCCCCTGTTTCCCAAGTGTGGCTTAGGGAAAGAGTACGGGCTTGGGAGTCAAAGGTCGTGGGTTCTAATCCCAACTCCGCCACTTGTCAGCCAAGTGACTTTGGGCAAGTCACTTCCCTTCTCTGTGCCTGTTACCTCATCTGTAAAATGGGGATCAAGACTGTGAGCCCCATGTGGGACAAACTGATTACCTTGTATCAACCCCAGTGCTTAGAACGGTGCTTTGCACATAGTAAGCGCTTCACAAATACTATAATTTATTTTTTTTTATTTACCCCAGTGCGTAGAACAGGGCTTGACACATAGTAAGTGCTTAACAAATACCATCACTATTATTATTAATAATAAAAATTGTGGTGTGAATTAAGTATTACTTGGTGCTAAGCATTTGTCTAGATGCAAGATAATCAGGTTACCCCAGTGCCTAGAATAGTGCTTGGCACATAGTAAGTGCTTAACAAATACCATAATTATTATTATTATTAATAATAAAAATTATGGTGTGAATTAAGCATTCCTTGCTGCTAAACATTGGTCTAGAGGCAAGATAATCAAATTAGGTACAGTCCCTGTCTCACAAAGAGCTCTCGATCTCAAGAGGCAGTGGGAGCAGGGATTTTATCCCCATTTTACAGATGAGGATAAGTGACTTTCCCAAGGGCACACAGCAGGCCAGTGGCGGATCTGGGAACAGAACCCATCTCCTGCCTCCCACTCCTCTCCACTTTCCACTAGGTCCCACTGCCTCTCATCTCCTCCAAGAGGTCTTCCCTGACTGAGCTCTCTTTTCCTCTTCTCCCACTCCCTTTCGCATCCCCCTGACTTGCTCCCTTTATACATCCCTCCCCCCAGCCCCAAAGCACTTAGGTACATATGTTGGTATTTGTTAAGCACTTACTATGTGCAGAGCACTGTTTTAAGCGCTGGGGTAGATACAAGGTAATCAGGTTGTCCCACGTGAGGCTCACAGTCTTCATCCCCATTTTACAGATGGGGTAACTGAGGCACAGATAAGTTAAGTGACTTGCCCATAGTCACACAGCTGACAAGTGGCAGAACCAGAATTCGAACCCATGACCTCTGACTCCCAAGCCCGGCCTCTTTCCACTGAGCCACGCTGCTTCTCTATTATGTCTGTCACTCCCTCTAGACTCTGGTTGTGGGAAGGGAATGTGTCTGTTATATTCTTATATTGTATTCTCCCAAGAGCATAGTACAGTGCTCTGCACACAGTAA
Source organism: Ornithorhynchus anatinus (assembly GCF_004115215.2). NCBI lineage: Eukaryota > Metazoa > Chordata > Mammalia > Monotremata > Ornithorhynchidae > Ornithorhynchus > Ornithorhynchus anatinus. Next base: position 48,278,989 of record NC_041732.1, on the reverse strand, counting down.
GCACTCAATAAATATGATTGACTTCCTCTCAGTGCCGCAATCATCTCCCACACCTGGGGTCTAGCTTTGCAAACCCACCCTGCCCTCGAGTTCCTGCCCCACCAGTTGGCCCCTCCACATCCCTTCCTCCCTCAACTCTGAGCTCCTTCCCCGGGGTCTTCACTTGGCCGTGAAGGTGGACACTGGTATGTCAAAGGGGATGCTAAAGAAGAGCTGGGGAAGCAGCCTGGCTCAGTGGAAAGAGCCCGGGCTGGGGAGTCAGAGGTCGTGGGTTCTAATCCTGGTTCCGCCACTTATCTGCTGTGTGACCTTGGGCAAGTCACTACACGTCTCTGTGCCTCAGTTACCACATCTGTCAAGTGGGGATGAAGCTTGTGAGCTCCGCGTGGGACAACCTGATTCCCTTGTATCTACCCCAGTCCTTAGAACAGTGCTCGGCACATAGTAAGCGCTTAACAAATACCAACATTATTATCCCGCGGTCCTGGAACGCCCTCCCTCCTCACCTCCGCCAAACTGATTCTCTTTCCCTCTTCAAAACCCTACTTAAAAATCACCTCCTCCAAGAGGCGTTCCCAGACTGAGCTCCTCTTCCCCCTCTACTCCCTCTGCCATCCCCCCTTTACCTCTCCGCAGCTAAAGCCTCATTTTCCCCTTTTCCCGCTGCTCCTCCACCTCTCCCTTCCCATCCCCACAGCACTGTACTCATCCGCTCAACTGTATATATTTTCGTTACCCTATTTATTTTGTTAATGAATTGTACATCGCCTTGATTCTATTTAGTTGCCATTGTTTTTACGAGATGTTCTTCCCCTTGACGCTGTTTATTGCCATTGTTCTTGTCTGTCCGTCTCCCCCGATTAGACTGTAAGCCCGTCAAACGGCAGGGACTGTCTGTATCTGTTGCCGACTTGTTCATCCCAAGCGCTTAGTACAGTGCTCTGCACATAGTAAGCGCTCAATAAATACTATTGAATGAATGAATGAATATTATTAATCTACAAACAAAACTCACCATTGGCTTTAAAGCACTCAGTCGCCTTGCTCTCTCCTATCTCACCTGGCTGTTTTCTTACTACAACCTAGCCTGCACTCTTCTCTCCTCTAATGCTATTAACTTTCTCACTGTAATTTACCACTCGCCCACATCCTGCCTCTGGCCTGAAACCCCCTCCCTCCTCAAATCCGACAGACGTTACTCTCCCCCACTCCAAAGCCTTATTGAAAGCACGTCTCCTCCAAGAGGCCCTCCCTGACTAAGCCCTCCTTTCCTCTTCTCCCACTCCCTTCTGCATCTTCCTGACTCGCTCCCTTGATTCATTCCCCCCTCCTAATCCCACAGCACTTATGTACGTACCTGTCATTTATTTCTGTTAATGTCCGTCTCTCCCTCTAGACTGTGTTTTGCTGTCTGTCTCCCCCTTGCAGACTATGGGCCCGTTGTGGGGCAGGGATTGTCTCTATCTGTTGCCGAATTGTACATTCCAAGCGTTTAGTACAGTGCCCTGCACACAGTAAGCGCTCAATAAATATGATTGAATGAATAGACTTGTTGTGGGCAGGGAATGTGTCTGTTTATTGTTGTATTGTACTCACCCAAGTGCCTAGTTCAGAGCTCCGCACATAGTAAGTGCTCAGTAAATGCTATTGACTGATTGCTCTACCCAATGCTTAGAACAGTCAACCTCCGCAACCTCTCACTCTGGGCTTCAAGGCTGTCCATCCCCTTGCCCCCTCCTACCTCTCCTCCCTTCTCTCTTTCCACTGCCCACCCCGCACGCTCCGCTCCTCTTGCCCCTCACCTCCTCACCGTCCCCCATTCTCGCCTATCCCGCCGTCGACCTCTGGCCCACGTCCTCCTGCTGTCCCGGAATCTTCTCCCTCCTCACCTTTGCCAAACTAACTCTCTTCCCCTCTTCAAAGCCCTATTGAGAGCTCACCTCCTCCAAGAGGCCTTCCCACACTGAACTTCCCCTTTTCCCTCTGCTCCCTCTGCTCCCTCTCTGCCCCACCTTACCTCCCCTCTCAGCTAAGCCCCCTTTCCCCCCTTTCCCTCTGCTCCTCCCCCTCTCCCTTCCCCTCCCCTCAGCACTGTGCTCCTTTGTATATATTATATATTACCCTATTTATTTTGTTAATGAGGCGTATATCCTCTTGATTCTATTTATCATGATTATGTTGTTTGGATTTTGTCCGTCTGTCTACCCCAATTAGACTGTGAGCCCGTCATTGGGCAGGGATTGTCTCTATCTGTTGCCGAATTGGACATTCCAAGTGCTTAGTGCAGTGCTCTGCACATAGTAAGCGCACAATAAATACTACTGAATGAATGAACAGTGCTGGCACATATTGAAGTAGAGTGGCTCAGTGGAAAGAGCCCGGGCTGGGGAGTCAGAGGTCCTGGGTTCGAATCCCAGCTCTGCCACTTGTCAGCTGTGTGACGGTGAGCAAGTCACTTCATTTCTCTGAGCCTCAATTACCTCATCTGTAAAATGGGGATTAACTGTGAGCCTCACTTGGGACAACCTGATTACCCAGTATCTACCCCAGTGCTTAGAACAGTGCTCTGCACATAATAAGTGCATAACAAATACCAACATTATTATTATTATTGAGAAGCAGCATGGCTCAGTGGAAAGAGCACGGGCTTGAGAGTCACAGGTCATGTGTTCGAATCCCGGATCTGCTGCTTGTCAGCTGTGTGACTGTGGGCAAGTCACTTTACTTCTCTGTGCTTCAGTGACCTCATCTGTTAAATGGAGATGAAGATTGTGAGCCTCATGTGGGACAACCTTATTACCCTGTATCTACCCCAGCGCTTAGAACAGTGCTCGGCACATAGTAAGTGCTTAACAAATACCAACATTAGAAGAAGCAGTGTGGCTCAGTGGAAAGAGCCCGAGCTTGGGATTCAGAGGTCATGGCTTCTAATCCTGACTCTGCCACTTGTCAGCTGTGTGACTTTGGGCAAGTCACCTCACTTCTCTGGGCCTCAGATAGCTCATCTGTAAAATGGGGATTGAGACTGTGAGCCCCATGTGGGACAAGGAATGTGTCCAACCTGATCTGCTTGTATCCACTTCAGTGCTTAACAGTACAGTGCCTGGCACAGTGCTTAAGAAATGTTTTTTTTGAAGCAGCGTGGCTCAGTGGAAAGAGCCCGGGCTTGGGAGTGAGGTCATTGGTTGGAATCCCTCCTCTTCCACTTGTCAGCTGTGTGACTGTGGGCAAGTCACTTATCTTCTTTGAGCCTCAGTCACCTCATCTGTAAAATGGGGATTAAGTCTCTGAGCCTCACGTGGGACAACCTGATGACCTTGTATCTCTTGTAGACACTTAACAAATACCAACATTATTATTATTATAAAATGGGGATTAAGATTGTGAGCCTCACGTGGGACAACCTGAGGACCCTGTATCTATCCCAGCGCTTAGAACAGTGCTCTGCACATAGTAAGCGCTTAACAAATACCAACATTTTAATTTTATTTTATTTTAAGCGAGGGACAAATTTTGAATTCTCCTTGCTGCCATGAGGCTCATCGACCACAAGAGGGTACCCCGCCGCCGCCGCCGCCGCTCTCCCAGGGCAACAGTTGGATTCGGGAAGGAAGCTCCAAGAGCTTGGAAGCAGCCAAGAGCAGCCTGCTCAATTCCAGCATTTCCAAATAATAATAATGTTGGTATTTGTTAAGCGCTTACTATGTGCAGAGCACTGTTCTAAGCGCTAGGGGAGATACGGGGTGATCAGGTTGTCCCACGTGAGGCTCACAGTTCATCCCCATTATACAGATGAGGTCACTGAGGCCCAGAGAAAAAATAAAAATAAATTGGGGTATTTGTTAAGCGCTTACTACGGGCAAAGCACTGTTCTAAACGCTGGGGGATACAAGGTGACCAGTTTGTCCCACGTAGGGCTCACAGTTTTAATCCCCATTTGACAGATGAGGGAACTGAGGCACAGAGAAGTTAAGTGACTTGCCCATGGTCCCACAGCTGACGCGGCAGATCCGGGATTAGAACCCGTGACCTCTGACTCCCATGCCCGGGCTCTTGCCACTGAGCCATGCTGCTTCCCCTCCCATTCCCCGCCTACCCCCTTCCCTTTCTGCTCTCGGGCACCTTGGCCCCCTTCCCCTGCTGGAGATGGGGGAGACATAGAGAAGCAGCGTGGCTCAATGGAAAGAGCCCGGGTTGGGGAATCAGAGATCGTGGGTTCTAATCCCGGCTCTGCCGCTTGTCAGCTGTGTGGCTTTGGGCAAGTCACTCCACTTCTCTGTGCCTCAGTTCCCTCATCTGGAAAATGGGGATTAAAACTGTGAACCCCACGTGGGACAACCTGTTTACCTTGTATCTACCCAGCGCTTAGAACAGTGCTCGGCACATAGTAAGCACTTGACAAATGCCAACATTATTATTATTACAGAGGAACCGAGCAGGAGGGAAGCAGAGTGGAAAATGCCCGGGCCTGGGAGCCAGAGGGCCTGGGTTCTAATCCTAGCTCTGCCGCTTGCCTGCTCGGTGATCTTGGGCCAGTCATTTCACTTCCATGTGCCTTAGTTTCCTCATCTGTAAAATGGGGAGTTAATACCTGTTCTACCTCCTACTTAGGTTGTGAGCCCCACATGAGATAGGGACTGTGTCCAACATGACTATCTTGTATCTGCAGTGGGGCTTGGGCAAGTGGTGATATTTGTTAAGCGCTTACTATGTGCAAAGCACTGTTCTAAGCGCTGGAGGGATACAAGGCGATCAGGCTGTCCCACGTGGGGCTCTCAGTCTTGATCCCCATTTTACAGATGAGGTAACTGAGGCACAGAGAAGTGAAGGGACTTGCCCAAAGTCACACAGCTGGCAAGTGGCGGAGCAGGGATTCGAACCCGTGACCTCTGACTCCCAAGCCCGGATCCGGGTCACACCTGAAGAGTTTTCAGTGCTCTACCAGTCTCGGCTACGGGAGGGAGAGTCAAGCTGAGGCCTGTCCATTCCATTCCTAGCTTGGTCAGTGGCTAGCGAGTGGAAGACCATCAGATACAAGTCAGAACTCATCTGTGCTGGGCAGCAGTGGCAATGGGAGAGAGTCCAGGGTGGAAACTCAAGTTTCCTGAGTGGAAGGGGGCAACCTTTAAACCACTTCCATGTTTTTACCAAGGAAACTCTAAGGATCCACTACCAGAGCAATTGCAGATGGAGGTGGGGCGTTCTGGGAGAGATCTGACCATGCGTCACTATGGGTCGGAGATGACTCGACAGCATAAGACAAGATAAGAAACCAGTGCTTAGTATGGTGCCTGGCACTTAGTAAGGGCTTAACAAATATTACTGTTATTACTATTGGCTCTCTCTGAGGAGATTCTCCTCCTCCTCCTCCTCCTTACGCCAGCCTTGCCTGGAGATCAGATGGAATGCTGACAGAGGGGACTGGGAGTGGGGGAGGCACCCTAAATTCTCTCAGGAGCTGAGATAATAATAATGTTATTTGTTAAGCGCTTACTATGTGCCAAGTACTGTTCTAGATCTTCACTCCCCAAGGAAACAATCTTCCTAGGTCATTCCCTCTAGACTGAGAACTCACTGTGGGCAGAGAACGTGTTCACCAACTCTGTTATATTGTAGTGTCCCAAGCACTTGTGTGCTCTGTACACAATAAGTGCTCAATAAATACGATTGATTGATTTTTTTCCCCAACCAAAACCAAACCCACAACCCTGCCTGGATTCCTTGGGGTCTTTTGGGAAATGGGTCAGTGGCAGAGGCAGAGGACAGGAAGGGAGAGCAAGGAAATTTTCTATAGCAAATCTGTCAGCCTCGTTAGTCTCTCTCTTTTCCCTAACATCCCCCTAAGCCCCCAACCTTTGCTGCTAATTCCACTCCATCCCCAGCTTCACTTCATCTCTCCTCACCCCACTCTACAGATCCCTTTTTTGGGGTGAGGTGGCTCACCGGAGCAGGGTCCTCCAAACCAACCCCCAGACCTCGCCAACTGAGGTTTTGTGAGACCCAGCCATCTGCCCCCACCTCCTCTGGTGCCCCTCCCTCTCTACCCCTTACAGCAGCCCTGGGCTACAAGGAGGTAAAAAAAGAATGAAAAGAAAAATCAAGAGGTGACACTCCTAATGGCTGCCAGAGTGAAATTTTAACATGAAAATTGACTGGTAATAGTTCAACTCTTTGAATTGACTGATAATAGTTCAACTCTTTGGCATATGCAGATTAGATTCCAAGATGAGGCCTCTCCTCTTTCATAGAACTGGAATGTGGCCCCTGAGAAAGTCCTAAAGAAGACCCCAATAACTGTGGTATTTGTTAAATATACTGTACTCAGCACTGAGGTAGCTCTAGGGACTCTTACCCATCTCCCCACTTTTCCTCACTCTATCTCATTAACAGTAATAATAACAATATATTTAAGTGCTTACTCTGTGCCAAGCACTGTTTTTTTGAATAGTATTTGTTAGGTACTTTCTAGGTGCCGGGCAATGGACTAAGTGCTGGGATAGAAATACAGACGAATCAGTTTGGACCCAGTCCACATGGGGCTCACCTCTCTAATCCCGGCTCTGCCACTTGTCAGCTGTGTGACTTCGGGCAAGACACTTAACCTCTCTGTTGCCTCAGTTACCTCATCTGTAAATTGGGGATTAAGACTAAGAGCCCCACGTGGGACAACCTGATTACTTTGTATCCCCCCGCCTCCCCAGCGCTTAGAATAGTGCTTGGCACAAAGTAAGCGCTTAACAGATACCATCATTATTAATTCCCATTTTACAGATGAGGTCACTGAGGCACAGAGAAGTGAGGTCACTTGCCCCAGGTCATCCAGAGAGACAAGCTGGGGTTAGAATTTACATCCTCTGACTCCCAGGCCCATGCTCTTACCACTAGGCCACACTTCTTCCTGACACTGGAGTAGATGCAAGATAATAAGCCTGTCAAAGGGCAGGGACTGTCTCTATCTGTTACCGATTTGTACATTCCAAGTGCTTAGTAGAGTGCTCTGCACATAGTAAGCGCTCAATAAATACTATTGAACGAATAATAAGATTGGACACAGTCCTTGTCCCACATGGAGCTTCCAGTCTAAGTAGACAGACTAATTAAGTGAGCCCGAGAACCTGAATGTCAGGGATGAGCATGAGCAAATGGCCCTGTGCAAGCCACTAGCACTATCATCAACTCCTCCGGGGAGGCTCAGTCCCGAAGTCTCCTAGCGAAGCTTCATCCATCATTGTCTGCGGGAGGCCCCGTCATCGTTGTCTCTGGGTGGAGGAAGGAACTGGTTGTTCCCAGGAAAAGAGCCCCCCCCCCAGCTCTGGCAACCAACTGTCCCATGTCGCCCAGGAACAGACTCTTGGGCCCAGAGAGGAGAGCGGGCCTGCCAGCCGGCCGGCCCAGAAACCCTCACTTTCAGGGGCCTGGTATGGTGGGGGAAGAGGGGTGGAGGGAGGGAGACTGAGGAGGAGCTGAGAGCCCCCCCCTTGGAGGGTTCAGGGCTGGGCTGGGCTGCCTTCACCCACCCTCCCAGGCTGCCCATGTGATCCCATCTGGGAAGTCGAGTTCACGGCCACAATAACATGGGCTAAAAATAGCTGTCCCACTCCTCGCAGCAGTGGGAGCCAGAATTCCTGGGCCTTGGGCTGGACGTCACTGCCAAGGCCCCCCGGGGCACTGGGAGGAAGGGGCCAGGACTGTAAAGCTTGTTTGAGGAGGGAATGTGTTATTCATTCATTCAGTCATATTTATTGAGTGCTTACTGTGTGCAGAGCAGTGTACTAAGCGCTTGGAAAATACAATAGTTACAAAGAGAGACAATGGGCTCACAGTCTAGTAGGGGAGAGACAGACATCAGTACAAGTAAACAGGCATCAATGTAAATAAATAGAATTATAGATATATACATAAGTGCTGTGGGGTGGGAGGAAGGGGGAGTAATTATGGTATTTGTTAAGGGCTATGTGTCAAGCACTGTGCTAAGCACTGGGGTAGATACAAGGTAATAATAATAATAATAACGGTATTTGTTAAGCGCTTACTATGTGCAAAGCACTGTTCTAAGCGCTGGGGGGGATACAAGGTGATCAGATTGTCCCACATGGGGCTCACAGTCTTCATCCCCATTTTACAGATGAGGTAACTGAGGCATAGAGAAGTGAAGTGACTTGCCCAAAGCTGACAAGTGATGGAGCCGGGATTGGAACCCACGTCTCCTGACTCCCAAACCCGTGCTCTTTCCTCTAAGCCACCCTGCTTCTCTATATGTCTGTTAGATAGACAACCCCTCCCCTTTCCCCCCTCCTGCCCTCTGCTCTTCCCCCTTCCCCTCCCCTCAGCAATGTCCTTGTTTGTATATATTATTTATTAGCCTATTTATTTTGTTAATGAGGTGTATATCTCCATAATTCTATTTATCTTGATGATATTGTCTTGTTTTCGTTTTGTTCTCTTTCGCTCTGTCTCCCCCGTTTAGACTGTGAGCCCATCATTGGGCAGGGATCGTCTCTATCCGTTGCCTAATTGGACATTCCAAGCGCTTAGCACAGTACTCTGCACACAGTAAGTGCTCAATAAATACTATTGAATCAGTACCGTGCCCTGTACAACAGTAAGTGCACAGTAAGTACAGCTGGCAGGATCAGGAGGATGGAGCCAGGAGGACGGGGCCCTGCTCGCCTCTCTTGGGAAGAAGCGGTTTGGACCTCTGAGCCCAAGGGAACATTCCTAAACAAGGAGCTGGTGCCCACGACCGGGTAAGGAGCCCAGCCCAACTGAACTCCTGCTCAGAGAAGCCTCCTGGGCACCTTTCAGCCTCTTTCGGCCAGGGGCTTTGCTGTGGGGCTTTGCTGGGGCTTTGCGGGCCGCCTGCCAGGGAGCCAGTTCGGCCCGCCTCTTAGTGGCAATTCCAGTGGGCAGGAAGTGTTTCAAAAGTATCAAACACAGGACATACTCCCTGCCCAAAAGGAGCTTACACTCTGTTACTCAATCAGTGGTATTTACTAAGTGTCTGTTCATTACCAAGGACTGTACTAAGCACTTGGGAGAATATAACAGAAACAAGATACTCTTTCCCTGCCCTCAAGGAACCTGGGTTCTAATCTAATCTAAGCACTGAATACAGTGCTATGCACACAGTGAGTGCTCAGTAAATACGATTGAATAATATAATCTAATCCCAGCTCAGTCACTTGTCTGCTGTGTGACTTTGGGGAAGTTACTTAGCTTCTTTGTGCCTCAGTTACCTCATCTGTAAAATGGGGATTAAGACTGTGAGCCCCATTTGGGACATGAACTATGTCCAACATGATTAGCTTGAATCTACCTGGCACTTAATACAGTGCCTGGTTCATAGTAAGTACTTAACAAATACCATTAAAAAAAAATTATAATCTAATGGGGGAGACAGAGGAACAAAAAATATTTACAAAAATCATAGTGGGAGCACAGGGGAAAACAAGGATGCAACCAGAAGTTGTGTAATTGCACCAGGATGAATAATAATAATAATAATAATTTTAATTGTATTTGTTCACTCAATCATATTTATTGAGTGCTTACTGTGTGCAGAGTAAATGCTTTTACTGAATGCTTGGGAGACTACAATACAACAATAAATAGACACATTCTCTGCCCAACAAGCCATTAAGTGCTTACTGTGTGCCAAGCACTGTACTAAAAGCTGGAGTAAAATACAAGATAATCTGATGAAACAACTAAATTCATAAGCATGAATATGCATATGTGTTGAGGATGGGAATAAATATATGTGCTCCTAGAGGGTGGGAAATTAATCCTGGAGGAGTTGGGTTTTAGGAGAGCTTCAAATTCTGTTATATTGTACTCTCCCAAGTGGTTAGTACGGTGCCCTGCATACAGCTAACACTCAATAACTATAATAATAATACTCATTAATCGATTGATTGATTGAAGATGGGGGAGAAATGATCCCCTGAGTGGGAGGTGGAGGGTGGGGGCTAACCAGAAAAGGAAACTCCCCCCCATGCCCCGACCTTGTGCCTGCTCATGCTTTCTGAGTTTCCAAGGACTAATCCAGTTGCTTTGCTTCCTACCAGCGTGAGCAGAAGCTGATCCCAAGCCCTGTCACCCTCCCTCGGGACAACTTCCCTCCAGGACATGACTTTCCAATGGGGGAACAGGAGGAGGAAAAAGGATGTCACTGGTAGCAGGTGAGGTAACAGAATATGTATGGAAGTGTGGAGGATTGGCTAGAAACATGCATAAACACTATGGGGGCTGCAGGGTTGACCTGATTTGGTGCTGGGAATTCATCTGGGAAGGCTTCCTGGAGGGGTCGGAGAGAGGTATTCAAAGTAGGAAAATCTGGGTTTTAGGGGTTTTTTTATGGTATTCATTAGGTGGTACTGTACTGAGAGTCTTGTTCATTCATTCAATAGTATTTATTGAGCGCTTACTAAATATTATCTGCAAAGCACTCTACTAAGCGCTTGGAATGCACAATTCTTGTTCCTGGGCGATGTGGGACAGCTGGTTGCTAAAGCTGAGAGGGGGGCCTCCTTTCCTAGGAACAGCCTGTTCGTTCCTCAGTCCAGAGACAACGATGATGGCACCTCCCACAGACAATAATGGATGAGCCTTCACCCAGAGACTTATAATAATAATACTAATTGTGGCATTTGTTAAGCGCTTACTATGTGCCGGGAACTGTATTAAGTGCTGGGGTGAATACAAACAAATCATGTTGGACACAGTCCCTATCACTCATTCATTCATTCAATCGCATTTATTGAGTACTTACCATGTGCGGAGCACTGTACTAAGCGCTTGGAATGTACAATTAGGCAACAGAGACAATCCCTATCCCACATGGGGCTCACAGGCTCAACCCCCCTTTTACTGATGACGTAACTGAGGTACAGAGAAGTGAAGTGACTTGCCCAAGATCACAGAGCAGACAAGTGGTGGAGCCGGGATTAGAACCCCTATCTCCTGATCCCCAGGCCCATGATCTATCTGCTATGCCGTGCTGCTTCTTGACTGAGCCTGCCCGGAGGAGTTGGCGATAGTGCTAGTGGCTTGCACACGGCCACTTGCTCCCAGCATGGCTTAGTGGATAGAGCACGGGCCTGGAAGTCAGAAGGACCTGGGTTCTCATCCCGGCTCCGCCACATGCCTGCTGCGTGACCTTGAGCAAGTCACTTCACTTCTCTGGGCCTCAGTTAACTCGTCTGTAAAATGGGGATTAAGACTGTGAGCCTCAGGTGGGACAGGAACGGTGTCCAACCCGATTAACTTGTATCTACCTCAGTCCTTAGTACAGTGCTTGGCACATAGTAAGTACTTAACAAGTACCATTCATCCCTGTCAATCAGGTTCCTGGGATTACTTCCTTCTTTACTTCCTTCCTTCTTTCCTTACTTAGTCTAAGTCTTCTTAGCCTGTGAGCCTCATGTGGCACAGGCACTGTATCCAATCCATTCATTCATTCATTCAATCATATTTATTGAGTGCTTACTGTGTGCAGAGCACTGTACTAAGCGCTTGGAAAGTACAACAAAGGGAGATAATCCCTGCCCACACCGAGTTTACAGTCTAGAAGGGGGGAGGCAGACATCAAAAGAAGTAAACAGGCATCAATATAAATAAATAGAATTATAGATATATACACATCAAAACAAGTAAACAGGGATCAGTATAAATAAATAGAATTATAGATATGTACATATATACACATCCTGTATCTACCCCAGTGCTGGGAAGCAGTGGGGCTGGGAAGCAGTGGGGCCTAGCAGAAAGAACACGGGCTTGGCAGAGGATCTGGGTTCTAATCCCACCCCTGCCACTTGTCTGCTGTGTGACCTTGGGGAAGTCACTTCACTTCTCTACACCTCAATCACCTCATCTGTAAAATGGGGATTAAGACTGGGGTGGATACCAGCAAATCAGGTCGGACCCAGTCCCTATCCGACAGGGGGTTCTCTGGCCCATCCAGGTCCAGCCTCTAGCAGGCTCTGCCCTCGGCGCCGCTGCCCAGGCTGAGGAGAGGCCAAGCCTCACCCAGGGTGGCCCTGTGGAGCCAAGGGTCCGGAGCAGAAGGGGAACCTCACCCACAGCCTCCCCCTCCTCCCCGCCACAGGGAAGGGGCTGTTTTTTGGAGCCTGGGGGATGAGCGGGCTCTGCGATCAGCACAGATTCAAGCTCGGGCTCAGGCAGCTGTCCCAGCCCATATAAGGCTCTGGGAGCCTCCTGAGCCCTCAGGAGCCGCTTCCCCACTCCACTCCCTGGGGTCCTGGCCTCTTCTGGGGTTGGGAAGGTCTGGAGGCCCAGCCTAGCTCCCCAATTGCCATAGAAACCAGGAAAAAGTTGAGCAGAGACTCTGAGAACAGAGTATCCCGCAGCAAGGCAGGGAGAGGGCCCTTCTAATGGGGTTTTTTGATAGGAGCAAGTGAGCGAGCGCTGGGGAAACCCATCTGCCTTTCTTCCCCCCTCCCTCTTCCCCTTCCCTGTCATTCCCCATAGAGTTATCAGGACAACTGGAGCAGAATGAGAAAAAGGATGGGGAGGGTGTATGAGAGGTGGAGCTCGTTTGCAGGGCAGGCAGCAGGTATTGGGGTGCAATAGCCCAATTGAAAAAAAAAATTTATCCCCAGATGACATCAATTCTGTGCACACGTAAATTCAGACCCACTTTTATAGTAAATATTCTGTGCGGTTTCTTTTCTTTAATGGTACTTCTGAAGCACTATGTGCCAGGCACTGTACTGAGCACTGGGATAGATTCAAGGGAAACAGGTTGAACATAGTACATGTCCCATATGGTGCTCACAGTCTTAATCCCCATTTTACTGATGAAGTAACTGAGGCACAGAGAAGCTAAGTGACTTGCCTAAGGTCACAGAGCAGACAGAGGTGGAGTCAGGATTACAACCCAGGTCCTGCGTGACCCCCTGTGGGAGAGTAGGTCACCATGATCAGCTTTGAGAAGGCTGGAGTGGAGAAGAGTCCTCTCCCTCTCTCTCCCTCCTGCTCCTTCCATCTCCTTCCTCTGCAGGCCAGAGGCTCCCAGGTCCTTCCTCAGCTGCCCTGGATCTCTCCACTACAGTGAGATTTCCCCTTCTGACCAGGCAAAGTGTTCCCTCAGATGGAAATTACCACCCCTGGGAGCTCATCCCTGGGTTCTTTCCCCGGTTTACCCCGGGGATTAGGGGTTTGAGGCTGAGTTCCTCCCCACCCCACCAAGAAAGGGGAGGCGGAAGGCTTCTGACCTACTTCAGCTGGGCACGTGCCACTATAAAAACCAAACCATGCAACCGTGAGAGGTGTGAATTATTCATCCCGGCCCCTAGAGCTGCCTGGAAGAGGGGGCTGGAGAATGCTCTTCCATAATTTAAATCCCCACATCTTTGCAGCTTGATCAACCCTGGGGTTGGAGCGGGCAGCGGGACTGGTGAGGGGACTGAGATGGGGTAGATCTTCCCTTCCACTGCCCAAACTACCGGTGAAGGAGAAATACCCTCACCCCAGGTGGCTAGGCAGGCTCATTCCTGCAGCTTGTGAGAGAGGGGAGCTGAGAAAGGGGTTAAAGACTGTGGTGGTGAGGGCCTTTGTGATTGGGAAGAATCACATGAGGAGGAGAGCTGGGAAAAGCTGTGCCCCTTGGCTCACTGAGCAATGGACTTGGGGAACTAAGAGCCTAGCCTAGTGAAATGAGCTCAGGCCTGGGAGTCACGAGACCCGGGCGCTAATCCCGGCTCAGCTATTCCCCTGCTGCGTGACCTTGGGCAAGTCACTCAACATCTCTGCACCTCGGTTTCTTCATCCGTAAAAATGGGTGATGATACCTCTTCTCCCTCCCCCTTAGACTGTACACCCCACGCAGGACACGGTCTGTATCCGATTCGCTTATAGTCTATCTACCCCAGAATTTAGCACAGTGCTCAGCACATAAAAAGTGCTTAATGTCACTATCTTCTTCCCATATCAGGTGGGTCTGAGGCCTGTGGCCTAAGCCCTGCAGGAGGAAGGAAATGAGAGGGGAGCAGACCTGAAAGGAGGATTCTGACATCCCCAGGCAGTAGGAATCCCCAGCGGCTTCCATCATGTGGGCCAGATGGCTGACCACGCGCTCTCTGGCTCTCAGAGGCCAAAATGCAGTTAACTAACTTCAGGGCTAGGATGGGCCGTTCCCAGGCAGCCCTGCCGGCATGGATATTTTTAGATCGGAGCCTGACCTAATCAGAAGCAGGCTGGAAGCCAGAACTCCTTCCCAGCCCCTAAGGGTGGTGCCTGGTCTCCGACAGCCCCATCCCAGGCGATCCTGAAGTCCCTTTCCGCTTCTCCCCAGCTCTGCCGAGTCAGCTTGGCCTGGCCAGCCCTGGCCCATGGCCTGGACCGCTCCTTGCCTGGTGAGTGAGCCTAAAGCCCTGGAACTCAGTCGTCCCTCAGCCTGGCATGGGGTGCGAACTGGGCTGCCCTCATAGCACCCCCAGACCCAGGAAGAGGCTCAGGTGGTGGCTCCCTCAGGGCCAGCATCTTATTGAGCAGCACGGCGCTCCCCAGCTGGCCAGGTAATGGCCAGGTGCCCCAGAGTCCCCAAACAGGCAAGTGTGTGGCATCCCATGGAGGTGGGAGCTGGATCGAGGTCAGGAGAGGCGATGATGACAAAGAGGGTTTGGAAGTCGACTATGCCAGCTCCTTCCGGAGGAACTGTTTCAACCTGGGCCTGGGGCCACCTCTCACCTGATCTGGGCCTGCCCCGGGGCCAGCTCCGGACCAGTGGGGCGAGACCTGAAACCTGGCTCCGGGCCAGAGCTGTGGCCCAGGCCTCCCTCTCCTCCTCCTCTAAGGGCGGGGGTGGGCAGTGTCACCCCAGCCACCCACCCTCTAAGCAGAAGAGATTTGAATCTCAAGCTGACCTGGAGGAACCTCAGCTGCCGCTGAGGGGGCGGGAGTGAGAGGAGGGGGAACAGGGAGGGGGAGAGGAGGGAAAGGAGGCAATCCTCACCCCTGCTAGTTGCATCATCAATGTGGCAGAGTTAGTTTTGAGGCAAGCAGCGGGGCATGGTGGATAAAACCCAGGCCTGGGAGTCAGAGGACCTGGATTCTAATCCCAGTTCTAACACTTGTCTGTTGTGTGACCTTGGACAAGTCACTTAACTTCTCTCTGCCTCAGTTTCCTCAACTGCAAAATAGGGATCCAATACTTGTTTTCCCTCCTTAGACTGTGAATCCTGTGTAGGAGAGTGTGTCAGACCTGATTATTCTTGTGGGCAGGGAATGTGTCTGTTTATTGCTATAGCATACTCTCCCAGGTGCTTAGTACAGTGCTTTGCACACAGTAAGCACTTAATACAATTGAATAACGTTGGTATTTGTTAAGCGCTTACTATGTGCCAAGCACTGTTTTAAGCGCTGGGGTAGATACAAGGTTGTCAGGTTGTCCCATGTGGGGCTCAGTCTTCATCCCCATTTTACAGATGAGGAACTGAGGCACAGTGAAGTGACTTGCCCAGTCACAGCTGACAGGTGGCAGAGCCGGGATTAGAACCCATAACCTGACTCCTAAGCCCGAGCTCTTTCCACTGAGCCACGTTGCTTCTCTATTGAATTGAATTGAATCTCAATTGAAGTTGCATCTGCCTCAGCACGTAGAACAGAGCTTATTGCATAGTAAATGCTTAACAAATAACATTTAAAAAAAAATTTAGGGAATCAGCATGGACTAACGGGAGTCACGAGGCCCAAGTTCTAGTCCCAGCATCATCACTGGCCTGTCGGTGATCTTGGGTAAGTCGCTTAAACTGTCAGCATCTCTATCCTCTGATTTGTAGAATGAGAATAAAAATCTGTGTACCCTACATTTTGCATTGGGTATCCTTTGCACAAGGGAGGGATTGTGTCTGATCATCAGTCAGCAACTTTTCCTGCTACTTTTTCTTTGCTCCTATCCCATTACCTTTGCCCAACGCACATACTTCACTTCTCTAACACCAACATACTCACTGGGCGTCAAACTCACCCCTCTAGCTGTCGACCCCTTGGTCACAGCCTCCTCTCTGACTGGAGTCCCCTCTCCCTTCACATCTGTCAGGCTACTACTCTCCCTCCTCACCAAATTCCTACTAAAACCAGATCTTCAGGCACTTTCCCTGACTAGTCTCATATAGTAATAATTGTGGTATTTGTTAAGCCCTCCCATACTATGAGCCAGGCACTGTACTAAGCCCTGGGGTGGATACAAGCATATTGGGTTGGACACAGTCTCTGACCCACTAGGGACTCACAGTCTCAATCCCCACTTTACAAATGTGGTAACTGAGGCACAGAAAAATAAAGTGATCTGCCCAAGATCACACAGCAGATAAGTGGCTGAGCCAGAATTAGAACCCATGATCTTCTGACTTCCAGCCCATGGTCTATAATAATGATGGTATTTGTTAAGCACTTACTATATGCCAAGCTCTGTTCTAAGCACTGGGGTAAATACAAGGTAATCAGGTTGTCCCATGTGGGGCTCACAATCTTGATCCCCATTTTACAGCTGAGAAACTGAGGCACAGAGAAGTGAAGTGACTTGCTCAAAGTCACACGGCTGACAAGTGGCGGAGCCGGGATTAGAACCCACGACCTGACTCCCAAGCCCGTGCTCTTTCCACTACGCCATGCTGCTTCTCATCTCCCCAGCTTATATTCAATGAGTCAGTGTTATTTACTGAGTGCTTAGTGTCTGTAGAGAACTGTACTAAGGGCTTGGAAGAGTACATTACAATAGAGTTAATAGCACAACTCCTGCCCACAATGAGCCTATAGTCTAGAGGAAGTGACAGACATTACTATAAATCGATATTCCTTCTGAACTGAGGGACCTGTGCTCTTTAGTCCTTACCCATTAAAGCCTTTAAGTGTAGTAGGGAAAGGAGTATGGGGAGGACGACCTATGTACACACCTTTAGTCAGTACCTTCCTCTACCTCTAATTTCAGTGTCAGTCTCCACCCTTCAATTGAGACCTCCTTTAGGGCAGAAATCACATTTAGTAATTATAGCATTTAAGCACTTACTGTGCATAGCACAACACTTGGCCCCATAGTAAGCGCTTAAATACCGTCATTATTATTATTAAGCACTAGACTGTAAGCTCATGTGGGCAGGGAGTGTGTCTATTGTTATAATGTATTTTCCCAAGTGCTTAGTACAGCGTGGCTCAGTGGAAAGAGCACAGGCTTGGGAGTCAGAGGTCATGGGTTTGAATTCCACCTCTGCCGCTTGTCAGTTGTGTGACTGTGGGCAAGTCACAACTTCTCAGTGCCTCAGTTACCTCATCTGTAAAATGGGCATTTAGATTGTGAGCCTCATGTGGGGCAACCTGATGACCCTGTATCTACCCCAGCACTTAGAACAGTGCTCTGCACATAGGAAGCGCTTAATACCAACATTGTTATTGTTGTTGTTACTTTGCACACAGTAAGTGCTCAATAAATGCAATTGAATGAACGGTAAAGAATACACAGTCGAGAATTAGTCCCTTCTTTTCAGCGGTGCTCAACTATTTTATTCTCCCAGGCACTTATTATAGTACTTCGCAGGATAAGTGCTCTAAATATTGACTACTTTGTATTTAACCCAATGCTTAGAACAAAGTACTTAATACCATAACTAAGTTTTCTTCAGCATCCTATTTTTGGATGAACCTACTGTTGAGACATGGGTTTTTCAAGAATAAGTACAGGAAAGCCCAGCATGGAGAAGCAGCGGGGCCTAGAGGCAAGAGCACGGACTTGGGAGTCAGAGGTCTTGGGTTCTAATCCCAGATCCACTATTTGTTGACTGTGTGACCTTAGACAAGTCACTTCACTTCTCCAGGCCTGTTACCTCATCTGTAAAATGGGGATTAAGACTGTGAGCCCCTTGTGGGACCTGATAACCCAGCACTTAGAACGGTTACTTGACACATAGTAAGCACTTAACAAATACCATCATCATCATTTCTGCCTCCATATTTGCATCCTTCTGAGTAGACCAAACCAGAAACGGGTTGAGGGTCAGGGATGGGGGTGGGGTGGGTATGTGTGTGCAGTGGTGGTTTGGGGGGAGGCAGTGAAGAGAGAAGAGAAACTGCTTCTGCACTCGGCCAGCCCCTCCACCCCACCAACCCCCTGCACATGCCCAGTCTCCCACCCCCGGCCCCTATCCCTGAAGACACTAGAAGGGGCCAATACCCAGAGTTTGACTGCTAGACCAACCCAGCTCCGGGAACATAAGACAATGGCCCAGACCAGGCTCTCGAGATCAGAGCCCACCCTTCCTTGTATCTAACCCCTCCATCGTGTCTTCTTGCCTCCCAGAATGTGCAGGCAGCAGTGAGAATTGCACTCTACTAACAGGAAGCCCCCAGGGACTGTGCGGGCTGCTGGGCACGAAGTGAGGGGAAGCTGCCTCCCATGCACTCCCCTCCATAGTTTTTAGGTTGGATGGGTTTCCCAGATTGAGGCCTTAGTATTGGAGGTAGCCTGGCCCAGCAGAAAGAGAGAGGGGCCAGCGGGCAGAGGATCTGGACTCCACCCCCAGGTCTGCCCTGGGTCTGCTCTGTGACTTACCCAAAGAGTAAGTCACAACCTCTCTGGGTCTCCATCTCCCTCATCTTAAAAAAAAAAAAAAAAAAAAAAAAGGAAGAGGGTATTTGCTTCCTCAAATTAGGTACTCCAAGTGGGATACTGTCTATGTCCAGTGCCTGGAGCCAAGGCTGACAAAGAACTACATTAGAAGGACGGAGACAAGGGAGGCATATACTTCCCCCAACTGGTAAGGTACTTAACCAGCTGTGCCCAGTGCAGGGGAAGATAGAGGATGATCACACTGGACTCAGTCTAAGAGACAGGAAAAGTGGGTGTCACCTTCCCTTAATAGATGAGGAAGGAAACATTCAAAAAAGTTAAGTGACTTGCCCAAGGTCACCCAGGAGGCCAGTAATAGAGTTAGGGCTAGAACCCAGGTCTCCTCACTCCCCACTCCATGCTCTTCCCATTAGGCCAAGCTCCCTCCCTCCACAGAGGAAGAGACTGGGGGTGGATAAGGGAAGGGAGATGGTAGAAGAAAGATAGCAGGGAAATGCGGCCAGTGTCACTCTCCCAACCATGTGACCTCAATAAAGAATTAAGGAATGGATGGAGCTACATTGAGACCTTGAGTAAAGGAAAGCAGTCATCCTTTTCCTGGACAGGCCACAGCCTTCTCTCCAGTTGGAGGAGAGCAGGGCTCTTTCTGCTTCAGTGACAGGCAGGAAGCACGCTTCCAGGCAGGGGCTGGTTTCAGTTCAGAAGACAGGGCCCAAAGTTGAGTTGTAACATGTGGGGAAAGAGAGGGGGGGCAAAAAAGCCACAGCCATTTGGGATTTTTTTTTGCATTTATATATTATCCAGTTTCACATTCATAGGATCAGCAATTATAATACCAACTTATTCTCCAAAGTCTTTTAATACAAGCGACAGCCACAGCTGTAGGAAATAGTTAAAGCACTTCAATATCAAGCAATAATATGATCACAAAACAAAAATGGAATTGCACAACTTTTTCCCAACGCCCAACAAAATGCTCATCACTGAACAGAAACTTTTTTCTCCTCCTTCAAGCCTCAAACTAAACACTTAATTTATCTTGACAGGATTACCATTTCTCTTTAATAATTAATTGCACACACACACACACACACACGAAATCCTTTATGATGCATAAATATTTCCTTATTACACATGGTACAAAAATACTTGCACTTTTGTTTGGAAGTTCAGGAAGGATGGCGGCGATTTGGCAGGATGGTATTCTCACCGATTGGGAGGAGGAAAGAAGAAGCAGCGGTCTAGAGATTTTTCTTACGACCATGGGCTGGAGAGGACCTGTTTAAGGAGGAAAGTGGAATAACCCTGATTTGAACAGAGAGGAAAGAAACCCAGTGCATTATACTTGAAGGTTTTCTTCATTTTTCTGCCCATCCTGAGGGAAAGAGTGAGGAAGAGAAGGAGTGTAGGTGACCATCTGCATGTTCCAAAGCCACATCTTCACAGAAGCCAGATGAAAACATGGAAGGTGTTGGGGGAGGAAACCTTGATCGATCCATAAGGAGGCCAAGACCTGTTGCTATGATTACACCAACGCTAGAACAAACAAACCTACACTTACACATATACAAGTTTAAGTGTCTTAATTCATGCCAGAAAACATGCAAAAAAACCAAATGTCTCATTTCCTCCAAGCAGAGCTGCAGAAATAACAGGACCGGGAAGCCAGGGAGCCACGGCTCAGGCCCCAGGTAGGCCTCTGCTGGGTCCGAACCCTAGGCCTCGGCCGACTCGGCTTCGGATTAGGAGAGGCTGCCGAAGTGGGGCGAGGGGGAGAGAAGATGGCAAGAGAAGACCAAAAATGTTGGAAGCAGTCCACTGAGTTGGGTTTATAATTCACAGTCTTTAGGGGGTCAAGGGGGGGGGGGGGAATAGAGCACACAGACACACAACAGCCAGCTCCTCACGGGAGCAGCATGAGGTTACGGCAGCACTGAGCACAGACTTTGGTGCCCGGTCAAACCCAAAGATTCCCCCAAGTCAACGCGACAGCTTCTTCCCAGGCACAGAGATCCACGGAGGAGAGACTGACGTGGGGACTCGAGCCGGATGGGGAAACCTGAGAGAGAAGAAGAGCATTCATGGTACAGGGAATCAGTGGGCCAACTGGTCCATCGGGGGTTGTGTGCGAGAGTGAGCTGGCTTTAGCAGGGTTGGTAGGCCCAGAAGCGAGTCCCTGGTGCCGCCGGATCACCGCCCCCCTTGCCCAACCCCAGGGTGCTGCAGAAGCGGAAGGGATGGCAGAGGAAGCGGAGGGGAGAGATAAGCTGCCAGGCTGAGGGGAAAGAGCAGGTGGGCGAGGGGGATCTCTCCAGTGCTTAGAGTCAGTCCTGACCCCTCACTCAGGCCCACACTTACTGCAGAGTTAACAGAACTGGCGGGACTTCCAGCCTTGCTGGGTGGCTTCAGACTGAGGGTACCAGCGCATCTGCAAGAGAATTCAGAGGCCTGTGTCCTGGGGGAGGCCCTTCCCTCCCCTCAGTCCCACAATACTTGGGTGTCTATTCTCATATTCTACTATTTCCCCTATTTTAATGTCTCCTTCCTCCTGTAGACTGTAAGCTCCTTGTGGGCAGGGATCAAGTCTACCAACCCTGCTGCATCACTCTCCTAAGCACCAAGTAGAGAGCTCTGCACACATCACACTGATTGATGGGTTGACCGTAACCTGGGCAAAGCCATGGTCTACATGTCCGGTCACATGGTGCCAAAATCCTGGCCCTGGCCAGGAGAGCCCTAACTCCGGCGGGCCCCTGGGTGGAGTTTGAACAAGATGATCCAGGCCAGCCACGGGGCAGGAGTTGTCTGGGTAGCGAGAGCCTGCAGTGCCTGCAGAGATGCTTTGGCCAGTTAATAAAGGGGCACGAGTCAGGCCTGGCGGGAGAGGCCATACTGGTAAAGCCAACGGTTGTGGCAGTGCGGAGTGAGAGGGAAGGAGGTACCTTGCTCAGGATCAGTCTGGGCTAGGCCTTCTGTGGAAGGAAATATTATGGAAGGGGGAAAAAATATATAAATCACTATTTACTGAGTGTTTGCTGTGCACAGAGCAGTGAATGAAGTGCTTAGGAGACTACAACAGAGTTAGTAGACATACCTGCAAGGCGATTACAGTCTAAAGGGGGAAGAGGTCTCTTACCCTTTCCTCTGCTCCTCACAGACGTCTCTAGGATCAAGTTAGAGTTGCATGAGTCACATATAAGCTAGCCCTTGCCCCTGGGTGGGGGGAGGGTGTGTGTGTGCACGCGCATGAATGTGTTGGGGGAGGGGAGGTCTGAGCCATGTGAGAACGATGGTGGATGTGACTTCCTAGAGCACAGCACTGGAGACATCCCATCTAGCAGGAGCCTTTCCTAGAGTCTCAGAGTCCTGACCCTCCAGTCCAAGGGTGTTTCCTTTAGTCGCAGCAATAGTATTTAATAATCATAGCTGTGATACTGAAGTGCTTACTACGGGCCAGGCTCTGTACTAAGTGCTAGGGCAGATCCAAGTTAATCAGGCTGGACACAGTCCCTATCCCACACAGTGCTCACACTCTTCATCCCCATTTTACTGATGAGGAAACTGAAGCACAGAAGTTAAGCATCTTGCCCCAAGGTCATTCAGCAGACAAATGACAGAGTCACTTAGAACAGGTCCTCTGACTCCCAGGCCTATGCTATTTCCACTAGGCCACACTGCTTACTGGGCACCTGCATTCAGGCAGCATTGTTCTAAGCACTTGGGAGGCCATTAGAAAACAGACTCCCGCTGGGAGTTCAGGGTTCAACCTGGACTGGCCCCTCTCCTCCCCTCAGCTCCTCCTAAGTGGGGATGGGGGGGGGGGGGTCAGTGGCAGTTGTTGGAGGTTCAAAGCCACTATCAGGCAATGTGATAGCCCCCGAGCTCTGCTCATTGCCAGATGGGGACCCACAGCCTAGGCACTGGGAGCTTGAAGGCCTGACCCCCCCCAAAGGGCAAAGTTTCCTCACCTAGGCATAATAATAATAATAAAAATTAGTGTGGTATTTGTTATGCGCTTACTTTATGCAGGCACCATACTTAGTGCTGGGAGAGATACAAGCAAATCAGGTTGGACACAGTCCCTGTCCCTCATGGGGCTCACAGTTTCAATCCCCTTTTTACAGATGAGGGAACTGAGGCACAGAGAAGTGAAATGACTTGCCCAAAGTCACACAGGAGATAAGTGGCAGAACCCATGACCTTTTGATTCCCAGGCCTGTGCTCTATCCACTACACCATGCTGCTTCCCTGGGCATGAGCTCATTATCCACCCACCCCCCATCACTTGCATCACCTCCCCTGGCTTTCCAACATTTGTCTAGCTCCTCCCTGAACCCCAAAGTGGGAAGCTTTGTCAGTTCCCACCCTGCCCTCTCCACCCACTCCACTGTCCTGCTTACATCTGGAATCTGTTTCTTCCCATCCTGCTCCGCAGCTGAATGGGGAGAGAGGAAACTCCCCATTTGCTGGGCTGCAAGATGCTCTTTAACCCCGGAGTGCTGCCTCAGCTGGGAACACCGGATTCCAGAGCCTGTTTCACAAGAACCCGATTGGGGCAGTGGTGTTGGGGGCTGGCGGGGTGGGGGGTGGGGAACCCAGCTGGTGCTTCTGCCACTAGCCAGGAGATCACACTGGAGGCTCAGCCAATGCCTCATATTTCAACCCCAAAGCCAGGGCTGCTGCTAGGTGGCCTGCTCGCCCTGGGCAAGCCAATTTGTATGGTCCAGGTCCCAGCTGGGCCATAACAGCAGATTTACATATTGCTGCAGTAGTTCTGGTCCTTCATTCATTCAATTGTATTTATTGAGCACTGACTGTGTACAAAGCACTGTACTAAATGCTTGGGAGAGTACAATCTAACAATAGACATATTCCCTGTCCACAACAAGCTCACAGTCTTGAGAGCTTAACCTGGTCCCCTGGGCCTTGGCTCTGGCCATCCCACAACGGCTTCCTCACTGACCGGCCAAGGAACCGTGCCATCGTCAGAGCAGGGAGGGAAAGGAAGCAGAGAAGTAGGGTCAGCCTCTCGGGGCTAGGCTCAGCTCCCGGGGCTGTTCCTCTTGCGGCTTGGGTCACGGCTCTCCACCCTCAGTGACTCCTTCAGTCTCTAGGACTGGATCTGAAGCCTGGGCTCAGCCAGGCATTAAACAACCACTTCCGGGGCTGCTCTGAGGAGCAGAGGGCCCTGCTACCTGAAACCACCTGGGCCGTGGACTCTAGGAGGAAATGGCTGTTGTGGATCCAGGGCCCAGGTAGGGTAGCTTAGCAGATACAGCATGGGCCTGGGAGTAAGAAGGACCCGGGTTCTAATCCTGGCTTCACCACGTGTCTTCAGTGTGACCTTGGGCAAGTTACTTCACTTCTTTGTGCCTCAGTTCTCTCATCTCTAAAATGGGGATTAAGACTGTGAGCCCCATATGGGACAGGGACTGTGTCCAACCTTATTAACTTGTATCTCCCCCAATACTTAGAACAGTGCTTGGCACATAGTAAGCACTTAACAAATACCATCAACAACTACCTTCTCTCTTCTACCACTCCAGAGTGACTTAGTGAGGGAAGGAGAAGTCATTGACTCTCTTTTTTCCTCTCTCCCTCAAATGTCTTCTCCACATCCCTAACTCTAACTCTTGTGCAGGGCCTGTCGCAGAAGCAGCACTTACAGGACAAAAATCCCAGTTACAGACAATCTTGGGACTTGATCATTCCAGCCAGGAAAGGAAGGGGGTTGGGGAGAGGCTTGGATCTCCTGCAGAAAGACTACCTCTGCCCCCCACCCTCAACTACCCATGTACACTTGGGGTTCAGAGAAAAGCCAGGTCAGCTCAGGCTGAAAAAGAGCTGCAAACCAGGCAGGGAGGAAGACAGGCAGGTAGGGACAGAGATGCTGGCAAATCCTGGTCCAGCAGGGACTGGAGATTTAATTTGGAAGGGTGAAATATTCTAGTGGGGACAAATATAAAGCTGGCCACTCCTCTCTTTCCAGCAGTGGGAAAAGCCCACTATATTCCCCTTCCCATGCAGTGTTAGGCTACACTCACAGCACATATGTCCTCATCCCTCTACTTTACCCCTTCCCCTGTTTTTAACACCCACCTTCCTCACTAGAACAGGGATCATTGCTACCAACTCTGTATTATACTCTCCCAAGGTTCATGTAGCACTCTTCACAAAATAAATCTCAGTACCACTCATGAGTAGTAAACACTCAAATACAATTGATTCTTCATCCCCACTCCTCCTCCCCGCACTGGGAGGAACTGTCCTCCCCGACCTCTAGCTTACCCCATGCTTCCCCTCAGGGGGATTCTTGCTCCTATATAGTGAGCAAGAACCCAGAAAGCCTGGTGACTGCCAGACTTGGTCAGGGTTAAGGTAGTAGGGGGAGGAAAGGGGAAGAGGGAGAAGTAGGATTGAGTGATCATTTTTTCCACATCCAGGCTCTCAGGTCACCTCCCTGGACTCCAATCTTTGGAAACCCTTCTCCATGTCCCATCCACACCTCACTTCTCAGAATCATTCTCCCAAGGCCCCAGATCCCAATCCCGACCTCCTGGTCCGGAGTCCCACCCTTGGGCAAAGGACAGCCAAGAAACAGCACCCAGGAAGACCAGATTCCAAGACCCACATGACTTCATGGGTCAGGGTGGCACATGGTGCAAAATGTCACACAAATGCCAATTTTATTATTAATAATAGTAATAATAATTGTGATATTTGTTAAGCATTTTCTATGTGCCAGGCACTGTTCTAAGTGCTGGGGTGTATACAAGCAAATTGGGCAGGACACATTTCCTGTCCCACATAGGGCTCATAGTCTTAATCCCCACTTTCACATTGAGGGAACTGAGGCACAGAGAAGTTAAGTAACTTGCCCAATATCACACAGCAGGCAAATTACATTTCAAGGGTTGCCTGCCTTCACAACTACTCAGCCCCTGCTTTTTCCTACATTCACACCCATCCAGTCTGTTTACTCCTAATCACTGGCCTCTTCACTCTCAAGGCCCCAAGGATAATTCAACCATCTCCTCAGAGTTCTCCAGCCACCGTCCATGTCCACAAGAGGTGGAAGTCCGTATCAGGTCCTGGATGGGCGCAGACAGGGTAACTCAAAACCAGGCTGGCTGGCAGAAGACTCCATTTACGGCCACCCCCTGCGGAAGGCCCTGGCCAGAAGGGACTGGAGAGTGGTTCCAGTGGACTGTGAGCTGGGCAGACACCAGCTCTTGCTCTCCCAAGGGCTCTGGTCAGTGCTTTGCACTTCATAAATACTATTGATGGATTAGATTGAGGAGCCTCCACTCAGGAGCAGCTGTGAGAATGGGAGGAGGAGGGAGTTCTCACCTCCAAGGCTGCAAGAGACAGCGTGGGTCAGGGCTCCAAGAAAAATGGATGGCTTATTGCAGAGACAAGGCCATTAACCCAAGGGGCACTAGCAGTAACGTGCTCTTAGCAACAGGAGTTCTAGTCTGTGGCTTTTCAGGGTTTTATGGGAGTCTACTACCCTGACTGGATGACAGACACCCCTCTGCCGGCTCCGAGTCCTGCCCCAGTAGCTGCTGAGTTCAGGAGGAGACACCATGTTGAGAGAACAAAAGTCCACAGCATCTCTGGGCCCCGAGAGCAGTAGGAAGAGGGATGACTGAGGGGCTCAGGACCAAGCAAGTAAGTGTCAGGGGCATGTGGTCACCCATCAAGAATGGTGGGGGGGCCGGGGGCTGGGGCAGAAAAGGATAGGGAAGGCCTAGTTACTACTTTGTCCTATGGGCCTGCGGGGGCTCAGCAAAGCCAGGAGAGTCAAGTAATGTTTAACTTCACAGAGCTTTTATTGGTAATGTATTTGCTCCCCGGGTTGGAATACCATAGAGGACACGGTCAGTTGGCATGCTAGGGAGGGAAAACTCCATGCCCGGGACACCAAAACTCTGAATCAGCTTCCAAGGAGGAAAGCAGAGGACTAGCATAGGTGCCCGCTTCTCTGCAACCCGACCAAAAACATAATGGGACCCACAGGCCTCAAACTTGTGCCAGAGGGCATTCATTTTATCTCCCCACCCCCATCCCACCCCAGTGACTAATTACTGGATCAGGAAGAGCTCAGGCACTGGAAAGGAAAAGGTCTTAGATGACCAGTGTAGAGTTCTCGGAGGATTTGGTCTCCACCCTGGCCTCAAATACCAGTTGACATTTCCACACACAGACTGCCCATCTCCAGGTCCGCAAAGCTGACTTCACGCTATTGCTTGGAGAGCAGGTCCCAGGGCAGCCCCGGGCTCTGCTCAATCTATAAATTTTTTTATATTCTCCCACTCTCCCAGACTCATTGGGAAAGGGGGTTGTTGGCTTCCTTCTTGCTCCCCAGTGCTGCTTTTGCACTATTCCACTCCCCCCCGCTTTCCCTTCCTTTGAAGTTCATATCATCTGCCTCTACCACCTATTCTGGATACTAGTCACGGTCATCTACCACCTCCAAACTTCACCTCCAACTTTTTGAACAATTTAGTCCCTTTCTCTCATTCCTTACTCCTTCTCCATCCCTACATTAATCTTTGGGGCGTTCAAATAACCCCTGTGGAGGCTCCCAATGAACCTTCCACTGCTGGCTTTCTATCACTCAACTCCACTGACATCTTTGCTCCAATCCCCCTTGCTCACTCATCAACTTGGACACACACTCGAGCTCATCATCTCTAGTCACTGTACAAACTCTATCTTAACCGACTCAAATCCCTCTCTCCGACCACAACCTCTTCTCCTGCCTTCTCATACCCTCTCCCTGAAAATCTGACCTGTTCTCCCCTGAGAGACCTCCAATCTTTAGACCCCATGTAATTCTAAAGTCATCATGCCCCATTTAGTCTCCATACCCCAGCATTCTTTTCTTGATGACCAAATTGAGACCCTCAACACCATCCTCTCTACTCAACTCAACTCACACGCTCCCCTATCTCTTTGCTGATCTCATACTACTAAATATGCAGTCCTGGATCACCTCCACGTTCCACAAAATTCACTCCTGTGCATGAGGCATAGAGCACTGCTGACCGAAATCCAGATATCAGGACAACCTCTCCAACTTCAAGTTCATCTTTGCCTGCTTTAACTCTGCCTGGCAACATTATTTGTCCATCCTTATTGACTCCCAAGCCCATTGCCAGTTGTTTCAGACGTTTAATTCCCTCCTCAAACCCTCTGCCCACCAACCATCTCTTACCCCAGTGACCTAGCCACCAATTCATTGAAAAGATTGAAACCATCAGGTGTAACCTCCCTAAACTCTCCCCTGTTCCTTTCCAGTCCCTTCTTCAACTTTCCCATAATAATAATAATAATAATAATA
This sequence comes from Ornithorhynchus anatinus, assembly GCF_004115215.2. Lineage (NCBI taxonomy): Eukaryota > Metazoa > Chordata > Mammalia > Monotremata > Ornithorhynchidae > Ornithorhynchus > Ornithorhynchus anatinus. Next base: position 48,251,057 of record NC_041732.1, on the reverse strand, counting down.
ATAATGGTATTTGTCAAGTCCTTACTATGTGCCAAGCACTGTTCTAAGCGCTGGGGTAGAGACAATGTAATCAGGCTGTCCCAGGTGGGGCTCACAGTCTTAATCACCAATTCAGATGAAGTAACTGAGGCACAGAAAAGTTAAGTGACTTGCCCAAAGTCACATAGCTGACAAGTGGCAGAGCTGGTATTAGAACCCACAACCTCTGACTCTCAAGCCCAGGCTCTTTTCACTAAGCCACACTGCTTCTCTAAGCATCTTTCACAGCAGTATCTCAAGAAGAGATCCTTTGCTCCCTCTCAAAATCCACCCCCTCCAACCTGTACCTCCAACTCCATCCCTTTGCACCTTATCAAAACACTTGCCCCCTCCCTTCTTCCCTGACTGCTATCCTCCATCTTTCACTCTCCAATGACTTCTTCCACACTGCTTTGTCAGGCTCATATCTCCCCATCCAAAAAACAAAAAAAACAAAACCCCAAAATAACACAAAAACAAAAAAAGCCTCGCTTGACTTACAGCTCATGCCCCATCTCCCTCCTACCATTCTTCTCCAAACTCCTAGATCAAGTCGTCTACACCTGCTATATCCAGTTCCGCTCCTCCAAATCTCTCCTTGACACCTTCCAATCTGGCTTCCACCCCATCACTACACAGAAACTGCCCTCTCACAAGGTCATCAATTATCTCCTTGCCAAATCCAATGGCCTCTATTCCATCCTAATCCTCTAACTCCTCAGATGCCTTCAACACTGTGGACCACCCCCTTTCCTGGAAACATTATCCAACCTTGGCTTCGTTGACATTATCCTCTCCTGGTCCTCCTCCTGCCTCTCTAGTCACTGATTCTCAGTCTCTTTTGTGGGCTCCTTCTCTGCTTCCCACCTCCTTACTGTGGGAGTCTCTCAAGGTTCAGTTGCGAGTCCCCTTCTATTCTCCATCTACACCCATTCCCTTGGGGAACTCATTTGTTCCTTCGCTTCTATTATGCTGATGATTCCTAAATCTACACTCCAAGATCGATCTCTTCTCTGCAGTCTCGCATTTCCCCTAGCTTTCAGAACATCTCTACTTGGATGTCCTGCTAACACTTCAAAACTTAATATCCTCCCACCAAAACCCTGTCCTCCCCACTGACTTTCCTGTCACTGTAGACAGCACCATCTTCCATGTCACACACACCCTAACCCTGACATTATCCTCAACTAACATCTCATTCAACCCAAATATTCAATCTGTCACAAAATCCTGTTGGTTTAACCTTCACAGCACAGCTAAAGTCTGTCCCTTCCTCTCCATCCAGTCTAGCGCGGGAGAACGTAAGGAGAATTAGGGTATGTAAGGTATATAGATACTTGTTACCAGTGGCACTTAAGTAGTTATGTGACATGGAAGTGCCCAAGTGGCAGCAGGGTACTGAGGTTGTTTATATTAATGTCTTTCTCCCCATCTTAGACTCTAAGTTCCTTGTGAACAGGGAATGTGTCTACCAACTCTGTTGCATTGTACTCTCCCAAGTGACGGACAGTAGAAATTGGTTGGGGAAGGGCCTCTCGGAGGAAACGGGATTTCAGAAGGGCATTTTATAGTCTAACAGGCCCAGAGGAATGAGGTTGAGGGCCTAGCTCCAGTAACCCCAGATCTCCTATCGCACAGGGGGTGTTGCTCCAGAATCCACACTAAGGAAAGTTTGTGCTGCATAATTCGTCAAGTCAGGCAGACCCTCCGCCTGAGTCCCTAACAACATTCTAGCCAAGGTGCTAGAGCTGAGCTGGAGGCTCCCTTAGCCGACACAGATTGGCTCTCCCAGTCATCCCTGGCACAGGCACGGACGTGACCCACAGCCTCAGCCCAGGTGCATGGGGGTCCTGCTGGGGTTTGAGCCCAAGGTTGCCCACTGTCCCTCCCACCAGCGAGGGCCCAAAGAGGCTCACCTGAGCATGTAAAGCAGCGGCGGCGGCGGCAGCAGCTGGGTAAGTGAACGCAGCATGAGGGATGGCGGGGGTCAGTTCTGTGGTGTACAGTGGATAGGGGGCCCAGGCCTCCGGAGATGCAGGTATCAAAGCTGTTCCGGCCAGGTCATCTAGCCAAAGAGAGCCCAGTCACAGTCCAGCAGGGATCCAGAACACCAACAATTGGTAGTGAGGGTGGGGGGGAGAGGTGTGTGTGTGTGGTGGTGGTGGTGTGGGGGGAAGAGAAAGAGGGGGAGGTATGTGGAAAGAAGAGAATTCAAGGACAACCCACCCCACTCCACCCACAGAGTTGTGGTATTTGTTACGCACTTACGATGTGCCAGGCACCGTTCTAACCTGGGTTAGACACAGGTTAAAGGAGAGCTCAGCTCTCCGACTTGTCTGCTCTTCTCACACCACAGAAGAGAAGAGAGTTCAGGCAGGTAAGGGAGGCAGTGTAGCCTAGTGGAAAGAGTACAGCTTTTTTTCTCCACGGCATTTGTGAAGCGCTTACTATATGCCAGGCACACGTACTAAGCACTGGGGTAAATACGAGCTTATCAGTTTGGATGCAGTCCATTTACCATAGGAGGCTCACAGTCTTAATTCCCAATTTGCAGATGAAGTAACCGAGGCACAGAAAAGTTAAGTGACTTGCCCAAGGTCACCCAGCAGGCACATGGCAGAGGCAGGTTTAGAGCTCAGATCCTTCTCACTCCCAGGACTGTGCTGTATCTCCTAGGCCACATTGCTTCCCTTGAAGTCAAAAGACCAAGGTTCTAATCAGCCGCACAGCACTCACGTACATATCTGTAATTATTTATAATGTCTGTCTCCCCCTCTAGACTGTAAGCTCATCATGGTCCGGGAACATATGTGGCATACTGTGCTTCTCCCAAGCGCTTAGTACAGTGCTTTGCACACAGTAAGCGCTCAATAAATACGATTGAATGAGTAAATAATCCCAGCTCTGCCATGGGCCTGTGTGACCTTGGGCCTCAGTTTTCTCCTCTGTAAATATGGAAATAAGATCCCTGTTCTCCCTGCCTTAGATTGGGAACCTTATGTGGGACAAGGAACGTCTGATCTGTTGCCCTTGTATCTTCCCCAGAACATAATCAAACAACCTTAGCACCTACTAAACCCTTTACCCCCTATTAGCAACTGAACTCAGAGGGATTATTTACATTCACGAGCTCAGGCCCACAGTGACACAGGGAAGAGGCCACTGGTAAGTCTGGTGGAGGCAGGAAGCTGGGGTTGGCCTGGAGGTCGATACATTTCCCGCCTGCAGATAACTCAGAGCAGCCCTCAACCTAGGGTAACTGACCACCTGAGAGGTGCCCAGAGCCAGCTGGGTTAGTCAGCCGGGGGGCTCGGGCCTCCCGGGAGCAGGGAGGATGAATCACCATCCCTGGGGTCCTCCAACTGAGCGAGCTCGAGCCTGCCAGGGCTGGGTCGAGGGGTCTGGGCAGAACTCACAGGGGTCCCGTGCGATGAAATGTGCTCCCAGGGCGGGGTGGATGCTGGTGGGATTTGGTGTCGCCATTAGCTTGCTCTTGGCCATCTTGGTGTTGGCTTTGGCAAACTCTAGCCTCAAGGTCTGTGGGTTTTCTGGGTCAAAGCGTATACCCTACAGGAAAGAGGAAAGAAGAGAAGAAACTCACTGCAGAGGGCCTGGCCCCACAGGCCCCCTAAGAGGACACAGGAAGTGCTCGATAAATATGATCGACTGATGATCTAAGGGGCCCGCCTAGTTCCCCCCGCCCCAAAGATCCGGCCTTTGCTCCATCTCAAGCTGGAACAGGAGGCCAACCCCATGCCACTGGACAATTCCTGGAATCCTTCGGGCCAGAGGGGACGAGACAGCTGAACGTGCTGGTTTTTTTTTGGTATTTGTTTAGCGCTTACTCTCTGCCAGGCATTAAGTCCTGGAGTAGATACAAGCTAATCAGGTTGGACAGAGTCCCTGCCCCACATAGGGCTCGCAATCGTAATCCCCATTTTACAGAGGAGTGACCTGAGGCCTAGAGAAGGAAAGTGACTTGCCAAGGTCACACAGCAGACAAGTGGCAGAGCCGGGATTAGAACCCAGGTCCTCTGATTCCCAAGCCCATGCTCTTTCCATTAGGCCACACTGCTTCTCCATAGCCAGGTCTATCTGGAGCCAGCCACAGGTCTATCCATCTGGACAGCACCAGGACTGAGGACGGGGTTAGGGAGAGAAGAAGGAGAAAGGAGACAGAAAGGAGAAAGCACTTTGTTTACTCACATTCAGCGCATTCTTGGCTGCTTCTGCCCCTGCCCGGTTGTCAAAGGTAACGAAACCAACTGGCTGGAGAGAAGAGAACACATCTGTTTTCCCAGCCATCCCTCCCTAAACCCCACTGGGCCTTGTGGGACCAGACCCAGCACTGATGGAAGCCACCACGTTTGCCAGTACCAGAAGACAGAGTAATTTATTACACACTTACTCTCTGCCCAACACTGTGCTAAACCCTTGGATAATACCAGGCAGCTCTATCACAGTGTCTCTGTCCCCCACGGGACTCACAGGCTAAGAGGTTTTACAGATAGGAAACTCAGGCCCAGGGAGGTTAAGCAACTTGCTCAAGAACACACAGTAGGCCATTAGCTCAACTGGGATCAAAACCTCAGTCTCCTGACTCCCAGATTAGTCCTTCCACTTTGCCGAAGCTGAGCTTCTGGCTACATCCATGCCTCCCTTGGCTCGGGCGGGGACTCCCCAGAGGAGCTGGAGGTTGGTTCCTGTTGCTGCCTGAGCTGTGGGGCAGCGGTGCTCATTTGGCTTCAGAGCTGTACCTACTCAGGAGCCAGGGCAAGGCGGGGACAAGAGAATGGGACACTCACATGTCCACAAGAAGCTGGTGAAACTCCAAAGGTTGCTCAGTCAGGAGACAGTGTGGCAGAGCCAGGGGGTGGGGAGGCAGAGGAGGAGGTGATGGCAGGAGGGAGCTAGTGTGCATATGCGTGTTCGTACACACACTAAATCTCCTGCCTTTCACCCCAGGGGTTCACCCGGCTGCTTAAGTCTGGGCCAAAGTCCGAAGCATTGAGCCGGGAGACCCCCAATTCCCCTCAACCCACCTGCCCTCTATCCCCCCCCCCGCTAGAGCCTGGTTCTGGCCCAGTTGCCTCAGAGCAGGGGCACCATGGCGGAGAAGTGTTACCTGCTTTGACGTGAGCTTGATCAGTGAACCTTCATACCCCTGCAGAAAGAAAGAGAGTAATCAGGGCCCAGCCCCTGGGAGGCGGGGAGACGAGGGGTTGATGAAAGGGGAAGCTCAGCTCTTCTTGTGAACGGAGGCCCATGACAGGGCCAAATAGAATCTAATCTAATTGCAGGTCCCAGTGTCCACCCCTTTCCTCTGTGCCCTGTCCAACAGCCACAGGGCCGAATGGCCGGTAGGAAGCCCTACTCACCCGATCCCCTCCGAAGGAGACTGGGCAGACTTTTTGGGTTGTGTTGGGAAGAGCAGTTCTCTTTCTTCCCTCCTTCTCCCAGCTCCACCCCAACCCTCATCTCCACCACGGCACACTCTCCTACCCATGTAGGCCAGGTGACTACTTCCACCTGGCCTGCTCCCTTGTTTTATCTCCTCCCCACAAACCCTGGTCCAGGAAATTGAGACTCTTGGGGAGGGAAAAGGGAAGAGCCACCCTGAACAGTCTGCTCCTTCAGGGGTAGCTCTGGAGAGTCCGATACCCGGGCAGACATCTTCAGAAACATCAGGAAGCCTTTCATTTGTTTATTTAATGACATCTGTTAAGCGCTTACACTGTGCCAGGCACTGTTCAAAGCACTGGAGTAGCTTCTGGCCAGAGTACTGCTCCCAAACCCCATTCTCACCACTCATGCCACCCACCTTTCACTAGACAGGCTTTTCCTCCTCAGCCCTAGGCTGCTTCCACTCTCCAACCCTCCCCACCGAGCACTCTACTAAGCGCTGGGAAAGATATAGGATAATCAGGTTGGACACAGTCCGTTCCCCATGGCACTCAGTCGTAAATCTCATTTTACAGATGAGGTAACAGGCACAGAGAAGTTAAGTGACTCGCCCAAGGTCTTGCAACAGGCAAGTGGAAGAACCAGGATTAGAACCCAGGTCCTGACTCCCAGACCTGTGCTCTCTCCACTAGGCCACACTGCTTCTCACCCTAGTACTGTCCCACAACCATGAGCTGTGCCACCCTGGACTGGACCCATGGTCCACCCAGCCTGGGACTCTGCCTATAAGCTCCTTGTGGGCGAGAAATGTATCTACCAACTCTATTAAACTATACTCTCCCAAGCATTTAGTATGGTGCTGTGTACACAGTAAGTACTCAATACCATTGATTGGGCAGAGGAGGCTCAGGGGATGGGGGACAGAATAAAGGCCACTCTCCTGGCCTTTATCATCATATGAGGGACAGGACGACATCCCTCATATTTTCCTCTAGACTAAGCTCGTTGTGGGCAGGGAATGTGTCTACCAACTCTGTTACATTGTTCTCTCCCAAGCTCTTCACAGTAAGAAGCAACATGGCTTAGTGGATAGAGCATGGGCCTCGGAGTCAGAAGGACCTGGGTTCTAATCCTGGCTCCGCCACGTCTGCGTGACCTTAGGCAAGTCATTTCACTTCTCTAGGCCTCAGTTACCTCATCTGTAAAACGGGGATAAGAGTGTGCGCCCCATGTGGGACAGGGACTGTGTCCTACCTGATTAACTTGTATCTATCCCACCGCTTGGAACAGTGTTTGGCACATAGTAAGCTCTTAACAAGTACCATAACTATTATTATTATTAAGCATTCAGTAAATGATGGATTGATTTCCTTCCAAGTAAGCCTCTGTGAACCTATTTGTTCAGAAAACACACTAGCCCCCCCCCCCCCCCCCCTCCCGAGCCTATTCTTTCACCCTCGCCACCCCCTCCCTCCCGATGGAGGAGGCAGGTCCTGGTCTCACCTTGAACGGTCGGAAGAGCAGGTAGAGTTCCCTGGGCTTGATGTCCATGGGGAGGCCACTGACAAACAGGGTGCGGACCTGCAGGGGACAGAATGGTCCGGAGGGTGAAGGGTCTGCAGCGGCCAGCCCGGGGTCAGAGCATGAACACAGCCCTGAAAGCCTTGTACGAACCAGTACAGAGGACGGGGCTGAGATCCACTCCTGCCTTTGGGTGGCACCTCCCCAAATATATTCTCTGTTTAGCTGAAGTTCCCACAGATAATAAGGTTTATTCCATTTCTGAGTTGATTACCCTATACGGTGCTTGACATATAGTAAGCACTTAAATATCACAATTATTTAGAAGGGACCCAGTCTTCAGGAGACTGGCAGACTTCAGTTAAGCTCCCTCTAGACAGAAGGCTTGCCATCCACACACCCCACCAAAGAATGACTGTATCCTCCATGTCAAGGTCAATATCCCAGCTGGGGTTCCCTTGTTCTAGGGAGGCTCCAGTGGGCTGAGTAGTCTGAGTACCTCTCATCTTCACCCAGTGTAGAAATCCCAGGCCTATCGCCTAAGCCTGGGTCCTGATGGGCCTTTGTTTCCTCGCAGCTGGTTCCAAAAGTGGCTGGGTTGTTAATTTTCTGACACCTCAACTCCTGCTGGACCCTGTTTTTCCTGGCTCCAGCCCTGTTCCCAGGACTTTGGATTGGCCAGCTTGATAATGGGCAATATCTGTGTGTGTGTGTGTGTGTGTGTGTGTATGTAGTGTATGACTGTGTGCATGTGAACATACATGCACTTGAGTGAAGCAAACTGTGTGCTCTCTCTCCCCCGACCCTTTCCCCAACAGCCTATAACCATTATCACTGCCCAGACTAAGGTTCCTTCCCCAGGCACCAGAGCTCCTGCTAACTGAAGACTCCACGGCTTTTAGTCTCGATGCCATTCTTCCCCTTCCAAGCCCCACAGAACCCTCTGCAGCCTGGCACCCAAAACCCAAGCCCCATAAGTCCTTTCTGTTGGAGGACTGCCCAGCCAGGCCCATCCTGGCCCAGCCCATTTACTGCTCATCTGATGTCGGGTTTGGCTTCTCTGACCTGGGCCCACTGTCCCAGATTTGTGTCCCCCAGGTTTCACAATGTCCATCCAGATACTGGTACAGATTATCTGAACCAGGCAGATGGCATCTCCTGACTACATTCTAACCATGACTTTATTGAACATAGGATTTTTCCACAGGTGTGACTAAATAATGGGGGACTATCTCCCACCCTAACCATGTCTACTCTGGGCAGCAGAGGAACAGGCCCTCAGGTTGTTTTTTTTTTTTTTTTAAGGGGGCAACTAGGGCCCTGAGGTGGCTACTTGGGGAGAAAGGAAGCGGCATGGTCCAGGGGACTAGCATGGGGCTAAACCAAGGGACCAAGGGTCTAGTCCCAGCCCTGCCGCTGGCCTGCTATTTGATCTTGAGTAAGCCACTTTATCCCTCTGGGCCTCAGTTTTCTGATCTATACAATGGATATATGAAATCTACTCTCTACTTCTTGGACTGCAAACCCTGGTTGACCTAGAGACTAGGTCTGATTTGATTTTTATTTCTGCTACAAATTAAACAGAAACCCCTTTGTCAACAGCTTTAAGGTACTCAATCAGCTCTCCCCCTCCTCGTTCATCTACTACAACCCAGCTCACATAATTAACTCTAACCCCAAACTATTCACTGTATCTCCATCTCAACCCACCACTGAACCTTACCTACATCCTCCCACTGGCTTGGAACTCCCTCCCCCTTCTCTCTGATGGACCATCCTGCCTCCCCACCACCAACGTCCTCATTATCTCCACTGCCTCCCTCTTGATGACCTATGAACTGGGATATGTACCCTTTAAACCCTTGATATCCACCCACACAGCACTTATGGACATAATCACATTTATTGAGTGCTTACTATGTACAGAACACTATACTAAGCATTTGGAAGAATATAAGGTAGGTATGTTCCCTGCCCACAAGGAGCTTGTCTAGAGGGTGAAACATTCATTCATTCATCACATAAGGAATAGAAGGTGGGGAGAGTGGTGGTTTGTTGGATATGAAGTTATAGGGAGTATCCTTATTCTCTCCCATTTCCCCTATTTGTAATTTATTTTATTGTCTGTCTCCCTCTCTAGATTATAAGCACCTTGGTCAGGGTTTTTGTCTTCCAACTACTCAGTATTGTTCTCTCCCAAGAGCTTACTACTAAGCTCAGGTGAAAACAGCATGGTCTAGTGGAAAGAGCATAGGCCTGCCTGGGAGACAGAAGGACCTGGGTTCTAATCCTGACTCTACTTGTCTTCTGTGTGACCTTGGGCAAGTCATTTCACTTCACCTCAGTTATGTCATCTGTAAAAACAGGGATTAAGACTGAGTCCCATGTGGGGCATGGACTGTGTCCAACCTGATTTGCTTGAATCTACCCCAGTGCTTAGTACAGTGCCTAAAACATAGTAAGATCTTAAATACCATTAAGCAAACAATGCTCTGCACACAGTAAGCCCTCAAACTCCACTGATTGATTCTTCAACACTTATCACAATGCTTGACACATAAGTGTTTAGTACCCAAATTATGATATTGTGGGGGAAGGTCCTGGAGAAAACAGCATCTGCTCTGTGCAATCAATATTATTGATTCCTATAGAGGGATCTGCCAGGAGAAGGAAACCATTGAAAAGCTGTTTTCTGAACAACAACAACAAAGAATTATTAAACATTTTCTAAGCCCCAAGCACTGGTCTAAGAGTTGGTCTAAGACAGGATAATTGGATCGGCTTGGCCCATTCCCTTTTCCACATGGGGCTCACAGTCTAGGAGGCCAGGAAAACAAAGTATTTTATCCTCATTTTACAGATTAGAAAACTGAGGTAAAGAGAGGGTAAGTGACTTGTCCAAGGTCACACAGCAGGCAAACGGCAGAGCCAGCACTAGAACCTGGGTTTTCTGACTCTCTGGCCTGTGCTCTTTCAGTCTCACCACCTCCTCTCCCCAAGCTCCCTACCCAGTCAAGAAAGTCAAAAACAATATGGTAGTCTCACTGCAGCAGGCTCCTTGGGCCCTCTGCCTTGGGTCTCGAGCCGAGAGAACAGGCAGAAGCAGCTGCTCTGGCCGGCTGTGCTGAGTTCCACGAACCCCAGGGCTGAGAAGCTGCTGGCTTCACTCTCCTCCCTACAGATCACACTGTACAACAGAGAAGCAGTGTCACTTCAAGCCTCCCTGGAGTTTTCCAACTCTGCCCCAGACACGGTTGGGTGTGGGGTTAGGTCAGGGTCTTTTCTGGCCAGGTGAGCCCCTGCTGACCCCAGTGGCAGGGTTCCACTGAGCTTCCCCAAAGGAAGCAGTGTGGCCTAGTAGATAGAGCATGGGCCTGGGAGCCAGGGAACTAGGTTCTAATCCCAGCTCCACCACTTGCCTGCTGTGTGACCTTGGGTAAGTCACTTGGCTTCTCTATGCCTCAGTTTTCTCAACGGCAAAATGGGAATTCCATACTTGTTCTCCCTCTTATTTAGTCCCTGTAATAATAATAATAATGTTGGTATTTGTTAAGCGCTTACTATGTGCCGAGCACTGTTCTAAGCACCGGGGTAGTCACAGGGGAGTCAGGTTGTCCCACGTGGGGCTCACAGTCTTAATCCCCATTTTACAGATGAGGTAACAGGCACAGAGAAGTGAAGTGACTTGCCCAAAGTCACACAGCTGACAAGTGGCCGAGCTGGGATTCGAACCCATGAACTCTGACTCCAAAGCCCGTGCTCTTTCCACTGAGCCACGCTGCTTCTCTACTTCCCTGTCTCACATGGGGCTCATCTGATTAAGTGTATCCACCCCCAGTGCTAAGAACAGTGCTTGACAAATAGCAAGCACTTTAGTGCCCTAAAAATAAAAAAGTCTGGAGTTCCTGCACTCCTTAACAGCCCATGGACAAGCCCAGTAATTCCTCCAGTCCCATCACCACAGTTGTCACTTCATTCATTCAGTTGTATTTACTGAGTGCTTACTATGCACGGAGCACTGTACTAAGGGCTTGTAAAGTACAGTTCAGCAATAAAGAGACAATCCCTGCCCCCACTGGGCTTACAGTCTAGAAGGGGGGAGATAGACATCAAAACAAGTAAACAGGCATCAATATAAATAGAATTATAGATATACATACATATGCACATAAGTGCTGTGCTGGGGAGAGGGGGATATAGAGCAAAGGGAGCGAGTCGGGGTGACGAGGAGGGGAGGAGGAGCTTAGCCTTCAGTAGGGCTTTGCGGGGGGGGGGGGGGGGGGGGGGGGGGGGGGGGGGGAGTGTAATTCGCAAGTTTGAGGAGGGAGGGTGTTCCAGGCCAGGTGTAATTCGCAAGTTTGAGGAGGGAGGGTGTTCCAGGCCAGAGGTAGAATGTGGGCCAGGGGTCGAAGGCAGGACAGGCAAGAATGAATCACAGTGAGAAGGTTAGCACCAGAGGAGCGGAGTGTAAGGGCTGGGATGGAGAAGGAGAGAAAGGAGATGAGGTAAGACGGGGCAAGGTGATGGAGAACTTTGAAGCCAATAGTGAGGAGTTTTTGTTCGCTACAGAGGTTGATAGGCAACCACTGGAAATTTTTGAGGAGGGGGGTGACATGCCCAGAGCGTTTCTGTAGAAAGATAATCTGGGCAGCAGAGTGAAGTATGGACTGAAGTGGGGAGAGAGGAGGTTGGGAGGTCAGAAAGACTGATGCAATAATCCAGCTGGGATAGAATGAGTGATTGTATTAACATGGTAGAGGTTTGGATGGAGAGGAAAGGACAGATCTTAATGATGTTGTGAAGGTGAGTCTGGCAGGCATTGGTGATGGATTGGATATGTGGGGTGAATGAGCAAACGGAGTCAAGGGTGACACCAGGATTGCGGGTTTGTGAGACTGGAAGATGGCTGTGCCATCCACAGTGATGGGAAAGTCAGGGAGAGGACAGGGTTTGGGAGGGAAGATAAGGAGCTCAGTCTTGGACATGTTGAGTTTTAGGTGGTGGGAGGACATCCAAGTAGAGATGTCCAGAAGGCAGGAGGAGATGCGAGCCTGGAGGGAGGGAGAACAGGGGAGGAAATACAGATTTGGGTGTCATCCGCATAGAGATGATAGTTGAAGCCATGGGAGCGAATGAGTTCACCAAGGAAGTGAGTGTAGCTGGAGAATAGAAGGGGACCAAGAACCTTGAGGGACCCCTACAGTTAGGGGATCGGAGGAAGAGGAGGAGCCCACGAAGGAGAGTGAGAATGAACAACCAGAGAGATAAGAGGAAAACCAGGAGAGGACAGAGTTAGCGAAGCCAAGGTTGGATAATATGTTGAGGAGAAGGGGATGGTCCACAGTGTCAAAGGCAGCTGAGAGGTCAAGGAGGATTAGGATAAAGTAGGAGCCATTGGATTTGGCAAGAAGGAGGTCATTGGTGACTTTTGAAAGGATGGTTTCAGGGGAGTGGAGGACATGGAAGCCAGATTGGAGGGAGTCCAGGAAGGAGATGGAGGAAAATTTGAGGCAGCGAGTGTAGACGACTCACTCTAGGAGTTTGGAAAGGAAGGGTAGGATGGAGATGGGGCGATAACTGGAGGAGGCTGTGGGGTCAAGGGAGGGTTTGTTTTTTTGTTTTTTTAGGATGGGAGAGATTTGAACATGTTTGAAGGCAGAGGGGAAGTAGTCATTGGAGAGACAGCGATTGAAGATGGAAGTTAAGGAGGGGAGGAGGGAAGGGGAGAGAGTTTTTATAAGTTGTGAGGAAATGGGGTTTGATGTGCAAGTGGAGGGGGTGGCACTTCAGGAGGCAGGAGGACTCCTCTGAAAATACTTCTAGGAAGGATGGGAAAGTTGAAAAGGGGCCAAGAGGAGGGGGTATGGAGGAGAGGGAGGAGTGATTTTGGGGAGCTCAGACCTGATGGTGTTAATTTTCCTAATGAAGTAGGTGGCCAGATCATTGTGGGTGAGGGATGAGGGAGGGACGGGAGGCTTGAGAAGGGAGTTAAATGTCTGGAACTGACGAAGGTGATGGGCATGGGTATCACTAAGGGAAGAGAAAGTTTTGCAGAGGAGAGAGCAGAGTTAAGGCAAAAAAGGATAAACTTGAAGTGGACAAATTCAGCCTGATGTCTAGATTTCCTCCAGCAGCATTCAGTGGCCCAAGCATAAGAGCAAAGGAGGCAGACAGTGGAGGTGATCCAGAGCTGTGGGTTAGTGTTGCGAGAAAGACAAAAGAATAGGGGAGCGAGTGAGTTGAGTAGAGAGGGTGGAGTTGAGAGCATCTATTTGGTCATCAAGAGTAGGTAGAATGGGTACGGAGGTTAGGTGCAATGTGATGCTTTGAGAGAAATGGATGGGGTTGAGAGACCGGAGGTCTCTGTGGGGGAGTAGTACAGATTTAGGGGGAGGAGTGTGGGAGAGGAGGCAAGTGAGAAGGTTGTGGTCAGAGAGAGGGATTTCAGAGTTGGTGAGGGTGGAGACTCTCCAGCAGTTAGAGATGATGAGATCGAGTGTGTGTCCAAGTTGGTGGATGGGGGAGGTGAGGGGGAGCAGGAGGCTGGCGGAGTTGAGGAGTGATAGAAGGCAGGCGGCAGAGGGAGTCACCGGGTACACTAACCTGGGGCCTCGTTGCCACTCCTCCCTGCTGCAGAATAAGGCCTGAGGACTCACATCAGCCCTGAAGAGGCAGAGGTGCCACTTTGAGGGGAAGGAGGGTGGGCACACTCCAAACTAGTCAGCCCACAAACCCACAGGTGATAAAGTACCTTGCAAACAGCTGGTAACTAAAGTTGCCAGCACGAGTGCCCCAGCTGCCAGCAGCATGAAGAAGCCTCATCACTCCCGCCCAGGCACTGTGGCATGGAGGGAGATCCGGAGCTCCCCCCCACCAGTGCCTGGGGCACAAGATCACACACAACTCTGGAACTGACCTGTGCTTCCACAGCTCAGCAGTCACGGCCCTGCAAGAGGCCAGAGAGGGCTACCTAGTGGGGTTGTTCAAGGACACCAACCTGGTATCCAAATTGGGCACCAAGCCAGTGCCCATCGTGCCTGTGGACATCCAACTGGACTGTCTCATCCATATCAAGGAGACTTAATGTCCTAGTGGACAGAACAGGGGCTTGGGAGTCAGAAGGACTTGGGTTCTAATCCTGGCTCCGCCACTTGTCTGCCGTGTGACCTTGGATAAATCCCTTAACTTCTCTGTGCTTATTACCTCATCTGTAAAATGGGGCTGAAGACTCTGAACCTCATGTGGGACATGGACTGTGTCCAACCTGATTAGCTTCTAACCCAGAGCTCAGAACAGTGCTTGACACAGAGTAAGTGCTTAAATACCATCTTTGTTAAATTATTTTTTTAGCTCCTTGCTTGGTCTTTGAGGAGTTATTTCAATCCACCCTCAGCACCCCAATACTTATGTATATATCTGTCATTTATAATAATAATCATGATGATTATGGTGCTTGTAAAGTGCTTACTATTTGCCAAGCACTGTTTTAAGCACTGGGCACTGTTCTAAGCGCTGGATATTAGTTACATTCTCCCCCTCTAAACTGTTAAGCAGTACTGTACTCTGCATACCGTAATCACTCAAACTCTCTCAAACCCCTCCCCTTCACAATCTCTTACCCCAGTGACCTGGCCACATACTTTGAGAAAATTAAAACCATCAGGTGTGATGTCCCTAAAATCTCCCCTGCTCCTCTCCAGTCCCTTCCTCCTCCTGCCCCTTCAACTTTCCCATCTTTCAAAGCGATATTTCAAGATCACTTGCCTCCTCTCCTTGAGCGAGTGGTCTACACCTGTAGCCTCCATTTCCTTCCTTGATCCCCTCCAATCTGGCTTCCACCCCCTTCACTCCACCAAAATTGCCCTCTCTAAATATCACAAATGATCTTGGTGCCAAATCCAACAGCCTCTACTCATTCTATTCCTCTTTGACCTCTCAGATGCCTTTGACATTATCGACCAACTCCCCCCGGAAACATTATCCAACCTTAGCTTCACTGACACAGTCCCTCTTCTGATTCTCCTATCTCTGGCTGTTCATTCTGCATGCTCCTCTGCCTCCAACCCCCAAACTGTGGGAGTTCCTCAAGGCTCACTTCTGGGTGTTGTTCTATTCTCCATTACACCCACTGTCTTGGAAAACTCATTTACTTCCATAGCTTCTACTACCATTTCTTTGTGGATGATTCCCAAAACTAAGTCTCCAGCCCTGAACTCTCTTCTGCAGTCTCATGATTCCTCTTTCCTTCATGACATCTCTACCTGGATGTCTCAAACTTAACATGTCTAAAATAGAACTCTTCAACTTCCCATTCAAACCTTGTCCTCCCTGTGACTTTCCCATCATCATAAACACCACCACCATCCTTCCTATCTAACAAGCCTGTAACCTCTGTATTGTCCCCAATTTCTCTCTCTCATTCAACACATATATTCAGTCTGTCACCAACTCCTGTTAGTTCTACCCTCACACCACCACTAAAATCCACCTTTTTCTCTTCCTCCTGACTGTTACCATGTTAATCCAAGCACTTATCTAATTCTGCCTTGACTACTACATCAGCCTTCTTGCTGACCTCCCTGCCTCTCCCCACTTCAGTCCATACCTCACTTTGCTGCCCAGGATTCTCCTCCTCCCCCAAAGCCCCCTGTTTCTGCATTCCTCAAGAACCTCCAGTGATTGCCCATCCACATCTCCCCTGTTCTCTCCCCCTCCTTCCAGCCTCGTATCTCCTCCTGCCTTCAGGACATCTGCACCTGGATGTCTGCCCACCACTTAAAACAACGTCTAAGATGGGGCTCCTTATCTTCCCTCCCAAACCCTGGCCTCTTCCTGACTTCCCTGTCACTGTGGATGACACTACCATCCTTCCCATCCCACAGGCCCGCAACCTTGGTGTCATCCATGACTCAGCTCTCTCATTCACCCTACACATCCAATCAACACCTGCCAGTCTCACCTTTACAATATCACCAAGATCCGCCCTTTCCTCTCCATCCAAACTACTTTTGTGCTGGTACAAGCTCTCATACTATCCTGACTGGATTTTTGTGTCAGCCTCCTCTCGGATTTCCCTTCCTCCTGTCTCTTCCCACTCCAGTCTTCTCTTCATTCTGCTGCCCGGATCATCTTCCTACAGAAACGCTCTGGGCATGTCACTGCCCTCCTCAAAAACCTCCAAGGGTTGCCTGTCAACCTCTGCATGAAACAAAAACTCCTCAGTCTTGGCTTCAAAGCTCTCCATCACCTTGCCCCCTCCTACCTCTCTTTCTACTGCCCACCCCGTACACTCCATTCCTCTGCCGCTCACCTCCTCATGGTCCCCCATTCGCACCTGTACTGCCGTCGACCCCGGCCCACGTCCTACCACTGTCCTGGAATGCCCTCCCTCCTCATATCCGCCAAACTCTCTTCCCTTCTTCAAAGCCCTACTGAGAGCTCATCTCCTCCAAGAGGCCTTCCCAGACTGAGCCCTCCCTTTCCCTCTGCTCCTCCTCCCCTCCCTATTCCCCTTCTCCCGCCCTCTGCTCTTCCCCCTTCCCCTCCCCACCGTGCATATTTGTATGTATTAATTCTTCTTTCGTTAATGTGTATATATCTATCATTCTATTTATCTTGATATCTATGCCAGACTACTTATTTTGCTCTGTTTTGCTTTGCTGCCTGTCCCCCGTTTAGACTGTGAGCCCATTATTGGTCAGGGATTGTCTCTATCTGTTGCCGAATTATACATTCCAAGAGCTTAGTACAGTGCTATGCACATAAGTGCTCAATAAATACGATTGAATGAATAAATACTATTGAATGAATGAATGAAAAGAGACTCCTTATCGTGGGCTTTAAAGCACTCAATCACCTTGCCCCCTCCTATCTTACCTGATTTGCTACTATAACCCAGCCTGCACACTTTACTCCTGTAATGCCAAGCTACTCCCTGTACCTCATTCTCTTCTACTTGACTACTGACCTTTCACCCACATCCTGCCTTTAGTCTGGAACTCCCTCTCCCTGCATATCCATCAGACTATTACTCTTCCCACCTTCAAAGCCTTACTAAAATCACCTCTCCTCCAAAATGCCTTTCCTAACTAAATCCTCATTTCTTCTACTCCCTCTCCCTTCTGTGTTGCCTTGGATTTCCACTTTATTCACCCCCCGCAGCACCTATACATATCCATAATTTATTTATATGTCTTAACTCCCCTTCTATATGGCAAGCTCCTCGTGGGCAGGGAATGTGTCTATCAACTCATATTGTAATAATGATATTTTTAAAGTGCTTACTATGTACTGAGCACTGTTCTAAGCACTGGCGTAAATACAAGCTAATCAGGTCCCATTTAATCCCCAT
This sequence comes from Ornithorhynchus anatinus, assembly GCF_004115215.2. Classification (NCBI taxonomy): domain Eukaryota; kingdom Metazoa; phylum Chordata; class Mammalia; order Monotremata; family Ornithorhynchidae; genus Ornithorhynchus; species Ornithorhynchus anatinus. Next base: position 48,233,764 of record NC_041732.1, on the reverse strand, counting down.
TTTATAGATGAGGTAACTGACTTTGGGTAAGTCACAACTTCTCTGCTCCCCACACAGCTGACAAGTGGTGGAGCCGGGATTAGAACACACAACTTCTGACTCTATGCTCTTTCCACTAAACCACGCTGCTTCTCAAGCACTGTCCTGCACACAATAAGCACTGAAATATGATTGTCTGGAGTGGGGAGAGAGAAGGCAGGGAGGTCAGCGAGAAGGCTGAAGCAATAATCAAGGTATGATAAGTGCTTGGATCAGCATAGCAGCAGTTTGGACAGAGAGGAGAGGGCAGATTTTAGTGATGTTATGAAGGTAGAAGTGACAGGATGACTATATGGGTTGAATGAGAGAGATGAGTTGAGGATAGAGCACGGGCCTGGGAGTCAAGAGGTCATGGGTTCTAATCCCAGGTCTGCCACCTGTCTGCTGTGTGATGCCGGGCAAGTCACTTCACATCTCTCTGACTCAGTTACCTCATATGTAAAATGGGGATCGAAACTGTTAGCCCCACATGGGACAGGGATTGTGTCCAATTTCATTTTCTTGAATCCACACCAGTGCTTAGTTCAGTGACTTGCGCTTATTAAGTGCTTAACAAATACTGTGGTTGGGCATGGGGGGAGCAGAAGCAGCCTAAGGCTGATGAGGAAAAAGCCTGTCTAGTAGACGTTGGGGCAGCATGAGGGGTGAGAATGGGGTTTGGCACATATTATCATTATGCTAAGGTTATGGCTTGGGAGATAGGGAGGATAGTGATATTGTCTACAGTAATGGGAAAGATGGAGGACAACACTAAGCACTTGGGAGAACAGTAGTTGGTAGACAAGATTCCCACCCTCAAAGAAATTACAATCTAGTGAGGGAGATGGATACGAAAATAAGATACAGCAAGAAGGAAGCAACCAAGCACAAAATATGAAAATAAACTGTCATTGCAGAGAAGGGGTGGCTTTTGGGGGAGAAATATAGGGTGGGGAGATGGGAGATGAGATAGTCAGGAGAGGCTTCCTGGAGGAGGTAGGGTTTATTTAGCTCTAGGATCAGAGATTCAACTGACATCAAATGGAATGGGTAGTGGGGCCTGGGCCGAGATGGAGGAGAAAGACTCAGACAAACGTCTGAAGCTGGCTCTGCTCAAGGCCCCCAGTCCAGGCCACCAAGGAGGGCAAAGAGGCAGGTGGGCAGCCGGGCAGAGGCACCTGGAAAGAGGCTAGAAGACACGGGGGGAGACATGGGCAAAAACCTGAACGGGCAGAGGGCTCAATGGCTCCGGGCTCCTTTGGCCACCAGTTTCCAAAACCCCTGCCATGCACTTATCAACTCTCCTGGCTGCTATACCTTCCCCCACTGCTCCAGCTAGAGAATGCTCTAGAGAGACTGAATAATAATAATAATAATTATATTTGTTAAGCACTTACTATGTGCCAAGCACTGTTCTAAGCGCTGGAGTAGATTCAGTGTGATCAGGTTAGACACAGTCCCTGTCCCACATGGGGCTCATAGTCTTAATCCCCATTTTTCAGATGAGGTAACTGAGGCCCAGAGAAATGAGGCCCAAGGTCGCACAGCAGACAAGTGGCAAAGCCAGGATTAAAGCTCCTGTCCTCTGACTCCCAAGCCCATGCTCTTGCCACTAGACATGTTGCTTCCCCCAAAACCCCTTGCAGGCAAGGAGGGTATGCTGCCACAGGCTTACTCTCAAACCTTTAGCATGGCACCGTGCATTCAGTAGGCTTGGTAAATGCCACTGACCCAAGTCCCTGGAGCAGTCAGAGCTGGCTCTCACATTCCCCTTCTCACCACCCCTCCCAACCCCCAAAATTTCTCACAAAACCAAAGAGCCAAAGAGGCCCAGTTAGAGCTTCCCGACCGCTTAACTTGGGCTAATTTTAAATCCTTTCCCAAATAGTCCCGGCCCACTCCCCGCCTCCCTTGGGGACCTTAACACCAAGAGTTCTCAGCAGAAGGCATTTCCTGATTGTCACCAGGGTCCCCTCCTCCTCCTTTCCCAGCTCTCTTTTCCTAGAGAAGCCCCACCCAACCAGCAAACATGGCGGCAGGTCCTACGCCCGCCCTACCCCCACCGGTTTCTTTCCTTCCTTCTGGCCCCTGCAGAGATGACTCTCCAGCTCTCAAACTGACCGGTGGGCACTAGGCACGCTCCTCACTGCAATTTCTATTCTGCCTCCAGCTGCCACTCATCTTTTATTATTGCTGTATTAACCACTATGTCCAGTAAGCACCAGGAAAAATGCTCCCTGATACTTTCCCTCCAAAAAAACCAAATAGACCTTGTCTTTGTGGGGAGGGTGTATGTCTATTGTATTGTACTCTCCCAAGTGCTTAGTATAGTGCTCTGCACATAGTAAGCGCTCAATAAATACGACTGAATGAATGAATAGTAAGCACACAAATACAATTGACTGTCCCATTCAGGACTCACGATTAAAGAGGAAGGAGGGAAAGGATCTTATCCACATTCTTCGAATGAGGAAACAGAGGCCTAGAGTGCTAAGTGACTTGCCCACGGTCACACAGCAAGTCAATATTAGAGATGGAATTAGAACTTGGATCTGGCTCACAGTCCCATGCTTTCCACTAAGCCCTACTGCCCTCCTTCCCCCTGAAACTGCCGGCTGTGGATGTCGGTGATACCCAGAGCCTCGTCAGCCAGGACAGACAGGTCCTGCCAAAGTAGTGCCCCTCTAAATCCTCCTCAGATGTTAATCCTGCAATGCTGGGAGAGGATTACCACTCCACTTCTCAGTAAGCAATAGCTGGGCCTGACCCTGCAGCCTGGTTTGGACCCCCAGTCATAGCCGAAGGGACAGGGTCATTTCCCAACTATAGTTTTTTAATCCCAGACCTAGGTCAGGCAACTGGCTAGACACTTCTCTGCCCTGGCCCACTCTGTCAGTCGAGAGTTTATTGAATGCCTATTGCATGTCGATCAAGGATGGTGGCTCCAGGCCAGTTGGCAATCTCAGGGACCATCCAAGCCAGTCTGGCCATTTTGCAAGTAGTTGGGAAACACATCCAGGTTGCCCTCCTGCCTGCCGGGCACCTCCCACGCCCCCCAGTTTGGCCCCAGACTGAGCGCCGGGCAGAATTCCTCCTCCAGCCACACATGGGCTGGTGCTCCAAGCTGGGTATGTCCTCCGCCTTTCCAGAGAAGACACTTTTCCACCGTTATGATTCCTGGTTTCAAAGTTTAAAAACTGTAACCGGACAGTGCTGAAGGACCCCTCACCCACAGAGAGGAAGAGGCGGAAAAAGGGAGACTCCTTTCTTCCCCACCCCCTTCTAGAGAGATGGCAGGCGAGGCAGGGGGAGGGGAGTAGTGGAAGGACGGGACAGTCCAAGTTGTAGAAGGGTGACTGGAAGGCTGTTGGCGGCAGGAGGAACAGCTGGTCTCCATCTCCACTAGGGATGGCGCGAGAGGAAGCAGGCCTGGATTACAAGGAGATTGTGGTTGCACGGGAACTTCTTAAAACAGGACACTGGAAAGGAAACAGGGGAGCAGTTGGTCTGGAATGGTTTCGATCCAGTTCTGCTTGGAGGCAGAAGGACTTCGGTTTGACCATTCTGCGCACTTTCTCCCAACCCTGACAGCGTGGGCTAGTGGAAAGGCCTCAGGCTTAGGAGTCAGGAGACTAGGGTTCTCACCCCAGCTCCAGTTTGCCTGCTGTGTGACCTGGGGCAAATCACAACTTTTGTGTCTCATTTATCTCATCTGCAAAATGGGGATTTAACACCTCCCTCCCCCTTAGACCCTGAGCTCCACGTGGGACAGATCTGATTATCTTGTATTTATCCCAGTGCTTAGCAATATAGCATGCACTTAAATGCTACAATTACTGTTAGCGATTACCACTACCCTGGCTCCCCAAGTCCTTACTGAGTTTCTTCAGTGTCCTCTAAATTCTCCAGTTTGCTCTTGCCAGCCCTCCAGATGCCACCCCCACTAGGGTGGGCAAACTGGTGGGTGGTTATATGGGCAGAGCATGCTTGACAGACCTGGGCCCCTCTATGGAGGCAGAGTGAGGTTGGACAAGGCTCTCGACCAGCAGCAGTGCAGCCTGGCCCCGTCAGTCCAACCCCGGTTTACTGTCTGGCTCTCGGGCTGACTCTCCACATCTCTGCTCGAGAAAGACAGTGGGGAATGAGGGTGAAGATGACACTGACAGACAAGGCTAAACCAGGGGTCACCCCAGCCTCAGTTGGGACCCACCCTGGGTTTTGTCCAAGGTAGTAGTCACAGCTGACTCAGGCCAACACCCTGATCTGTGACTATTGGCTCTTGGCCCCACCCAGTCCTCATGGGCGTTATTTGGAGACTGCTCTCGGCTCTAGGGAGTTAGCTGACCTGGCCTCTGCCCATGTCTGCCCCTGCAGCTCCTGAGGCTGGAGAGGGGTGGGGGCTACAGCTGAATACTTCATTCAGTTATATTTATTGAGCGCTTACTGTGTGCTGAGTTGCAAAGTACTGTAATGTTGGTATTTGTTAAGCGCTTACTATGTGCCGAGCACTGTTCTAAGCACTTACTGTACTAAGTGCTTGGGAGAGTACAATATAACAACAAACAGACACGATCCCTGCCCACAACAAGCTTATAGTCTTATAGGAGACAGACATTAACATAAAATTACAGATACGCATGCCCACCCTACCTGCAGAACAGAACTAGGGCTGTTTAGGAAATCTCTTGCCCTGGAGGCTTGCAGCAAGAGGAAGGGGTTTCATGATGGGATCGACCTGGAGGCAGCTGCCTTTTATAATCCCTTCTAGCCTGAGGGTCCAGTCTCAGAACTATTTGGTAAGCGTTTACTAGGTGTGAAGCACTATGCTAAATGCTGGGGAGAAAACAGGATAATCACACAGACCCCGCCCCACATGGAGCTCACAATATAAGGAGGGGGAACAGGTATTTATAGTATTTGTTCAGCATTTATTTTATTCTCATTTTATATAGATGAGGAAGGCAAGGCACAGACGCCTCTACCACCCACTCCAGTTACTTGTCGCCGTCATCTACCGCCCTCCCGGTCCCACCTCCGACTTCTTCAACCACCTTGACCCCTCTCACCTTCCTTCTCTCCTTCTCTCTGCCCACTCTGATCCTCGGAGACTTCAACATCCATACGGATGTACCCGACGACTCCTCTGCTGCCCGCCTGCTATCCCTCCTCGACTCTGCTGACCTCCTCCTCCACCATACCGCGCCCACTCAGCGACTCGGTCACACCCTCGATCTCGTCATCTCCTACCGCTGCACTATCTCCTCCCTCACCAACTCTGAAATCCCTCTCTCTGACCATAACCTTCTCACCTGCCTCATCTCTCACACTCCCTCCCCCTGCAAATCTTCGCTACTGCCCCACAGAGACCTCCGCTCTCTCGATCCCATCCGTCTTTCCAATAGCATCTCTCCTCACCTTGCCGCCCTGTCCTCTCTTCCCACTCTCGACGATCAGGTCTCCGCTCTCAACTCCACCCTCTCTACTCATCTCGACTCTCTCGCCCCCCTTTCCCTCCGCCGCTCTCGCTCCACTAACCCACGGCCCTGGATCACCTCCTCCGTCCGCCTCCTACGCTCCTATGCTCGAGCTGCTGAGCGCTGCTGGCGAAAGTCCAAGCACCAAGCCGACCTCACACACTTCAAATTTATCCTTTCCTGCCTTAACTCTGCCCTCTCCTCCGCCAGGCAAAGCTTCTTCTCCTCCCTCATCGACACCCATGCCCGTCACCCCCGCCGATTGTTCCGGACCTTTAACTCTCTCCTTAGGCCCCCTGTTCCTCCCCCTCCCCCATCTCTCACCCCCAATGACCTGGCCACCTATTTCCTCACGAAAATCAACACGATCAGGTCTGAGCTCCCCAAAGTCACCCCTCCGCCTCTCCCCTCCCCCCCACCAACCCCCTCCCCTACTTTCCCATCCTTCCCTGCAGTATCCTCAGAGGAGATCTCCTCCCTCCTCGCAAGTGCCACCCCCTCCACCTGCGCCTCGGACCCCATTCCCTCTCACCTTCTTAAAACCATCGCCCCTGCCCTCCTACCTTCCTTAACTTCTATTTTTAACCACTCAATCTCCAAGGGCTCCTTCCCCTCTGTCTTCAAACATGCCCACGTCTCCCCCATCCTAAAAAAACCTGCTCTCGACCCCACTTCCCCCTCCAGTTATCGTCCTCTCTCCCTACTACCCTTCCTTTCCAAAATCCTAGAACGAGTCGTCTACAATCGATGCCTAGAATTCCTTAACTCCCATTCTCTCCTAGACCCCCTCCAATCTGGCTTCCGTCCCCTCCACTCTACCGAGACTGCTCTCTCTAAGGTCACCCATGACCTCCTTCTTGCCAAATCCGATGGCTCCTACTCCATTCTAATCCTCCTTGACCTCTCTGCTGCCTTTGACACTGTCGACCATCCCCTCCTCCTCCATACCTTATCTCACCTTGGCTTCACGGACTCTGTCCTCTCCTGGTTCTCCTCTTACCTCTCTGGCCGGTCATTCTCGGTCTCCTTTGCTGGAGCCTCCTCCCCCTCCCATTCTTTAACTGTTGGAGTTCCTCAAGGGCAGTTCTTGGCCCTCTTCTGTTCTCCATTTACACTCACTCCCTCGGTGAACTCATTCGCTCTCACGGCTTTGACTACCATCTCTACGCAGATGACACGCAGATCTACATCTCCGCCCCTGTCCTCTCCCCCTCCCTTCAGGCTCGCATCTCCTCCTGCCTCCGGGACGTCTCCACCTGGATGTCGGCCTGCCACCTAAAACTCAACATGAGCAAGACTGAGCTCCTCATCTTCCCTCCCAAACCCGGTCCTCTCCCAGACTTCTCTATCACCATGGATGGCACGACCATCCTTCCCGTCTCTCAGGCCCGCGATCTCGGTGTCATCCTTGACTCGTCCCTCTCGTTCACCCCACACATCCTATCCGTTACCAAGACCTGCCGGTTTCACCTCTACAATATCGCCAAGATCCGCCCTTTCCTCTCCACCCAAACGGCTATCTTACTGTTATGGGCTCTCGTTATATCCCAGCTAGACTACTGTGTCAGCCTTCTCTCTAGACCGGAGCGGGGCGAGAGAGGAGGAAGAGAGGTCATTCTTCACTTCGCTGCCCGGCTCATCTTCCCGCAGAAACGATCTGGGCATGTCACTCCCGTTCTTAAACAACTCCAGTGGTTGCCTATCGACCTCCGCTCCAAACAAAAGACTCCTCACTCTAGGCTTCAAGGCTCTCCATCACCTTGCCCCTTCCTACCTCTCCTCCCTTCTCTCTTTCTACCGCCCACCCCGCACGCTCCGCTCCTCCGCCGCCCACCTCCTCACCGTCCTTCGGTCTCGCCTATCCCGCCGTCGACCCCTGGGTCACGTCCTCCCGCGGTCCTGGAACGCCCTCCCTCCTCACCTCCTCCAAACTGATTCTCTTTCCCTCTTCAAAACCTTACTTAAAACTCACCTCCTCCAAGAGGCGTTCCCAGACTGAGCTCCTCTTCCCCCTCTACTCCCTCTGCCATCCCCCCTTTACCTCTCCGCAGCTAAAGCCTCATTTTCCCCTTTTCCCTCTGCTCCTCCACCTCTCCCTTCCCATCCCCACAGCACTGTACTCGTCCGCTCAATTGTATATATTTTCGTTACCCTATTTATTGTTAATGAATTGTACATCGCCTCGATTCTATTTAGTTGCCATTGTTTTTACGAGATGTTCTTCCCCTTGACGCTGTTTATTGCCATTGTTCTTGTCTGTCCGTCTCCCCCGATTAGACTGTAAGCCCGTCAAACGGCAGGGACTGTCTCTATCTGTTGCCAACTTGTTCATCCCAAGCGCTTAGTACAGTGCTCTGCACATAGTAAGCGCTCAATAAATACTATTGAATGAATGAATGAACACATTAAGTGACTTACCCAGCAGGTAAGTGGCAAAGCTGGGACTAGTCTACCTCTAGACTGCAAGTTCACTGTGGCAGGGAGTGTGTCTGTTATAGTGTACTCTCCCACGTGCTTAGTACAGCGCTCTGCACACAGTAAGTGCTCAATAAATACGATTGACTAAAACCCATGTTTCCTGACTCCGAGTCCCATGTTTTCTCCACTAGGCCACGCAGCTTCTCATCCTCTCCAGACTGTCCTTGCCTACCTGAGGGGATACATGATGGACACACAGGCAGCCCAAGGCAGGTCGGAGGAACCGGTCTCATTAGCTTGGCTCTGTCCCGGGATTCCCTACCGGGCAGCTGCACCAAGCTCCACGCTCCACACAAATCCCCCTGCTTAGCACCTTCCCTTCACTGGGTCAGGTTACAAGCCCAAGGCCTTTGGATTTCCAGCTGTGGGCATGAGGAGGATTAGGGGAAGCCCTTCCCTTCACAAGATACCTTTAGCAAGTAGGGGGTGGGGAGGCTAAGGAGGGGGTGCTCTGAGGGCAGCAAGAGACAGATGAGTGCCAGGTGATTTGAAGCTACTCCAAAGGGCATCCTTGCCAAGCCAGTCACAGAAGGGACTGCAGAGAAGGGGCAAAGAACAAGAACCAGAGCAATAGGCTTTCAACAATAAGAACAGTGGTATTTAATAATTGTGGCATTTAAGCACTTATTATTCAGCTCATCAGGTCAGAGTCCTAAATCCACATCGGGTTCATACTTTAAGTAGGAGGAAGTACAGGTATTTCACCCCCATTTTACCAATGAGGAAAGAGGCTCAGAGCTGTGACTTACCCAAAGTCACACAACAGGCAAAAGGCCAAGCTGCGATTAGAAATCACGCTCCCTGACTCCTAGGCCCGGGCCCATTCTACAAGTTATTCAGTCCAGATGGTTCTGGTCCCACAGGAAACTCACAGTTGAAGACATAGGGAAGAGCAGGTATCACATTCCCATTTGCAGAGGCGGAAACGGAGCATACCAAGTATAACTGCACTGTAATAAGCATTTGGAAGAGTACAATGGGAGAACTGGGATTATAATACACAACACTGCGGCTAAACCCTCTTTTTCCCCCATTTCCTTCTGCTCCTCCCCCTCTCCCTTCCCATCCCCTCAGCACTGTACTCATCTGCTCAACTGTATATATTTTCATTACCCTATTTATTTTGTTAATGAAATGTACATCGCCTTGATTCTACTTATTTGCTATTGTTTTAATGAGATGTTCATCCCCTTGATTCTATTTATTGCTATTGTTCTCGTCTGTCCGTCTCCCCCGATTAGACTGTAAGCCCATCAAAGGGCAGGGACTGTCTATCTGTTACCGATTTGTACATTCCAAGCACTTAGTACAGTGCTTTGCACATAGTAAGCGCTCAATGAATACTATTGAATGAACACTGAGGTACTTAGTCATAATTTATTCATTCACATTAATATACAGCTCTTCCTCTAGGTTGTAAATTCCTTGTGGGCAAGGACTGTATCTACCAACTGTTATATTGAACTCTCCCAAGTGCTTAGTATAGTTCTCTTCATACAGTTAGCACTCAAATACCACTGAGTGGTTGATAACCCAAGTCTCCTGACTCCAAATCTTATGTTCCTTGCACCAGGCCAAGCTGCCTTAATACAAAGTTCCCTTGAAATCTCACCTTCTCCAGGAGGCATTCCTACATTATTTTTTCTTCTTCCAATTACCACTCCAGTACTTGTTAGTACTTAAATATTTATTATCAATAATAATAATAATATTTGTTAAGCACTTACTATATGCTACATACTAAGCACTGGGGTGGATACAACCAAATTGGGTTGGACACAGTCCCTGTCCCACCTGGGGCTTACAGACTCAATCCCCATTTTACAGATGAGGTAACAGGCTCAGAAGTTGTGACTTGCCCAAGGTCACACATCAGAAGAGTGGAGGAGACAGGATTAGAACCCATGACCTTCTGACTTCAGGCCCATGCTCTATTCACTACCCCATGCTGCTCATTTATTCATTCATCCATCTGGCTATTCTTTCCCCTTATCTACAAATAATTGTTTTCTTCTCAACCACATTATGAGAGAGAGGAAGGATGGCATCACACCTCTACTGTATTTTCCCAAGCGCTCAGTATGGTACTCTGCACACAGTAGGGACTCAAATGCCAGTGATTGCTGCTTCATGGGTATTATGAAGAGTGGGGAGTGGATTCCATCTCTCTGTAATCTAGATACTGGGACAATCTTGCCTGCTCCCACCTTTCCCTTCTTGGGCCTAAAAGTCACTTCCCTCTCCCATGGTCCCCCAGAAGTAGAGTCTAAGCAGTAGAAAGCAGTCAAGCACTGTTTTAGTTATATTTGCTAAACACTAGGTGCCTCATACTACACTAAGCACTGGGGTGAATTAACGACCCTCTGTATCCTGTCTACATGTCAGTGTCTTCCACTGCAATCACCTTGGCATCCAGGAGGATGTCCCTCCCCCACCGCCCCCCCCCCAAAACCATCTCCACTCCTAACATTTGTCCCTCAGAGGAGGAAGGACCTAAATTCACCCCACGCCATGTCACCCCTCACTGCTAATTCCAGACCAAGGGGCGCTGGGGGTCCCACTCTCCAGGACGGCTGTAGCTGAGGGCAATAGCTGAGGGCAGGGCCATCCCCGGGGTCCCACTGGACCAGACCCTGGGCCCTTCTTCTGCCCAGCAGCAGCTTCCTCCTCCTCCTCTACCGCCCCGGGCGCTGCAGGCACATGCATTAGCCACGTGCAGCCTCCACCTTACCACTTCAATATTTCAAGAGCAAGTGCACTATAGCCCCATAATGGGCCGCTCTCTGCAGAGCGGCAGAGAGAAACACCTCCCCCATGGCCTCCGACAGGCCCATGACGTGTGCACTGGTAAGCCTATGTGACAGATGTGTATGCGTGTAGTTGATCGGGGGGAGGAGACCACGACACTGCATTAGCTACAGAAGGGGGAGTCGAGGGGCCTTGGGAAGAAGAGAAATTCTTGGGAATCAGTCAAGTAGAACACACAAAGAAGGGAGCTCAGCCGCTCGGCGCCATTCTCTGGGCTAAGGGTAAGAAACGCCAGCAGTACCCACCTAGGGGCAGTTGGCCCCAGGACAGTCCAGCCTCCCCTTTGCTGGGGCAAGGGATGCTGCTGCCCCTTCCTCCGTCTTAGCGATCAGAACCAAACTGGACAGCGGGGAGTTGGGTTTGGTCCTTGGGGGCACCACATTTTGGGACCCAAGGAGGAAGGGGTGAACCCCAGCCCCTTCTACCAGTGCCTGGGCTCCCATGGCCACCTTGGCTGGAGAAGCTCCTATCTGGGGGAAGGAAAGGCAACCCTTCTAACCGGGGCTGGAAACCCTGCTTGTTCCTGCCAGAGAGCCAGGCCGGGGGTTCCCACAACTGTGTCCCTCCCGTTCCCAGATACCAGCAGTAGCTGCAACGTGGGACTTGAGCCTGAAGTTTTCCTCAGCCCCCAGCATCCTGGATCACCATCCTACACACTCCGCTGACTGCTCCTTAACCCTCTCTGACCCAGGAGGCCCAACCCAGGTCATTCCTCTCCCACAAAGCCTACTGAGGAATCAATCCATGGTACCTTGACATCTACCCATGTGTGCAGAACACTGCATTAAGGGCTCAGGAGAGTACAATCAATGTCATTTATTGAGCACTTAATATGTGCCAAGCACTGTACTAAGAGCTTGGCAGAGTAAATTCCCAGATCAAGCCCCTCTTTCTCCTCAGCTCCCCTTTCCCCCAACCTTGCCCCAACTGGATCCCTTTGCTCTACCCTGCCGCCCCACAGCACTTGTGTATATATGTATGTATCTATAATTATGTTTATATTAATGCCTGCTTTGTTTGTTCTGATGTGTGTGTGTGTATATATATATATATATATATATATATATAATTATATTTATCTTGATGCTTGTTTACTTGGGTAGGGATTGTCTCTGTTGCTGAATTGTACTTTCCAAGCACTCAGTACAGTGCTCTGCACATAGTAAGCGCTCAATAAGTACTACTGAATTAAATTACAACAGAGTGGGTACACAATTCTTGCCCTCAGGGATATTGGTCTCTTTCAATTAAGACAGCTCCAGCCCTCAAAGGGCTTTACAATCTAATGAATCTTAAGGATCTCAGTTGTCTCTCCGTTTGCAGCTGTCTGAGGAATACCACAGGAGTCATCCAAGTTACCCCTCCAAAATGAGATGTTCCTTCCTCACCTTTCCTCCTCCATAGCCTCCCCCAGCTGCCATGCTTCTTCCAGTTCACTGGCTCTGAACCCAGAGTGAACACCACTTTCTGTCTTTCCTTCCATCCATCCATCCCTTCCTCCACTGTGGTCAGACACAGCCTTCTGTTACTGGGGACTCAATCTGTGGCTCACAAACAAATCATCTCTCCCTCTGATTCTCCCGCCATCAGAGTGCAGAGGACACAGCTGAGCCCTATATAGTCACACTTAGTGAATCAGAGGGGCTAGTTGCTGCTGTCTCCTCTCCCTTCCCTCCCCACCACCCCCAGCTTTAATCAGCAGGGAGCAGAGCCCTCCCTTACTCAGACAGGGGAGACCTCAGGCAGGAGAGGCTGGGCCACCCTCCTAAGAAATTCTAACAGGAAGAGGGTGTGAATCATTCTGCCCTGAACAGGTCATGAGGGACTCCTAGGGTACCTAGAGCTCAGCAAGGGCTGAGAGAGGTGGGCCTGACCTCTTATCTGGTTGGGAAACAAGGGACAGGAGAAAGAGAAGACTGCCTGCCTCTCTCAACCCCCTCCACATCCTTCCTCGTGCCAGTTCTCATGGACCTCGGCAGCAAGCAGCCACCCCAGCAAATCAGACAAGGCCCCAGGAGGCAGGCCATCCCCAACCCAGGTGATCCATCCCTTCAGCAGTGACCATTCCTTCCTCTGCCTCATGGGGAGGGCATGACAGGCATGGTCACCTCCACATCCAGCAGAAATGCCTCACCAACACATTCGAGATACTCAATCCCCTTATTTATCCTTCCTCCTCTCCCCTTAAAACCCAGCCCGCACACTTTGTTCCTCTCATACCAAGCTACTCACTGTCCCTTGTTCTGACCTCATCCACCATTAACCTCTCATTAACATCCTCCCTCCTCCTACATAGCCAACAGACCAACTGACACCCTTCCCATCGTCAGACCCCTACTGAAATCATATCTCCTCCAGCAAGTCTTCCAGGACTAAACCCTTATCCTCCACTCTATTTTCCCTACTGCCTATTTCATGTTCTGAGACCCATCCCCTATGCAATTATGTAATCCCGCCCCGCCCCCCCCCAGTACCACAGAGCACACAGCATGGTGCAGTGGATAGAGCACACCTGGAAGTCAGAAGGTCATGGGTTCTGATCCTGGCTCCACCACTTGTCTGTTGTGTAACCTTGGGTAAGTCACTTCACTTCTCTGGGCCTCAGTTACCTCATCTATAAAATGTGGATTGAGACTGTGAGCACCACATGAGACAGGGACTAAGTTGCTTCCCTAACTTGTAATTTAGTTTTAATGTCCATCCCCCAAGTAAGATTGTAAACTTAAGGGCAGGGACCATGTCTACCAACTGTATAGTATTCTCTCAAGGACTTAGTTCACTTTACTTCTCTGTGCCTCAGTTACTTCATCTGTAAAATGAGGATGAAGATGCTGAGCCCCATGTGGGACAATTTGATTACCTTGATTCTACCCCAGTGCTTAGAACAGTGCTTGGCACACAGTAAGCACTTAATACCATCATTATTAGTAGTAGTAATATAGTGTTCTGTACAAAGTACTCAAATACCATTGACTGACTGATTATGGCTAAGAGAACTGCCTACAAGTTATGGGTCCAGCAGACAAAGTACAACCTCAAGAGACACCCTGGAGGGCCAGAGGTGGGGGAAACCTTCTAAGGAGAGAATAAATTGCCTTTAAAGAGGAAAGGGAGAGGACCAGAGGCCAGAACTTCTCCATACCACCCATCTCAGAAAAGATAGTATTTGAGCAACTACTATGTGCTGAGTTATTCTAATTTCCTCAGATAAGACAAGAGAGAAAGAGACATGGTTCCTGACCTCAAGGAGTTTCCCATCTGCCTGTGCTGTATAGCCAAGCAGGAAAGGGGGTGGCAATTAGTTCTACAGCTCTTGCCAACATTCTTCGAGTCCACTGGTGGAATCAGGGAGAGGGAAGGGACTCTCTGATGAGGGAAGATCATGGAGGGGGAACCCAGGCAGTATGAGAAGCAGCATGGCCTAGTGGGTAAAGCATGGTCTTGGGAGTCAGAGGACCTGAGTTCTAGTTCTGGCTCCTCCATTCACCTGTTGTGTCACTTCAAGTCACTTCACTTCCTCTCACTTTCCACAACTGCAAAATAGGGGTTCAATACCTGTTCTCCCTCCTGAGAGCCCCATGTGGGACAGGGACTCTGCCCAACCTGATTAGCTTGTATCTACCCCAGGATTTAGAACAGTGCTTGACACACAGTAATTATATAAATGCAATTTTTTTTTAACCAAAACCCTCAGGCCTCGGCAACTTGTTAAAGCCTGCCCTCATAACACGCCCACTGAGGGTCTTTCCTCCCACTTAAGTGGGAAGGTAGATTGGCAGAGAAGAGATTGAGGGGGTCAACCCAATCCCCAAGTAACATGGGATTTCAGGGTGACAGGCAGGAAACAGCATTCAGGGGGCCAGGTCCTGAAGCCAAGAGCATTCTGGGGGGCACACAAGGCCAAGAGGGGGACCCCCGCCCAGGGCATTGCAGCCAAGCACGCCTCCCAGGGTCAGATCTCCCCAACCCAGCCCTGTGGCCGAGCTACAGCTGGGCCACTTGACGCCAGGCTGATGGAATGTAGCGATGCGGCCGGCAGCGGCAAATCCGGGACTTATAAGGCCCTGAGCAACGCGGGGAGCACACAATAAGCACAACAAGACGGCAGGAAGGAGAACATCAGGAATCTTAAACATGAAGATTAAGAGCCCCTTGGTTGCTGGCCGGCTTCACCGGTCTCAGCCTCTCCGGCAGCCTGCAGAGGGGAAGGCGGAGGGAGGCGGGGAGAGGATGGGAGTTCCTGCTGGGAAGGAGGAGGAGAGCCAGAGGTGTCCTCCACCCAGGAAGCTCTGGGGAGAGAGACTCTCCGGGTCTCATGGCCGAGACGGCCCCAGCTCCCCATCTGGCTCTGGTCCGGCTTCCGAGGAGCTGAAGGCAGAGAGGATCACACCATAGGGGAGCCAGGAGAAGTCCAGACAGCTCAGTGTCAGGGAGGCCTTGACTCCTCCCCACCTCTCCCCCTTTCCTGGATATGGGATACTTGGGGGTTGGGGGGGACAGGGAAGGCGCAGTACTGACAGCAGCAATCAATTGTGCACCCAACAATTGTTGTGGCTACTATTCATTCAATAGTATTTGAGCATTTACTATGTGCAGAGCACTGTACTAAGCACTTGGAATGTACAAATTGGCAACAGAGACAATCCCTGCCCATTGACGGGCTTACAGTCTAACTGGGGGATGCAGGTAAAAACAAGACAACCTAATCACGATAAATAAAATCAAGGGGATGTATACCTTATTAATAAAATATGGTATTAAAAATATATACAAATGAGCACAGTGCTGAGGGGAGGGGAAGGGAGAGAGGGAGGAGCAGAGGGAAAGGGGGGAAAGGGGGCTTAGCTGAGGGGAGGTGAGGGGTATTGACTTCCCAAGGAGAGAGGGGAAGAAAGCCTTCCCAGATTAAGCTTAATAATAATAATAATGTTGGTATTTGTTAAGCGCTTACTATGTGCCGAGCACTGTTCTAAGCGCTGGGGTAGACACAGGGGAATCAGGTAGTCCCACGTGGGGTTCACAGTCTTAATCCCCATTTTACAGATGAGGTAACTGAGGCACAGAGAAGTTAAGTGACTTGCCCACAGTCACACAGCTGACAAGTGGCAGAGCTGGGATTCGAACTCATGACCTCTGACTCCAAAGCCCGCGCTCTTTCCACTGAGCCATGCTGCTTCGCTTCCCCACACGCTTCCAGAAAAGATAAAGTCAATCAATCCAGAGTCAGCAATCTACCTCCCAGAAACATCCCTGCCCTCCCACGACCAGCCTCAGGGCAGAACCTGCCCATCACAAAGTCTCTGGACACTAGCCCTGGGACAGGTCAGTCCTCAGCAGGCCTGGGTAGCAGGGCCTGAACATTTACAAGGACCCAGATCTGCCAGGAAGAGGGACTTCTAGATTGTGGTTGCAAACCAGTCGCTGGACCCTCACTTTCCACCACCACCATCCCACGGTCACACCAGTAGCCCACAGTCACTCCCAGCTGGATCAAAAGGCCTAACCTCAAGAGTGGCATGAGTGGACATGGCAGTGCCTTTCGGGCCACACCGGGACTTGGGGTACAGTCTGCTCCTTACTGAATGGGAAGACCACACATGGAAGGAGAGGTGGGAGACCCAGGGCTGCCTGGGAGGGCTAACTCTGAATCGGGGAGGGGGAGGGTCCAGAGACCAAACCAAGGCCTTGGTCCCATGGATGGTCCTAGCTACAGTGGGGAAAAGGAAAGAGAAAACAAAAAAAAATTCCTAATCATAAGCTAAGCTCCTTGAGACCACAAACAGCAAGTCTTGCTCTTGTTGGGCTCTCCCCATGTGTTAAGGACAGTGCTGGGCACTCAAATCTCAGCCCCATGGCACTTATGTTCATATCTGTAATTTATTTATATTAATGTCTATCTCCCCCTCTGGACTGCAAGCTCATTGTGGACAGGGAATGTCTCTGCTACATTGTTATATTGTATTCTCCCATGTGCTTAGTACAGTGCTCCGCACACAGTAAGTGCTCAATAAATACAACTGACTGACTTAGCAGGCACTCAATACCATTGACTGATACCCCTAAGGCCAACTGTTATTTCGCTGCTGTTCATAGCCATCCATCCTATTCTACCCCAGAAGCAGTCCCCAGTGGCACAAGATCCTGGATTTGACCTCACCAAGGCAATAGGATGCATGTGGAGATCTCAGGAGGACCAACGAATAATAATGGTACTTGTTAAGTGCTTATTATGTGTTAAGCACTGTACTAAGCACTGGGGTAGATATAAGGTAATCAGGTGGGACGCACTCCCTCTCCACTGGATTCACAGTCTAAGTAGGAAGGAATATGATTTAATCCCCATTGTACAACTGAGAAAAATGAGTCACAGAGGAGTACTGACTGCCCAAGGTCACAGAGCAGACAAGAGGTGGAGCTGGGATTAGAACCCAAGTCCTCCAACTCCCAGGCCGTGCTCGTCCCCGGCACCAGAGAAAGTGAAGTCCAATCCTGGGATCAGACAAGAAGGAGCTTTCAGAGCCATTCTCTGGGTGGAAGACCCAAGGAGGGGAAAGGATTCCCCAGGCAACAGAGCTTCCCCCCACCACCCGCACCCTCGGTCAGAGGTCAGAGTGGGTCAAGGGGAGGTGTCAGAGGGGGCTGGAGCTTCATCCTTTCCACCCCACCCCCACCTAGCGTGAGCCGGTCCCTCCCACCCCATGGCAGAGGTGCGAGCACACACCAGGGGGGCAAGGGGCTTGCACATCCTGCCTTGATGGCTTGTGACAGCCGAGCCTCTTTGCTCAGCCAGCCGTAAATGACATCTTCACAGGTCCCAGGCAGGGGCAGCAGATGGTAGAGGCAGCCCCCTCCCCTCCCAGAAGAGTTCCAGACCCGTGCTACCTCACCTGTGAGACCCAGGGGCCGGGGGCAGTCTGAGGCCCGGCCACCCCCGAAACTGTTGGTTCCCTGCTCTCCCACCTCAGTCCTGGAACTTACATGCCTGACCCAGGAAGCAGCACCAGGGCAGTAAATAATAATGATGGTATTTGTTAAGTTCTTACTAAGGGCCAAGCACTGTTCTAAGCACTGGGGTAGATACAAGCTAATCAGGTTGTCCCACATGGGGCTCACAGTCTTAATCCCCATTTTACAGATGAGGTAACTGAGGCGCAGACAAGTTAATTGACTTGCCCAAGATCACACAGCAGATAAGTGGCGGAGCCGGGATTAGAATCCACATCCCCTGACTCCCAAGCCCGTGCCCTTGCCACTTGGCCAGCCTGCTTCTCAAAGGAAAGCGAGAGATACCACCAACCAAGTCACCCCAAACCACGGAATGGGCATCCCAGCCCTGCCGGAGCAGCGGTATGGCAGATTTCCAAAGGAGCAGACAAGTGAGGAGCAGTGTGGCCTAGTGTATAGAGCACAGGTCTGGGGGTCAGAAGGACCTGAGTTCTAGTCCTGGCTCTGCCTCTTGTTCACAGTCACCCTGCAGACAAGTCACTTAACTCCTTTGTGCCTCAGTTACCTCATCTGTAAATTGGGGATGAAGACTGTGAGCCCCCTGTGGGACATGGACTATGTGCAACCTGATTACCTTTTCTCTACCCCAGTGCTTAGAACAATGCCTGGCACATGATAAGTGCTTCTAGACTGTGAGCCCATTGTTGGGTAGAAATTGTACTTTCCAAGCTCTTAGTACAGTGCTCTGCACACAGTAAGTGCTCAATAAATATGACAATGGATGAATCGTAAGCACTTCTAGACTGTAAGCCCATTGTTGGGTAGGGGTTATCTCTATCTGTTGCCGAACTGTACTTTCCAAGTGCTTAGTACAGTGCTCTGCACACATTAAGCGCTCAATAAATATGACTGAATAAATATGACTGAATGAAATACCTTTTTTTTTTTTTTAAAGTGATAAGGATGAGCTGAGTCTAACTGGGATCAAGCACTGCAGGACCAGTCGGAAGCCTCCCATAGCCATGAGCTCAGTTTCTGGGGAGCAGAGAACCCAGACTGTGTTACCGCCTCCCCCATCCTTCTACCTTGCCCACTGCTTCAAAGGCAGTGCCAAGAAGCAGTGATGTCTAGTGCATAGAGCAGTCCTGCAAGTCTGAAGGAACTGGGTTCTAATCCCACTCTGCCACTTGTCTGTGTGACCTTGGGCAAGTCACTTCTCTTCTCTGAACCTCACATTTCATCTGTGAAATGGGGGATTAAACTGGAGGCCCATGTGGGACATGGACTGTGCTCGACCTGATTAGATTGTTTCTATTCTACCCCAACACTTAATACAGTGCCTGGCACATAGTAAGCACTTAAATACTAGAAAAAAGGGTGGGGAGGGGAGGGAGAAGGTGATGTAATGATGGAACAGAAAGGCAAAGTGGCGGATTTGAGTCACTGATCTCACCCCAACATTCCCCCCACCCCCCTCCCCAGCTGCACCCAGCGAATTACGGACCCAGGGGAAGAGATCCTCTCAACCATTTATGTATTCGTATTAATGCCCGTCTCCCCCTCTAGACTGTAAGCCCCTTATGGGCAGGGAATTTGTCTGCTAACTCTGTTGCACTGAACTCTCCCAAGTGCTTAGTACAGTGCTCTACACACAGTAAATTCTCAATAAATATCATTGATTGACTGATTTGGGCCTGATACTAGCCACCTTGGGCCACAAGCCCAATTGCATGTCCCAGTTCAAGTCCTAGAAACTTCTAAGAGCCAGAACTCTAAGTTCTCCCTGACCCTAGGTCCCAAGCAACCTGCTGCATCAGATCCTCAGTCAGAGATGGCCTAGGGCAGCCTGGGGAATCTGGGCTTGAGGATCTCAGCAGCGGTGTGGCGAGAGGGTGCAAGGTAGTGTCTCGGTCTCACCCTTCATGGTTGCACCCTGAAGGGGAATCACCCACCTTCTTACCAAAAAAGCATGCTTCCCAGAGCAGTAGTATTTATTGAGCACTTCCTGTGTGCTGAACACTAAACACTTGGGAGAGTACAACAGAGCTGGCAGACGCGATCTGTGCCCACAAGGAGCTCAAAGCCTGGAGAAGGAGAGGCCGGCATTAAGTCACAGATGGAGGAAATGGCAAAGAATAAAGGTATATACACAAGTACTGTGGGGACAGAGGTGGGGTGAGAAAGTGAGTGAGGAGTAATCAGTCAATGCACTTACTGTGTACAGAGCACTGTATTAAATACTTGGGAGACTGCAGTGCAACAGAATTGGTAGGCATGTTCCCTGTCCACAGGGAGCTCACCATCTAAGGGGGAGATGTATATTAATATAAATTATGGATATGTACATCAGAGCTACAGGTGTTGAGGTTGGGGTGAACATCAAGTGCTCAAATACAGATCCAAGGACCTAGGTGACGAAACAGAGAGGGAGTCAAGGAAAAGAGGGCTTAGAGGGTGACCTTAATAAGGCTTTGAAGATGGAGACTGTGATGGTTTGGTGTATATGGAGAGGGAGGGAGCTCCAGGTTTACAGGGAGGACTTGGGAAAAGGGTCAGCTGCGAGTTAGAGGCACAGTGAGCAAGCTGGTGCTAGAGGAGTGAAGTGTGTGGCCTGGGCTGCAATAGGAGATCGGTGAGGAAAGGCAGGAAGGGGAGAGCTGATTGAGTTCCTTATAGTCAATAGGAAGGAGGTGGATGGGCAACCCTGGAGGTTGTTGAGTGGGGAGATGTGGACTGAACGGTTTTGCAGAAAAAATGATCCAGGCGGTAGAGTGAAGTATAGATTGAAGAGAGGGATAGAAGGCAGAGAGGTCACTGAGGAGGCCGATGCAGTACTCGAAGTGGGATAAAAATATATACATCTAAGCATCTGCATTTCCACAAATGCATTAACCCTGCTTAATTCACGCTCTAATTTATCATTTTTTCTTGATCCCACTATTTGTAAATAAAGGGTCTGTGTCTTGTCTATTAGATTGTAAGTTCACTGAGGGCAGGGAATGTGAACTGTGCTCAGTTCAGTCTTCTAAATTCAGCAAATCCCATTAGCCGACTGATCCCCGGGTACCCTGCATCTCCAGGAAAGGGTCACCATAAACGACAAGCCCCAAGCTGCCCAACCCCAAAGGCTTTGAGATGCTCAAGGAGCAGACGGAGGCCGGCTCAACTCAGGATGAGTAGGGGACTCTGCAGTTCCTTAGAGATATCAGTTACTCCAGGACAGGAACCAACCCTACAGGGCGCCTCTACCATACCCAGGGAAGCAGCGGGGCCTAGTGGAAAGAGCACAGGTCCAGGAGGTTGAAGGATCTGGGTTCTTATCACAGTTCCGCCACTTGTCTGCAGTATGACCTTGGGCAAGTCACTTCACTGAGTCTCGATTTCCTCATCTGTAAAATGGGGATTAAATCATACCCCCTCCAGGACTGAGAGTCCCAAGCGGAGACTGTGTCCGACTTGATTAGCTTGTATCTATTCCAGGGCTTAGCACACTGCCTGGCGCCTAGTAAGCACTTAAGTACCATTTAAAAGAAAGAAAGAAAACCAGGGGGTGGCTCTCCACTAGCAAATTCATTTAACTGTAGAGCCCTTCCAGCAGACAGCCAGAGCCTGGAGCCCTCAGGGAGAGAACCTGGAAAGTGAAGTGACCCAGGAATCCTCAACCCAGTGCCCAGGGCTCTCACCTCCTCTGAAGGAGCCCAGCAGGGTGACTTCCTCAGGGAAGGTCTTGTTCCATCCCTCTTCCCGCCTGCCCCAGTGAGCAGGCAGGCCACAAGCAGCTGAAAGGAATTAAGGCTTTGTCGCTTATAGAGCTCACTTGCACGGCTAACTGTCAAAGGCCTCAATCTCATCTCTCTGTCGACCCCTTGCCTACCTTCATCCGCCTGGCCTCCATCCTCTTCCCCCTTCATATAATAATACTACTACTAACTGTACTAAGGGCTGGGGTGGATACAAACGAATCGGGTTCAACACTATCCCTGTCCCACATAGGACTCAGTCTTAATCCCCATTTTACAGATGAGGTAACTGAGGCACAGAGAAGTGAAGCGACTCCCACAGACCAGCACTCTCCCCATCTTCAAAGCCCTAATAAAATCATATATCCTCCAGGAAGCCTTCCCTATTCTCCCCTACTTCTTGGTCACCTATGCACTTGGGTCCATACCAATCAATGGTATTTACTGAGTACTTACTATGCGCAGAACACTATACTAAGCACTTAAAGAGAATACAGAGTTAATAGAGATGTTCCCTGCCCTCAATGAGGTTATACAGTCTAGAGCATACCCCCTAAGCACTTTGATACTCAGCCCACCCCTTCTATAAATATTCTTATATTCCATTTCTTCCACTGCCTGTAATTTATTTTGTCTGTCTCTCCAACTGGATTGTACACTCCTAGAAGGCAGGAATCATAACTCTACTGTACTCTTCCAAGCACATACTACAGTGCTCTGCAGAATAAGCACTAAAATACCAATGATGGACTGGTTTTTTTTAAACTATGATAGTTAAGCACTTAGAAATGGTTCTAAGCACTAGGGTAGATAACATTATAATCAGGTCAGAGTACCTGTCCCACATGGGGCTCACAGTTTAAGTAGGAAGGTGAACAGATATTGAATTCATTCATTCATTCAAAAGTATTTATTGAGCGCTTACTATGTGCAGAGCACTGTACTAAGCGCTTGGGATGAACAAGTCGGCAACAGATACAGACAGTCCCTGCCGTTTGACGGGCTTACAGTCTAATCGGGGGAGACGGACAGACAAGAACAATGGCAATAAACAGCGTCAAGGGGAAGAACATCTCGTAAAAACAATGGCAACTAAATAGAATCAAGGCGATGTACAATTCATTAACAAAATAAATAGGGTAACGAAAATATATACAGTTGAGCGGATGAGTACAGTGCTGTGGGGATGGGAAGGGAGAGGTGGAGGAGCAGCGGGAAAAGGGGAAAATGAGGCTTTAGCTGCGGAGAGGTAAAGGGGGGATGGCAGAGGGAGTAGAGGGGGAAGAGGAGCTCAGTCTGGGAACGCCTCTTGGAGGAGGTGATTTTTAAGTAGGGTTTTGAAGAGGGAAAGAGAATCAGTTTGGCGGAGGTGAGGAGGGAGGGCGTTCCAGGACCGCGGGATAATAATGTTGGTATTTGTTAAGCGCTTACTATGTGCCGAGCACTGTTCTAAGGACTGGGGTAGATACAAGGGAATCAGGTTGTCCCACGCGGAGCTCACAAGCTTCATCCCCACTTGACAGATGTGGTAACTGAGGCACAGAGACGTGCAGTGACTTGCCCAAGGTCACACAGCAGACAAGTGGCGGAACCAGGATTAGAACCCACGACCTCTGACTCCCCAGCCCGGGCTCTTTCCACTGAGCCAGGCTGCTTCCCCAGCTCTTCTTTAGCATCCCCTTTGACATACCAGTGTCCACCTTCACGGCCAAGTGAAGACCCCGGGGAAGGAGCTCAGAGTTGAGGGAGGAAGGGATGTGGAGGGGCCAACTGGTGGGGCAGGAACTCGAGGGCAGGGTGGGTTTGCAAAGCTAGACCCCAGGTGTGGGAGATGATTGCGGCACTGAGAGGAAGTCAATCATATTTATTGAGTGCTTACTGTGTGCAGAGCACTGTACTATGCTCTTGGGAGAATACAATATAAGAATATAACAGACACATTCCCTTCCCACAACCAGAGTCTAGAGGGAGTGACAGACATAATAGAGAAGCAGCGTGGCTCAGTGGAAAGAGGCCGGGCTTGGGAGTCAGAGGTCATGGGTTCGAATTCTGGTTCCGCCACTTGTCAGCTGTGTGCCTATGGGCAAGTCACTTAACTTATCTGTGCCTCAGTTACCCCATCTGTAAAATGGGGATGAAGACTGTGAGCCTCACGTGGGACAACCTGACCACCCTGTATCTACCCCAGCGCTTAAAACAGTGCTCTGCACATAGTAAGTGCTTAACAAATACCAACATATGTACCTAAGTGCTTTGGGGCTGGGGGGAGGGATGTATAAAGGGAGCAAGTCAGGGGGATGCGAAAGGGAGTGGGAGAAGAGGAAAAGAGAGCTCAGTCAGGGAAGACCTCTTGGAGGAGATGAGAGGCAGTGGGACCTAGTGGAAAGTGGAGAGGAGTGGGAGGCAGGAGATGGGTTCTGTTCCCAGATCCGCCACTGGCCTGCTGTGTGCCCTTGGGAAAGTCACTTATCCTCATCTGTAAAATGGGGATAAAATCCCTGCTCCCACTGCCTCTTGAGATCGAGAGCTCTTTGTGAGACAGGGACTGTACCTAATTTGATTATCCCCATTTCAGAGTTGAGGAAATGGAGGCACAGAGAAGTCAAGTGACTTACCCAAGGTTACACAGCCAGCAAATGGCAGAGCCAGTGTGAGTACCCAGGCCCTCTGACTCCCAGGCTTGGGTTCTTCCCACTAAGCCATGTTGCTTCCTGTATTGATGAAGATTGAGCCATTAAAGGCCCAAATCAAGTGGTTCAGTTCAGCCTCTGCCTCACCATAACAAAGCACACCAGCAAGGAGTAGTTTTAGGCCAGATGTGGCTGTAGGGACCCCTTCACCTCAGTACACTGTTGTACCCTGAACACTTTGTGGTCAGAAACAAAACAGATCCCTTAAGTCCCTATGCTTCCTTTGGCAGGGCTCTAATAATAATAATAATAATAATAAATAGTAATGGTATTTGTTAAGTGCTATGTGCCAGGCACTGTTCTAAACATGGGTAGATACAAGCTAACTGGGTTGGATCCAGTCCCTGTCCTACATAGGGCTCACAGTCTTACTCCCATTTTACAGAGGAGGGAACTGAGGCCCAGAGCAGTGATGTGACCTGCCCAAGGTCACACAGCAGACAAGTAGCGGAGGCAGCACTAGAGCCCAGGACCTTCTGACTCCCAGGTCCGTGCTCTATCCACGAGGCCACTTTGCTTCTCTAAATATACTCTCTCTTTAGGGGTTCCCTTGGTTCCCCAGAAGCCACAACCCCATCTGACCCTGGAGTGGGTTATTTTGGCCTAGACTATGATCTCACTGTGGGCAGGAATGTTTCTGTTGTCATATTGTACTCTCCCCAGCGCTAAGTATAGTGCTTTGCACATAATAAGCACTCAATACAATTGAATGAATGAATGAAAGGTAAGCATCCTGGGTTTGAAACTTCTTTTCCATAGCTGATGCTAACAGTAAGCATTATTCATTCATTCATTCATTCATTCAATAGTATTTATTGAGCGCTTACTATGTGCAGAGCACTGTACTAAGCGCTTGGGATGAACAAGTCGGCAACAGATACAGACAGTCCCTGCCGTTTGATGGGCTTACAGTCTAATCGGGGGAGACGGACAGACAAGAACAATGGCACTAAACAGCGTCAAGGGGAAGAACATCTCGTAAAAACAATGGCAACTAAATAGAATCGAGGCGATGTACAATTCATTAACAAAATAAATAGGGTAACGAAAATATATACAGTTGAGCGGACGAGTACAGTGCTGTGGGGATGGGAAGGGAGAGGTGGAGGAGCAGCGGGAAAAGGGGAAAATGAGGCTTTAGCTGCGGAGAGGTAAAGGGGGGATGGCAGAGGGAGTAGAGGGGGAAGAGGAGCTCAGTCTGGGAACGCCTCTTGGAGGAGCATTAGGCACTAAGTGCTAAACACAGTGTTAAGTGTTGGGGTAGATACAAGACAGTCAGATCAGACAATTCCTGCCTTACATAGGGCTCCCACTCTAAGAGGTTGGAGAACAGGGATCGTATTCCCCTTTACAGGTGAGGAAACTGAGGCCCAGGGAAATTAATTGTCTTGCTCAAAGATCTGCAAGCCGGGGGCACGACTGGAATCGGAACCCAGGTCTTCCAACTCTCAGATCCACATTCTTTCCACTAGGCCAAGCTGCTTCCCTAGGGTGACCTTTGGGTCAGTCTCATTACCTTGAGTCGAATCCCAGTTCGGATTCACGGGGGGGGGGGGGGGGGGGGGGGGGGAGGGGAGGGGGGCTTTCATTTTTCTTCTATCATTTAATTCCTGTCTCAGGGATGTCAGCAGCAAACATGACTGGATGATCTAGGTGAAGCAGGAAGCTCGCCTGATAGCCACGTTCTGGAGACATACCACCACCACCACCATCCCAGCTCGAAGCCTCCGCCGGAGTAAGGAGGAGAAAGCTGAACAGGTGTAGGAGTTTATAGGTTCTGGTTCCCTAGAAGTACCAATTCCTTCAGTTTTGTGGATCCTCCCAATCAAGGGTACTTACTAGATGCAGAGCACTGTACTGAGCACTTGGGAGAGTACCACACAGTTGGTAGACACAATCCCTGCCCAGGAGTAGCTTATAGAGGGTCTCTGACCCCAGAACCAACCCTGCTCCACTCTGCCACCCTCCCGGCGATCGGACTCGCCCCCATCAAATCAGAGACGTCCTCGGACCACCTGCACCTCGCTGGATCCCGGCTATGAGGAACAATCGCATCTGACGTCCTTCAACTGTTGGGTTCCTCCTCCCCACTCTGAGGGCGAGGGGTTGTGTGGGGTCTGACTCGCCTTTCACCCAAGACTAACCTGTGCCACCAGGCACTTCAACTGCTCCAGACCCCAGTGTTCTCCACTTCTAAACCAGGAAGGATGGATGGATAATGACCCCCCACCCTTCACCTCTCCCCTCCTGGGCGGGTCAAGACTGCACAAATTCAGCACACAGAAGCTAGGTGCCATCCACTCCTGACCCTTGGGGTGAAGCTTTCAAAACTTGCTCAGACTCCCTCTTCCCTGTCCTTGGACGGACAAGTGCAGAGAAGCCCCGAGAGCCCAGCTGGTCCAAGGCAATCTCCTCAACAGGACGCCACCCCTTCAACAAAGGCTGGGGGGCTGGGAGCGGATGAGCCGGAAGCTAGACCCTAACAAGCCGTCAGGAACCAGTCGGCTCTGATCGGAGGCAGCTGGACCCCGTTGTGTAGACACAGGTGTCTCAGAGTAAGCCATTCAGCAAGCAGGAGGCCAGCCCCTAAAACTCAGTCCCCCACCCCCCCACCTCCAGCAGTCCACGGAATCTATGATGGCTTCCCAAGTGGGTTGAGCCATAAAGCCGGTGGCTCAGTGCAGTGATGGGGCTGAGTGGGAGGAGGGTTGGAGGGGCGGGGTGGTGAGGACAACAAGGAACCAGAAGAGAGGCTCCAGCGGCGAGACCTCCCTCCAACCCCGCAGTGCGGAGCCGGGCCCAGCCTGCACCACCCTCAACACGGTGGGGTGGGCTCACAGCCGCCATTCTGCGCCAGACACACCGCACGACTCCCTGTCAGTGGGTGGGAGGGGTGAGAGGGCCCATGCAAAGCGACGGCTTCTTTCTCTCTGGTGGTGGATACGCACGCACTCCCGCAGACACGCACACCCCAAT
This sequence comes from Ornithorhynchus anatinus, assembly GCF_004115215.2. NCBI lineage: Eukaryota > Metazoa > Chordata > Mammalia > Monotremata > Ornithorhynchidae > Ornithorhynchus > Ornithorhynchus anatinus. Next base: position 48,206,635 of record NC_041732.1, on the reverse strand, counting down.
ACCACATTCCCCTCTACCCTGCTACGGGTCACTCCGTATCTCCAGCCTTGCCAGAAGGAAGGAAGGGTGTAGTGATAACCAGGCCACTGCCTCCTGAGCGCAGGGGCAAGACACGGTCTGGGGCAGGAGGCCGGGGACTGATAGAGCTGCCCTGGGCAACACGTTCTATTCTGGGACTTGCCTGCCCAGCTACAGCAAGTCCCATGGTCTCACCCCGCCCTCCATTGCCCATCCTCATCTGAGAACACTCTAGGGCACTGCTGGCCTCCCAGTCTTCAGAATGGGGAGCTAATCCCTCTCCTGAGCTACCCCATATGCCTCAGTATCCCCCCCACCCCAAATCCCATCACCAGCCCAAGTGCTGCTTGGGGGCCCGTTATTAGAAGCTACCACTCATTTCGGAAGGCCAAGGCCAGCTAGCGGAGTGGGTAGAGGAGAAGGGAAAAGGGGAAAGAGGCTACTGGTTCCACATTGGAAAGAGAAAGCCAGACCCTGCTTCTGCCCCGTCCCCTCAGTCCCAGATGCACCCACCGCCCCGCTCTCCCTGCCCAGATGGCATGGGGGTGCCCCCACCTCCATCCCCCTCGGTGGGTGAGGCCTTGCTCCGGTCCCCAAGGCCGGCTGGATGGGGCATTTAAGTGCTCACTACAAGCCAAACCCTCTGCTAAGCATGGGGATAGACTGTGTTGGCCTGATTATGGGGTAGGTCGCCCCCGGGGGGCTCACAGTCTAAGCAGCAGAAACCACAAGCATCGGATCCCCAATTGGGGGGGCGGGGGGGAAAGACTGAGGCTCGGAGCGGGAAGTGACTTGTCCAGGGTCACACGGCAAGCCAGCGGCACAGTTAGTCTGGATTAGGCGGCTCCCGGGGGCAGGCCCAGGGTCCCAGTACCCCCCCCCCCACCCCGAGGTCCTGGGGGAGGGGGCAGGGCGTTAAGGGTGCAGCTACAGGGCTATTCTGGCAAGGAACAATAATAATAATAGCATTTGTTAAGCATTTACTACGTGCAAAGTACTGTTCTAAGCGCTGGGGGGGATACGAGGTGATCAGGCTGTCCCACGTGGGGCTCACAGTCTTAATGCCCATTTTACAGTAGAGGTCACTGAGGCCTCGCGAAGTGAAGCGCCTTGCCCAAGAAGTCACCCATCTGAGAAGCGGCGGTACAGGGATTAGAACCCACCACCTCCGACTCCCCAACCCAAGGATTGTGCTTGGCTCTGGAGGGCGGAGGGCCCGGCGACTCGGGGCAGAAGAGAAGCAGGGTGGAAAGAGCCCGGGCTTGGAAGTGCGAGGTCGTGGGTTCTCATCCCGCCCCCGTCGCTTGTCAGCTGAGTGACTTTGGGCCAATCACTACACTTCTCTGTGCCTCAGTTCCCTTGTCTGTAAAAATGGAGATTTAAAACTGTGAGCCCCACGTGGGACAACCTGATGACCCTGTACCTCCATCAGGGTTTAGAACAGTGCTCGGCACATAGTAAGCGCTTAACAAATGCCAAGTCACTCCTCTGTGCCTCAGTTCTCTCATCTGTAAAAATGGGGATTTAAAACTGTGAGCCCCACGTGGGACAGTCTGATGACCCTGTATCGCCCCCAGCGCTTAGAACAGTGCTTGGCACATAGTAAACGCTTAACAAATACCTTAGTTATTATTATTAAGTTCTCCGAGCCTTCAGTTCCCTCATCTGGAAAATGGGGGTGAAGAGCAGGAGCCCCAAGTGGGACCACCGATGACCTTGTATCCCCCCCCAGCGCTTGGAACAGTGCTTGGCACATAGTAAGCGCTTAAGAAATACCACCATTAAGTAGCACAGGAGAGGCACAAGCACGTGGCGGCCGAGGGGCAAGGGCGGCAGCCCCGGGGGGTTGGGAGTCAGGGGTCATGGGTTCGAATCCCAGCTCTGCCACTTGTCAGCTGGGTGACTGTGGGCAAGTCAGTTCACTTCTCTGGGCCTCAGTGACCTCATCCGGAAAACGGGGATTCAAACTGTGAGCCTCACGTGGGCCCACCTGATCACTATCTCCCCCAGCGCTTAGAACAGTGCTCGGCACAGAGGAAGCGCTTAACAAATGCCAACATTATTATAATTATCTCGGCCCTGGCACTTGTCAGCTGGGCGACTGGGGGCCAGTCACTTCGCTTCTCTGGGCCTCACTGAACTCATCTGGAAAATGGGGGTGAAGCCTGGGAGCCTCACGTGGGCCCACCTGATGACCCTGTATCTCCCCCAGCACTTAGAGGCAGCGTTTCCCAAATACGAGCGGAAAGAGCCCGGGCTTGGGAGTCAGAGGTCATGGGTTCGAATCCCGACCCTGCCACTTCTCAGCTGGGTGACTGTGGGCAGGTCACTTCTCTGGGCCTCGGTGACCTCCACTGCAAAATGGGGGTGAAGACCGGGAGCCTCACGGGGGCCAATCTGCTGACCCTGCAGTCACCCCAGCGCTTAGAACAGTGCTCTGCACACAGGAAACTATCCCCAAATACGAGTGGAAAGAGCCCGGGCTTGGGAGTCAGAGGTCATGGGTTCGAATCCCGACCCTGCCACTGGTCAGCTGGATGACTGTGGGCGGGTCGCTTCTCTGGGCCTCAGTGACCTCAACTGGAAAAGGGGGGTGAAGACCGGGAGCCTCACGGGGGCCAATCTGCTGACCCCGCAGTCACCCCGGCGCTTAGAACAGTGCTCTGCACGTAGGAAGCGCTTCCCAAATAGCCAGCCGATGAGGATGACCCACCTCTTCCTCGGTGGCGGCGGCGGTGGCCGGGGTGGGGCCGGGGTCGGTGGCCGGTCCGGGTCCGGGGTCGCCGTCCGGCTTCAGGCTGCTCATGGTGCGGGGTGCGGGGGGGGGCAGTGAAGGGGCCGGGCGGGGCAGGGGGCAGCGCCGCCCCGACGGTCACATCAAGTTGCGGGGGTGCGGTGGGTGCGAGAGGTGCGGGCCGCCGGCAGGAGCCGGACTGGCCACCGTCTGCGCCTTTTGACGGCGGCTGCAGAGTGCGGGGCCCGGGGAGGGGGAGGGCAGGGGGAGGAGGAGGAGGAGGAGGAGGAGGAGGAGGAGGAGGAAGGGGAGGAGGGGGAGGGGGAGGGGCCGGGACCCCCTCCTCCCCCCCGCCCCCGCATCACCGTCTCCCGGGGAACCCGCGGCCAATCCCCGGCCGGCCCCTCCTCCCCCACCCCCACCCCCACCCCCACCCCCCCGGACGCGCGGGACATTAGTTTTCTCCCTCCCCCCTTTTCCCTTTTCCATGAAAAACTTTTTCAAGTTGGGTCCGAGCGGGCCCGGGGAACTTTCTTAAAGGGGCCGCGAGCCTCCCCTCCCTCCCCTTCCCTTCCTCCTCTTCCTCCCTCCAGCTGGGGACACTCCCGACGCGCTCATCAAAACACACACACACACACACACACATTCTTACATACACACACAGGACACCACCCCCCCCCCCAGCACACTCATCAAAACACACACACACTTACATACACACACAGACCCCCCCCCCAGCACACTAATCAAAACACACACACACACTTACATACACACATAGACCCCTCCCCCCAGCACACTCATCAAAACACACACATACACACAACCCCCCCTCCCCCCCAGCACACTCATCAAAACACACACACACTTACATACACACACAGACACCCCCCGGCACACTCATCAAAACACACACACACACACACTTACATACACACACAACCCCCCCACAACACATTCAAAACACACACTTACACACTCACACAGGACCCCCGGCACACTCATCAAAACACACACACACAGACCCCCCCCCCCGGCACACTCATCAAAACACACACACACACACACAAACACCCCTCTGCACGCTCATGAAAACATACACACTTACACACACTCAGATCCCTGTCCCCCCGCCCCAGCACATTTATCAAAACACACTCACACACACACACACACATAGACACCCCCCAGCACACTCATCGAAACACGCACACTTAATAATAACAATAATAATAATGATGATGGCATTTGTTAAGCACTTACTGTATGCAGAGTTACTACATGCACTGTTCTAAGCACTGGGGCGGATACAGGGTGATCAGGTTGTCCCATGTGGGGCTCCCACTCTTAATGTCCATTTGACAGATGAGGGAACTGAGGCCCAGAGAAGTGAAGTGACTTGGCCAGTCACCCAGCTGACAAGTGGCGGAGCCGGCATTTGAACCCCTGACCTCTGACTCCCCGGCCCGGGCTCTTTCCACTGAGCTACGCTGCTTCTCTCTAAACACACACACACACGGGCCCCCTCCCGTCCTCCCCCTCTCCCAGATGCTGGGGGGTTGGTCCTGGCTTCAGAGGTTCCGGGATGGCTGGTGGCCAAAAACACGGTGTGGGGAGAGAGGGATCTGCTTTACGTCTCGGAGCCTTAGTTTCCTCCCTCCCAGTTGAGGTCTGGGAAGGTCGAGGAAGAGGGAAGGGGAGTCTGGCCTTCAACCTCCAGCCACCGGCCTGGGCAGAAGGCGGCCCAATCACCCAGAGGAAGCAACGACCCTGCAGCCTTGGAGAAACTGAGAGCCACGGAGGGGTTAAAAGAGAGAGATCGATGGATTGGATTGATTCATTCAATCGTATTTATGGAATGCTTACTATGTGCACAGCACTCTACTAAGCGCTTGGAACGTACAGTTCGGCTACAGATAGAGACAATCCCTGCCCAATGACGGGCTCACAGTCTAAACAGGGGAGACAGACGGCAAAACAAAACAGAACAAAATAAAACAAGTAGTCTGGCTTAAATATCATCAAGATAAATAGAAGCGTAGATATATGCACATCATTAACAAAATAAATGGAGTAATAACTAATATATACAAATACCCCAGCCTGCCAGACCACCTTCCCCCATGCACCCGGCTTGGCATTTCCCATCCTTAAAGTCACGGAACAACCGGCAGTTCAAACCCTTGCTTTTCACCTGACCCTTCTGTCCCTCCTGCCGGTGTCACCGGACAACTGATCGGGGAGGGCGACTTTGCCAAAGTAATAATAATAATAATGTTGGTATTTGTTAAGCGCTTACTATGTGCAGAGCACTGTTCTGGGGTAGATACAGGGTAATTGGGTTGTCCCACATGAGGCTCACAGTTAATCCCCATTTTACAGATGAGGTAACTGAGGAACAGAAAAGTGAAGTGACTTGCCCACAGTCACACAGCTGACAAGTAGCAGAGCAGGGAGTCAAACCCATGACCTCTGACTCCGAAGCCCAGGCTCCTTCCACTGAGCCACGCTGCTTCCCAGCATAGCAGCCAGGAGGGCCCCCACTAGCCAGGGTGTGGGTAAGAGGGGACGAATTGTACATTCCCAGCACTTAGTACAGTGCTCTGCACAGAGTAAGTGCTCAATAAATATGATTGACTGAAAGAGGGGGTGAGAAGCTAGGGGTTGCCAGTCCTCGGCTCCTCCCCCTCCCAGTTGGGCCTGAATCCAGACTCAGGCAGATCTGCCTCTAATTTTTACCAATTCCCTGTTTCCCAACAGCGTGAACCCTGCTCTCCATCCAGCTATCATTCCCCGGCTCCGAGCCCGGGACAGATTTCAGGCGCTTAGGACAGTGACGCTCTTGCCTCAAGGCACGTGGTCGAGATTGACCTAGGCAAGAGGTGGCTGTTCAAAATGGACTGCTGCTCGCCCACAGGAAGTTGTACCTCTGTTAGCGGGAAGTCATAGCTCTGGATCAAGGGGAGAGGGGGTTGGTTAGGTAACCCTAAAGATTCCCTTTGGGTTCGGGGGTTCAAAGGTCCTCCATACGTAACCCAGTGTATTGGAAGCAGCGCGGCCTAGTGGAAAGGGCCTGAGAATCAGAGGTTCTGGGTTCTGATCTCCGCTCCGCAGCTTGTCTGCTGTGTGACTCTGGGCAAGTCATTTAACTTCTCTGTAAAATGGGGATTAAGCATGTCAGCCTCATGTGGGACATGTACTGTGTCCAGGAAAGATCATGGGGTTGGGAGTCAGAGGTCATGGGTTCTAATCCCCGCTCTGCCACTTGTCTGCTGTGTGACCCTGGGCAAGTCACCTAACTTCTCCGTGCCTCCGTTCCCTCATCTGTAAAATGGGGGTGAAGACTGGGAGCCCCACGTGGGACAATCTTGTATCTATCCCAGCACTTAGAACAGTGGTTGACACACAGTGAGCGCTTAACAAATACCAACATCATTATTATTCTTATTACTTTGTCTCTACCCCAGCCCTTAGTACAGTGCCTGGGACATAGTAAGCACTAACAAAAATCACTTAAAATATACCCAGTTACCTTATCTGTAAAATGGGAATTAAGACTGTGAGCCTTATGTGGAACAGGGACTGTGTCCGACTTGGTTATCTTGTAGTTACCCCAGCGCTTAGTGCTGTGCCTGGCACATAGTAAGCATTTAACAAATACCATCATTATTATTATTACTGTTAATGTAATAGTGTATGGAATGGCCAGATTTTCCCTGTTTCAGGGCAGGCAAGTGTCTCCAGCTGTCCCTAGCTTTAGTGTCATACCTTTTAGAGTCCAGCCAGTCACACCCAAAGGTGCCATGACCATTGTTCTCATCACCTGTATTAGAACCAGAGCAGCTCCTTCTGGACCCTCCTCCCTCGCGAGACTGCCCTGATGCTGCCCAGCAGCCCCTCAGAGCTCCCCGTGCCCCAGGATTCCCAAAGCCCTGGACAGAGGATGGAGAACAATGCCCAGGGAATTGGTGATAGGCACAGCAGCAAGCTGGATTTATTCATTCAATCGTATTTATTGAGCACTTACGGTGTGCAGAGCATTGCACTAAACGCTTGGAAAGTACAGTTCAGCAACTGATAGAGACAATGCCTACCCAATGGCGGGCTCACTGTCTAGGAGGGGGAGACAAACAACAAAGTAAAAACAAGTAGACAGGCATCAATAGCATCAAAATAGATAAACAGAATTGTAGATATAGACACATCATTAATAAAATAAATAGAATAATAAATATGTACAAATACACCCAAGTGCTGTGGGGCAGGGAAGGGGTAGAGCAGAGGGAGGGAGTAGGGGCGATGGGGAGGGAGGAGGAGCCGAGGAAAAGGGGGGCTCAATCTGGGAAGGCCTCCTGGAGGAGGTGAGCTTTCAGTAGGGCTCTGAAGGGGGGAAGAGAGCTGGTTTGGCGGAGGTGAGGAGGGAGGGCATTCCAGGTCAGAGGTAGGACGTGGGCCAGGGGTCGACGGTGGGACAGGCGAGAACGAGGCCCAGGGAGGAGGTGAGCAGCAGAGAAGCGGAGTGCGCGGGCTGGGCTGGAGAAGGAGAGAAGGGAGATGAGGTAGGAGGGGGCAAGGGGATGGAGAGCTTGAGCCCTCCCTCCCTCCTTGCCTGCACCTGTTGGGAAGCAGGCTACGACAGGTTAGAGAGGGCCAGCAGGGCATTCTGGAGTCTTTCTAGACTGTCAGCTCATTATGGGCAGGGAAAGTTTCTATCAACTCTGTGATACTGTACTCTCCCAAATGCTCTTAGTGCTCTGTACTTAGAGCTAAATAAATACGATAGATTAATTGATTAATCGCCAATCTCTGGAGGACCAGAACTAGATCTGTTTTATCATTGGCCCACTGATACCCACAATCCTTTTTTATTTTGATTGACGAGCAGTATTCACTGAGACCTGGAAAGATACTCTATGGGAGGCTTTAAGGAGCCCAGACAATGATATCCCAGCCCCTTCTTAGGGTCTGGGCTGGCTCAGTGGAAAGAGCACGGGCTTAGGAGTCAGAGGCCATGGGTTCTAATTCCGGCTCTGCCACCCGTCAGCTGTGTGACTTAGGACAAGTCATTTAACTTCTCGGTGACTCAGTTACCTCAACTGTAAAATGAGGATTAAGACTATGAGCCCCACGTGGGACAACCTGATTCCCTTGTATCTACCCCAGCACTTAGAACAGTGCTCGGCACATAGTAAGCGTTTAACAAATACCAACATTATTATCATTACTATGTTAAGTACCGTATGCCTAGCACTATAGTCAATAATTCGTTCATTCAATCAGTCCTGTTTATTGAGCCCTTACTATGTGCAGAGCACTGCACTAAGCACTTGGGAGAGGACAATACAACAATAAACAGACACATTCCCTGCCCACAACAAGCTTACAATGTAGGCCGGGGAGTCAAACAGCAATACAAATAAATACACTACAGATACTTACAGTGCTGTAGGGTTGGGAGGGGAGTCAGAGAATAATCAGATCAGACGTAGCCCCTGCCCCACCCAGAGCTCTCAAACTAAGAGGTTTCCCCCACTTGATAAGTGGAAATTGAGGTACAGAGAGGTTAAATCACTCACCCTAGGTCTCATAGCAAGTCAGTGGCAGAACTGAGACTAGAACTCAGGTCTCCTGACTCCTAGACCCATGTTCTTCCCCTTAGGGTATGCTAACTCAGATCTGTATGCTAGAAGTTTTGGAAGAACATGTTTGATCCAACACAGTCCATCTTTATTGAGCAAGCACAGGATGCCCGATGATGATGGATTGCATATTAGCTCGCTGTGGTCAGGAAACGTCCCTACCAACTCTGTTGTATTGTACTTTCCCAAGTGTTTAGTACAGTGCTCTACCCAGAGTAAGCGCTCAATAAATACCCTCCCTTTCCAGGTCCAGCCGGCCCTTCTCACTTCATGGGAACTGCCCTGGTCTGGGAGAGAGGCTCAGGAGCCAGATGCGATTATCCAGCATCAGACAGATCCACAGAGGCTCACTGGCAACAGCCGCCTACTTTCAGACAGATACGAACCAACCCGTAGCCTGTTACATGCAGCCAGTTTACTTGGCATTTGAGAAGTGTCAGAGCAAGGATGCTGATAACGTCCAAACGTGGGAGTCACCCTTTTAATTATCCTCTGCCTTCTTGGAAAATACTAATAGGAATACTAGCGCTGGTGACCCTGTGGCCTTTTAGAAACTATGAGTGTATGTGCTGGAGTGTTTATGAGAGTGTGTGTGTGTTTCCTACAGAAATGCTCTGGGCAGGCACTCCCCTCCTCAAAAACCTCCAGGGGTTGCCCATCAACCTTCACACGAAATAAAAACTCCTCCCTCTTGGTTTCAAAGCTCTCCATCACCTTGCCCCCTCCTATCTCACCTCCCTTCTCTCTTTCTACTGCCCACCCCATACTCTCCGCTCCTCTGCCGCTCACCTCCTCACGGTCCCCCGTTCATGCCTATCCCGCCGTCGACCCCTGGCCCACTTCCTTCCGCTGTCCTGGAATGCCCTCCCTCCTCACATCCGCCAGACTCTCTTCCCCTCTTCAAAGCCTGAGAGCTCGCCTCCTCCAGGAGGCCTTCCCAGACTGAGCCCCCATTTTCCTCTGCTCCCCCTCCCCTCCCCCCACCCTCTGCTCTGCCCTCTTACCCTCCTCTCAGCACTGTACTCATTTGTATATATCATTTATTACCCTATTAATTTTGTTAATGAGGTATATATCTCCTTGATTCTATTTATCTTGATGATGTTGTCTTGTTTTCGTTTTGTTCTGTTTTGCTTTGCTGTCTGTCTCCCCCATTTAGACTGCGAGCCCATCACTGGGCAGGGATTGTCTCTCTCTGTTGCCGAACTGTACATTCCATGCGCTTAGTACAGTGCTCTGCACCCAGTAAGCGCTCAATAAATACTATTGAATGAATGAATGAACATGATTGTATGTAAGAAGTCATGTTGGGAGTATGTTGTATAGGCCCGTGGATGGGTTTGCGAGCATGCTCAGTCCTGCCACGAAGAATGTTTTCGGTGGCTTTTGGCTAGAGAGCTGTTGGGGCATTAAGGGATGACCTTCTAGACTGTTAGCTCCCTCTAATAAGAATAATAGTAATGGTATTTATTAAGCACTTACTATGTACCAGACACTGTACTAAGTGCTTGGGTGGATACCAGCAATTGGGTTGGACACAGTCCCTGTCCCATGTGGGGCTCACAGACTTGATGAGGTAACTGAGACACAGAGAAGTTGTGACTTGTCCTAGGTCACACAGCAGACAAGTGGTGGAGCCGGGATTAGAATTGTAATAATAATAATAATAATGGTATTTGTTAAGCACTTTCTATGTGCCGAGCACTGTACTAAGCGCTGGCGTAAATACAAAGTAATCAGGTTGCCCAGGTACGGCTCACAGTCTTAATCCCTATTTGACAGATGGGGGAACTGAGGCACAGAGACGTTAAGAGGCTTGCCCCAGGTCACACAGCAGACAAGGGCAGAGCCGGCATTAGAACTCAGATCCTCTGACTCCCAAGCCCGTTCTCTTGCCATTAGGATATGCTGCTTTTCTCCTCATGACCTTCTGACTCCCAGGCCCATGTTCTATTCACTACACCATGCTGCTTCACTGTAAACTCTCTGTGGGCAGGGAATGTGTCCCTTTATTCTTCTATTCTCCCAAGCGCTTAGTAGAGTCCTCTGCACACAGTAAGCGCTCAATAAATTCGACTGACTGAATGAATGACCTTCTGACCTCATGCCTGTCTGCGTAGACCATGAGCCATGTCAGAGGAAACGGTTGTATATGTGCACGCAGCATCGAGGGCGTGAACTTCAGCACTGGTTTTCCTTACTGTGGGCCTCTTCAAGAGCCCCCGACCCCCCCATCATAGTGCAAGAGTGTGAGTGCGTGTCCGGGCACACGTGTGTGTGCGTGCACGCGTGTGTGTGCGTGCGTTGCTGAGAGAGGCCAGCAGGAGCCCGGCTCTCGCAGTAGTGTCCAAGCATCTGGTCCGGCTCTGGTCGAGGCCGGACAGAAGTGCTGATCTCTTAACCCGCGGCCAGTTTCCCTGCCTCGGAGCTAGTCGTCTCCCGGGCCCGAGATTCAGGGGCCGCAAAAGCTGTGAGCGTTGCAATCCCCGAGTCCGGATGGCACCAGGGAGGCGGACAGATAGCAGAGCTCCCCTCCCTCCTCCCCGGTCCCCCACCGGGTGTCCAGGAGGGAGGTAGCGCCTGTCCCAGGCCTCCCTCCCCCAGCGGGCCGGCCCCCCAGCCTGGGTTCACTGGGAGCAGCCCCCATCCGACAGATAGGAGGTCGGCCTGGCACTTAGCAGTGACAGGGTGGGGCTGACAGGATCCAGATGCCTTCCCTCCTGGGCCGCCGCTGGGGAGTCCCATTGGCTACGGTAGCCAGTCGTGACGCCCACCCTGTCACTGTCTTAAAGGGACAGACGGATGTCCCTCCAGAGCCCCTCGTGAGTTTCCTCTAGGTGGACTAAGGCAGCGAAGGAAGAAGTCAGTCGATCGATCGATCGATGGTGTTTATAGGGCGCTTACTGTGTGCAGAGCACTAGACTGGGGAAGCAGCGTGGCTCAGCGGTAAGAGCCCGGGCTTGGGAGTCAGAGGTCATGGGTTCGAATCCCAGCTCTGCCACTTGTCAGCTGTGGGACTGTGGGCGTCACTTAACTTCTCTGTGCCTCAGTTACCTCATCTGTAAAAAGGGGATGAAGACTGTGAGCCTCGTGTGGGACAACCCAACCTGATTACTCTGTGTCTACCCCAGCGCTTAGAACAGTGCTCTGCTCATAGTAAGCGCTTAACAAATACCAACATTATTAGACTGAGCACTGGGGAGAGGAGACTCACAACGAGCTTACTACGTGCCAGGCACTGACCTAAATGCTGGGGTAGATAGAAGCTAATCAAGCTGGACACAATTAGATCCAGTACGTGTCCCACATGGGGCTCAAAGGATTAAACCCAAGCTTTTCCCCCAGCTGGCCTTAATGTAAGTGGTAGGGGCTGCAATAGAGCAGAATGAGAAGAGCACAAGCTTGGGAGTCGGGAAGATCTCCTGGGTTCTATTCACACCTGCCTGCTGTGTGAGTTTGGGCAAATCACTTCACTTCTCTGGGCCTCAGTTTCCTCATCTGTAAAATGGAGATTAGTAATAATGTTGGTATTTGTTAAGCACTTACTAGGTGCACAGCACTGTTCTAAGCGCTGGGATAGATACAGGGTAATCAGAATGTCCCACGTGAGGCTCACAGTTAATCCCCATTTTACAGATGAGGGAACCTAGGCACAGAGAAGTGAAGTGACTTGCCCACAGTCACACAGCTGACACGTGGCAGAGCTGGGCTGTAAGCTCCCTGTGGGACAGGGACTGTGTCCAACCCGATTAGCTTGTATCTACTCCATTGCTCAGTACAGTGCCCGGCACATAGTAAGCCCTTAACAAATACCATTAAAAAAAAATCTATGCATTTTTACAGATGAGGGAACCGAGGCACAGAGAGGTTAAGTCACTTGCCCAAGGTCACACAGCAGACAAGTGGCAGAGCTAGGATTAGAACCTAGGTCCTTCTGATTCCTAATCCTGGCTCTGCCACCTGCCTGTTGTGTGACCTTGGGCAAGTCATTTCACTTCCTCTATGCCTCAGTTCTCTCATTTGCAAAATGGGGGTTTGATACTTGTTTTCCCTCCTGAGCCCCCTTTGGGACTGGATTATCTTTTATCTACCCCAGCACTTAGTACAGTCCTTGGCACACAAGGGCTTAACAAATATCACAGTTATTTTTATCATTAATATCATTATTATTGCTATTATTATTACATGCCCTCCACCCCCCATCCCATAACTCCTGGCCCCTGGGGCATCATCCTCTTAACTCACCTCATCATGTACCATTCTCATCACACTTCTAATTTTTCAGATTGATTTCTCTTTGTTCTCAGTCACTCAATCAGTGGTATTTAATAAGTGCTTACTGTGTGCTGAGCGTGTAGTAAGCACTCGGAAGAGTACAGTAAACTCAGGGGTTTACAATCAGGAGCTTCCTAGAGCGGTAGAGTCAGTCCCAGGTGCCTTCATTTCCTGCTCCACCCTCTCCCAGAGTTGCAGAAAGCAGGGCTCCCCCATGGACCACCAAACTGCTTCTCCTGAGAGCCTTGAGGAAGGAAACCTTTTGGGTGGGGCCAAGGGCGGGGAGAACAATAATAATAATCATGTTGGTATTTGTTAAGTGCTTACTATGTGCCGAGCACTGTTCTAAGCACTGGGGTAGATACAGGGTAATCAGGTTGTCCCACGTGAGGCTCACGGTCTTAATCCCCATTTTACAGATGAGGGAACTGAGGCCCAGAGAAGTGAAGTGACTTGCCCATAGTCACACAGCTGACAAGTGGCAGAGCCAGGATTCGAACCCACGACTTCTGACTCCCAAGCCCATGCTCTTTCCACCGAGCCAGGCTAACAGTGAGAAGTAGGGTGGCCTAGTGGATAGAGTACTGGAAGTCAGAAGGACCTGGGTTCTAATTCTGGCTCTGCCACTGGTCTGTTGTGTGACCTTGGTCAAGTCACTTAACTTCTCAGTTCCCTCAACTGTAAAATGGGGATTAAGACTGTGAGCCCCATGTGGGAAAGGGACTGTGTTCTACCTGATAACCTTGTATCTACTCCAACACTTAGTACAGTGTTTGGCACATAGAAAGCACTAAAAAAAAATACCATTAAAAAACCAAAACCAATAACTCGTGGGTCACCTGAGGTTGAACTCTAGCTGTCAGTCTGGAAAATGCTCGGGGTCCCGGATTTAATATCGTGGGGTATGTTTGGCTGGGACGCCAAAGGAGTCTGCGGGAACCGTTAGAAGTGTGGAATTCTTTGGAAGATAAAGATAATCAAGTGTCAGAAACACAGTGACCCCATCAGCATCGGGGGCAAAGGGAATCGGGGAGGGAGGGCCCGGGTGCCGGGGGAGGGGACGGGGAACCACCAGCCTGGCAGAGAGGAGAGAAAGGAAGAGGAAATGTTCTCGTCTGTCATCTAAGGGCTCTCAGGCGGCCATGGAGGCAGGCCCTTTCCTTGGCCCATTTTGGACTCCCAGACAATGTAGCCCCGCCTCAGGATGGCTTCCCCATGCTTGAGGGTGGTTTCTCTCTAACCCTACCCCCATTTTACAAATTGAGATACTGAGGCCAGCACTGAGACCAGGTGAGTCACTGGCCAAGGAGCACATCAGGAGGCAGTGGGCAAATGGGGGCTAGAAGCCACTGAGCCTGTGACCTCTCTCCATCCCAGGCTAGCCTCCTCATTTGGAAAGGCCGGCCATATGGGAGGAGATTGTTGTGCTCTCCTTCCTCCCTCCCTGCTCAAGGGGCCAGTCCTGTCCGGCCAGTCCAGCTGCAAGGCAGCTCCAAGAAAGGCTGCTTGCTGTCACACCTATTCAGCCCCTGCTTTCTCCCAATAACTGTTTACTCCTAATAACTGGCCTAATCCCAACTCTAGCCCATATTCCATTGTGCTGCCTGAATCATTTTCCTTCAAAAACGCTCAGACCATGTTTCCCCACACCTCAAGAAACTCCAGCCATTGCCAATCCAGCTCTGTATCAAACAAAAACTCCTCACCATTGATTTAAAAGCACTTAATCAGCTTTCCCCCTCCTACCTCACCTCGCTACTCTCAAACTCCAACCCAATCTACACACTTCCTTCCTCTAATGCTAATCTTCTCACCGTACCTCAATCTCGTCTCTCTCGCGGCCTATTTCTCGCCCATATCCTACCTCTGGCTTCATCTTCTTCCATTCCCTGAGACTCACTAGGAAAAGAGGTGTTGGCTTCCACCTCACGCCCCAGTGCTGCTTTTGCACCATTCTACCTCGGGCATCTCTTTCTTTTCTCCCCTTCGAAGTTCATATCATCCATCTCTACCATCCATTTCAGATTTTAGGAATTGTCATCTACTGACCCCCAGGTCCCACCTCTTTAATCATTTTGATCCCTTTCTCACATCCCTTTTCTCTTTCTCCATACCTACATTGATCCTTGGGGACTTCAGTATCCACATAGATGTTCCTGATGACCCTTCTGCTGCCCACCTTATATCACTCCTCAACTCCACTGACCTCCTGCTCCACCCCACCTCACCCGCTCAACAACTTGGACACACACTCAATCTCATGATCTCTAGCCACTGCACAATCTCTACCCTCATCAACACTGAAATCTCTCAATCCGGCCACAACCTCCTCACTACCTTCTCTCCCACACACCTCCTCACCATTAATAATAATTATGGTACTTGTTAAGCATTTACTATGTGCTAAGCACTGTTCTAAGCACTGGGGTAGAAACAAGTTAATCACACTGGACACAGTCCCTGTCCCACATGGAGCTCACGCTCATCCCCATTTTACAGATGAGGTAACTGAGGCCCAGAGGAGTGAAGTGACTTGCCCAAGGTCACACAGCAGACACATGGTGGAACCAATATTAGAACCCAGGTTCTTCTGACTCCCAGGTCCTAACTTGCTCCCTTCATTCATCACTGAGAAGCAGCATCGTGTAGTGGATAGAGCAGGTGGGACAGGAGCCGTGTCCAACCCTATTTGTTTTTACCCATCGCAGCACTTAGTACAGTGCCTGGCACAAAGTAAGTGCTTAACAAATACCATTATTATTACTATTATTATTATTATTATTATCTTCCCTCCCAGCCCCACAGCACTTATGTACATATCTATAATTTACTTATTTATACTAATGTCTATCTCCCCACTAGACTGTAAGCTCATTGCGGGCAGGGAATGTGTCTGTTTACTGTTACATTGTACTCTCCCAAGCGCTTAGTATAATGCTCTGCACAGAGTAAACGCTCAATAAATGATTGAATGAATGAATGAAAGAAAGAAAACATTTTGGGGAAACAGGGCTATTCAAACCCAGAGCTGATCTGGGCCCTGGACCAATCACTGTCTTGCTCATTTTCCTTTTCCACATTGGCCCAGGGGTGTCACATCTCCCTTCCGAAGCTGACTGTCTTGTTGCCTGGGGAGCTGGGCGCTGAGAGAAGTTAGAGCACTTAGCCCCAAGGACATAATATTGGGTGGGCCTAGGACAGTCAGTCAGTAGATAATATTTTTTGAGTGCTTACTGTATGCAGAGCACTGTAATAGGTGCTTGGGAGAACACAATATAACAATAAACAGTCACATTTCCTGACCACATTGAGCTTACAGTCTAGAGGGGGAGACATACATTAATTTAAATAAATAAAAAAAATAATAAATTAAATTAAATAAATATAATAAATAAGTATGTACCTAAGTGCTGTGGGTCTGGGAGGGAGGGTGAATAAAGGGAGCAAGTCAGGATGGTGTAGAAGGGAGTGGGAGAAGAGGAAAGGAGGGTTTAGTCAGGAAAGGCCTCTTGGAGATGAGCCTTCAGTAAGGCTTTGAAAGTGGGGAGAGTAAGTGACTGCCAGAGACAGGATGTGGGCGAGGGGGTTGGCAGCGAGATAGATGAAACCAAGGTCCAGTGAGAAGGTTGGCATTAGAGGAGCGAAGTATGCAGGCTGGGATGTAGTAGGAGAGCATCAAGATGAGGTAGGAGGGGGCAAGGCGATTGAGGTCTTTAAAGTGAATGGTGAAGAGTTTCTGTTTGATGTGGAGGTGGATGGGCAACCCCTGGAGTTACTTGAGGAGGGAGAAATATGGCCTGAACTTTTCTGTAGAAGAATGATCTGGGCAGCAGAGTGAAGTGTGGACTGGAGTGGGGAGAGACAGGAGGCAGAGAGGTCAGCGAGGAGGCTGATAGAGTCATCAAGGCGGGATAGGATAAGTGACTGGATTAATGTGGTAGCATTTTGGATGGGGATGAAAGGGTGGATTTTACAATGCTGTGGGGCAGGCATGAGGGTCTCGCTTCAGGCCCCCTTGACACTCTCCTTGCTCTCTCTGTTCTGCACTGAATCTGAGCTGCGAAGAGACGTGTGCCCATCACAAGGAGCTACGTCCATCCTGCTTTCTGGCCACCCCCAGCCCGGCCCGGTCTTCGGCTCATTGAGCTGCCCCAGGTCTTAGGTCTCTCACTGCAGGCCTCCTTCCCCATCGAGGGTCTCGTGGCCACAGACACTTCTGGGTAGACGGAGCTTTGAGAGGCAGTAAGTAGGCCCAAGCTTCAGACATCTGGCTGCTGGGAGACTGGACAAAATCAGGAACCACCTCCCATTCCAGAGGACGTCATTAGGTAACGCCGCAAGGACAGGCGACATTCCTTCTGACATCATCACATCAGATAGCAACGCGGTCGCAGGGAGGGACCAACTAGTGTCGTCACGTTACGCTGCTCCGGGCTTGCAGCGAGCGTTCCGCAGGCCATCAAGACTTTATGATTTCCGAGCTTGCGGGGGGTCATGTAAGGATGTTATTGAGAAGCAGCGTGGCTCAGTGGAAAGAGCCTGGGCTTGGGATTCAGAGGACATGGGTTCTAATCCCGGCTCTGCCACTTGTCAGCTGTGTGCCTTTGGGCCAGTCACTTAACTTCTCTGGGCCTTAGTTACCTCATCTGTAAAATGGGGATTGAGACTGGGAGCCTCACGTGGGACAGGGACTGTGTCCAACCCGATCTGCTTGTATCCACCCCAGCGCTTAGTACAGTGCCTGGCACATAGTTAAGCACTTAACAAATATCATAATAATAATAATAACAATTATTATTATACCCAAGTCTGTTTGAACTACTGAACCCAGAGCAGAGGGTTTCTCCGGGGTACCCCCTCCCCATCCCCCCTCCATCCCTCTTGCTTCCAAGCTGTTGCATTCTCCTCACAGTCCCTGTCTGCCTAGGCTCTATTTCCAACAGGTGAATCGTTTCACATTTTTAGCCACCTCCACCACCACCAACCTCTGACTTCGGCCCCGCCGCAGCCTTTCTCATAGCACACCCCGAGTCAATCACCTCAGTGGAAAGAGCCCAGGCTTGGGAGTCAGAGGTCATGGGTTCGACTCCCGGCTCTGCCACTTGTCAGCTGTGTGACTGTGGGCAAGTCACTTAACTTCTCTGGGCCTCAGTTCCCTCATCTGTAAAATGGGGATTAACTGTGAGCCTCATGTGGGACAATCTGATTACACTGTATCTACCTCAGCACTTAGAACAGTGCTCTACACATAGTAAGCGCTTAACAAATAATAATAATAACATGGGGGTCCTGGTTGTAGGGTGGTGTACCTGGGGTCCTTGGCCCTGCCCCACTTCACTCTCCCTTCTGCACATCCTGAGGGCTCCCCCAGGGATGGGTGTCTTGGGGGATCAGTGTCCAGGGGCAAGGTCATCAAACCAAGATGTGGGGTGTGTAGGCCTAAGGGGTGGAACTTTTGCCATCGAGCTAACCCCTCCCTGAATCCTCTCTGCTGGGAATCATCCATCCTAGAGGCTCATTCGATCTGGCCCCAAGTGGTTCTGATGCTTGCCAGGAAGGGCGGGGTCCCCGAGGTTCGAGCCTGGGATGAACCCTACCCTGACACTACCCTGACCCCCAGAGCCACACGTTCTCCTCCTTCAAGGTTGGGACAGAGCCGCCTCCTCCTGCAACTACCCCAGCCCAGCGGAGAGGGGGCCTAGAACTGCACCTCCACAATTCCCCATCTCTCTCTGACCCGCACCTTCCAGATCAGCCAGGCCTCCAACCCCTCCTGGCCGCCCTCGATCCAGGGCAGAGGGAAGAAAGAAAGCACAGTAATAACAATAATAAGAAGAAGAAGAATGTCGTTATTTGTTAAGCACTTACTATGTGCCGAGCACTGTTCTGACAGGGTAATCAGGTTGTCCCACGTGAGGCTCACAGTCGTAATCCCCAATTTACAGATGAGATAACTGAGGAACAGAGAAGTTAAGTAACTTGCCCAAAGTCACACAGCTGACAAGTGGCAGAGCTGGAATTAGAACCCATGACCTCTGACTCCTCAGCCCGTACTCTTTCCAATGAGCCATGCTGCTTCTCTAAAAAGACTTAGCCACTCTCTGAATTAGCTGTGGGAGCATGGCAAGACTTCAAATACATTAAACTTTGGTGCAAATCCAAAGCCTGGCTCTTGGCCACACAAACCCACGGCATTTCTCTCCTCTCCAATTCTGCTTTCCACTGGGGTCCTCGGCTGGCTCAGGATCTATGAAAGTTAGCTGGTCATGCTTTCCTACTCTGTTTTCCCAAAGCTAGGAAGCCCCTATGCCCAGAAACAAGTAAGTTCTCTTAGTAGTGGCCTGAGGACTGAAAAAGGGAACTAGAAATGTCCAAGGACTTGAAGGGACACCTCTCTTATGTTTTCCCGCCTCCCTCCCCCTTTCCAGAAATAATAACTGTGGTATTTAAGTGCTTACTATGCACTAGGCACTGTACTAAGTGCTGGGATGGACATAAGCCAATTGGGTTGGACACAGTCCCTGTCCAATGCCTCAATCCCCATTTTACAGATGAGGTAACTGAGGTCCAGAGAAGTGCAGTGACTTACCCAAGGTCACACAGCAGACCAGTAGCAGATATGGGATTAATAATAATAATAATAATGTTGGTATTTGTTAAGCGCTTACTATGTGCCGAGCACTGTTCTAAGCACTGGGGTAGACACAGGGGAATCAGGTTGTCCCACGTGGGGCTCAGACTCTTAATCCCCATTTTACAGATGAGGTAACTGAGGCACCGAGATGTTAAGTGACTTGCCCAAAGTCACACAGCTGACAAGTGGCCGAGGCGGGATTCAAACCCATGACCTCTGACTCCAAAGCCCGTGCTCTTTCCACTGAGCCACGCTGCCCATGACCTGATTCCCAGCCCTGTGCTCTATCCACTATGCCACGCCGCTTCTCACCCAAAGCCTTGCCGCCCCCGCCACCCGCCCTACAGATCCAACCACCCCCAGAGTGGGGGGTAGCATGCGGGAGGGGGCCAGAGGTTGGAGAGCTAATACCCAGGTCCTGAGGACGCAATCTGATCTGTAACGGACACCGGGCAGTATCCTTTTGAACTCTAGAGACAGCATCTCAGTCATGTGGATAACACGCGGCGGCTCGAGGTGGGGAAGGGGGGCGGGAGGAAGATTAAGAGAACACGGGGAGATCTGAGGGAGATGAGGCAGCCGCCTGGAAGAAGTTACCTTATTACCTTATCGATCTGTGACGGCCGGGAGGGGAGAAGCAGGGGAGGGATGGGAGAGGAGGACGCAGCTCTCGGTGAGGGTGTGGAAGGGGAGGCAGGTGCAGGAAGATAGAGGAGATGTGAGGGAGAGGGAAAAGATGAGAGAGGTAAAGGAAGCGGTAAGGAGGCGAGGCAGGCCCGGAAGGAAAATCCCATCTCTGTGGAAGAGAGAAAGAGGGAGAGGTTTGATCAGGGGTGACCAAGCCTCCTGAAGAGAAAAGCGGCAAACAAAAGCTACAGTATGTCGGCAAGCCATATATCAGGTAGAGGGTGACCTCATGCCACAGAAAGTAGGCAGTCCTGGCTGGGGTCCATGGTGAGCAAGACGCAGTTAGGGGCAATCAATTGATCAATCCTATTTATAGAGCAATTACTGTGTGCAGAGCACTGTATTAAGCAGCGTGGCTCAGTGGAAAGAGCACGGCCTGGGGAGTCAGAGGTCATGGGTTCTAATCTCGGCTCCGCCACTTGTCAGCTGGGTGACTTTGGGCAAGTCACTTAATTTCTCTGGGCCTCAGTACCTCATCTGTAAAATGGGGATTAAGACTGTGAGCCCCACGTGGGACAACCTGACCACCTTGTATCCTTCCCAGTGTTTATAACGGTGTTTTGCAGAGTAAGCACTTAACAAAAGCCAACATTATTATTATTATTAAGTTACTTAACTTCTCTGGACCTCAGTCACCTCATCTCTAAAATGGGAGAATCCCCTGTGAGACAGGGACTTTGTCCAACCTGATTAACTTGTATCTATTCTAGTGCCTAGAACAGTGCTTGGCACTTAACAAGTACCATAATTATTATTACAAAGCGCTTGGGAGAATACAGTACAACAGGGTTGTTAGGGACTTTCCTTGCCCACAAGGAGCTAACGGTCTAGGAGGAGACAGACATTAATTTAAATAAATTTCAGATATACACATAAGTGTGGCAGGGCAGGGGTTGGATCATGGGTAAGGGCCGGGGAGGGAAAAGGGGGCCGTCACCCCCAAAAGGACTGGAACAGCAGTGCAAATTGGCCCCTCACTGCCATTGCTGCAGGGAAATACATTTCAGACAGAATGTCCATTTTGGTGATTTTTGTTCCAGCCAGTTCTGGTTTACTTCCACTCCCAAACACGCCTCAGATCAACAAGCCTTAATCAATCAATTAATGACATTTGAACACGGACTGTGTGCGGAGCACTGTACCGCGCACTTTTCGTTACGAGTCGCTCATCAAGTGAAGAAGAGCTGCTGCTTGACCATCCTTGGGGTAGACAGCGACCCAGGGAAGGGTCTCGGGGCCCCTCAGATGAGGGGAAGAGAAAAGTAGAAAGTAGAAAAGTGCTTGGCCAGGTAGGAAGGAGGGACAGAGGGGCTCAGGGAGCAGGGTTAGCAGGAGAAAAGTGGGCATCCCAGGGCCAGCGTATGTGAGGTCTGCGCTCGGCCACACAGACCCTCGCTCCCGGTGACACACAATCCCTCTCCCACCCGCTCCCGTTTACGCGTACAAGTTGACTCACACCTGCAGCTACACATACACACACACTCTTGCACCATCACAAACACTCTCTTTGCCCAAAACTCTCTCTCCATCGGCAGGGTTTTTTTCAGCACTCCACACACCATCTAGAAGGCATCTGCTCCGGCCCGGTCAGGGCGGCTGATAGCGCTGAGTCCATTAAAGGGGAGACAGAACAGACATATGGGAAAGCGCCTGGGGGGTGGGAGGGCAGAGGGAAGAATGAAGTAGGGGAAGGCAGAGACTCTCCCAAGGATGTGGGGGCCCACCCCAACGCGCTCGGGGGGTCAGACACCTGATTTATGAGTCTCACTGGGCCTGTGTTTACCTCTCCTGCCTGCCTCGGCTGAGGGCAGTGAGTTGTTTAAAGTTGGAGGAGACTTGCCTTAAATAGTCATTAGAGACTTGGGGAAAGGAGGCTGTGGGAGACTCAGCAAGGAAAGGGAGCGGAAGGGGCGGGAAGCCAGCGTCAGGGAAGAGCAAGAAGGAAGAGAGGCCTCCCCTTTTGGAGAGAGAGAGATGTGAGAGAGGTCAGCTGGATCTCCTGGCCTTAATCTCCCAGAAGCTTGGCACCTTGGCCATTATCCCTGGGGAACACGGAGGGGCAGCAGCTCCTTAATGCTTCCTCTTACGTAATGTTAGTTCAGGGCCTCCGTCTCCCCTTTTAGACTCGAAGCTTGCTGTGGGCAAGAAAGGTATCCTTATGTTGTACTCTCCCAAGAGATCAGTACAGTACAGGGAAGCGGCATGGCTCAATGGAAAAGAGCCTGGGCTTGGGAGTCAGAGGTCATGGGTTCGAATCCTGGCTCTTCCACTTGGCAGCTGTGTGACTGTGGGCAAGTCACTTCACTTCTCTGGGCCTCAGTTCCCTCATTTGTAAAATGGGGATGAAGATCGTGAGCCCCACATGGGACAACCTGATGACCCTGTGTATCTACCCCAGGGCTTAGAACAGTGCTCGGCACATAGTAAGCACTTAACAAATACCAACATTATTATTATTATTACAGTGCTCTGGACACAGTTAGCACTCAATAAGTACAATTGACTGACTGGCTGTCCTATGGCCTGGCTCATCCTGAGGCCTCCCACCCTAGGAATAGCAGTGTAACCTAGTGGAAAGAATTGTCCATTCCAAGCGCTTAGTACAGTGCTCTGCACATAGTAAGCGCTCAATAAATGCGACTGAATGAATGAATAGGGCCAGGGGTCAGAGGAACTGGATTCTAATTCTGGCTCTGCCAAGTGCCTGCTGTGTGACTTTAGGCAAGTCACTGTACTTTAGAGAAGCAGCGTGGCTCAGTGGAAAAGAGCCTGGGCTTGGGAGTCAGAGGTCATGGGTTCAAATCCCAGCTCTGTCACTTGTCAGCTGTGGGACTGTGGGCAAGTCACTTAACTTCTCTGTGCCTCAGTTACCTCATCTGTAAAATGGGGATTAACTGTGAGCCTCACGTGGGTCAACCTGATTACGCTGTATCTACCCAGCGCTTAGAACAGTGCTCTGCACATAGTAAGCGCTTAACAAATACCAACATTATTTTTATTATTATTCTCTTGGCCTCAGTTCCCTCATTTGTAAAATGGAGATTGAATACCTGTCCTCCCCGCTTATTTAGATTGTGACCCCCTTGTGGGACAGGGGCTGTGTCTGGCCTGATTATCTTGTATCTACCCTGGAGCTTAGAACAGTGCTTGACATATAGTAAACACTTAACAAATACCACACTTACTGTTACTCCAGGCTCCTGAATAGACCCTGAAATGACGCTAGGTTCGTAGCAGCGTCTCTCCCACAGACTGGTTCCCTGCACCATCCCACAGCCCTGAAACTGGACACTGGGGTGTCCTGCCCACGACCCCTCTAGGGCCTGCAGTTACCAGGGTTTGGTGCTTGGGGCATCTCTGCTTACTGAACCCAACACCAGCCCAGCCGATGACTAGAGTTATCTTCCCCTGCCCGAACCTGGGGAGGGGAGAGAGAATGCTGGACCCTAAGTGTAAGAAGCCAGCTCTCCCAATCGTTAGAACATTTCCAGTAGACAATCAATGATATTTATTAAGCCCTTACTGTGTGCAGAACACCTGAGAAAGAACGATACAACAGAGTTGTTCTGGACCTTCCTACCCACAAGGAGCTCACTCCTGCTGTAATTTACATCTTGCCGGTTTCTATGTTCTAGTCATTTTTGTTCCGGCCAGCTCTAGTTTATCTTCACTCCCAAACACGCCTCAAATCAACGAGCTTTAATCAATCAATTAATGACGTTTGAACATGGGTTGTGTGCGGAACCTCCTGAGGGCAGGGATCATGTCATGCTCCCATTGAACTTTCCTTATTCTGCACACAGATGCTTGGTAAATCCCAATGATCGATAATGCACTTATTAAGTGTTTATTATGTGCTAAGTGCTCGGACATACAATCTAAGATAGGAAGAGCAGGTATTTTATCTCCATTTTAGAGATGAGTAAACGGAGGCCTAGAGAGGTTAAGTGACTTGCCCAAGGACATTCAGCGGGCCAGTGGCAGAGATGGGTCTGACTCCCAGACTCATGCTCCTTCTACTAGGTTGTGTTGATTGACTGTTTGATTGCCTGGGAACCCAGGCTCTAATGGAGATGTCTGGAGTCCACAGAGAAGAGATCCAGCCAGCTGGAAGAATGTGTGTGAAAAGAAGTTGTGGAGTGTGGCGGGGAGACTTGTCAGATGGGGACAGGAAGGAGGAGGGAGGGAAGGTAGGAAGATGGAGAAATGTAATAATAATAACGTTGGTATTTGTTAAGCGCTTACTAGGGGCCGAGCACTGTTCTAAGCACTGGGGGAGATACAGGATAATCAGGTTGTCCCACGTGGGGCTCACACACTTTTAATCTCCATTTTACAGATGAGGGAACTGAGGCACAGAGAAGTTAAGTGACTTGCCCACAGTCACACAGCTGACAAGTGGCAGAGCGGGGAGTCGAACCCTTGTGTGTGTGTGTGTGTGTGTGTGAATAAGAGAAGAGAGAAGAAAGAAGCAGTTAGAAAGCAAATAAGGAAAAAACTGGCAAGAGTACTCATTCCCCCTTCCTTTCCAGATTTATTCCCAGACTCCCTTTCTCTCACCTGACTTGTTCTGCTGATGGTCTCAGCTCCCAAATCATTTCTCTTGTCTGGTCCTGGGCCGGGGAGGGAGGGAAGGAGGGAAAGGAGAAAGCCTCAGGGCAAACTCCTTGGGGAGAATGATCAGGAAAAGAGGGTTGAGAGAGTAGAGGGAAAAAAAAAAGCTCAGGCCCTTCCACTGCCTTTTAGCTCCACTGCCGGGGGTTAAAGGAGGAGAGCGGGAAGGGAGCCGGGAAGGGGGGCCTTGGGGAATGAGAACACAGGATCCCCATGGTCCTCTGAGGTAAAATAGCCCTACAGCTGGTGTCCTCAATGTTGGAAAATGGAAAGAAAACAAACAAAGGGGAAAAATAGCTGGAATCTGGCCTTGGCCCACTGTTTATTTTTGGGATAGATGCCTGAAAGGCCAAGGGAGCATAGAGAAGGCAACTCCCAGCCAGGGTGGGGATTCAACCGGGCCCCTCCCTCCATACCCTATCCCTACTATCCGCATGGAGCCGCAGGGAGCCGTGGGGGTCAGGGAAAGCAGAGGCGGGCGGAGGGGGGACAGGGCAGCTTCGGGGACCTGTAGTTAGAGGTTGCCGGCTGGAAGACAGGAGGCCGGGCCCGGATGTGACAGGCCTGGGGGATGAGGGGAGGCCCGGGAGGAAGGGGGAGAGCTGGGCCGCAGCCACCAGCAGCAAGTATGGGTATGGGTGGTGGGGAGGCGTGGCTCCCTGTTTTGTTCTGTTTTGCTTTGCTTTCTCCCTCGTTTAGACTGTGAGCTCGTTATTGGGCAAGGATTGTCTCTATCTGTTGCCTAATTGGACATTCCAAGCGCTTAGTACAGTGCTCTGCACACAGTAAGCGCTCAATAAATACTATTGAATGAATGGATGGCGCCATCTAGTGGACAGCATCGGAGGATGCCGTCAAAAGGCCAATGGCTGAGCTTTCATTCATTCATTCATTAATTCATTCATTCATTCATTCATTCATTCATTCATCTGTTAATAATAATAATAATAATGTTGATATTTGTTAAGCGCTTACTTTGTGCCGAGCACAGTTTTAAGCGCTGGGGTAGATACAGGATAATCAGGTTGTCCCACGTGAGGCTCTTAATCTCCATTTTACAGATGAGATAACTGAGGCACCGAGAAGTTAAGTGCCTTGCCCCAAGTCACACGGCTGACAGGTGGCGGAGCCGGGATTATAACTCATGACCTCTGACTCCGAAGCCCGTGGTCTTTCCACTGAGCCACGCTCTTATTTATTGAGCGCTTACTGTGTGCACAGCACTGTATATGTGCTTGGGAAAGTACAATACAACAAAAAATAGACACAGCAAGTCATCACCCCCTGCCACCCTGAGCACATATTTTGGTATTTGCTACGTGCTTACTTTGTGCTAGGATAGAGCATGGGCGTGGGGTCAGGTGAAGGGTTCTAATCCCAGCTCTGCCACTTGTCTGCTGTGTGACCTTGGGCCAGTCACTTCACTGTGCCTCAGTTCCTTCGTCTGTAAAATGGAGATTGAAGACTGTGAGCCCACTCGGGACAGAGACTGGGTCCAACCCTATTTGCTTTATCCACCCCAGCACTTTTTACAGATACTAGCACATAGTAAGTGGTTAATAAGTACCATAATTATTGTTAGATCCTCTGACTCCCAAACCCGTGCTCTTTCCACTAGGCCAGGCTGCACAGACAGGGAGAGAAATAGGCCATTTCAATGCAGGAAGGGCTGCCGAGGAGTTGAATTTGCCCTCCAATATGAGGGACTCATGGCCCTGGCTTCTCCCAGTGTCACAGATCAAGATGGCAAGACTATAGGGACAGAGACCAGCCCAGTTCTGTGTTGGGTCTTCCTAGTACCCACCCTCCAGCCATTTACCGGGGCATCATGGCCATGCTGGACACTGACACCAAGCATGTCGTGGTTCCAAGCAGGACAAAGAAGAAACCTCGTAGTGGAGAAGGCCCGGGGCCAAATCTGAGCACTAGGTTGAAGAGCACCAGTAATATTTGTTAAGCACCCTTTGGGTGCTATGCACTTTATTAGGGTCTTGCGAAGTGCAGTCCAACTAAAGGGCACATTCTCGGTCCATGAGGGGCTTACACGCTAACAGGGAGATGAGAGATTTCAAGGGCAGGATTCAGGATGCTCCAGGCCTGGGGGCATGACTGTTAGCTTGTTGTGGGCAGATGTCACTGTGTAATGTTATAACATACTTTCCGAAGTGCTTAATAGAGTGCTCTGCACACAGGAGGTGCTCAATACGATTGAATGAATGTTGCCCACCTTCTCATGCTCCCCGCACAGACTGCTTAGAGGGCTACTTGGCCCTCACTTTGACTTGTCACATCCTCTCCACCCCCCGGAACCTCATAAGGTTCAGAACCGTCCCTTCTGTCATTCTGTACCTCAAGTTTCTCTAATGCCATCTCACTCTATCTTGAACTTATCTCACCGCTTACTCCTCACCCACATCCTGCTTCTGAAACTCCCTTCACCTTCAGATCTGACAGATGATTTACTCTCCCCACCTTCACCTTAGTACAGTGCTTGGCAAACACTAAGTGCTCAATAAATACGATTGAATGAATGAATGGTTGTCAGGAGCTGAAAGGTCACCAAGGGAGGTAGAGGGGGATCTTTCCACCAGCTTGACTTGGATGACGCTTTAACAGGCGGCACAGAGTTACACGCCCAAAGTCAAGAAAATGCAACAGCATGCTTAAGGGTTGTAGGCAGGGAACTCTAAGCACTTAGTACAGTGCTCTGCATAGTAAGCACTCAATACTGCAGAATGGAAAAGCAGTCCAGGTCGGTGGATAGAGCATGGGCCCGAGAGTCAGAAGGATCTGGGTTTTAAAGCTGGCTCCAACATTTATTTGCTCTGTGGCCATAGGTAAGTCACTTCACTCCTGTGCCTCAGTGCCTCATCTGTAAATTGAGGATTAGGATTGTGAGTTCAATGTGGGACACAGACTGCACCCAACCTTATTATTTTGTATCTAAATCACTTAGAATAATGACTGGTGTGTAGTAAGGGCTTGACAGATACCATAAAAAAAAAAAGCCAAGGAACCTCTTCACAATCTTTAACTGTCTTGCCTACCTAAATTTGGGAATACGGCTCCGAGGTGCACCTGCAGTACTCAAAACTGCCACGAGACCAGGACTTTGCAGCCCAAGAATGGAGCAGTGGGGTTCACTGAGCGCTTCCCCGTCAGCAGAGAACTGTACTAAGCCCTTGAGAGTACAATTTTAGGCCTTGTTCTACCATCTCACATCAGGCCCGTGTATGCCTTCTGGCCAGGCACAGGGAGCACCCCCGAGGCCCTCGCCAGAGCAAACTCGATCCTGGCAGAGTCAGGATAGATGGCCGGGAAGCAAGGCCACCCAGCGTTCAACTGGCACACGGTAACGGGCTCTTAGGAAGTGCCAACCCAAGGTTTCTGCTGTTGGATGCTCAGCTGCCCTGCCCACTCATAGCAAAGCGCCTGGAATGGCAATTCCAGAAGGGCAGAGTTTTGTATTTTAGTGCCCCCACACTCGCCCACATGGTAGCAAGCCAAAGGCGACTCCCTGAAGACAGCAATTTGGGTTTTCCAGGTTTATTGGAAAAGAATACAGCACAGATAGACTTAGACGGCTCCTCTTGGTGTTTTGAAGTTCATCCCCACTGTGGGCTGGGTGACCTGCAGGTTGGACAGACTGCCGAAGTCCTGGAACAAGGGAATTTTTTGGGTGAGACACACAGCATCACACAGGCCTCGGCTACAAGCAGAATCAGCTAAGGACCTCCTCCACCCCGACAGTCCACAGCCCACTTGCCAGTCGTCACCAACGGTAAGGACCCCGGGGCTCCCCTGCAACTAGGCTGTCGACATCTAAACCCGAACACGTTACTTGGCTCCCTCACAAACACAACTACAAAGTTGTGTGACCTCCTTCTGTCTGCAACAGACAAGTCCCTTTGAGTGGCAGCACGGGGTCAGGCCCAGCTCTGGCTATGAATTCCCAAACTAGGGCATCAAACCCACCCAGCTCCCAGGAGACGGAGAAATCCAGCCCACACTTACCAGCAGCTTCAGCATCTCCTTGGTATCAGGATCTACTTCAATAATCTCCTGGTCCAGGGCAGAGACCTAGAGGGAGCAAACAGGGTAAGGGAGGAGCCTGCAAAAACTCTCCTTGCCCACTGAAAAGAGTTTCAGTTCCCACAAGCCTGACTGATCCCGTGTTATCAGATGAAAACGGGCTCTCCGTCACACTTAGTCCAAACCGCTAACTGTAGCCTTTTGATTCTGCTCCTCGCTCTCAGGTTTGCCCCATTTTACAGATGAGGGAACTGAGGCATAGGAGTCCAAGTGACTTGCCCAAAGACTCCCAGAAGACAAGTGGCAGAGCCAGGATTATAACTCAGGTCTGCACTCTAGAGGAGGCCCAGCAAGCAGGCTCTCTGCCTCAACTTTAATTATTGATCCCCTCAGATTCACCCAATGGGGTAACAAAAATAAACTCAACAGAGGTGCCTTGGCTGGTGTGGCAAATCAATGGGTAGCTCTGATCAACGCTGGCCACCGGCGGTTCCAACTGCTCCCAACGCCCATCTCGGTTCTGTGGTTTCCCACCTCACGGGCGCCAGTCACCGAACACCAAAGGTTTTCAAGGTGCCAATCGACAAGGCTCCTCAACTCAGCTTGTGTGAATCGTCAAGCCAGCCCACCCAAAGGAGAAAAGGTGGGACCAGGGAGCTCACCTCCGGGACGTAGTTATCCCTCCGCTCTCTCTCCTCCTCCTGCAGTTTGATGGAGATGCCTCGCACGGGACCTCTCTGAATACGCTTCATTAGATGGGTGACATACCTGCAGGGGACCAGAGCTCGAGCATCAGAGACCAGCTCACCCGGTCAGTTATCCAGTCAAAACCCAAGCGCCGTTCCACAAAAATCACCCATCTCATCAGTCGCGGGACTTTGGATCCCACAGGAAGTGCCGTCCCCACCCGACGGGAAACAGGCTTTGGAGGGAGAAGCCGGCAAATGTTAGAAAGTTACAGGGTTTGGATGGGACAGGTGGACCCTCCAAACACGGGAAAAACTTTCTTAAGTTTCTCTCCCTGCACTATCAATGACCAGGTCACAGAATACCATAATCACTTTCGAATGCAGGTGTGGAAAGGGAGTTGAGGGTGGAATTTCTTAAAGGAAGCAGGGAATAAATCCACGCTACCAGAAAGCCCAGTTAAATAACAAGACCGACAATAATAACAATACATCTGTAAAGTGTTTACTTATGCCAGGCAGTTTAATGGAGGTCGGACGATTAGAACCCAGATCCTGACTCCCAGGCCTGTGCTCCTTCCCCATTAGGTCTGCCACTCCAACTTCTGACTAAAAAGTCGATAGGGCAGAGACTGTGATGGAATGGATGAGCAAGGGCCTGGAAATCTGAAGGACCTGTGTTCTAAACCCAGGCCCGCTACTTGGCCGCAGTGTGACCCACAGCCAGTCACTTAACTTTTCTGGGCCTCAGTTCCCCATCTGTAAAACGGATGTGAGCCCAAACAACCCGTTTTGCTACCCAATGCTTAGTACAATGCCTGGCACATAGTAAATGCTTAACAAATGCAATTATTATGTGCAGAACAAGAGCTGGGGTATTGGAACCAACTTTTGAGATGCCATATAGTTTTCCCTGGGGCCCAACCCAAAGACAATCAATTTCAGCACAAGGGTACAGGTCTGTTCACACACCTTATACCCATTTTGGGGCCCAGAGATGGGACTTAAATCTCACCAAATGCAAAGGATCAGAATTAGAAAAGAGGAGACTCAATGTGCCTTCATTTATGAGCCTCTTTCCATCACTCTAAGTCCCTGCCCTTCCTGTAATCTGGGAGATAAGATTAAGCATCACACCCCTATTTTGCAGGAGGGAAAAAAAAGCCCAGAAGCTAAGTGACATGCCCAAGGTCAAACCGGCAAGGTCGGTATCTCCTGACTATTGGTCCAATACTCTTTCCACTATACCACATGGCCTACGACTGGTCCTGTCCACCCCCGACGGCCAAAATAACGACAACAGACTATGAGCTCGTTGTGGGCAGGAATGGGTCTGTTCTCCCAAGCGCTTAGTACAGTCCTCCGTACACAGTAAGCACTCAACAAATATGACCGAATGGGAATGGTATTTAAGTGCTCAGTAAGTGCTGGGATGATACACATTAATAATACTAGGGGCACTTGGGTGCCTACTATATGCCAAACACCATATTAATAATAATAATGTTGGTATTTGTTAAGCGCTTACACTGTTCTAGGCGCTGGGTAGATACATGGTAATCAGGCTGCCCCACGTCTCACAGTCTTCACCCCCATTTTACAGATGAGATAACTGAGGCACAGAGGACGTAAAGTGACTTGTCCAAGGTCACATGGCTGACAGGGGGCAAAGCCGCATTAGAACCCACTACCTGAGCGCTTGCTGTGTGCACAGAACTGAGCGCTTGGGAGAGTACAATACACAGACAATAGAGCTGACAAACGGCAGAGCCGGGATTAGAACCCATGACCTCTGACTCTCAAGCCCAGGCTCTTTCCACTGAGCCACGCTGCTTCTCTAAGCCCTCGATCCACCACAATCAGGACAAGAGCTGACCTACACAGAGCTCAGTCTATGGGAGGGCAGAGAGAGTCGATCCCCATTTTACAGACGGGGAAAACGGAGGCACCGCAAAGACTCACAGCATGGAAGAGGTGGGGCCGGCATTAGAACCCAGGTCTTCTGACTTCTAGACCATTCAATAGGATTTACTGAGCACTTACTATGTACAGAGCACTCTCCATTAGGCCACATCGCTTCTCAGGGTCAGCAGTCGTAATCTCCCTCTGCTAAACTGTGGCTCAGTGGAAAGAGCCCAGGCTTGGGAGTCAGAGGTCATGGGTTCGAATTCCGGCTCTGCCACTTGTCAGCTGTGTGACTATGGGCAAGTCACTTGACTTCTGTGGGCCTCAGTGACCTCATCTGTAAAATGGGGATGAATAATAATGTTGGTATTTGTTCAGCACTTACTATGTGCAGAGCACTGTTCTAAGTGCTGGGGTAGATACAGGGTAAGCAGGTTGACCCAGGTGAGGCTCACGGTTAATCCCTATTTTACAAATGAGGTAACTGAGGCCCAGAGACGTGAAGCGACTTGCTCTTAATCACACAGCTGACAAGTGGCGGAGTCAGGACTCGAACCCATGACTGCTGACTCCCAAGCCCGAGCTCTTTCCACCGAGCCACGCTGCTTCGCTCTACTAGAGAAGCAGCGTGGCTCAGTGGAAAGAGCACGGGCTTTGGAGTCAGAGGTCATGAGTTCAAATCCCAGCTCCGCCACTTGTCAGCTGTGTGACTCTGGGCAAGTCACTTCACTTCTCGGTGCCTCAGTTACCTCATCTGTAAAATGGGGATTAAGACTGTGAGCCCCACGTGGGACAACCTGATTCCCCTATGTCTACCCCAGCGCTTAGAACAGTGCTCGGCACATAGTAAGCGCATAACAAACAAATACCAATTAATACTATGTGCAGAGCACTCTCCATTAGGCCACATCGCTTCTCAGGGTCAGCGGTCGTAATCTCCCTCTGCTAAACCGTGGCTTGGTGGAGAGAGCCTGGACTGGGGAGTCAGAGGTCATGGGTTCACAACCCGGCCCTGCCACTTGTCAGCTGTGTGACAGTAGGCCAGTCACTTCTCTGGGCCTCAGTGACCTCATCTTGAAAATGGGGATGAAGACTGTGAGCCTCATGTGGGACAACCTGATGACCCTGTAGCTACCCCAGCTCTTGGGACAGTGCTCTGCACATAGTAAGCGCTTAACAAATACCAATGTTACTAAAATGGGAATGAAGACTGGGAGCCCCACGTGGGACAACCTGACGACCCTGTAGCTTAGAACAGTGCTCTGCACAGAGTCAGCGCTTAACAAATACCAATGTTATTAAAATGGGGATGAAGACTGTGAGCCTCACGTGGGACAACCTGATGACCCGGTAGCTTAGAACAGTGCTCTGCACATAATAAGCGCTTAACAAATACCAATGTTACTAAAATGGGGATGAAGACTGTGAGCCTCACGTGGGACAACCTGATGACCCTGTATCTCCCCCAGCTCTTAGAGCAGTGCTCTGCACATAGTCAGCGCTTAACAAATACCAATGTTATTAAAATGGGGATGAAGACTGGGAGCCTCTCGTGGGACAACCTGATGACCCTGTAGTTTAGAACAGTGTTCTGCACATAGTAAGCACTTAACATATACCAATGTTACTAAAATGGGGATGAAGACTGTGAGCGTCACGTGGTACAACCTGATGACCCCGCAGCTTAGAACAGTGCTCTGCACATAGTAAGCACTTAAATCCAATGGTATTAAAATGGGGATGAAGACTGGGAGCCTCTCGTGGGACAACCTGATGACCCTGTAGTTTAGAACAGAGCTCTGCACATAGTAAGTGCTTAACAAATACCAATGCTAATAAAATGGGGATGAAGACTGGGAGCCTCACGTGGGACAACCTGATGACCCTGTAGCTACCCCAGGGCTTGGGACAGTGCTCTGCACATAGTAAGCGCTTAACAAATACCAATGTTATTAAAATGGGGATGAAGACTGGGAGCCTCACGTGGGACAACCTGATGACCCTGTAGTTTAGAACAGTGCTCTGCACATAGTAAGCGCTTAACATATACCAATGTTACTAAAATGGGGAAGAAGACTGTGAGCATCACGTGGGACAACCTGATGACCCCGTAGCTTAGAACAGTGCTCTGCACATAGTCAGCACTTAAATACCAATGCTATTAAAATGGGGATGAAGACTGGGAGCCTTACGTGGGACAACCTGATGACCCTGTAGAACAGTGCTCTGCACAGAGTAAGCGCTTAACAAATACCAACGTTATTATTATTCTTCATAAACCCTCTCCCCCCAACACACCTGCTTAGCTTTGGGGGGGTCCCCCACCCTCCCCGGCTCCCCCCGGGCTCACCCCGCGATCTTGTTGCGTAGTTTTTTGCTGGGGATGATGGCGATTTCCTCACACACGCGCTTGTTGGTGTGGAAGTCGTTGCCCAGGCGAGTGTAGTACTTTTCGATGATGACCCGCGCGGCCTTCTTCACCGTTTTGGTCCGGACACGACCCTGGGGACGGGGAGGGGTTAGCGACCGGTCCTGTCCCCTCCCCCAGCCCGGGGGGGCTCCTCCGCCATCCCCTCCAGGAAGGCGACCAACACCGGCCTCGCTCCCGATCGAATCGGACCGGGTTTCGGGTCATCCCGGTATTCCCGGCCCCTTCCATCCCCATCCCGTTTTGGATCGGGATCTCCTCTCGGTCCCGCAGGACCCTCTCCCCGGGCCGAGGGACCCCGCCGCGCCATCCGGGGCGGAAACAGGGAGAACGGAGGTGGCAGTGGACCCCGAGGCCATCTGCGGCCCGGCCCGGCCGCGGAGAAGAGCGGATGGAGGCGGATGGCAGAAGAGACGGGCCGAGGGGGGGGAAGACTCACCATGTTGGCGGCGGCGGCGGGCAGAAGAGAGCAAAGGATGCCGGGAAAAGAGCTATAAAGCGGGGGCAAGAGCGTCGCTTCCGCCCGGCCCGGAGGCGCCTAGTTAGGGCAGCGGCACCACAGCGGCCCTCGGCGGACAGGAGGGGAAGCGCAGCGGCCGTCGTCGTGAAGGCCAGGGGCGCCCCCCTTCAATCAGTCATGGTGATGATAATAATAATAACAATAATAATGTTGGTATTTGCTAAGCGCTTATTATGTGCAGAGCACTGTTCTAAGCGCTGGGGTAGACACAGGGGAATCAGGT
This sequence comes from Ornithorhynchus anatinus, assembly GCF_004115215.2. Classification (NCBI taxonomy): domain Eukaryota; kingdom Metazoa; phylum Chordata; class Mammalia; order Monotremata; family Ornithorhynchidae; genus Ornithorhynchus; species Ornithorhynchus anatinus. Next base: position 48,172,240 of record NC_041732.1, on the reverse strand, counting down.
TGTCCCACGTGGGGCTCACAGTCTTCATCCCCATTTTACAGATGAGGTCACCGAGGCCCAGAGAGGTGAAGTGACTTGCCCACAGTCACCCAGCTGACAAGTGGCAGAGCTGGGATTCGAACTCCTGACTCCTGACTCCAAAGCCCGTGCTCTTTCCACTGAGCCACGCTGATGATAATGATGGCATTTGTTCAGCGCTTACTATGTGCAAAGCACTGTTCATTCATTCAATAGTATTTATTGAGTGCTTACTATGTGCAAAGCACTGTACTAAGCGCTTGGAATGTACAAATCGGCAACAGAGACAGTCCCTGCCCATTGACGGGCTTACAGTCTAATTGGGGGAGACAGACAAAAAATAGCAATAAATAACAATAATAATAAAGTTGGTATTTGTTAAGCGTTTACTATGTGCAGAGCACTGTTCTAAGCGCTGGGGTAGATACAGGGTGATCAGGTTGTCCCACGTGGGGCTCACAGTTTTTTAATCCCCATTTTACAGATGAGGTAACTGAGGCACGGAGAAGTTAAGTGACTTGCCCACAGTCACACAGCTGACAAGTGGCAGAGCAAATAGAATCAAGGGGATGTTAGAATCAAGGAGCGCTGGGGGGAGGAGGATACAAAGTGATGAGGTTGTCCCACCTGGGGCTCACAGTTTTAATCCCCATTTTCCAGGTGAGGTCACTGAGGCACAGAGAAGTGAAGTGACTGGCCCAAAGTCACACAGCTGATCAGTGGCAGAGCCGGGATTAGAACCCATGACCTCTGACTCCCAAGCCCGGGCTCTTTCCACTGAGCCATGCTGCTTCTCAATGATGGTATTTGTCAAGCGCTTACTATGTGCCAAGCACTGTTCCATGCGCTGGGATAGATACAAGGTAATTAGGTTGCCCCATGTGGGGCTCACAGTCTTCATCCCCATTTTCCAGATGAGGTCACTGAGGCCCAGAGAAGTGAAGTGACTTGTCCAAATTCATACAGCTGACAGGTGGCAGAATTGGGATTAGAACCCACCACCTCTGGCTCCCAAACCTGTGCTCTTTCTTTCATCCATTCAATTGCATTTATTGAGCGGTTACTATGTGCAGAACAATGTACTAAGTGCTTGGGAAAGTAAAATATCCAGAATTAGCAGTCACGTTTCTTGCCCTTAATGAGTTCTGCGTTCAATAACCTTTCTCGCCCTCAGAAGGGGTGTTGTTAGAGTGGCTCAAGCCAATCAATCAACAAATAAATCAACTGTATTTACTGAGCACTTACTGTGTGCAGAGAACTGTACTAAACGCTTGGGAGAGTTCAATACACAGACATAGGGGCAGTGACACTTTAGCCATTGTTCTGTGCAGAAGAGAAAATTGAGAAAACCTGGGAAAAAATGCAGGCCCCTGGGATTGCTCCTGGTTTCCTATTCAATTATATTTATTGAGCACTTACTGTGTGCACAGCACTGTTCTAAACACTTGGGAAAGTACAATATAACAGATCCATTCCCTGCCCACAACAAGCTTACAGTCTAGAGGGGCAATAATATAAATAAATACAATTAAATAATAATAATGGTATTTAAGTACTTACTATGTGCCAGACACTGTACTAAGCGCTGGGGTGGATGCAAGCAAATCGGGCTGGATACAGTCCCTGTCCCATGTGGGGCTCACAGTCTCAATCCCCATTTTCCAGATGAGGTAACTGAGGCCCAGAGAAGTGAAATGACATGCCCAAGGTCACACAGCAGACAAGTGGTGGACAAGTCTCTACTAGGCACCTTAAGGAAAGGGCTTTCCTGCCTTTGGGCCTCAGCTTTCACCATCTGTAAAATGGGCAGAATTGTAACAGTGGTTCCTGGCAAGTCAGGCTAGCACACACCCCCGCCCTCGCAGTGCTTGGTGGGTGTCCGTCAGCCCCTCACCCCTCGAGTATTGGTCAGGTTACGAGGACCTGCACAGTTGGCAAAAGGGAGATTGTGGAGGGGGCAAATGATCTTTTTCGATCTTCCAGTGTCAGAGAAGGAAATAGAAGCCCAGAGTCCTAAAGGTGGGTCCCTTTTCCCAAACTCCTCCTCCCCTCCTCACCTACCTCTCTGGTTTACACCTTATTTCCTCTGGGTTTTCCTTTCAGTTGCCAGAGGCCTTGCTGAAGTCGCACGCCACTACCCACCCCGGCCCCGCACCAACCCACCGGGGTTCTGCCCCTCCGACCTTTGGTTTTAAAGCATTTCATCAGCTTGCCCCCTCCTACCTCACCTTGCTACTCTCCTACTACAACCCAATCTGCACATTTCGTTCCTCTAATGCCAACCTTCTCACTGTACCTCGATCTCGTCTATCTCGCCCACATCCTACCTCTGGCCTGGAACATCCTCCCTCCTCATATCAGACAGACGAATCCCGGCTCTGCCACACGAATCCCGGCTCTGCCACTTGTCAGCTGGGTGACCTTGGGCAAGTCACTTAACTTCTCTGTGCCTCAGTTCCCTCATCTGTAAAATGGGGATTAACTGTGAGCCTCACGTGGAACAACCTGATTACCCTGTACCTACCCCAGTGCTTAGAACAGTGCTCTGCACATAGTAAGTGCTTAACAAATACCAACATTATTATTATTATTACTTCAAAACCTTATTGAAGGCACATCTCCTCCAAGAAGCCTTCCCTGACTAAGTCCTCCTCTCCTCCCACTCCCTTCTAAGCCGCTCTTACTAGCTCCTTCACTGATCCCTCCTCCCATGGCACATATGTATATATCTGTAATTTATTTATTTATTTAATGTCTGTCTCTCCCTCTAGACTGTGAGCTCACTGTGGGCAGGGAATGTGCTTGATGCTATACTGTACTTGCCCAAGCGCTTAGTACACTGTTTTGCACACAGTAAGTGCTCAATAAATACGACAAATAAATATATCTGTAATTTATTTATTTTTAGAGGTCTGTCTCCCCCTTTTGACTGTGAGCGCTCAATAAATACGATAAATATATCTGTAATTTATTTATTTACATTAATGCCTGTCTCCCCCTCTAGATTGTGAGCTTGTTGTGGGCAGGAATGCATCTGTTGTTCTACTGTATGCTCACAAGCGCTTAGTATAGAGAAGCAGCGTGGCTCAGTGGAAAGAGCACAGGCTTGGGAGTCAGAGGTCATGTGTTCGAGTCACTTCACTTCTCTGTGCCTCAGTTACCGCATCTGTAAAACGGGGATTAAGACTGTGAGCCTCATGTGGGACAACCTGATTACCCTGTATCTACCCCAGTGCTTAGAACAGTGCTCTTCACATAGTAAGTGCTTAACAAATACCAGCATTTTTATTATTATTATTATAGTGCTTTGTGCACAGTAAGCACTCAATAAATACGATAAATAAATATATCTGTAATTTATTTATCTTAATGTGTGTCTCCCCCTCTAGACTGTGAGCTCATTGTGGGCAGGGAATGTGTTTGATGCAATATTGTGCTCTCCCACGCACTTAGTACAGTGCTTTGCAAACAGTAAGCGCTCAATAAATGCGACAAATATATCCGTAATTTATTTATTTTTATTAATGTCTATCTCCCCCTCTAGACCGTGAGCTCATTTTGGGCAGGAATGTGTCTAATGTTCTACTGTATGGTCCCGAGGCGTAAAACAGTGCTTTGCACAGAGTAAGCGCTCAATAAGTACGATTGAATGAATGAATCACCTTCCTCTGGTAGAAGCAAGTTCTCTCTGTGATCACCAGAAAGGGCAGAACAGCAGTCCAGAGTTGAGGGTTAGTTGGTGTGTCGGGGAGTCGGCCCACATCCCAGTGACAGAGTTTTTTGGTTCAGCTCACTGTCCTTACAGGGACGTCCCCTTGGCCTTATCCGCTCCAGGCCCCTCAGGAAAAGAAAGCAGCAGAAACCCCAGGTGGGGAAGTCCACCCAAACACGGGCTGGTTGCCACCTGGCTTCCTAGCAACCCTTATCCTTGCCATTTCTGCTGCCAATGGAGGCCCCTGGAGAAATGAGAGGAAACGTGGTCGTAGACGCTGGATAATAAAATGATGATAATAGCTGCGGTATTTGTTAAGTGCTTACTCTGTGTCAAACACTGTACTGTCAAACACTGTACTAAGAGCTGGGGGAGATTGAAGATCATCGGGTCCCACTCGGGGCTCACAGTCTAAGTAGGAGGAATAACGGGTATTGAATCCCCATTTTGTAGATGAGGGAACTGAGGCACGGAGAAGCAAGGTGACTTGCCCAGGTCTTCTGGCTCCCAGGCCCAGGCTATGGGAGGCCACACGAGCCCATTTATTGCCCTGGCTTTCCCTTAGCTCCCCAGGCACCGGGGTGAGGTTTAAGCTCATTGGTTCCACTCCCCCTCTCACTGGGCAGCTGGTGACCCCGGCTCTTCCAGACTTGCTGTCCCTTGCTCTTTCCCCTGGGAAGTTTTCCCCATCTGGGAGTGCTGGAGCTGGAGCAGATGGTTCCTGGGGGAGCTGGTGAAGTTTGAAGGCTCAGAGCAGACCCAGGGTAGGGAAGCGGCATGGTTTAGTGGAAAGAGTGCAGGCTTGGGAGTCAGAGGACAAGGGTTCTAATCCCGACTCCGCCACTTCTCTGCTGTGTGACCTTGGGCAAGTCACTTCACTGGGCTTCAGTTACCTCATTTGTAAAATGGGGATTAAAAGTGTGAATCCCACAAGGGACAACCTGATTATCCTATATCTATCCCAGTGCTTAACAAATATAATTATTATTATTACCCAGGGGGTAGTCCCTGAAGAAGTTTCTTGATCTGGGTTGGGGGCGGTGGGACAGGGGAGGGGAGCTGCCCAGAAGCTGGGAAGGCTCCACCCTCTTCCATGGCCAGGCCCAGACTGCCCAGCTCATTCTGACTCCTGGGCCTCAACTGCTAACCTTCTCAATCTCATCACTCTCACCACCAACCTCTCGCCCACGTCCTGCCTCTGGCCTGGAACACCCTCCTTCCTCATATCTGACAGACAATTACTTTCCTCCTCTTCAAAGCCTTAATGAAGGCACATCTTCTCCAAGAGGCCTTCCCTCACTAAGCCCTCCTTTCCTCTTCTCCCACTCCCTTTTACGTCGCCCAGACTTGCTCCCTTTTTTCATCCCCGCTCCCAGCCCCTCAGCATTTATGTACATATCTGTAATTTATTTATTCATATTACAGTCTATCTTTCCCTCTAAATTGTATGCTCTTTATAGGCAGGGAATATGTCTGGTTTATTGTATTCTGCCAAGCACTTGCACACAGTAAGCGCTCAATAAATACGACTGAATAAAGAAAGGAATGCATTTTCCTATCTGTCTCAGGTCAGCCAGCAAGCAGGACTCTCTATTCTGGCTGGAGGATAGAGGGAGAGGGGGGAAGAGGGAAGCTACCCTCTGGTAGATGGGGCGGGGAAGACAGAGACGGAGACAGAGTGTATACATGCGTACAGGATTGGGGACGTGGTAATTCGGGGGAAAGGATGAGTGTGAGATTCAGCTTCCAGTGGATAAATATTCCTTCTCTCCTCCCCTCACTGCAACTCCACTTTTCCCTGTCTTGAGGTGGATAGCATCAGCCCTAAAACTGGTTGAGCTGCTTTTAGCCCACCATCATTGTTATCTGTCTCCCCCTCTAGACTGTACGTTCGTTATGGGCAGGGAACACGTCTACCAACTCTATTGTACTGTACTCTCCCGAGTGCTTAGTACAGTGCTCTGCACATACTAAGTGCGCAATAAATACCATTGATTGATTTGTTGATTCATCAGTTTTTCTGGAAACTCTACTGGGTGCAGAGTACAGTCCTGGGGGTTGGGGGAACATAGAATAGAAACAATGTTTTAAAAATGGCATTTGTAAAGCGCTATGTGCCAGGTAGTGTTCTAAGCACTGGGGTAGATAAAAGTCAGTCACATTAGACAGTCCATGTCCCACATGGGGCTCACAGGGATTATGTCTAACCTGATTTGCTTGTATCACCCCAGTGATTAGTACAGTGCTTGGAACATTGTAAATGCTTAACAAATACCACAACTATTATTGTTGCTATTAACAATAATAATAATAGTATTTGTTAAATGTACACTGTGTGTCAAGGACTGTTCTAGGTGCTGAGGAAGATGCAAACTAAATCAGGTTGGACACAGCTCCTGTCCCACATGGGGCTCACAGTCTTAATCCCCATTTTATAGATGAGGGAACGGAGTTAGGGAAAAGTTAAGTGACTTTCCCAAGGTCACACAGCTGACAAGTGGCAGAGCCGGAATTTGAACCCAGGTCCTCTGACTCCCAGGCACGTGCTCTACTCACTAAGCACCCTGCTTCTCTATTGTCCCCTTCCCTATTTCATTACCCTTATCATGTCTCTTCCCTCCTGGGGCAGTGGGGTGAGAAAGTACATGGGGAGGGCAAGAAGGTTAAGCTCAGCCCAGGATTCAGACCAATTCCCAACTTCCTTTGCTGCAACTCAGTGATTATCAATCTCTTCCCCAACCCATCCTCGCTTTCTCCATTTCAACCTAGCCAGCATGCTTCGCTCCTCTAACATACGTCTACTTCCTGTGTCTCACTCTGATCTCTCTCGCCTTCGAACCCTTATTTACATCCTCCCTCTTGCCAGGAACTCTTTCCTACTTCACAGCCAACAGACCACCACTCCATCTTTAAAACCCTATTAAAATAACCTCTCCTCCAGGAAGCTATCCCTGACTAATCTCTCACCTCCCTGCCCTATTTTTTCATTCATTCATTCATTCAATAGTATTTATTGAGCGCTTACTATGTGCAGAGCACTGTACTAAGCGCTTGGGATGAACAAGTCGGCAACAGATAGAGACAGTCCCTGCCGTTTGACGGGCTTACGGTCTAATCGGGGGAGACGGACAGACAAGAACAATGGCACTGAACAGCGTCAAGGGGAAGAACATCTCGTAAAAACAATGGCAACTAAATAGAATCAAGGCGATGTACAATTCATTAACAAAATAAATAGGGTAACGAAAATATATACAGTTGAGCGGACAAGTACAGTGCTGTGGGGATGGGAAGGGAGAGGTGGAGGAGCAGAGGGAAAAGGGGAAAATGAGGCATTAGCTGCGGAGAGGTAAAGGGGGGATGGCAGAGGGAGTATTTTTCTTTCTTCATTACCTTCGCATGCCAGTCCTTATCCTCTAAGCACTTTGAACCTAACCCCACCCCCACAGTACTTAGATACATATCCCTAATCTCAGTTGCTTTCTGTTTTACTTTAGTATATAATAATATTGGCATTTGATAAGCGCTTACTATGTGCAAAGCACTGTTCTAAGCGCTGGGGAGGATACAGGTGGTCAGGTTGTCCCACATGGGGCTCACAGTCCTAATCCCCATTTTAAAGATGAGGTAACTGAGGCACAGAGAATTTAAGTGACTTACCCCAAGGCACACAGCTGACAAGTGGCAGAGATGGGATTTGAACCCGTGAGTTCTCTGACTCCCCAGCCCGGGCTCTTTCCACTGAGCGACGCTGCTTCTCTATAATAATGATGGCATTTAAGCGCTTACTATGTGCCAAGCACTGTTCTAAATGCTGGGAGAGCTACAAAGTTATCAGGTTGTCCCAGTTGGGGCTCACAATGTTAATCCCCATTTTATAGATGAGGCAACTGAGGCATAGAGAAGTTAAGTGACTTGCCTGAAGTCACACAGCAGACAAGTAGTGGAGCCGGGATTAGAACTCACGACTTCTGACTCCCAAGTCCGGGCTCTTTCCACTAGTATCTGTCGCTCCATCTAGATTGTAAAGTCCTTGAGGGCTGGGATCCTAGCTACCTATTCAATTATTCATTCATTCATTCAATCGCATTTATTGAGCGCTTACTGCGTGCAGAGCACTGTACTAAGCACTTGGGAGAGTACAAAACAACAATGAACAGACACATTCCCTGCCCACAATGAGCTTACGGTCTAGAGAGGGGGAAACAGACATCAATACAAAAAAATAAAATTGCAGATATATACACAACGGCCACGGGGCTCGGAGCGGGGAAGAGAAAAAGGAGCAAGGCAGGGTGACACAGAAGTACTCTCCCAAGGGCTGAGTAAAGTGCCCTGTTCAGAGTAAGTGCTCAATAAATATGATTGATTGATTGGTCCTCAAGAACCCCTTATCATCCAAAGCATCTGACAGAGAACCCAAGAAGGTTTCTAGGGAGAGAGGCTGTTAACCAGCTGGTTTGATCTGGAATTGTGAGTCAATTGAAACTGTTGCTGAAGCTCCCTCACTTCTCTCCTCTCATCTTTAAGCTTCTGCAAACAGGCCAAGGGATCAGTGGCCCTGTGTCCCTGCCTCCTGAATCCCATGGAAATTCCAGTAAACCAATAAAATCAGGAAACCTTCTCTGGGGAATCTCTTGTTTCTCAGGATCTCTTTCTCTTCCTAGGCTCCACAGCCTGAAGATTTTTTTTTTTAATGATACTTCTAAAATGCTTACTATGTTCCAGGCACTGCTCAACATGTATGGTAGATACAAGCTAATCAGGTTGGACACAGTCCATGTCCCACATCGGGCTCGCAGTCTTAATTCCCATTTTATAGATGAGGTAACTGAGGCATAGAGAGGTGAAGTGACTGGCCCCATGCAGCAGACAAGCGGTGGAGCCAGAATTAGAACCCAGGTCCTTTTGACTCCCAGGCCTGTGCTCCATCCACTAGGCCACGCTGAGTTGCCTTCAGCATTTCCTCAGGTCAATTATCATCACTCCCTCCTCGCCCCTCCTAGATATACAAACTCAGCTCCAAGGTGAGATGTTTCATCCAAGGTCATCTGGAGACAATCAATCAACCAATAGTATTGATTGTCTACTGTGTACAGGGCATAGTACTAAGTGTTCACAAGAATATAATAGAAGACGACGTGATCCTTGCCCACAAAGGGGTCTAACAATCTGATGGGGAAGATAGACATAAAATAATTTACTAATCAGGAGGAAGACATGCTCCAATAGTACTGTAAAACGGTATGTACAAAAGTCCTGAGATGTGACCTGGGGAGAAGAAAATTAATTCGGGAAGGTATCTTGGAGGAGGTAGCATTTCAGAAGGGCTACGATGATAAGAACGGGTGAATTTGATGGGGGAGAGAGTTCTAGGGAAGAAGGAAAGCAAGTATGAATCAGGAGTTAGAGGCAAGAAGAATCGAGAACGAGGCACAGTGAGTAGGTTGGCTTGAGAGGATTGAAGAGAGTGAGTGGGCATGTAGTAGGGGAAGAGAGTGGAGAGATATGAGGGAGTACCCTAATGCCAATGGTCAGGACATTTCTCTTTGAGGCAGAGAGGATGAGCAAGCAATCCCACGTCCGCGCCCACATCCTGCCTCTGGCCTGGAACACCCTCCCGCTTCATATCCGGACAGACCATCACTCTCCCCCACTTCACAGCCTTATTAAAAGCGCAGCTCCAGGAGGCCTTTCCTGACTAAGCCCTCATTTCCTCTTTTCCCACTCTCTTCTGCATTGCCCTGGCATGTGGATTTGGGCCCTTTATCTTACCCTCAGCATTTATGCACATACCTGTCATTTATTTATATTAATGGTGTCTCCCGACTGTTACACTTTACCCTCACTTAGTAGAGTGCTCTGCACATAGTAACCGCTCAATAAATACAAAATTGATCGATTGAATGACTACTGACTGAGCACCTACAGTGTGCAGATGCTAATGGAATTTGTTAAGGGCTTACTATATCTCAGGCACTGGACTAAGTGCTGGAGTGAGTACAAGCAAATCGAGTTGGACACAGTCCCTCTCCCATGTGGGGCTCACAGATTTTTTACAGATAAGGTAACTGAGGCACAGAGAAGTGAGGTGACTTGCCCAAGGTCACACAGCAGACAGGTGGAGGAGTTCGGAATAGAACCTATGACCTTCTGACTCCCACGCTATCCACTACGCCATACTACTTGCTCTGTACTAAGCACTTGGGGCTGTATCAATCAATCATATTTATTAAACACTTACTGTGTACAGAATGCTGTAATAAGTGTTTGGGAGATTACAGTATAGCAGAGTTGGTAGACAAGTTCTCTGCCCACATGAGTTTCCAGACTAGACAGGGAGACATGTTACTATAAATTTACATATATGTATATATACACATAAGTACAATGCATATATGTATGTGTGTAAATACAAGAGTTGGTAGACACATTCCCTGCCCACAGAGAGTTTACAGTCTAGTGGGGGAGACTTGCATTAATATAAATAAATTAAATAATGGATATGTACATGTACACACTCCCCTAGCCAATCAGTTCCTCCTCTATAACTTTCCCTGGGTCCTCCCTTGCTTCTTCATCCAACCCAGTCTCCAGCTATTTGGGTTTAGGGTCTTATTCAGGCTTGACTACTACCTCAGCCTCCTTGCTGACCTCCCTTGCCTCAGTTTCTTTATCATTCCATACTTTGCTGCCCAGACCATTTTTCCAAACATGTTCTGCTCACATCTCCCAGTGCCTCAAAACCCTTCATTGGCTTATTTCTCCCATGACACCCCAGCTCACATTTCTTGTTCCTTCTCATGCAAACCTGAACCTGACCCTGGATGGGGCATTCTGGGATGGATGGGGCAATGCTGACTGCTGTCTTTTTGGTTACAGCTTATGTAACCACCCAACCCGAGGCCTTGGGTATCATCCCTGGCATCATCCTAAGTGGTTGGCTCTAAGGCTGAAAGTAAGGGAGAGAGGAACTCAGCCCTGGGAAGGTGGTACCTTGGCCAGGTCTTCTTGTCTTACGCTGTTGAGTCATCTCGATCCGTAGCGACTCCATGGACACATCTCTCCCAGAATGTCCCACCTCCATCTGCAATGATTCTGGTAGTGGATCCATAGAGTTTTCTTGGTCAAAATAGAGAAGCGGTTTACCATTGCCTCCTTCCACGCAGTAGACTTGAGTCTCCGTCCTCGATTCTCTCCCATGCCACTGCTGCCCAGCACAGGCGAGTTTTGACTTGTAGCAGATTGCTTCCACTCGCTAGCCACCTCCCAAGCTAGGAACAGGATGGATATGCCTCTGCTTGATTCTCCCTCCTGTAGTCGAGACTGGTAGAGTACTGGAAACTCTCCAGGTACAATCCTAAGAGGGCCTTGGCCAGTATCCATGTGCAATAATGACCTGTGGGTGACTCTAGACTGCTAACCTCTAGGTTTTCCCACTGAGCAAACAGGGAAGATTCGCTCAGTGATTCATTCATTCAACCAACCATATTTACCGAACACTTATTGTGTACTACTGTGTACTGTACTAAGCGCTTGGGAGAGTACCACTCAGGAGACCAACACTTGCCTCCTATGAGACTATGAGCCCCATGTAAGAGTACAGGGACTGTGGCCAACTTGATTATCTGCTATCTACCTCAGTTCTTAGTATAGTGCCTGCCACATAGTAAGCACTCAACAAATGCCACAAAAAAATCCCTTGGGTAGAGGGGCTGGGGCAACCCCACCATGTGCAGATGGTAAAGTGGAGATCAGGGTGGGGGGGAAGGACAGAACAGTTACCTTAATTAGCACCATGAGAGGTTGTTTGCTGACATTTCAGAGCACTGGACCAGCACTCAGGGAAATGGGCTGTGGTGCGTTTTTTGACTAAGGGAAAGTTTTTTTGTCTCTTGGCACTCATTTCCTTTCTCTAAACTGTCCTACCCAGATGAGAGGGTGGGTACAAGGCCCTTTACTTCCTAGAGTGGCTGAGAGGGGTTGCAGGGTTTCTGGACACATTAACTCTATCTTGCCTCTGTGCTTTACTTTCCCCATCTTTACAAGGTGGAGTGGGTGCAGGGAAGGAGGGTATGATTCTTGGATCACTCCTCTCCACGCCCATTTCCCTGCCCATTTCCCGGAGCAACCTAGTCTGGCAATTCCTTGAGCCGGGGACTTTCACTTGTCACAGAAACAGGGAGAACCATCCTCCTAGCAGCATCTAGGACATTTTCATCTCAGGCAGAGTAGGAGCTGCTGCTGTTGACGGGACAATGAAAAATCTCACAGCCTCAGCCAGACTGGGAGAATGGGGAATGGAGCGATTCAATCAATGCTATTTGAGCTCTTACTGCGTGCAGAGCACTGTACTAAGCACTTGGGAGCGTACAGTACAAGAGATGGTAGACACATTCCCTGCCCGTGAGGAACTGACAGCCAAGAGTACCCTAACTGGGCAAAGCACTCTGCTCCTCTGGTCTCTCCCCAGTTCTGGGACCCCAGTTGTCCCTTCTATAGAATTTAGAGGCAATTCCATACCCCTCACTCCACCTCTCAGGTCCTGGGATTGCAGGGAATGATTGTATGAACACATGGGGCAGCTGCTGGAAAACAGTCTCCTGGGTCCTCTTGCCCCACCCCCCCAACCTCTTTCAAAGGAGAAGGCTCCAGAAAGGATGGGGAATGGGTCTACAGGCTGAAGTCTCAAGAAGGAAAAAAGTGAGCCAGTTGGGGAAGGGGCCTTGCTCCTCCATGAATCAGGAACACAGCTGGTGTTTGACCCTCAAGCCGTTAGGGTTAGGGCTGCTCATGTTTGGGGTTAGTAACGCGGCATAGTGGCAAGACCGCGGGTGTGGGAGTCAGAGGATTTGGGTTCTAATCCTACTTGCCTCTCATGTGACCCTGGGCAAATCACCTTACTGCTCTGGGCCTCAGCTACCTCAACTGTAAAAAGGGGATTAAGACTGTGAGCTCCAGGTGGGACAGGGACTGTGTCCAACCTGATTACCTTGTATCTAACCCAGTGCTTAGAACAGTGCTTGACACAGAGTAAGTGCTTAACAAATATTACATTATTAGTGAAGTCATTCATATTCATATTACTGTGTGCACAGTAATGTCCTAAGCAGTTGGGGAAGTATAATATAACAGACATTCCCTGCCCACAACGAGCTACACATACTGGGTAGTTTTTCAGCCGGGATGGGGTGGAGGTGGGTATGTGCTGGGGGGGAGGGTTGTCCATAAAGGGGTGTGTGTCATCAGGCAGTTCAAGACCTCTAGGCTTCTCTCCTTCTCATTTCGCAAACATCTTGCTGACCAGTGTCCTAGCTGCTTGGAGTACATGCAGAAATATGAGCCATCCGTGACCTGGAGGAGGTCATACTGCTGAATACAGAAGAGGGGGAGACTTCTTCCCTCCTCATGCAACTCCAGAGGCTGAAGCCCAGATGTCATAGAACCAGATCACCGCCTAGTACAGTGCCTGCCACATAGTAAGCACTTAAATACCATTATCATCTCTTCCCTTCCCAGCATGTGTACCCCTCCTCCCCACACCCCTCCGCCATCCATCCCACCCAACAGCAGCTCCAGAGATGCCCCTTAAGGATGCTGGCCGAAGCAGACACCTGAGCCCACTGCTCAGGTGTCCCTTTAACCTGGTAGTTCCTGGTCTCCAGTTTCTCTGTCTCACCTTGGGACCCGCCCTGTCTTCACAGACACAAGATCTTCACCCCAAGGACAAGGGGGCAGCTGAGCTCCCAACTCTTCGGACCTTCCTCTCCCTCCGTCCTTGGCTCTCTGTAGTTTGGGAGCAGGTCTCCGGGCTGGGGTGGGGAGGCTCTCTTCAGTCTCCAGCTAGTCCACATTGACATGCTGGGCTACATGCCAGGGGACAGTAGGGCTTGGGGCAGTTGCCATCTTACCCCAGTCTTCCCTGAGGGAGTGATAGGGGTAGTGAGGCTGCCCAAGCCTCAGGACACTCCCCTGGAGTAGTACCTGACCCCTTGGGATTTACCTCATCTTCACACCCACCACAAGGCCCACTTAGATTTTCCTAGCTTGCTCTATTTTGAGACCCAAGTGATTAGCACTTCCTGTCACACATGGAGCAACACATGGGATGGGGGGAGTAAACCCCACCACCTAATACAGTGCCTGACCCTTAGTAAGCACCGAAATACCATTAAAAAAGAGGTGGCAGTGGAATCCAGGAGTTTGTGGATCCCCCCCTGTACAACTGTGGTAAGGAGAAAGCTTGATTAAAAGTTAACTAGCCAACCAATTTGGAAAACTGTGTAGGAGGAGGACCAGGCCAGTTGAGAGATCTAACTATTCAAGCTTAATCACTCAGAGAAGGACAGGTGGGATGAAGGTGGCTGGTGGTGACAACCCTGGGCACGGGGCATGCAGTAGCTGAGGGGGAACCGAGGAAATAGCATCATCCAGACCCAGATACAGATCCAATAGCTGCAGCAGCTGCTCCACTGAACCAGGCAGTCAGATTCATGGAGTCTCAGCATGAAAGGTGGGAAGACAGCACTTCTTCAGGATGCTTGGGAAGGAGCCAAGCTACAGCTTAGAGACTCCCCCCACCGCCCACTTGAGGCTCCAGATCCCACCAGCCTCCCCAACCCCCTTTTTGTAGTATTTAAGTGCCAGTTACTATAATAATAATTAAGGTTATTTAACTTATGTGCCAAGCACTGTTCTAAGTACTAGGGTAGATACAGGGTAATTAGTTGGACCCAGTCCCTGTCCTGTACTAAGCACTGGGGTAGATAATCAGGTTGGATACAGTCCATGACCCACAGGGGGCTCACCTTTAATCCCCATTTTATAGATGAGGGAACTGAGGTACAGAGAAGTGAAGTGACTTGCCCAAGGTCACACAGCAGACAAGCAGTGGAGTCAGAATTAGAATACAGGTCCTTCTGACTCCCAGGCCCGTGCTCTTCTGCATTAGGCCATGCTGTCCCTGAGGCACCCCTGTAGAAGCAATCATGAATATCTAAGACACAAAGGCATCAGGATCTTCCCTCAGATACCAGTCTGGTGCAAGTCTGTTTCACATCAGCTGCTGGGAATTTAATCCAACAGGCCTCTCCCTAAACCAGTTGGCTACATATCCCTGTAGCTTACATGTGACATTTACTTCGTGGTAGACCAGCTGGTTTAATGATGGGAAACAGCTACCCCAGCTAGGAGATGAACTCATTTTTCAGTTAAGGATACATGGCAGAAAGATCTAAACACTCTCACTAACAGGAACTCCCTCTTCATCAAGAAGGGGCTGCTTTCAGGTTGCATACTATGACGATTTATAGACAACTGGTCAACACGCAAATCTCCAGATGATGCCGGCTGGTCATCATCACGAGTATTTGCAACCTCCGACACGCAGAGAGTACTGACTCAACGGGGTACTTGGAAACACACAACAGAGGTGGGAGACGTGATCCTGGCCCTCAAGGAGCTCACAAAGCTAACTGAAGATGTCCTCAAGATGGTCAAAGCTTCTGGCTATGGAAAGCGATTTCCATTCTGGTACAGAACCAAGTGGCCCCAGGGAATCAATGCAGAACACTCACCGACAGGACAGTGAAGCCAGACATGTTTCCCAGGATTCCCCACAGCAGTGCTGCCCGCAGTGGGTAGTGACTAGACTAAGGTCACACCGGATGTATTTCCGCAAGCGGGGGAAATGGGAGCAACCAGTAAGTGGGATTAGCAAATGCTTTGTCTTCCTACCCAAGGAGAGTCACTTGATTATCATGGGTGAGTGGATATAGAGTTGATGGGAGTCTACCAACACCACTCTTCCAGGAATTGCTGAGGGTTTCAAGATTCATTCGATCATATTTATTGAGCACTATGTGCAGAGCACTGTACTAAGCACTTGGGAAAGTACAAGATCCATCTGCTCCCCTTCCTCCAACACAGGGGATGGTCTTGCAACAGCGTGGCTTGGTGAATAGAGCACAGGCCTGGGAGTCAAAAGGACCTGAGTTTTAATCCCAGTTCTGCCACTTGTCTGCTGCCTGACTTTGGGCAAGCCACTTCACTTCCTCTGTGTATCCCTTACTTCATTTGTAAAATGGGGGTTTTAAGACTGTGAGCCCCATGTGGAATATGGACTGTGCACACAACTGTCCAGATACAACACAATGTCAGAAGAAACAGAGGCATGCTGTTTGGAAGAATGCTCCCCAATTCTGCCATCATATCCTAGCCCAAAGTGAAAGTGTGCATCCTCTGAGCAGAAGTGAGTGGCCGGTGAAGTTTTGAAAGTCTCCTGAGGGAGGCCAGCCTCATTTGGCTCTGGCAAGATAAATCACAGGGGGGTGGCAGAAGGGATAAATGAGGGAATCAAAATGAAGGGCGGATGATGGTTCCCATCCCGGATGTCAGACTTAAAGCCTCCTAAACCCTTTATCCACAGGCCTTTCCAGCAGCACTGGCCAGCCGGAGAAGCGGATTCCTTTTCAGGGAGAGAGTCCACCTGCAATGGTCCCCAAGAGACAAGAAACCTTAGGAGGTGGGTGAACACTATGTCCTCAGAGCCTTCCACTAGTGGAATTGGAAGCCTCCTAGCACAACTCAACAGGCAACCCAGAAGGGACTCTCGGGAAATACACACTCAAACGGCTGGCTCGGAGCAGAGGGACCAGGAAGGCTGCCGGGGGAGGATGTGCACACTGCAAGTTCCAACAGGCCCCGGACTGGTGAGCTAGTTGCAGGAATCTGTCTGGTTGGCATGGACAGTTGGTACTTGGCACCGCCAGAGACATGGGCACCTCTACTTAGCCCAACTGACCGAGCAGGCGGGCCCAACCCCACAGTTAGGTGCTTTGGAACGCCCTCCCCTACATGCTGGGGAAGAGAACATGTTAGTCCTGGGAAAGGCCGGCCAGCCCTACGATCAATAGTGTTGGACAGCACTAGATTGGGTCAGCTACTGCTTCCCCTCTTCAGTCACTAAAAAAAAGAGAGAAGCAGCATGGCCTAGTGGAAAGAACACGGGCCTGGGAGTCGGAGGACCTGGGTTCTAATTCTGGCTCTGCCCCGTCTGCTGTGCCACCTTGGGCAAGTCACTTTACGTCTCAGTTACCCCATCTGTAAAGTGAGGATTAAATCCTATTCCCTCCTACTTCGACCGTGAGCTCCGTGGGGAACAGGGATTGCATCCGAACCGAATAACTTGTATCTTCCCCAGCGCTAGGCACATAGTAAGGGCTTAACAAGTACCATCATTATCATAATTATTCCCGCTCCCTTCTGACCTCTCCAGGTCCTGCCCCCCATCCCCACTCTTAAAAGACAGAGATCCAAAACTGCTGCAACGTGTTTATTATGTGCCAAAAAAACTACACCACAGCTTACTCCACATCTGTAGGAGAGTGCAGTCTTGCCTGCATATACTACAATGAGGTAGAGACTTCACACACAGCTTCACAAAAAACCCACAAAGAGCAGCTGGGATATGCAACAATGCAACATCAGCTCAGCAGGAGGAAGGAGGGAAAAAATTATGACACTGGTTCTTTGGCACACAGCTTCCAATAGAGGGGCAAGTTTGTTTTTTTTTTTTTTTTCCTAAAAAAAAAGTCAAGTTTTTCCAAATCCCAGCAGCATCTCAGTTGACTGCACTGTTGCTTTACATGTCTCATACGTTTCTTTAAACAAAAAGAAAAAAGGGAAAGGAACTTGTCCCCTCTAAGAGAAAGGGCTCCTGTGAACCTCCATCTGCCCCCACCAAAAAGCAGCCCTTTTTTTTTTTTAGCTCAGTTACAAAAAAGAAAAAAATTAAGTCCTGTGACTCTGTGATTAAAAACTTCTATCAACCCCCCCTCCCCCTTAAGTGCAACTTAAGAAAGTGCAACAAACTATTTAAAACTATGTACAGCAGCTCAAACATCGTTAATCCGGTCCAGTTTCGAATCCAAAAAATCCTGTCCTCTTTTCCTAGTTGCAAACTCCTCGATTCACAACTGTGAGAAACACTAACCAGCAGCCCCCAGACAAATTTGCAATAATGTTAAAAGCTGCCAGGAAAGAAAAAAATCTCTTGTTTCAAACGACTTAAAAACTGTTTTAAGGAGAGGAGTGTAAAAAGGAACCGGTAAAAACCCTCGAGCCTAAAATATGAAATATGATTTTGGTTTAAATGAAGAGCAAAGTCTCCTTGTTGTTACAGTAAAAAACACCAGCTGAACACTCAGTTTATGCCGTTCAGGTGGGGGTTAAATCAATGGAAAGGCACTGTATGGCAACTGCAAAAGAATGGAGCCAATGAGACCTGCTGCATCATTACCATCAGTATTGCAAGGAATGTAAAAAAGCGCCTTTAATAAATAAAAAAACCTAGGTGAAGGCATCTGCATAAACACCTTCTCAACACATGGTCCTGTTTTGCTTCTTGTCAGCAAAATGAGGAACTAAAGTCTGGGAAACTGCAGAATCGCTTGGGGTGGGACAGGGGGCCCCCCCAACACCCCCCGAAAACAAAACCCGACAAAACTCACTGTGCATTAGTGCGGAAACGAAACAAAAGACAGACCAGCAAGTGCAAAGGTGAATGTAAGACTTTCCCCATTTGTCCTTGGGAAGCGTGGTCCCGGTCTAAGCCCGACCCTGGCAACCTCGCTTGGGCTTCTCCCCTCTTTTCTCTCTCTCTCTCCTCCCTCCCCTTCTCTCCCTCTCTCCGCTTAGCAGGTTAAACAGACTTCTCCCTGCAACTGCACCAGCTTCAGCACCCCCGTCTGCCACCTCTCTAGCTGGAGTCTCTGTTCTTCTGGTTGCGCATCAGCGGGCGGTGGTGGCGAAGCCCTTCCATGGTGTGGCGCCAGTGCCAGCAGGTGCGACAGAAGTACTTGAAGCAGACCTGTAGAGTAACAATAATAATAATAACAATAATAATCATAATGGTATTTAAGCAGATGCCTTCACCTAGGTTTTAGTCTCACAGCAGACAAGTGGCGGAGCCGGGATTAGAACCCATGACCTCTGTCTTCCAAGCCCGGGGTCTTTCCACTTAGGGGTGGGGGACCCACATGGCATTAGCATATTCAGTATTCAGTCTCAAGACTTCTCACCTCAGCCTGAGGTTTCCCCGGACTTTGGGCCTAGGGCCCTTTGAGCTTAAAACTGTGCTGCTACCTAGTATTGATAATAATAATTATGGTATTTGTTAAGCACTTACGATGTACCAAGCACTGTTGAAGGCTCTGGGGTGGATACAAGGTAATCAGGTTGTCCCACGTGGGGCTCAAGGTTTTAATCCCCATTTTACAGATGAGGTCACTCAGGCACAGAGAAGTTAAGCGGCTTGCCCAAGGTCACACAGCAGACAAGTGGCAGAGCCGGGATTAGAACCCATGTCCTCTGACTCCTCAGGCCATGCCCTTTGCACTAAGCCATGCTGTTTATTGTGGTATTTAAGCGCTTACTATGTGCCTGG
Organism: Ornithorhynchus anatinus; assembly: GCF_004115215.2. Classification (NCBI taxonomy): domain Eukaryota; kingdom Metazoa; phylum Chordata; class Mammalia; order Monotremata; family Ornithorhynchidae; genus Ornithorhynchus; species Ornithorhynchus anatinus. The sequence goes on along the minus strand of NC_041732.1, from coordinate 48,153,065 downwards.
CACTGTACGAAGCACTGGGGTGGATACAAGCAAATCGCATGGGACACAGAGCCCCACAGTATCAATCCCATTTTACAGACGAGGTAACTGAGGCCAAGAGAAGTTAAGTGATTTGCCCAAGGCCACACAGCAAATGAGTGGCAGAGCCGGGATTAGGACCCATCACCTTCTGACTCCAGGCCTGCACTCTATTAAGCCACGCTGTTACCTGTAAATTGTTACAATGGAGGCCTCCCCTCTCTGCAAGGAAGCATTAATCAATTGTATTTATTGAGCGCTTACTGTGTGCAGAGAGCTGTGTCTTTACTTCCAGGCACTCTGAACTTGCAAAGTGTTTATTTTTCCAAAGTGCTTTCACATCAGTTCTCATTTATCCTCAACAATGCTAAGGGGTAGGGAAAGGCAGATATTGACCCCCTCATTTTACAGATATGGAAATTGAGGCAGAGAGGCAGCATGGCCTCCTGGCAGGAGCACTGGGAGTCAGAGGATCAGGGTTCTAACTCCAGCATCACCATGTGCTTGCTGTGTGACTTTGGGCACGTCACAACTTTTCTGTGCCCCAATTTCCTCATCTGAAGTAATGGAAGGTGGTAAAGGAGTCCTGTCTCTGGCCTGGAACTCCCTCCCTATAACCTTCAAACCTTTTTCTTTCCTCTTTTTTTCCAAAAAGAAAAAAAAAAAAGACAAAACAAAAACAGAACACAACAAAAACAAACCGCACATCTCCAAGACGGCTTCCCCAACTAAACTCATTTCCTCTACCTTGTGTCCACTTGGACCCTTTATTCATTCCACTCTCAGCCCCAGAGCACTTATGTACCTGTAATTTATTTTAATGTCTGCCTCCCCTCCTCTGGACTGAAGCACCTTGGGGCAGAAAATGAGTCTACCTACTCTACTGTTCTCTCCCAAGTGCTTAGGACAGTGCTCTGCACACAGTAAGTGCTCAATAAAATACCACTGATTTGACATTCCTGAAGAAAACCAGGTCACAGGTGTGCTGCTCTCTCCACAGAGGGAATCAAAGCCCCCAACATTTTTTTTTTTATCCACCTCCAGGTATTTATTAAGCATTTCTTAGGTGCCCAGCACTGGGGTAGATACAAGATAATCGGGTTGGACACAGCTCCTGTCCCACAAATGGCTCACAGTCTTAATCCCCGTTTTACAGATCAGGAAACTGAGGTAGAAATGTTAAAGTGGCTTGCCTGGCAGACAAGCTAGGGAGTCGAGATTAGAACCTTGTAACTCCCAGGTCCATACTCTCTCCATTAGGCAACACCGCTTCTTTTAGTGGTCTTTCCATGCCAGTAGCCAGCAAAGAAGATACCCTGGTCACTGTAACTGGGGAAATACCAGCAGCCTTCCAAACCTGCCAGGGGATGCAATTACAGACCTGAGAAACCCCCTTTTTAATTCAAGACCTTTAGGGTCAGGAGTGAGGTGCTTAGGCAAGGGCACAAAGCTGAATATAAAGCACAGAGAAACTGGATTATGCCTTCACCAGCAGGTCACTCTGTAGTTTTAAGTTTTCATACAATCAGTGGTATTTGAGCACTTAATTATGAGCAGAACACTGTACTAAGCATTTGGGAGAGTACGACTAACAGAGTTGGTACATAGGTTCCCTGCCCTCAATGAGCTTACAGTCTAGAAGGGGAGACAGACATTAATATAAATAAGTTATGGATATGTACCTAAGTGTTGTGGGGTGAGTATCAAGTGTTCAAAGGAAACCTAGCTAAATGAGGGAGACAACTCAGGGAAAAGATGCTTAATTGGGAAAGGCCTCTTAGAGGAGATGTGATCTCTGAGATAAAGGTTGAGGGTAAAACCATTACCAGGTGAGAGGAAGAGTGATCTTGCAGTGAAGGGAAAGAGGGCATTGGTCAGGAATTATGGGGTGGCTAAAGATGACCAGGAATTTCCACAAGCTCCTAGAGGTTTACCCCGAGTCAGAGTCCTATAATGGGGGCAAATGGCTAACAGATTCAGGCATATAAACAGCATCTTCCAGGCCCACCACCTAGGCAAAGCTGGAATTTTGTACTCCCACACTTTTTGTGGGCTCCTGTTTCAGTATTTCTAGCCAGGAGATGCAGGCAGAGATTGTCGAGGCAAAGCAAGGCACCTTAAACAGCAGTTTTGAGCACCGTGCTTTAGACACCCAAAAATGGGTCAGACAAAACAGAAATCTAGCACTGGGAGAAGATGGTCCTGCATTTTGGCTCAAACAGTAACTGTATGGAGATATGGCACAAAAGCTGACAGACGCTAGAAGGAACTTCAGCAGCCTCTGTCAGAGTTGGGGGGTCAGAAAACTAATAACTGCCAGGAAGAAAGACTTGGAAGCAGAAGCGTGTCTCCCCAAGGTACCATTTACACGTTAGTCAGTTCCCCACTGTACCCATCTGCATAAACAGGTCACCCAGTCAGCCCTGAGCTATTAGGGTAGGCCGAAAAGCCAAATGGCTTTAAACTGACTATTCACTCAAGCAAGGTTTTTACAGAATTTTGCTGTTTTGGAGGGGAACGGGTTACCTATGCATCTGAGAACCCACTAAAGCAGACTACCTGTCAAGGAGCTCAATGTCATTTGGTCTTTCTGGGACTTTAACGAGGGCCCTGCACTCTGCCTAACACTCATTACTGGATTTCTTCACTGAGTTGGGTGGGCACAGCTACTATTATGGCTTTCCTAGCCCTGCCACTGAGGTATAACTTTGGTTAACATCCAAGCCTGTTTCTATCCACTCAACCTCCTCTAGCTAGGGAAGATCTGCTTGGGAAGCCCCAGACCCTGGCACCAAAGAACTTGATTGGCTTACCTGGTCTCTGCAGAAGAAAGGGCCTGGCTGGGCACTGCAGATGTGACACACAGAGTCTTCAAGGTAGGGGTCGATCTGAACCTGCACAAAGACAAGGGGAGGGGTTACAAGGCATCCAGAAACAAAATGCCTTTCAAGAAGCTGGAGCTCTAGTTAACACCACAGAAAAGCAACAAGGCCTGGTAGATAAAAACACAAGCCCAGGAGTCAGAGGACCTGGGTTTTAGTCCCTATTCTGCCACTTGTCTGCTCTGTGACTTTGGGTTAGTCACTTAACTTCTCTGTGCCTCAGTTAACTTATCTGTAAGATAGAGATTAAAACTTGAAGCCCCATGTGGGACACGGACTGTGTCCAACCTGATTACCTTGTATCTACCTTGGTGCTTAGAGCAGTGCCTGGTGCATAGTAAGTGCTTAATATCATTTTTAAAAAAAGAGGGATGTTTTGTTAACAGCAAGTGCCTATTGCTTGGGGAAAGGGAGCGGAGGAAGCCCCTAGAGAGAACACAGGATCTCTTCTGGGAGAATAGGTACAAAGGAATTCCTTGGGGAAATCAAGGCAAGGCACACAAGCACTAGAGGAATGCTTTCCTGTTCCTTCATAGAAAGATGGGCTGATTAATTTGAAAGAACTTGGGATACTGGGGTGGGTGGACTGAAGAAAGTTATCCCATACTCAGGAGTGGTCAGCATTATGTTTACTTGCTTCTTACTGACAAATGTTTGGGTGAGTGCCTGCAACTAGATTTTTGTCCTATACCCTCAAGACATACAACAGTTATCCTGGCAAATGAAGGAGGGAAAGTCAGGAGAGGTCCACATGAAGGAGGAAAGGGAGGGCAAGGGCGAGAGAGAACACACACACACACACACACACACTTTAGGATGTAGAACTAGTTGGTCCCCCCCCAAACTCAGTTAAATATCATGGTCCTGGAACACTCAAGGTGGAATTCTGATTTGTTTATATGAAAGGCAAGTTAGTTTTTAAGAGATTTGGCCTTTGTACACATGCCTGAGGGTTACAATACATTTAAGTCAGCACATCTATTTGGGCAGCAGGAGAGCTTATGGGGGAAATCCAGGATAATGGCATAAATCTCGGCAACAGAAGTGGCAGTCCAAAAAAAAATGGTGGTAACTACTGCCAAAGGAAACGCAGAATAGGCTTGCTTCCTTATTTTGAAAGCCCTAGGTGATTACTACAGTAACCATTCTGGAGTCTTAATTTTTCAGAGATTTTTGCTTTTCACCTCTCTAGGCAGCCTACCAGTATGACTCCCTTAAAGCCTACCCTGTGGCAAACAGAAAAGCAAAAGGCACAGGAAGGAGGAAAAAAGTCAGGTATAATGTAATTTTGGCCTCTACGGTTTGGTTTTCAGGTCCAGAAAAGTGATGTTAAGGAAAGGTGCCAGGGGAGAAGAGACCTTCACACAACTGGCAGCACCTAATGCAAGGAAGAGAAATGCGTGGGATCCGGGCAGACACCACACCACTCACCTTCTTGGTGAACTTGGTTGTTTTGATCTCCACAAAAGCAGCACTCACTGCCTTCAGGTAACTGCGTTGGTTGTTAAAGGTCACTCTGCCAGACCCTAAGAATCACAAACATGGGTCCACTGAGCCAATTCCCTCCGTGTCCCCAAGTTTCAGGACACTGTGGACATACACAGTTAGTCAAAGCCAAAGACAAACCCTAAACCTGCAGTCAATGAAGTTTATTAAGTGCTTATGGCATGCACAGCACTGTTCTAAGCATTTGGGAGAGTATGATAATTGGTAGATAGGTTCCCTGCCCACAACAGGCTTAGTCCAGTGGAGGAGAAAGAAAGATATTAATACAAGTTACAGATATGGAAGTGCTGTGGGGCTGGGTCAAATACCAAGTGCTTAAAGAGTACAGATCCATCAACTGACATCTGCTAGTAAAATAAGAGGAAGGGCATTTCATTTGATATTCACCTGAACCCGAAGTCCACAGCACTTATGTTCTTACCTTTAAGCTATATATTATAAATTACTTATTCATATTGCCTGACCCCCACCTTCTAGACTATAGAGGGCGGAGATCATTGTTTAGACTGTAAACCCTTTATTGGGCAGGGATTGTCTCTGCCAGCTCTGAAGTGAAGGCAAAATTAATCCGAGGTTCTCCTACAACTGAGAAAAAGTTTTCCAGTTATCCAGCACCAGCATCTGTGTGAAATGACAATGGCATAAAACCCCACTAGCTTGGATCTGAAAATTTTCTGGGGTTAAAACAGCTCTACCATGCTGAGGGTTTCAAACCTCCCACTCAGCCTTTGAAGTCTCACATTCTGACTCTGCAGTTCTGAAGCATCATTGATTAGCACACACAGTGTTTATTTCTAACTGGATTTAGGTAAGATAATGCACTTACTCCTGAAAGCATGTGTGGAAGTTGCGCATCCTAATTAACCCACTCCTGTCAAGCAAGGGAGAGGTACCTCTACATACTTCTAGTATTTTAAAAGCAATATAACCTTGGGCTTTGAGGTTCCCCAGAGCCAGCTGATTGAGTGGCCCGACCGCGTCTCCCTCGGGCCCCCGGAGGTAGAGTTCTGGCGGGCGAGGGGTGGATTCTGAAGGGAGCGTGCGGGAGCTGGGGTCAGAAGTGAGTTCACTAAGGCCTAACCCAGGACGCAGGCACTGGTTTGCCTAGGTCTATGCAACTCACCAATAGGGTACTTGTGCTTATCGGTGTCGATGCCAGCATAAACCACTCCTCCAAACAGGTCATTCATGATTGCCGCGAGAGCCTCTGCATTCAGCATCCCATGCAGCGCCCCAACAAAGACGGTCTTGCTGGGGTCGAGCCTCTGGGACGGACTCCGGACAAAGTTGCTGTCAGCCAAGACCCAAGGGATCACCTGCACCTGCATGCAACCCACAATCAGTGGAATTAACCAAAGGTTTACAAGGTGCAGACCACTGTACTAAGCACTTGGGAGAGTTCAAGACAGTTAGCAGACACATTCCCTATCCGTAAAGAGCTTAGAGTCTAGAGGTTAAAGGCTGGGTAACAGGGTCAGGGTAAGGCACTTGGGCAGAACTCAAGGCTGATGATAATTATACTTGTTAAGCACTTATTCATTCGATTGTATTTATTTACTGTGCACAGAGCACTTTACTAAGCACTTGGAAAATACAATTCAGCAATGAAGAGAGACATTCCCTATCCAAATGTGCCAAGCACTGTTCTGAGCACTGGGGTAGAGACAAGTTAATCAGGTTGGACACAGTCCCTGTCCCACATGGGGCTCACAGTCTTAATCGCCATTTTGCAGATGAGGTAACTGAGGCCCAGTGAAGTGATTTGACCAAGGTCACACAGCAGACAAGTGGTAGAGCCGGGATTAGAACCCAGGTCCTTCAGACTCCCAGGCCCATGCCCTATCCACTATGCCATGATATGGAGACCCACCTCCGGCTTCTCCAAAGCTGGTGTTACCCATGTGCATGGGCAGATCAGTAGCTAGAACTCACCATACTGAGCCCCCAGAACGGACAGGTCCCTCTCCCAGTGCAGGCAGGTGACCTCATCCTAGTTCTTTGAGTAAAGCAGCAGCATGGTCTAGTGGAAAGAGCATGAGCCTGGGAATCAGAGGACCTGGGTTCTAATCCTGCCTCTGCTGTATATCCTTGGGCAAGCCACTTGACTATGCCTGTGCTACCTATCTGTGAAATGGAATCCAATCCTACCCCCTCCTACTTAGACTGCGACCTCCATGCGAGACAGGGACTGGGTCCAGGCCGATTAACTTGCCTCTACCTCAGTACTTAGCTTGGTACACATTAAGCGCTTAACAAGTACCATTACTTCTGTCATTATTATTATTAGAGATAGGCACCCCACCACAATGCGACCCTGCTGGTGTGATACCAGCCCCTAGCTGCTCAGCTCCGCAGCACATATCCAATTAAAAGAGGAATGGGACATTTAGATCTTCCTCACTCCGGGGTGAGTGTCACCCTCACATCAGATGACCTCCTAAGGAAGGGATTCTCAAACAATCGTATTTATTAAGTGCTTACTGCGGGCAGAGCATAGAATGAAGCACCTGGGAGAGAACGACAGTTGGTAGACATGTTCCCTGCCCACGACAAACAGAGTTTGAAGGGGGAATTCTCAAACAAAGCCACTGCACCTCAAGAAGGGAACAGTCTTTGGCCTACAAAACCCAAGGATTACGCCCCCTCCCTCCAGGACAACCCAGTCCTACTCCTGGAATCCAATGAATTCTTGAGTCCATCTAAATGGGGACACCTAATTTGAAGGGATAATAATTGTGGTATTTGTCAACCCCATTTTTGACAATGATCTTTCAAAAAATCTCATTAGAGCTGGGGACTTTATGATCAGTTTGAATGACAATGGCCCCGATTAACAATTGAGCTATAAATGACATTAGAAGAGAGGGGCCGATGGGATCATTTCTTTTCAGATTTCCACTGTCAGCCCACTGTGTCTGTATGCTACAAATTAACATGTCACCAGCGGTTGCTGTTCCCATTCTGAAGAGATTCTCTTTGCAAACCTTCACTCAGGCCAGCTTGGCAATTTACTGGGTTCAGAATTTTGTTGAACAGATTTATAGGTCTCTCTGATTTAGGGTCTAGAAGGGAATTTGGCAGGCTTCAGATCCCCAGACACTTTGGCTTTCTGAAACCCAGAGGTTTCCTCTCTCCCCCACCTCTCCCAGAAAGCGGCACAGCCTAGTGGACAGAGCACAGGACTGAGAATCAGAAGGACCAGTCTTCTGTGTGACCGTGGGCAAGTCGCTTCACCTCTCGGTTACCTCATCTGTAAAATGGGGATTAAAACTGTGAGCTCCATATGGGACCTGGTGTTTGTTCAACCTGATTACCTTGTATCTGCCTTAAGTGCTTAGTGCAGTGACTGGCATATAGTAAGCACTTACATACTGTGAAAAAGAAAATCTCATTTGGCTTTCCCAAGTCGCAGAGTGTGATCAGGCCACATGCAAATCCAGATGAGGAAAAGAGGACACTCCATTTTCCTTCCAGAACATGGGCTTTTGCTATGTGTTTTCGGCAAGAACATCAGTAGGGAATTGGGGAACATCTGTTCCATGACGTGCACCTTGCTTGATTTAGAAGGCCTTGATGTATGAAGGAGTGGCTTGCATGCATAGAATTGTAACCAACAAATGCCACATGGTGACTTCTCCTAAACACTGGATTTTGCAAGAGTGCGAGAATCCCTTCTCCCTCCTTCCCGCATTAGAGAAGAATTGGGAATAGCAATTGAGGGGGGGTTCAGAAGTGCAGAGTAACAGGATGACAGGCTAATCCGTTCTCGGACCTTTTCCAACTCATCTTGAGCAAATCCGCAGGGGCTGTCAAAGGAAAGTTCTTGATCATCCATTAAGGTGGGGAGGAACGTCCCACTGGAGTCAGAGGAATTCCTCTAGGACACAGTCTAAGCAGATCGTAAACCAACCGACCTCTTTGCAGCGCATTCTACGACTGGACATCTTGAAGTAATACTCGCTCAGGCCGTCCGGACTCAGTGGGTCTTGGGAGCAGGCCTGGAGTAGGGCCCGCACCGACTTTTCCAGCTCAAACACCAAGTACACGTAACCTGTATTGGGGGCAGAGGAAGAGACAGTTACAACCACCCAAGTTCCCAGACAAGTATCTTCCTTGGCTGGACCTCACTCCTTGGCCACCTGATCTGAAACCTGGAGAGATCTGAGTTTTCAGCAGAGGTCATTCCCAGAGGCAGGGACTAGTGTTCCATACACAAATAGTTTGCATGCTTAAGTGGTCTGATGTTGAACAGAAGTTACTTCCACGCCAACATGTCTAATCAATGTTGGGGAGCGGGGTTTGGAGTATTAGGCTGTTGTGGCCACGGCAGCCCCTTAGGTTTCCAAATGGAGCAACGGAACTGTGATCGGCCTCCCAACGGAAAGGGAGGGACAGAGCCTGTCCTGCCCAAAGCAAGACACCGTTCCAATGCATTTAGGACTCGTCACCCAGATCGGTAAATGGTCGGAAGCTCAAACTGAGAATTGGAGGCATCTGTTGGCAATCGCTTGGGTCACTAGTTAATCCACTCCATTTTTAGCCTTTTGCCGGGAGCGGTGGAGTTAGTCTCTGCTTCATAGGCACATTTTATGGGATTTTTTTTTTTAATCAATTGAGGAAGTGCTGCTTACTGCCAACAACTCCAGTGTCGGAGGAGGCTCGGCCAAGAGCCACGGTTAGAGGAGGGGGTAACCCAGCAAAAAACTCATTTCAACAGTAAGAAGAACAGCAGCAGGAAGGAGGACTCGAGAAACCTGTTTAAGGTGCAGGAATAACTTCAGACAAAACAAACAGCAGGTCGAGGGGGTTGTGCTGGGCAAGAGAGATGGGGATGGGTTGAAGGCCTTTACCCTGGAGTGCGCTCACCAAGTCACCAACATGCAGCTGTGCCATCCCAGCATCCCTCAGTGTTGCAACAAATCAGGGAGAAAGAAAACGATCCTACCATGTCTCTATTACCTTTAGGCATATTACCTTTAGGAGGGCAGCGGGGATGTTTGCCATCCTTACCAGGCCATTCTACGCTCAGAGAGCCAAACACACGGAAGGTGTTAATCAATCCAGCTGCATAAAGAGACAGACGAGAGTTGTATTGAGGCAATGGAATCTCATTCTTTGGAGAGGGAAGTGCTCCGTTCCCTAGCAACCCCTCCTCCATTGGGAGGGTCACATGCAGAGGGACGAATCCAACCCCTCCCACGCCCTCAGATTTATCCCTTTCTACTACATGATATGAAAGCTTCCATCTGCCAACTAAGGGACAGGTAGAGGCTGGGAGGAAATAGGCAGGGTTACTGAGCAAATTAAGGTGGAGAGCATATTCTCGTGCAGTTGTTTACACTCCGTAGCTGTCCCCAATTACTAGTTACCTAGTACAGAGCTTGGGCTTTTAACTGGTTTTGCCTTGCATTCAAGTCCCACATCATTCTGCTACCTTCCCTGCAATGCGGAAGATTATTTCTAGGCAGGAGGCCACTCGGAGATGCATCCCGACAAGTTTTTAGCAGTGGGTACAGGGAAACCCAATCCAGGAAGTCGAGGCTAGAAGTCACCTACCTTCCGTGATGTCCCAGGGAACCCCTCCCAAAAACACCTTGCAGGAGTAGATAGGGTTCTTGTAGTTCCGAGGGGGAAGCTGCCCACTCCAGGTGCAGGTGGCTTCGTTCACAGCTTCAAGAAAAGAAGAATCAACAGAGGCAGGTTTGGGGGTCATCTCTGATTCAACTTTTGCTTAAATTCAAGGCCCAGGCGAGAGGAACGGAGCATACTCAAGGGAAAGCCAGATGCTTTCCTCCCCCGTTCCCAGCTTGAGTTACTTCAACTATGACCAGCTCATTTGGCCCTGTCCTTTGGCACCTGAAAAACTGCACATGTTAACAGCTTGAAAGAGATGAGTGATCCAAGACAGTGCCTCGCTAGTTACTGCTCATGGAAGGAGTCTAAGTTCCTTGCAGGCAGGGAATGTCCCCTTACCAACTCCGCTCTACTGTACCTTCCCAAGTGCTTAGTACAGTGCTCCACACTTAGTAAGCGCTCAATAAATACCACTGACTGGCAGGAAGTCCCCTGCAAGCAATCTTCTTGAGAAGTAGCATGGCTTTGTGGACAGAGCACGGGTCTGGGAGTTTGCAGGACCTGAGTTCTAATCCCACCTCTGCCACTTGTCTGCTGTGTGATCTTGGGCAAGTCACTTCACTTCTGTGCCTCAGTTACCTCATCTGGAAAATGGGGATTAAGAGTGTGAGCCCCATGTGGGACAGGGACTGTGTTGAATCCAATTACCTTGTATCTACCTCTTTGCTTAGTACAGTGCCTGGCACATAGTAAGTGCTTAAAAAAACCAAACCAAACCACAATTATTATAGGAAACCCTAGTGCCCCAGAGGCATCAACCCCATTGATCGCTTACCTGCGGCTTGTCTATGGAGCCTGGCCTCCCTCTCGATGCTGAAAGGGTCCTCTGGGGCTTCCAACAGATCCCAGGAAGGCCACATCGATGCTCCGGGCCATCTTTTTGAGGCATTGGTAGGGGATGGAGACACTGCAGCAAGGGCAGCCTGGTCCTGGTCCAGTCGAGACCCAACCCCCACCTTCAGGGGGTCTCTGGGACCGCCACCACCCAGGGGCAGGAAAGGCAGAGGGGGAGAGATGCGCAGGCTAGACTGCAAACAGGCGGAGAGAAAAATATTTTTTTAAAAAAGGCATTTCAAAGCAAGAAGAAGATGACATAATGCCCTCCTGGGAACCACAAGGGATAAGCCCAGCTTAGAACTGCAGTTACAATTAGAGTTAGGACCTAGTTATGAATCAGCTGGCTTCAACAGTAAAAGCTTGAGAGGCACACTGTGTTCATTTTAAGTTGGTGCAAGTATAACACGCTTGTCTTAGGATCTGTGACTTATGGCTAGAAGACACAGAGCCGATCTGAAGTTTAGTAAAGGAACGTGGAGCAATAAGGCCGTAGGCTCTGGCTTTCACCTGACATGCCAGCAATTCACGGGATGAGGAATGGCAAGGTAGCAGAGACTAGGCCCACTGCCTTCAAAGGGATTGCTCTTTAAGACAGCTCCGTCTGACCAAATACTTTGATCTGGGCCATCTCATGGAGCCACTCCTACTTTGTAGATGGTTTCCATGGCATCAGCTGCAGGCTCAGTGGCACACACCAGGAGGCAATAGACCCAGCCTGAGTCTGAGGGATATTTCTCAATTTCATCACTAAATCAATGCAAGGGATTTTATTTTTTTTTAAAAACCAGTACTTGTTAAGTGCTTACTATGCACCAGGCACTGTACTAAGCACTGGGGTAGATACAATTCAAACAGATTGACACAGTCTCTGTTCCACATAGGACTCGGTCTTAACTTCCATTTTACAGATGCAGTAACAGAGGGCCAGAGAAGTTAAGTGGCTTGCCCAAGGTCCCACAGCAGCTACGAGGTTGAGTTGGGATTAGAATCCAGGTCCTCCGACTCCCAGGTCCGTGATCTTCCCATTACGCAGGGCTGCTTCTCACTACTGGTTCTCATGGTTTAGCACCACGAATGGGTTAGGCCTTCTGGATATATGGTTGCCTGATCAGAACGGCCCGGGGAAAGGAAGATGAAAGTAGATGGGAGGCAGGTTTGTTCCAGTGGACTTTTCCATGGTTATTAAAGCTAGAGAGCCCACAAAGACACTAGAGTCTTGCAGACTGAGTCCCTCAAATTCTAGGAAAAGATCCCTGCCACTCACATGCAAGGCTCTAATGGCTCAGGAAGTCACCACCTAAACCCTAGGTGGATGGGAAGGGGTTGGGCACAGAGAAGCAGCATGGCCTAGTGTCAAGAGTCCGGGCTTGGGAGTCACAGGACGTGGGTTCTAATCCCAGCTCCGGCTGGTCTGCTGTGTGACCTTAGGCCAATCACTTCACTTCTCCATGCCTCAGTTACTTCATCTGTAAAATGGGGATTAAGACCGTGAACCTCATTTGGGACAGGGACCGTGTCCAACCCTATCTGCTTGTATCTACCCCGGTGCTTAAAAGAGAGTAAGTGCTGAACAAATATAACTATTATTGTAACCTTTTGGGCACATAAGCACATTCAACTCGCCAAAAAGCCCCATCCAAACTGAAACTTACGATTAAGTCTGAGAGATGGTCTGATCCCGAACTGAATCCACTGGTGTCAGAGTCAGAGGGACTGCTTGAACGTGAATCGAGGAGGGGGCGGCTGTCCAGGCGGGACCCCCTTAAGGATGGTGTGGGAAACTTCTCCACCAAGTCAGTACCAATGGGGTCCAGAGGTAGGAAGCCCAGTGGGGGCTTTCCCAGAACACTGCCCAGCGGGTTATTGAGCATGCTGAGTACTAAGAGACAAAACCCAGAACATGTAAGTACAATACACACTTTCTCTCCTCCTGCCCTTCCCAACACCCTCTCCAAAAAGACCCCAAAAAGCAAGCCCTCTCTCTCCCCCGGCAAAAACTTGAACACTATGACTGAAGATAGGACTTCAGTGGGCAGAAAGGTTTATATGTCCAGCACACACTGCTGAGTACATAATAAAATTACTATTTCTGATAAATAATATTGTTACGCATTTATTATGTGCCCAGCATTGCACTAGGCACTGGGGCAGTGACAAGATAATCTGATCTCACACCATCCCTGTCCCATATGGGGTTCACAGTCGATTTTGAGGGGATAGTGTGGCTCCGTGGAAAGAGCCCGGGCTTGGGAGCCAGAGGTCAGGGGTTCTAAACCCAGCTCCGCCGCTTGTCAGCTGTGTGACTTTGGGCAAGTCACTTCACTTCTCTGTGCCTCAGTTACCTCATCCGTAAAATGGGGATAAAGACTGAGCCCCATGTTGCACAACCTGATCACCTTGTATCCCCCAGCGCTTAGAATAGTGCTTTGCACATAGTAAGCACTTAAATACCATCATTATTATAACAGGTTTTCAATCTCTATTTCAGAGATGATGAAACTGAGGCACAGAGAAGATTTGCTCAAAGTTACCTAGCAGCCAAGTGGTAGAGCCAGGATTAGAATCCAGGTTTTCTGACTCCCAAGTCCATGCTCTTTCTACTAGGCCATGTCTCTTCAGTGAGGGTTATGTCAAGAAACTAGCAGCCTCTCAGAAATAGCTACAGCAGTCTAAGATTCCTGACTGCAAACCTCCCTATTTACATACAGTCCTTAGTGTGAATTCCAAGTCAGCCTGGAACTGACAAGCTACTCTACCCCCATAGCACTATCATTTGTTCTGTGAAAACAGGGTTAAGAGAAAGGGCTAAACAAAACAGAGTTTCCCATAGGACAGAAGTTAAAGTGCCCTTCTGTGTTTAAGAGCCAAAAAATTTGACCAAAATATGAAAAGATGCAGTTACATGATCAGGTAGGAATATAAATATGTATCAAAAAATGAAATATTTTAAATGTAGTTCTTTTGTATCCCATTCAGTAAATAGGCACCTTGTGCCATTGTCTACACTAAGTTGAAATAGGATTTTAATCACTATTTAGTCGAAATAGTTCAAAACAACACGAAAGGAAATACTTGAGCCATGGCAAACTGGAGTTCAGAGTGCTGGGGCTAAAATTCACTTGTAATGGCTGTAATCTGTAATGAACTGTAACAACTACCTTTACTTGAGAGTTCAAAAGCTATCCACCTTCCTCCTAATTTCCAAATGGAGGTGGGAAGGAGGAGAAGGAAATTCTATTTTCTCCCCCCCCACATTGCTATAGTAGGGCAGGAAGACAAATTCTGAAGATTTCTTTGCAGGTATGTACTATGGGGACAGTTGGCCAAATTATCAGGAAGTTGTTTCACATGTATTGCTAAACAGTGCGAGAACGTATCACCACTGATTTACGTAACACATTAAAGAACAAGTTCACACAGATTCCAGACAGAAGAAATCCCTATTCCATCCTGGAACTGTAAAACCTGATAATTTTTTGGTCTCGTGTTCCTCACATCCACCCTTCTTAATCAGTGTTATCTGAGCAATGCTCCCCAGGTAGCATGGGACACTACTGTCTTTTCACAGATGAAGTTTGCAAGGGTGCATGAGTTTCCCTCAGACACACATTCAAATCAATCAGGAGTGTCGACTTTGAACTTCAATACACTGTTTTTTCAAGAAAGTAAGAATCCCTTCCTAAAATCAGTGAGTGGCATACTCAACGATAGCTTACCAAAGGGGAGAGAACACAGTGGTGTCCACCGCTGCTGATGTCTGGGAGATATTCTGCTCCCTCTAGACTGTAAACTCATTGTGGACAGGGACCGTGCGTCTAAAACTCTCGTTGTCCTGTACTCTCCCAAGTGCTTAGTATGGTGCTCTGCACACAGTAAAGCATTCAAATACCACTGATTGATTGTTCTGTAACCCCAGGCTGTACCTGTTCTGTCTCTACCAACCATCTTCACAACAAGTACTACTGGGCCAAGGGCCACCAGGCAAGAGTGAGGATGGTGCAACCCAAGCCATCATCGCTATTGCAAAAATAAGTGTATGGCATATCTAAGTGGAGACAGACATCTTCCCTGCCTTGACCTATGATATCTGAACAATGCCTACCCTGGATGGCAGGGGGTTCTACTGTATTTACAGATTAAGTGGGCAAGAGATTCTCTCTCCAAGACACTCCCACATAGTGTCTCCCTGTCAGTATCATCATTCTGCCCAAGACTGTATGCCAAGAGCAGCAATTTCTCCATTGAGTTGTACATGATGCACGGTCAGCAACCTAAGTTGTGGAGAGCTAGGGTCCTACTTCATAAATAGCATTATTAATATTAAGCATTTAAGTGCCAAGCAGAATGCTAGGCAATGAAGAGGACAAAGCATAATTGGATTAGACAGTCTGTGCCCCATTTGGGACTAAGAGGGAAAGAAAAACAGGAAATTTATCCCCATTTTTCAAGTGGGGTAACTGAGGAACAGAGCAGTAAAGTTACTTGCCCAAGGTCACCAAACATGTACGTGAAAGAAGTGGGATTGGATCCTGCATCTCTTGACTCCCAGGCTCCTGCTCTTTCCACTAGACCACTTTGCCATCATCTCTGGAATCTCAGAGTGGTTCTTGAAACACTAGGGGAAGCTGTTTCACATCACAGGCCCTTGTCTGTACTTTGATATGGACAGCGCTGATCTCAGTTCAGTTAAAACCCTTCTGGCTTCTTGGCACTACAAGTGCCCAAGAGTTTACCCCAAGGACCTTCAGAAAGTATCAAGAAGGTGAGAGGGAAGTAGGTCTTCTGGCACCTTCTTTCAGGTGGCTCTCAAAAGGAGCAAAACAATTCACTCGAAAATAGAGCCATAACATCCCTGAGGCGGAGTCAGAATTGAATTCCTTCTCCACCGATGAGCAAAACAGAGGGGAAAAGATGCACAGCTCCACATTCACTTCTCAACCCATAGGTCGGGGGTCCTTAAACTTTGTTGGCAGAGTTGGAGTCCATGCCAACCACCTCTCCCTTCGACCAAAGGTGCATAAAGAAACCTGGAGCAACACTTTTGGACTGTGAGTCTGAGGTGATGATAGTCCTGGTCCAAAGATAGAACGCTGGAACCTGCTTCAGTGGAATAAGGGATGGAAACCCCCAGGAGTCAGGGTGTCAGCTTTTAAAAAGAAGTCAACAATCTTTCCCAAGTGACAAAGGTTGTCACTTTCATTCTATTAACTTCAGTTACTGACATCTCTCCCAACCCCATCAGATGTATGGAGGAGGGGTCAGGGGAAAGGGTCCTCAAGTCTGATCCCCAGGAAATAGATCATCTAGCCAGACAGTGAGAAACTGTTTTGACAGGCAGAATGCCCACAAGTCTGAATAGATCGTTCAGCACGGTCTTTCTGCACATCTACCCTGGAGAAGAGACATTGCTGCTACACCTAGAATGGCGAGGGCAGGATGCAGCTGCAGGGTTCTTCACTCTGGACTTGTGGGGGGGTGGAGGGGGATGTCAATCGATGGACAAAAGCAGCTGGGCTCCTACCTGTGGTAGCTCCCAAATGGCTCTGAGCCCGCCCCAGGGGTATTCAGCAAGTGCACATGAAAACCAGCTGGCAGAGGCTACTGAGTAGGTTGGGGGCTGGTGCTTGTGGTATTTAAGTGCTTATTTCGTGCCAGGAACTGTTCTAAGTGTGGGGATAGATACATGGCAATAAGGCTGGACACAGTTCATGTTCCATAAAGGGCTCACAGTCAACTCCCATTTTACAGATGAGGTGACAGGCACAGAGAAGTTTAGTGACTTGGCTCAAGGTCACAGCAGACAAATGGAGTCAGGATTAGAATCCAGGTCCTCCTGACTCCCAGGCCTGTGCTCTATCCACTAGACCATGCTGCTTCTCATTATACAAGACATACAGCTGGTTTTGTCCTTAAATAACACCCCGCCCTCTCCCAGCTCTTCGTTAGTATGAGCAGGCCCCTTAAGAGCTTTGCATAGTTTGAAAGTAGCCCTTGGGTCAAATTATCCAGCACTTCCCTAGAGGGTAAGGAGAGAGAATTCTGAGCAGTTCTGCAGTGGGTTAAATACACATCAGGCCAAATCAGCAAACTCTGCTTTCTCAACCTTCTAGAAAACCAGAAGCACCATGACTTACTCTACAAAATAATTGAGCTAATTTATATCTGAAAGAGATAGAAACCTTACACCCATGAACAGCAAGGATAACAACAACAACATTTGTTAAGGGCTTACTATGTGTTGAGTAAGGCCCTGGAGTAGATACAAGATAATCAGGAGAGATAGTCCCTGTTCCACAGGGGGCTCACAGTCAAAGTGGATGGGGAAAATAAGTGTGACATCCCAATTTTACAGATGAAGAAACCAAGTCACAAAAGTTACATGACTTGCCCAGTGTTATACAGCAGGCAAGTGGCATAGCCTGGATGAGAATCCAGGGCCTCTGATTCCCAGGGCTGTGCTTTAAAAAGGACTGTTTTAACTGTTGGGGTAGATACAAGATAATCAGGACCCATATGGGGCTTATAGCCTAAGTAAGAGAAATAACAGGTATTGAACCCCCATTCTGTTAGATGGGGGAAACAGTCACAGAGAAACAAGTGACTTGCCCAAGGTCACACACTATGCCGCACCTGAAGCAAGAAGTTCTTCTGGGATTAGCAGCCACATAGTTGTAATACTCAATTACAACAAGTAAATGGTTCTAGAGAAGGAACTACTAATTCCACCATGGAAGAGGAGGGAGAGACTATGCTACGGGGTTTGAATGTCGGGAAAGCTATGCTAAGTCCAGACTAGAGAACTTTAGGTTTAGAAGGACTGCCTAATGTAACAAAAAACAAACTGGTAAGCAGTAACCACCTTGCTTCAGCAAACTGAAATGACAGGCTGCCATCCTGGTGATGTGGCTTGGCAAAGGGGTAATGAAATCTTGTAATGTACTCTCCCAAGGGCTTAGTACAGTGCTTTGCACATAGTAAGCACTCATATATGCAAGAATCTTTACCGTTTTAGACTCTTCTTGGAGACAGCATGAAGAGCTCATTGTGGGCAGGGACTGTCTCTCTCTTGCTGTATTGTACTTGCCGAAGCACTTATGACAGTGCTCTGCACACAGTAAGCGCTCAATGAATATGACTGAATGAACTGAGTGAAGAACTTGAGTCATTAACAGGGGTTCCTTTGGCGATCAGACCTTAACTGCTAGTAGAGCTAAAGCTGAGATGGGGGTAAGGGGGAGAAAGAGGTCTGGGAGCCTTTTACCTTTTGTAGTTGTGTATCTATCTGGGTCACCCAATCCCCTCAAGATACCAAGACAAAAATCTACCACTACACTGCTCATGTTAGGAGAAGGCTGCAGGAGTGAGGAGCTGACAGTGATGATTTCCGAGTCACAAAAAGTTTACCGACGCAACTGCACGTGCTGACGATTCCAATGCGGAGATAGACCAAGCAGCAGACGGCTTGGGCTCCATCTAGTTTGTGCCTTCCATCTAACTGAAAAATGCAGGCTGAAGCGCAAGAGCTAAAGAAATGCAGAGTCTGTGCATTCTGAAGTCTGTCCCACCACCCCCTCCCTCTACTTCCGCACACAGTGGTCTTATTATTGGAAGCACTTGTGTGTTCCCGGCTCTCAGGGGGCAGGCAAGGCAACAGATCGGCATTAGGCCCAAGACCCTCGACGGGGACAGGAAGGAGGCTTCTACACAGAGAGTGAGGAAAGCTACTTAAGGCAACTTATGGATCTCTCTCAGACCCGGAAGGCAGTCAGTGAGTGGCCATACCATCTCAACACCCACATTTGCCTCTGCATTTTTCTTTTATTTGTCACCTTTGTTACTTCTAGCCCGTGGAAACGGCAGCTCACGAACCCACTGTTAAGGCATCAGACAGCTAGATAGTACCCAGTGCCCTTGTGCTAAATAAAGCCAGCTCACGGCTCCAGGTGAGGCTCCCATCTGACCGCCCTGTTGTGTGCTTTTAGAGTCCTTTCCCAGTCAGGGGTCATTTCCAGGCCCAGTGGAGAAAAAGGCCCCAACGGGCTGTATCATGTGCGGGGCTGCTTTTACTGCAGGAGACACACCCTTTACTCCAGTCAGACAAGGGCACGGAGGGAGAATTGGCACAATCATGCCCCCTGTAAGACGGGAGCACCTTTTGGACATCAGTTTCCATATCGGTAAGCATGGTTGGGAGAGCCTGTCGTTTCCAACCCTGATATAATCCTTATGATGGGGGCAAGCCTTAGTTTCCACTATGTAGCTCATTGTCACGGAGGAATTCACAAGACTTGTAGGCCTGAAGCATTCTGCTTACTGCAGCAGCCACTCCCAGAACAGCACTGAAAGCATTAAGTGGATGCAGACTCTGGCACAGTCTCAGCTTGGTATGATGTACTGGAGGTAAAAGTCACACTGACTAAATGCTTGACAACAAGGGCAAAGATTTGTTAAATGAAACGGGTGCTCCAATATTCAAAGCATTTTTTCCTTTAAGTGACTTACAAAATCCCAAACACCATAACCAACTGAGAAAGCAGAACTCCTACCCTCATTTTACAGATGGAGAAATTGAGGCAGAAATGTTCAGGTGACTGAACAATACCACAAAGCCATTCAGGAACCCAATTACCACTAGGACTCAGACAGTCCTATCTATTCTTTCAGCAGCTTTTTAATTTCCCAACTTAAAAAAACAAACACAACTCTTCATACCACCATATCGGGGGAAGTGATTCAGAGTCCTATTAGAGGACAGCAAGAGCCAGCACTGGTTGGTCTAAGAGAAATGCAGAGTAAGCTTGAAGGAAAAACCCCCTCCAAATAAACCAAGGATCAAATGCTCAGAAGATAAAATTTTTTTTGCTAAAGTCTGGAAGTCTCACTAGTTTTATTGCTACTGGTGGCAACTTAACATTTAGGCCATCCAAAACCTATAGTATTAAAATGGGGTTCAAAGAGACAATTACATGAGTTTATCCATTAGCAAGTGGAGGCTGTCTCTAAGGAAGATAGGTGTGGGAATGTGAATTGCCCTTAGTCATTCACGAAGAGAAGACAGTCTGGTAACCACAGAACTGAACACTGACCCAGAAAAGCCCCTATTAAGTGCTCAATAAATGTGATTGATTAATTATTCACACTTGGAGAAGACTCCCAGAACAGCCCTGAACCCTGGGAGGGCCCTCTTTGGGGAGCTGATGGCTTCTCTCCTCAAGAGCCCCCTGCAGGGCAGAGCCCCCCTTCCTGTAAGACACTGGCCTGAGGGAAGGCCCAGGACTGTCCATCTCTGGGACTGAAGATACAGGCTGTGGGCCTCAAGGACTTAATGGGGGCAACAATATATATAATAATTATTATATTATATAATACTTATACAGAAGACAGGCCTGAGGATGACAGTGGGCGAATATTCGAGGTGTGCACTAGGGATTGGAGGCGGGGGTGTCTGTGTGTGCACAAACACGTCTGTACACAGATGTGGGAAGGTTGAAGAGCACAGTCTTCCAATACAAGGTATTTGAGCGCTTACTATGTGCAGGGCACTGTACTAAGCTCTTGTAAGAACACAACAGAATTAGCAAACACACTCCCTGCTCATATTAAGCTTACAGTTTAGAGGAGGAGACAGACAACAATATCAATGAGAAATTCATAGGATACAATTTAATGTAATAAGTACTGTGGGACTGGGTGAATAGAAACTGCGTGGCTCAGTGGAAAGAGGCCAGTCTTGGGAGTCAGGGTCATGGGTTCTAATCCCAGCTCCACCACTTGTCTGCTGTGTCACTTCACTTCTCTGTGCTTCAATTCCCTCATCTGGAAAATGAGGGTTAAGACTGTGAGCCCAATGTGGGACAACTTGATTACCTTGTATTTACACTGGTACTTAGACCAGTGCTTGGCTCCTAGTAAGAGCTTAACAAATATCATTATTATTATTATATCCAACATCTGCTTCTCAGGACACCATTCTAGGGGACACCTGCACAATAACTCACATTTTCCTGGGCACAGACTCACTAGCTGGCACCTGAGCCTTACTGAAACACTGCTGGGTGGGGGGGAGAAGAGAAAAAGAGTCCTTCGGCAAGAACGAATCAAATCCAGTTTGACACTACATCTATACCCTAAAGAAGGGAGAGAATCCTTGAAAAAGAGTCACTTTCCGTGACCAAGTTGTACAGTGTCACATCTATACCTCACAGTAATCCAACAAAAATGACTGAGGCATAATATAAGGAAGACTTTCCAAGTGGAATGGAACACATCACCAAAGGAGGTTAGGGGAATCTCTGCCTCAGAGACCTTTTCATGGAGAAGCCACTTTGAAATGGTTTAGCTGCAGATCTTCTGGAGACTACTAGGAAGCTTAGAACACAGTTTAGGTCAGCGGGGTTCCTGGTGTACTACGGCACTCTGTATGAACCTTTTTAGTGCACTGCCAGAATCTTGAAGCACACCAGATTTCAGTACCTATGTGACTAAGTCAAAGTTCACAAGTCAAAGATGGCAGCACAGAATTGAGAACTGTCATACTATCAGCAGTATTTACTGAGCACTTATTGCATTCAAACCACTGTACTGAGTAACTAGGAACATGCAAACAGAATTGGAAGGTATGATGATATCTGTTCTCAAGGAAGTTAGAGTCCAGCAGATGAGACAGGAGTGGAGGGAGGAAAAAAATAGGTAAATATGTTTAACTAGTAGGGTGAAAGAGCTATCAATCATATTTGAGTGCTTACTTTGTGCAGAGCACATGCTTGGGAGAATACATTACAGTAAATTAACAGACATTCCCTGCCCACAACAAGTTTATAGTCTACAAGGGTAGACACACAATGGAAATAAAAACAGAGGTACGTACATAAGTGCTGTGGGGCTGGGAGGAGGGATGAATAAAGGGAGCACATCAGGGCACCACAGGAGGGAGTGGAAGGAAAGGAAATGAGGGCTGAGTCAGAGAAGGCCTCTTGGGGGTGATGTGCCTTCAATAAGGCTTTGAAGGTGGGGAGAATACCGGTCCAACAGATATCAAGAGGGAGGGGGTACCAGGCCAGAGGTAGGATGGGGTTAAGAGGTCAGTGGTGAGATGGAAATAAAGTAAATAGGTTAGCATTAGAGGAGCAAAGTGTGGGGGCTGGGTTGTAGTAGGAGAGTAGTGAGGTCAGAAAGGAAAGAGCAAGGCGTTTGAGGGCTTTAAAGCCAGTGGTAGGGAGTTTCTTTTGATGCAGAGGTGGATGGACGACCACTGGAGTTTCTTGGAGTAGGGAAAACAACAACTGAACATTTTGGTAGAAAATGATCTGGGCAGCGAGTGAAGTATGGACTGGAGTGAGGAAAAACAGGAGGCAAGGAGGTTGATACAGTAATCAAGGCAAGATATTAGGTGCTTGGATTAATGTGGTAGTTCGGAGGGAAAGGAAAGGGCAGATTTTAGCAATGTTGTGGAGATGGAACTGACAGGTTTCAGTGATAGACTATGTGGGTTGAATGAAAGAGAAGGATCAAGGATGGGTTTGTAGGACAGGAAGGATGGTGATGTTGTCTACAGTGATGGAAAAGTCAGGTGGAGGACAGGATTTAGGTGGGAAGATAAAGAGCTTTGTTTTGGACATGTTACATTTGAGGTGATGGGAGGACATCCAAGTAGAAATGTCTTGAAGGCAGGAGAAAATGCGAGTCTGCAGAGAGGGAGAAAGATAGGGGCTGGAGATGTAGATTTGGGAATCCACCCACATAAGGTGGTAGTTGAAGCCATGAGAGTGAATGAGTTCTCCAAGGGAGTGGATGTAGATGGAGAATAGAAGGGGACCCAGTACTGAACCTTGAAGGACACCCAGAGCTAGCGGGTGGGAGGCAGAGAAGAAGGAGTTTGTGAAAGAGATTGAGAATGAGTGGCCAGACAGGAAGAGAACCAGGAGAGGACAGTGTCAATGAAGCCAAGGTTGGAAAATATTTCCAGGAGAAGGAGATGACTGATCATGTCAAAGGCAGCCAAGAGGTTGAAGAGGATTAGGGTAGAATAGAGGCTGTTGAATTTGGGAAGGAGATCATTTGCGACCTTTCAAAGAGCAGTTTCTGTGGAGCAAAGAGGATGAAAACCAGACTGGAGGAGGTGAAGGAGAGAACTGGAGGAGAACAACTTTAAACAGTGAATGTAGACAACTTGCTCAAGGTGTTTGGAGAGGAATAGTAGGAGAGAGATGGGATGATAACTGGAGGGAGCCATGGGGTCAAGGGAGGTTTTTTTCCCCTTTTAGAATGGGGAGACATGGGCATGTTTGAAAGCAGTAGGGAAGAAGCCGTTCAAGAATGAACAGTTGAAGATGGCATTCAGGGAGGGGGCAAGTGTTTTGACAGATGTAAAGGGATGGGGTTGGGTGCTCAGATGGAGGGGGTGGGCTTTGAGAGAAGGTAGGCGTCCTTTTGAGATACTGCTGGGAAAGTTGGGAGCGTTAAAGAAGGGGCAGGAGGGAGGTAGGGACTGGAGAAGGGCAGGGGAGATTTTAAGGAGAACACACCTGATAGTTTCAATTTACGTCAACAAAGTAGGTAGCCAGGTCATTAGAGGAAACAGATGAGAGGCAGAGGGACAGGGAGTATGAGGAGGGAGTTAATATGTACAGGTTGACATGTACAAGGGTGCTATGGATGGGAGTGCTTAAAGCGCATTATCGGCACAGGACCATGGAGATGAAAGTAGGGAGGATGCAACCAGGGGGAAAAGGAAAAAAAAAATACATTGGGGAAAGTTTCCTGGAGAAGGTGGGTTCCAGCAAGGCTCTGAAGATGCGGAAAATGGTGTTTGGCAGACTTGAAAGGGCAGGACATGAATATTAAGTTGGAGGTAGGAGGGACGACAACAGGGTACGGTAAGTTTAGATTGAGAAGAATAACGAATGCAAGCTGGGGTGTAGTTAGAGAAGGAGAGTTCTGGGATTAGCTTCTCTCCAGCTTGGATCTTGGAAAGGAGAGTAAGGCTAGGTAGTATCCATCAACTGCTCTATGGTTTTCATTGAGCGCTTACCATATGCAAAGCACTGAATTAAGCACTTGGGAGAGTACAATACACTAGAATTGGTAGGCATGTTCCCTGCCCACACTAAGTTCCTTCCTGCTTTAAGCCCCCAATTCCAAAAAGCGGAAGGGGGAAGAAGCCATAGGGGCAAGAAGATGAATGACTGGGGAGGCTCGGGAAGGGATATAACCACAGCGGACAGCTTACTGTACCCAGCCAAGTGCCACCCCACTTCTCGGCCTGCTTCTCCTCGCTGCAGAATAAGTAGGAACCGAGGGAAAGCTTCAAAATTCTAAGCAGCAGCCACTGCACAAGATGCTGCCAAAAGGTTTGAAGTCTGATTGCAAGAATTGATTGAGCCTGGCAGGGAACACCCCTATAAATGGCTCCATTGAGAAAGCAGACAAGCTTCTACAGCTAGAACAGAGCTCGGCTCACTTCCCTACAGTTGCCAATGCCCTCTTCTGCCACCCCCATTCTGTCGTCATCTCCTTTCCCCAAGAACTAGTACTTTGTCACTGTCACGAGTCAACTCTGGAGGGAGGTTCACCCTTTAAGTACAAGCTTTGGTCTACGACTTGCCTACACTGCAGAGTCCATAACATCTTTCCACATGGTATTAAATGTTAATCGAAGATCACCCTATACAAACTGCTCAACAGCCTCAGAATCTCACCTGGCAGAGTCGAAAGCAAAGGAATAAAAACAAAACAACAAAACCAGAGACACTCTCTCCAACCCCCCCACATCCCCGGGATATTTACTGAGAGCTTACTGTTCAGGAACTTAATTGCCATTTTTCCCAGTTTAGAAATTATACCTCTAATTATACCATAAGTCACTCAGCTCCAGGGACAGGTAGTGAAGGTTGGGACTCAGACGTAAACACCACATTAATGTAGTGTCCATTCCCCGGGTGATTTCAGCCATAATGAACAGGCCACAATAGCTTACACAGGTCCAAGTAAGGAACTTGTTAAAGACAAAACACTCCTTTGCTCCTAGCATCCATTGTGATGGAAGACTGCTTTCACAACCACTTCAAAAAAGCCTAATGGAGCTTGGAGTTAAAAATACAAATTTTCCTTGCCAAGAGAAATTTTGAAGTCAACTGAGGAGCCTTGCAAACACCTCATTTGCCTTTGTACGACCTCAGTGATCTGTGGGGACACTAAAGGATCTGGATGAAACATGTTTTATACCTAAATATGCAGTTACTGGGGCCAGAAAATGAGCATCCAACATCACACCCCCTCTCCTGATCCCTTTTAGCCCTTTGGGCTCATCACTGGTTAGCACTTAGGGAGAACGCTGGGGTTGCTCTCACTCTTTCCTTCCCAGGTCCTGGTTGGGGCCAGTTCAATCCAATCCCGACCCTATTCCTGACAAACTGTTTCTTTTCTTGGGGGAGGAATAGGTTATTCCCTTCTGTTTTTGGTCTTTCTCCATGTCAGCTGATCAAAACCACTGCAAGGAGGAGCACCACTGAATGCAATACCCACAATGCTGTTAACACTTTTGTCTCTTATTGGAAGAAAGCCAAGGCTAGCTATTTATGGCAGCATTGGTTTGTCCATGAGACTGCAGACTTACGATCACTCCACTGTCCCAGAACTTCCTCAAAGTGACCTCTACATGAAGTTGCTCAGGTAAACAGGTAGAATTTGGTGGCTGGCTAGTGGCCTCCTCCCCATCCTTTGAAAGTCCGCCCTCTCGCTAACGGGGCCATTACCGCCCCCAATTCCGCCAACAGATCTGCTCACCTCTGGGTCATCCGTTTCAGTCAGAACCCCCCGACCCCCATCGCAAACATTCGCTGCACCACAAGCAGTATATCTCCTCCTGTACCCCACTAGCCAGGAGCCTTTAGGGAGTGCCTGCAGTTTCCAAACAAGTACAGAACCCTGGCTTCTCTAAAATCCTTTGGGTGTCCATATTTGCAACTGTGCCCCTGGGCTGTTACGGTGCAAAGGTGGCCCCCTCCAGCTCAGCAGCATGGGAAGACCTGTGGGGTGTCTTTTGATGTGGGGCATAGGAACTGCTCGAAGAGAATAAGTAAGAACTATCGATTTAATGGAAACGGATTGGAAGGTCTTGGGGAGGCAGCACAGTAAAATGGGGGGGAGAGGGGAGGGAGACAGCATGACTTAGTGGATAGTGCACGGGCCGGGAGTCAGAAGGATCCAGGTACTAATCCCAGCTCTTTCACATCTGCAGTGTGACCTTAGGCAAGTCGCTTAGCTTCTCTGGGCAAGTTCTCTCATCTGTAAAATGGGGAGTAAGAGTGTGAGCCTCACGTGGGACAGGAACTGTGTCCAACCTGATTAGCCTGTACCTACCCCAGGGCTTTGAACAGTGTTTTGCACATAATGAGGACTTAACAAGTACCATACTTATCATCCGACTCTGCAGCTGATGGGTTTTTGAAAGCTGCAGTACAGAAGGAGGATGTTCACAAATTATTTAACTAGGATTAGGTTTGCCCCAACCAAGCCTAAGAGATAGGAGAGGTGAAAGCACTTTTGTGCCCATTAAATTTAAAATGACCCATCTCTATTTCTCTTATGCTAGGAGAGGGCCATTTCCCAGTAGCATCTCACTTTCCCCATTCTCCACCCACAGGGTAACTCTTAACCAAGACCCTATCGAATTAAAACGTGGTTTGACTGCCTCACTCAAACGAATAAACTCCCTGACAGATTAGACCAGGCCTCTTAGCTTATTTTTAAGCAGGGGAAGATGCATAAAAAGCTTTCCAGGCGTTGCCAACTGAAAGATACTACTGATAACTTGATCATCAGAGGAAAGGGGAGGCTTCTTTTTCTGGAGTGAAGAATATTTGGCATTTCATGGTAAATTCCTTCCAGAAGTCAAAAGCATCTCAATCAACAGCATTTCTCAACAGGTGTTCTTGAGGGCTGCTATTCCTCTCAGCCCAATGAACTGTATCACCCAGGAAAGTATCTTTGTTCAAAGGAGAAATGCCTCATCTTCCACTTTTCTTACTCTAGGCAGCAATGTAAGAGATGGCATTTATTGAGCACCTGAGTGCAGAGCACTGTACTAAGAACTTCAGAGAATACAATATAACAGAGTTGGTAGGCATGTTCCCTGCCCACTAATATCTTACAGTATACAGGGACTGTACTAGTGTAAGATGACATGGGCCACATACTTGTTAGACCCTCTAGACTGTAAGCTCGTTGTGGGCAGGGAATGTGCCTGTTAAACTGTTCTCTTCCAAACGCGTACAGTGCTCTGCACACAGTAAGCACTCAATACAATTAACCTGCTATAGTTTCATTAGTCTCCCAGCTGTTCACGTGGGCTGAGACACATACAAAGTTGCATTTTTTGAGATGATTAGAACTCCCACATTTCTCTCCTGAGATGCTGAAGCTTCTCAATCCCAGTCTGTAGACTGCAAAATCCTTGTGGGCAAGGGATCATGTCTCCAACTCTAATGCACTGTACTTTCCCCAAGCGCTTAGTAGCATCTGCCCACGATAAGTGCTCACTAAAATACCACTGGCTGACGAGGAAATTGGAATCCGGGCCTCACTGTAACCTTTCCCCCTTACACTGAGAATCTATGGCACCGCCCTAAAACCAGAAAGATTCAAGAGGAACTGGTCACTGCGGAGGTGGCAAGGGACGCACAATGATTTAGGTCGCAAGACCACTTCCCATTAACCTCCCTCTTTCACAGAAAAAGGTAGAAGAAAGGGCTCACTTTGGCAACATGGCCTTTCTCCCCACAATCAACGGTTCCCTTAATCCAGTCCAGGATGTGGACGGGTTACTGCGAATGAAATTAACAGGTCCCCCCTGCCACAGAGCAGTAGCTCAATTCTACCTCTGATAAAAGCAGCAGTTGCTACTGCTGGCTAAGTGGGCCCTCCCCAAGGAAAGGGGTTTAGAGGTAAACAAGGCTACCTGACAGAATTCGAACAGAAGACACGAAGATTATTGAGTGGTCTTTGCTATCAGTGCAGGGAAAAAGTAGAAGATGGAGGGAACGGAGGAGACGGCGGCGGGGAGGAGGAGGGGCAGGAAAGCAGTTCGTTCCAGAGCCTGTGACAAACTGTCTTCTCCTCAAGACAAGTCAGAGAGAAAACTGTCCATTCCCACAAGCTAGAACTTTAGCTTACTCTTCGCCGAGAGTTCCCAATTGGCTGAAGTCAGAGCAGCTAAACGCTAGCTCAATGTCCATCCGAGGTGACTTCGGTTAGGAGAAACCTAGCCCCCGAGTGGAGATATTGCTGTTTCCTCTTGTGTGCGGCGAGCTCCTGGCAGAAGCTGCAGGAGGATTTTAGTGAAATTGTAGAAAGGCGTGCCTGGAACAGAATTCCAGCTTATTAATATGAGCACACGGCTACTGCAGGAGACCAAATCAGCAATAATATTTTTAGACTGATTGTTAACTTTCTGCACTTCCACCCTCCTATGCCAGCTCCTGTGGATTTTAATCGCTGAGTCACTGCTCGAACCTTCTGAAAGCATTCCGCGGCAGCACAAAGCTACCCAGTGTCTGGTGGCGTTGGCAGCGGCAACCGAGGGGGCAGTTCCAGGCTGGGGTCTTAAGATACCAAGCCACTGAGCCTTAGAGCTAAACTCGGGATGGCTGCAGTTTTCAGGCGTGGACACTGCGGAGTGGGTCCGGTCAAACTGGCGAGGGATGCAGGCCAGGAGAGATGGGCGACACAGCCCTCTTGCAGACTGTATAGGTGGACGGGACTCTCAGCACCAGGTACCTGCTTGTGTCAGCACTGACTGTGAGCACCCCCTGTTCGGTGCCTCTTCCTCCATCATCCCAAACATCCCTCTAGCTGCCGTCTGCTCAGGGTCTGCTCCCAAGACATTTCAAGCCCTCTCACCATGTCCTCATCTAGAGATACACGCAGTAGTCCCTGATGACAAATTGAGCTTAAGGCTACTGGTGTCTGCTCGATGGAGGAATGCTTGATTCCTAAAGGAGGAATGTCATTTCTTCTCCGTTACCCTTCCCGTCTACACCTCTGCAAAGCTACAGCTTCTAGGCTATGCCAGCTCTCCCTGGAGGAGGGGTGACCCTGCTCTCATAACCCTGAGCACTGATTGAGACTGTGAGCCCCACATGGGACAGGGACTGTGTCCATCCCGATTTGCTCACATCCACCCCAGTGCTTAGTACAGTGCCTGGCACATAGTAAGTGCTTAACAAAGATTATAATGATTTCTATAATTAACGATATCAAGTATATAATAATTATATTAATAATTATGGCATTTGTTAAGCACTTTGTGCCAGGCACTGTACTAAGCGCTGGGGTGGATACAAGGTAGTCAGGTTGTCCCACGTGGGGCTCAGTCAGTGCTTAGTACAGTGCCTGGCACATAGTAAGTGCTTAACAAATACCATCATTCTTAACTCTCATTTTACAGATGAAGTAACAGGCAAAAAGAAGTTAAGTGGCTTGCCCAACAAGGTCACAAAGCAGACAAGTGGTGGAGCTGGGATTAGAAATGCACGTCCTCTGACTCCCAAGCCTGTGTTCTTTCCACTAAGTGACACACTGCTTCTTTATAATATTATTATCATCATCTGTGTCCACCAGACCTAGCCCTGACTTCGAGGGCATCTGGGTCTGGAAGGAATACACAATATTAGGCCAACACCACCGCTATCAGAGAATCAGGAATTTAATCTACATTTTTAGCACCTTTCCCGGGAGGAGGAAGGAAAAAGATCAACTGTACATCCCTTCTCAACACCACAAATATTATGCTAAAGCTTTACAAGGTGGGTAGATGGAGGAATAGCTCTCAGAACCCTGAATGACTTTCAGTAGCAAAAAGCAGCCTGGGTAGAGAGATCTGCGTATGAGGAGTCACGGGGCAAATAAATAAAATCTCTCAGCATGCCGAACCTTGCATATCTGGCATACATAGGAGGCTTATAACAATTCACCCTGACTTGCAGTAGCACAAACATGAAATTGTCTCTATCTGTTGCCGAATTGTACATTCCAAGCACTTAGTATAGTGCTCTGCACGTAGTAAGCACTCAATAAATACTATTGAATGAATGAAATACTGGGTGCTGAACCAGATGCTGGCCCTATTCTGATCAGGGACAGGTGGGTCTCAGTATACAAGACCTGAAATGACGAGGCTTGAGAATCATCCACCCCAACAGTCTACAGAGCCTTACAGTACCACTCTGCCCCAGTAGCTTATGAACCCTTGGCCCCACTGTCAAGTAAAAGCAACCCCCAAATCAGGATGTTCAGGGTCGACATGTTCGACTGATCCTGTAGATTAATTTACAATATTTTATTTAGAGTAGCCCTGACAGAAGGGAGCCTGGGCAGCCTGATAAAGAGTGGGCCATATTATGAACAGATTCTTGTGAATACATCTTATTTCCACATGGGGTAAGCAACATGGCCAAGAAGAACACAGGTCTGGGTTCTAATCCTGGCTCCGCCACTTGCCTGCTGTGGGCAAATCACTTAACTTCTCTGGGCCTCAGTTTTGTCATCCGTAAAAATGAAGAGTCAATACCCATCTCCTAACAACTTAGGCTGTGAGCCTATGTGGGAAAGGGCGCCTGGCCTGATAGCCTCATCTCTGCCCCAGGGCTCAGGACAATGCTTGGCACATAGTAAGCCCCTAACAGACTGATAATAATAGTGAGGATGATTTTTGTTAAGCATTTACTATGTGTCAAGCACCATTCTATGCCCTGAGGTAGATATAGACTGATCAGGTTAGATAAAGGTCCTACACAGGGCTCACTGTCTTAATCCTCATTTTACAGATGAGGTAACTGAGGCCCAGAGAAGTGAAGTGACTTGCCCAAGGTCATACAGCCGTCAAGTGCCAGAGCCAGGATTAGAACCCAGGTCCTTCGGATTGCCAAACCCATGGCCACTTGGCCACATTATTCAAGCCCTTGTCTGTTGCTGACTGGACAAATGGCTGTGCTAGATTACTTACCAGCCTGGGTGACTCGGTTGGCCTAGTGCAAACTTAGAAACAGGTGCAGGTGGAAGGTGCCAGGGTGCAAAAGCAGATCTGTGCTGCAGTGACTTCACTACTGACCAAGCAGCTACGGCCAGCCACAGGGAGAGGTACCTGTCCCACTTCCTGCATTATTCAAGGCAACGGACCTTCCATAAGAGCATCCATGTCATCAAATGGTGACAAGACAAAGTCCAGAGAAAGGAAGTGCAGCAAATCTGTTTCCAGTTGAGGCAGCTAGTTGTATTTGCCCAAGGCAGACCTTGTTTTGCCAGCTTTACTATTCTGGGTTTTGTTCTCTAATTCCTGCTGTGGTAAGCACTGAAATTCTCAGGCAAGTAGCACCATAGTCACAGAAAGAGAGGAAGTTTGGGGACTGCAGTATGGGCAATGGGAGTGTGGTGGGGACTTGACTTTATACAGAAAAGGCTATTTTGGAAGGGACCTGGGTTGCAGTTTCCATAAAATGCTGACAACCTAGTTCTTGTTCCATTCAGGCCCAGCTGGCCAGATCCTGGGAGGCTCTCCCAGCTGCATCAAGTCAGTGTCCCAATGAGTCAAACTAGCTAGAAGTTCTGGCTTTATGCGTAGCATTGGGGGGGGGGGGGGGGAACCAACCAAAAAAACACAAAATGGGTCATCTCGGCTAACTCATTAGGAGAGAGGGGAAAGGAGGAGAAGGATGGAATTTCTCCTTGAAGTACAAGTCCTTTGATGTCTACAGCGATATCTTCTTAGAGTTAGCCCCCCCCCCCCCCCCCCCCCCGCCAAAGTCCCCTCAGCTGCTTTTTTGCATAGGGTAGGTGTGGGGGAGGTAGGGAAGAAGAGTTGTATGGACTACACAATTTAGTTGGTAATTTTGCTTACAAAGACAATCCTCTTCACTTGAGAGACCCTGGGGGATTGTCTTCAAAGCTCTGGTTCTTAACTTCCGGCCTGGAGCCTATGGCTATTTCCCACTGAAACTAGGACCACATGTAGAAGACTTGAGACTGAGATGCGCTAACACCCTTCGGATGACATAAGGGAGGAGAGGAGCAGGAGAAGAAAGTGTCGAGTCCTACTGGTCTGTGCAGAAAGGCACACCTATCCTCATATCTCCAGTCTTGAAAGATCAACTTTCTCCCCCTTCAAAAGACAAGTCAAATTCCACTTTTTCCAAGAAGTCATCCCTGATTAATTCGCAGAACTCCAAGTTGCATCCGCCACCACCTACTTTTAACACTTGTATTTATTCACTCACATCCCCAGCTCTTATGCCTGTATGTACATTCAACAATTTATTCAATCATTTGGTCCTGACACTCCTCCTCATTATATCCTTGTTCATCCTCCCGCTATTCATAAACATATCTGCTTAGGTTCCTTATCAGTTTCCAAGTCCTCGGGGCAAGGACTGTGTTTCTTGCTTCTGGTCTACCCTCCCAAGCAATTAGTGCAGGGCTCCATACAGTTGACACTCGCTAAATACCTTTTGACTGACTGGTCTTAATGGTATTTGAGCATTTACTGTGTGCACAGCTCTGGATTAAGATCTTGGAAGAGGACAATTTAATACAATAGGAAAGTACAATCCCTGACTTCAAGGAGCTGACAGACTAGAGGAAGAGGCTAACATTGAAATGTGAACATAACCATTTATAATTGAAGTGCTATGGGGGATGGGTGGAAAATCCAAGTGCTTAAGGGGTACAGACCCAAGATCAAAGGTGATGAAGGGAGGATTAGACAGGGAAGGCCTTTTGGAAGAGATACAACCTGAACAGGGTGAGTGGTGGTCCAACGGCTATGAAGAGGAAGGGAGCTCCAGGCCAGAGGGAGGATTTGGGCAAAGGGATGGTGGCGGGATAAACGAGATTAAGTTATAGTGAGTAGATCGGTATTACAGGAGCAAAGTGTGTGGGCTGTGCATAGTAGGAAATCAGGGAGATAAGGCAGAAGGGGGAGAGCTGACTGTGTGCTTTAAAACCAATGTTGAGGAGTTTCTGTTCAATGCAGAGGGGGATGGGCAACCACTAGAGGTCTTGAGGAGTGGAGAGATATGGAATGGATGGTGTTTTAGAAAAACGATTGGGGCAGGAGAGTAAAGACTCCTGTGGGGAAGAAATCGGAGGCAGAGAGGTCAGTGAGGAGGCTGATACAGTAATCACGGTGGGATAATGAATGTTCGGATCAGCATGGCAGCAGTGTGGATGGAGAGGACGAGGCAGATTTAAGAAATGTCTTTAGCATCAGTAAGGGAGCCCTGGGCACAAGGAAAATTTCTAGAAGGCTCCTTTAAGTCAGTGAGAGCAGAAAGAAACATATGTTCTAAATAAGCCAGGTCCCCTAGAAATGGAATCAGAAAAGGAATATTACATGGCATCAACTCACAGAACCACAACTCTACACACAGAGCCCAAAGCCACTGAGCCGAATGTAACCCATCACACCCAAAACAGTTCTAGTTAAAGAGCTTGGCAAGTGGGCTAGATAGTGACACTGAGGCCAAAGGACCAGAAGCACTGAATCGAGAAAGAATCAGAAGGTGGTAGCACGTCCACTTTATATGGTCGGTACATGATCAGTGTGGCTCACTAGAAGACGTAGAAGAAAGCTTTCAAAAGAAAGAGCCCCAGATTCCCTAAATAAGAGGCTCTTTACCCAATTCACAGAAACCAGATCATGAGCCCCATGAAATCCAGCTACAAATAAATGCCCTTAAGTTTTAAACCTCAAGAGGTTGCAGAGGACATGAAGTTCACCATTAATTTCACCCAAATACATACTTTTGAAGTTCAAAATATTATAAATGAATAATAGTGGTTTTTGTTAAATGCTTACTATGCGCCATGCACTGTACTAAGCACCGGGTAGGATACAGGCAAATTGGGTGGGACACAGTTCCTGTCTCACATGGGGCTCACAGTCTCAATCCCCATTTTATAGATGAGGAACTGGGGTACACAGAAGTGAAGTGACTTGCC
Organism: Ornithorhynchus anatinus; assembly: GCF_004115215.2. Classification (NCBI taxonomy): domain Eukaryota; kingdom Metazoa; phylum Chordata; class Mammalia; order Monotremata; family Ornithorhynchidae; genus Ornithorhynchus; species Ornithorhynchus anatinus. The sequence goes on along the minus strand of NC_041732.1, from coordinate 48,119,196 downwards.
CAAGACCACACACGAGGTAAGTGGCGGAGCCAGGGTTAGAACTCATGACCCTCTGACGTCCAAACCTGTGCTCTATCCACTCCCCCATTTCTGTCTGTCTCCCCCTCTGGACTGTAAGCTTGTTATGGGCAGGGAACGTGTCTTAATTCTGTTGCATTGTACTTTCCCAAGTGCTTTTTAATAATAATAGTAATAATTACGGTATTTAAGCCGGGCACTGTACTAAGTGCTGGGGTGGATACAAGCAAGTTGGATTGGACACAGTCCCTGTCCTGCATAGGGCTCACATTGTTAACCTCCATTTTACAGATGAGGTAACAGCCACAGAGAAATAAGGTGATTTGCCCAAGGCCATATAGCAGACAAGAGGAAGAGCTGGAGTTAGAACCCATGACCTTCTCATTCCCAGGCCTGTGCTCTATCCACTATGCCATGCTGCTTCCACTGCTTAGTAGAGTGCTCTGCACATATTAAGTGCTCAATAAACCCCATTGAATGGCTGATTCAAAGACAAATGCCTAAGGTAGTGATGGAAGCTGGTGCTTGCTGGGAAAGTCCTTTGACTGACTGTCCTTTCTGTGGTATTTTTTAAGCGCTTACGATGTGCTAAACCCAGTACTAAGTGCTAGGGTACATAAAAGATAATCCGGTCCCACATGGGGCTCATATTCTAAGTAGGAGGGAACACAGGTATTGAAACCCCAACTCTGCAGATGAGGGAACTGAGGGACAGAAAGATGAAGCGACTTGCCCACCGTCACACAGCCGGTAAGTGGCAGACCCAGGATTAAACCCAGGTCCTCTGACTCCCAGGCCCATGCTCTTTCCATTAGGCCATACTACTTCGTACCCTAGTCGGTATCTCCAACGAGGGAGCACAGGCTCACCAGGTTTCTCCCTGGACTTGCTGTTACTCTGCCTCAGGAGGTTGCCCAAGCAACCCCAGCTTTTTCAGAACTATGATTCTTTCCAGAAAGTTTCACTAGACTCACTGCTGGGAAAGCCACGGGGGCTGGCAGGCGTGTTCTTGCTTCACTGGCCTGGGTGAGAGATCTGGCAAAGCAGCTGCTTGGTAGGAGTTGCGCATCCCACTCTTGGAGACTGAACTCTTCAAGGAGTGTGGAGGATGAGGGCGGGTTAGGAAATCGGGGCTTATTCCCAGGTTTTCAGAACAAAGGGGAGGACAGGGAGAAATAAACGTCTAGGATGTTGGAATTGGGATTTTCGGATAGACTAATTTTAACCCTCAGGAGCACATCTCATATACTCCACCTTTCCCCCACATATCGAGTTGCTTTGGCTACCGGTTCCCTCCCTGAAGTTGCAAGGAACTGCACATTCTCCACTACGGGCCTATTTCTGGAAGAGATATCCGCTGGATACCATCTTAGAATATGAGAACCAAATTAGCCCTGCAGATCTACTGCTAATGCCAAAGGGGAAAGAACCCCAGTGAAATCAAACCACTGTCAGAAAGGGGTTGGGGGAGAAGACCCAGCTCTGGACAAGTGGCTTTCCAACGGAAGCAGACTGCACCCAGGGCTTTGGGATAGAGAGCTGCGCTCTGCTCTGTACCTGCAGTAAAACTGCAGACTGTATTATTGGGGTCAGGATGTGGGTTTGGGGTTCACTGTGGAGGAGGCTGATTGACCCTACTTGGAACGAAGGCGCAGTGGCTCCTGCCACTAAACCTGGGGGTACTAAGTGCTGGCCGGGACCCCACTGGGGTTTATATGTCAGTCAGTTGTATTTATTGAGGGCTGTGTGCAGAGCACTGGGCTAAGTGCTTGGGAGAGTACAACAACAGACATTCCCTGCCCACAACGAGTTTACAGTCTAGAAGGGGAGACAGACACTAATATAAATAAATATTCCTTCTTCCCCGCCTCTCGTCTCTCTCCTGGGGGCGGGTTGCCTATTTATCCTTCTGATAGTATATAGGCGACCGCCCTACAGATGAGGCAGGTCTCTACCTGGGCTGGCCCACAGGTGTCAGCTACACAGAACTGATGGTCAAGCAACTGAATATAGCACCTGTGCAGGTGTCTGCACTGGGAGTGTAGAACGGGCAATTCATGGGAATCTGTGGGGCTTCCTGGATCTTTTGTTCCAGAAAGCCTCAACTGGGAAAGCCAGCTTCCTAGACCACAGAAAGGGCTGCATGTCGGACAGCTAGGTCGCCCTCAGATACAGCCACGGTGCAGCCAACAAAATCAAAATGGGTTCACTTGGAACGTGCGCTTGCTGCTCCACTTGTGACAAATCCTTTATCTAAGTGTTTCGTTGTGGTGGCTGCAATGGCAGCCATGGCAAGATACTATCTGAGAACCACTTCAAGGGGGAGAGTTTCTGTGGTAACCAGGGTGAGTTGCCAACCCTGTCAAAATGTCAAGCATTGCCATGAACCAACCTAACACAGAATCTGAAGTTTAATACCATCAGCGGCATTATTATTTTAATGATTATTCTCAGACTCAGTTTTCCCAGGCCCTTTTGACAAGAGAATCACTCAACTCACTCCCTGTTTCAAGACCCCTCCCCTCAAAACAGAAGTACCCACTGGGGTTTTACCCAGGCAGCTGGGCATTAAAGTTATATAAACACTGACACACATATACTAGGGCACCAAGCCCTGCAAAAGTGTTCTAAAAAAAGATCTGCGTTTTAAGAGGGTTGGAGGGCAGGAAAAAAAATACTTCAACAATCCAGTACTTTGTTGCCATATTTGCAGTCTGCTAGTGAAAGCCACTTCTGACTCCCATGACCAAAGCCTTAAAGGAAGTTTCACTTTAGGTCTACAAAAATAGGACTAGTTTTCTCCCCGTCATTACTAAAGCTGTCCTGGTATCCTGTGACCTTTCCAGTATTCTTACTCACTGTTTTCTCTTAGAACAGGATTGAGTTAACTCTCCTCCAAACTTTTTTTGGAGAAGACAGGGAAGGGAGAGGGGCTAGCAGGGCAAGGAAAGCTCCAGGTCGTTCATTTTAAAGGCTAACTGACACAAAGCATTTTGACAAGTGCGTCTTCTCCCCTCCTACTCCACCTCAGAATAGCGCCATCTCTAGAGGCAGAAGGTGTCGACTTCCTTTCCCTCTTCTCTGTGCTAAACTCCAAGCGCGTACCACATTTCACCTCTATCCACGTACATTCGATTGTACCGGCCCGTAAGCCTACCTATTCATTCAGGAGGCCAGTCCCATTTGCGTACCTGCCCGCCCCCGGCCTTAGCTTTCCAAGTCTCCGGGGTGAGTATCCCGGGGTTAACACCACATATTCAACCCCTTTTCTCCCCACCTAGAAGCATTTTGCTACATCATCTCCAAGATGGATCTGGGCCCTCGTGGGTTACTTCTAGCAATTTAAGCAAGCGCTGCGGCTATTAAACACTTCCACCCATTCACCCTTTGCCCCTCAAAAGTACATTTACAACTTCAGGGTGTATGGTTCAGAAAAATCTCTGCAGTCTGATTCCTCTGATTCAATTCACAGCCATCTACCTTCTGCAAAAGAGATCTCTATTAAAAGGGGGTGGGGGGGGCGGACCAGACAGGGGATCCCCAACTGTTGCTGGGTGTCAGCAGGCAGTCCCTTACCAGATTGTGTGCTGCTCTGTACTGCAGTATCAGAGTCCTGGGTGCTCCAAGGTCTGTCCCACCCGGTCAGGCTGAGAGACTGGAGGCCAAGGCACAGGTCATTTGCATCCGGGAGACCGCGGGAAGAATCTTGCGCAGAGGTGGGGAAAAGCATCCTGCTTGCAACTGATCCTTCAGAGTCCGGGAAGTCTGGTTTGGATGGAAGAACAGATAGAAGCCCTAAGAGTTAAGGTATTTTTTAAAAAATATTTATATTAAAATAAAAGGAGTTTTCCAGAGCTTCCGGCTCCTGGTCCAGTCCGGCACCGCTCCGAAACCACTGCCCTCGGTACTTTTGGGGGCGTAAGCGCTAGAATGACTGCCATACATACATCCAGTCCCCCCGCCCCCCACCTTCCTATCCCGTCTGCATTACTGACTGGGCCAGCATGTGATCAGGCTGCTGATGCTTACCGTGCTGCCAGTGACATCACTCAGCCGTGCAATATAACTGCATCATTTCTTACAAAATAAGGAGGTAGGAGAAGAGAGCTCTCCCCCCCCACCCCCGAAGCAGAGACGGCACAGGCGACAGGAAGGAAAGAAGGTGCCGTTATGAGGAGAAATGGGAAGAGAGGGAGAGATAGGGAGAGAGAGAGAGAGAGAAAGAAAAGAAGAGACCCGAGCCACGGAAGCAGCATAAACAAGCTCGGAGCTACAGCAGAGCCGACAGAAGGCTCAACACTGAAATCCTCTCGGCAATAGCTGTAGCGACAGAAAGACAGAGCAGACTGTTTGTTTAGTGCTGCCCAGATCTGCCGTTCCTCCCCACCCCCAAACCCAAAAAACACTTTAGCCCTGGACTCTCTCCAGCTGCTGGCTCCAGCCCTGATTTAGCAGTCCAATGCAAAGCTTCACAATTCTGCTAGCATAATCTATTTGCTTCAACTTGGCCCTGGTGTCTCACTGACTCTGCATTGTTTACCATTGAGTAATATGGATAACCTTCAAAAAAAAAAATAAAAAAAAAAGCCCTGAACCACAGGAGAAGTGCATTATGTTGCAGACGGGTTCGAGACTGCATGTCACAATGAAAGTGACAGAGCCTGAGGCGCAGGGAGAAGAGGAAGGACAACAGGAGTGCTCCGGAAGCCATTAGTCATGACTTCACAGGAGACTTTCTGCAGCCCCACTGGAAGCAGGTGGCCTTGACCCTTCATGAGGAGTAGCATACCACTCTCCCACATCCTTATCCAAAACAGGGTATTTACGTTTAAGGAGTGTGTCCACTCTTATGTCCAGAGAGCATCGCCTCTGTTACGACTCTCCCCACATGCGAGCACAGACATTTCGATGAAAAAAAACAGCAACATGTTCAGCATCTGAGTCTCCCCTTCAACAGCAACAAAAGCAGAAAAAAGAAAGAGGGGCCGGAGATTCTATGATCCCACAAGAACCCCAAATGATCAGTGTATCTGAAGTCTGAATCACTGAGAAGACAAGTTTGTAACCCAAGCAAGCCACTGAGCAAACCCAAAAGCAACAGGTGCCCCAAGATTCCCACCCTTCCACCAACAACCTTTTCTGCCCAGGCAAGTCTCTTGATCTTTCTGCGAGTTCTACTGCATCTGGGCTGCAGGAGCCTCTTCAGTGTTTACTCTTCCACCTATCATAAGTGGGGCAACTGTTAAGATTATTACTTTGCCTCCTGCAGCAGAACAGTGGCTTCTCCAATCTACCTGCCATAAAACTGCCTCTTTATATTCTACAGGGAATAATGCATTCAAGAAATGTTAAGAAAACCAAAACCAACAAAAACATTCCCAGTTCCTTTGGCCACAGTTTAGAGTGGTACCTACATATGCCAGTGCCAAGATGCTCCTCCCACAAACCCAAATGCTAAGTTTCCCTCTTCTAAGGGGGTATCAGGAGGCTGCCTCGTCATTCCCGGTTTGTTCCTTCAGGTACAAGTTTAGTCGAGATTTCATCCCCTCTGCAAATTAGCCAATATTTTAAAAAAGAAAAGCAAGCATTGTCTGGGAAGACATGAAGCTCTTGGCAGCCCAGACAAAGCTCTGAACCTCTCTGGGGTTCAGAGACCCCTCTGAGGGATAAATGCTGCTGCTAAAGAGAGAGTCCTCCCAACTATGCTGCAGCTCCCTCAGCCCTCACCCTGGGCACTGAGGAACAGAGGGAAGATGGGGGGGTGGTCGAAGAGACAATGCCATATGGTATATCTCCAGGAGAGCATATCAGCTAGTGCTCGGAGGGGCCAGCTCCCTTCACTGCAGAACCAGCTGGCAGAGAGCCTCCTGCAGCACTCTCTGTGCCCAGGCTGGCTGGAAAAGGAAGGAGGTGGCGGTGGAGGTGGAGAAAACTGCGTGCTCGGAGCCCACTGGACTCCTAGATGGGGAGAGACAGATCGGTGTGACTGCCAGCATTCCCAAAGACCACCACTCCCAGAGTTTATCAACTCACAGAAAAGTCAGGGGTTAGATCACTTGTGTTGGGGTGCAGGTACTGGTAGATTCCATTGCCACCGGGATGCCCAGAAGCCACAGCCAGGAATGCCCCGAGACCCGCTGAGAGGCTTCTCGGCCTCTTTTTCCTTTCCTCTTTGCTTCCGCCCAATGTGCATCCCTCTATCCTGAGGCATCAATGCACCAGGGTGAGTGGATTAAGGTGAAATGGTGGAGATGTAAAGGAGTATACACAGATGGCCACCCTGACTTCAAGACCTGATCCATGAGTTATAGGCCAGGCAACTACATTTTCTTTGTAGGTACAGTTAAATAGTCTGTGGGAGCAAAGACAGAATAATAGTATTTATTAAGTGCTTACCGTGGGCAGAGCACTGTACTGAGCACTGAGAATACAGGTACAACCAATTCTCCCAAAAAGCACATTTTCGCTCACATTTTGTGTTATGGGCAGGGAACATGCCTGCCAATTCTGTTGTACTATACTCTCCCAAGCGCTTAGTACAGTGCTCCGCACAGAGTAAGCACTCAAATACCACTGATTGATGACCATGCACTGTTAAGGTATTAGGGGATGCCTGTCTGGATTCAGCATACCGGAAATGCAGTCAATCATATTTATTAAGTGCTACGTGCAGAGCACTGTACTAAGCACTTGGGAGAGTACAGTATAACTAATGCACATGTGGACACCAAAGCACTTGGGGTGAAGACCCAAAATCAGACAGGAAACCTGGTAAAGACTCCTCAGTTCTCCATTAACTCTCCACAGATTAATCAAGAAAAAGGGAGGCTTCTGGGAACCATGGTTCCCCTGCCCTACGTTTAACACGGAGAAGAGTGTGATGGCTTCAATATTTAATTTTATTTCTATTTCCCCATTCTCTCACTACCTGCAACTGGCATTTGTTACTGATTTTTTTTTAAATGACATCTGTTAAGCGTATACTAAGTGCCTTGGTAGATACAAGCTAAATCAGATGGACACAATCCAAGTCCCACACGGGGCTCAATCTTAACCCCCAGGTAACAGGCACAGAGAAGTGATTTGCCCAAAGTCACAGCAGGAGAGTGAAAGAGCCAGGATTAGAACTCAGGTCCTTCTGACTCCCGGGGCTCTATCCACTAGGCCACACTGAATCCCTTGTGACTTCCATGTCTTGGCACACCCATTGTGGGAGAGACTCTCACTCAACAGTACTGGACCCAAGCAACAGAAAGGCAGATACGCTATTCCTCCTTGCAGCTGTCTACTACACCAGAAAAAGGGGCTTCTGGGAAATGGAGTTACCTAACTCCAGGCAGAGGTGGTCAAGGGGGTGGACATTTAACTTCCTCTTCCCACCGCTTCACAAAGCAGCATGGCATGGTGGACAGAGCACAGGCCTGGGTGTCAGACGATCGTGGGTTCTAATCCCAGCTCCGCCACTTGTCTGCTGTGGGACCTTGGGTAAGTCACTTTACTTCCCTGTGCTTCAGTTACCTCATCTGTAAAATGGAGAATGAGACTGAGCCCCATGTGGGACAGGGACTGTGCCCAACTCAATTTGCTTGTATCTACCCCAGCGTTTAGTACAGTGCCTGGCACAGAGTAAGCCCTTAATATCACAGTTTATTATTACTACCCCTCTGATAGGGGTGCGAATGAAGATGAGAAAGGACTCCATCACTCTCAGCCCAAGGCAGCAACACACTGGGTGAGGCTGTGTAGCCTGAGGAAGGCCTCCTCCTGGAAAATGGGTGAGGGATGTTTTGGATGCTTTCTCTTTCAGAGTGCTTTTCCCACTGAACTTTTTCCCACTGGCAACAGGCAGGGAACACAGTTTTGCAGTCAGACAATTGCTGAGAACAGGGCAGACTCAGGAAACAGGACTCAGGTGAAGCTGCCTTGTCCCACGAAACTGCCTTTACCTGAAAATCCTCCTGCCCTTTTTCCAACTCTGGGAGGCCTAGCTGCATGGAGTCTAATTTCTTTTTTCCGACCGTTCTCTTACATCCTGCTTCCCTGAGAAAGGAAAAAGATTCCCCTGATTCATGCTATGCTGCTCTGAATATTTTACCCAAAGATGGAACAGAGGTGTCTGCTACTGTTGAGGCCTTGAAGATATTTTACCGTGGGACAAATAAAATGCACCCGTTTTCCCTACCAGTCACCTCACCCTGTATGCCACTGGGCATAGAGGAACTGGGTGAGACTGAGGATGGCTCAGTGCAAGCCAACACCACTATTGCAAGAAAAACTGGTGGTGGGACACACCTATCTTCTCATCACTGGTATCCAAGCAACGCTCACTTCTTGAGTGGCAAGAGTCAGAATGCAAGGCATTCACTCTGACACTTAGGAATACCATCTTGCTGTGACTCAGCAGCACCATCTGAGCAGAAGGATGAGGCAATATCTACAATGTGATTTTTCCTTAACCTGGGGCTTATCGAGAACACCCGAGAATCTGTGTGGCCTAGTGGAATGAACACAGGCCTGGAAGTCAGAGGATCTGGATTCTTATTCCAGCTCTGCATCAAACAGAACTCCTTACTATCAGCTTTAAAGCACTCAGTCATCTTGCCCACTCCTACCTCTCCTCATTATTATCCCACATCCCAGCCCGCAGACTTCACTCCTCTAATGCCAACCTACTCACTGTGCCCTTATCTCATCTATCTCGCCAAACTCTCGTTCCCATTCTGCCTCTGGTCTGGAATGTCCTCCCTCATCGTATCTGACAATTACACTCCTCCCACCTTCAAAGCCTTACTGAAGTCTACATCTCCAGCCTTTATCTCTCTCCCTCTCTCCAGTCTCGCATCTCCTCCTGCCTTGAAGACAACTCTACTTGGATAACTTCCTGTCACCTCAAACACATCCTAAACAGGGCTCCTTATCTTCCCGCCCAAACCTTGTCCTCCCCAACCTTCCCATCACTGTAGACAGCACCACCATCCTTCCCGTCTCACAAGCCTGTACCTTTGGCGTTTTCCTTAACTCCTCTGTCACTCAACCCACATAATCAATCTGTCACCAAATCCTTTCAGTCTCACCTTCACAACATCACTAAAATCCACCCTTTCCTCTCCATCTGCATTGCTCCCACGTTAATAAAATCACTTATCCTATCCCGCCTGGGTTACTGCGAGAGCCTCCTTGCTGACCTCCCACCCTCCTGTCTCTCCCCACTCCAGTCCATACTGCACTATGCTGCCTGGATCATTTTTCTACAAAAACACGACACATCACCCCCAACTCCACAAAAAACTCCAGTGGTTGACCATCACCTGTGCAGCAAACAAAAACTCCTCACCATTGGCTTTAAAGCACTCCATCATCTTGCCTCCCCCCTTGTGTGTCACCCTGACTTGCTCCCTATGCTCTTCCCCTAGTTCAACACTCTGCACATAGTAAGTGCTCAGGAAATACAACTGAATTAGAATTATTGAAGGTACATCTCCTCCAAAAGGCCTTCCTTACCTAAGAGCTTTTTTTCCCCTCCCACTTCCTTTTGCATTGCCCTGACTTACTCCCTTCAATTAACCTCCCTCCCAGCCCCACAGCGTTTCTGTACACAGTGTTCTGCACACAGTTAGTGCTCAAAAAATACAATTGCTTGAGCTCCACCACTTATGTGCTGCATGACACTGGGCAAGTCACTTAACATTTGTGCCTCTGCTGCCTAATCTGTAAAATAGAGGTTCGTTACCTATTATTCTCCCTACTTAGCCTATGAGGCCCAAGTGGGACCAGATTTTCATCTATTTGAGTATTTAGCACATGGTAAGTGCCTAACAAATACCAAAATCATTACACTAGAGCAGAACTGGGGGCATCTATGCAGGATACAGCTTCTCACACACAAAAAGTCTTGAGCAGCAACTGCAACAATCCCTGCCAACACCCAGTCAACAACAACAACAAAAACCACACACACAAAAACCAAACAGCCAAAAAAAACCCTTAACTATCCATATGCTGTTCCTTGGTGAAGCAGCTTTTTGTGAACACAGACACGGGGCATCAAGGTCCATTAAGGGAACAAGTGAAATACTCGATTCTCTGCTGTACTCAAATTCTGGGCTAAAAGAGCAAGTATTAATCTTGCAAAATAGACTTGGATCTTAAGTTAAAAAACAAGTAGCTTTAGCTCTTTTCATGAGACAGCATGGCCTAGTGGAATGACCTCAAGTCTGGGAGTCTAATCCCAGATCTGCCACTGGTCTGTTGTCCTGCTCAGGGTCACACATCACCACTGGGTCTCAGTTTCCCCAACTTTGAGAAGGGGGTATGATACCTGTTCTTCCTTAAATTGTGATCCACGTAGGATAGGGTCTGCACTTCATCCGATTAGTCTGTACTTACCCTAGTGCTTAATACGATTTTAATAATTATTTCAAGCAGCATGGCCTAGTGGAAAGAACACGGGGCTGGGAGTCAGAGGACCTGGATTCGAATCCTGGTCAGGCAGTTGTCTATGTGATCTTGGGCAAGTCACAACTTCTCTGTGCCTCGGTTTCCTTGACTAAACTGGGGATCCAGGCCTACTCCCTACTTTGACTGTAAGCCCCTTATGGGACAGGGATTGTGTCCAACCTAATTAACTTGTATCTACCCCAGGGCTTAGGGCACTGCTTGACACATAGTAAATGCTAAATACAATAATAATAAGCAGCACTGGAAAAGAACAGGGCTAAGATTAACTCCTAGGGACCTAAAGTGGCTAGACAACTGCAAAAGGGACCTTGGCTGGTGACAGCTTCTTGAGGTTTTGGTTTTCCTCAAAACCAGGTACTTCAGTTTTCTGTTAGATGATAATTAGTTAAGAACCTGAAAATTAAGACGCTTGCAAGGCTCAACTTCCTGGTACCACCAGAGGTGGCTTAATAGGACACTCTGGGCTGTAACCCTGTTCTAGCTACTCTTATGCCAGGAGACCATCATTCTTATAATGCCACATGGACCTAGTATTCCCTAGCGGGTGTCTACTCCAATCTTGCCACTAGACAAGAGCTGGCAGGGAGTGGACCATGATGTTTGGGCTTTTGTGCCAGGGTTCACAGCATGGGGGATGAGGGGGAGTCCATCCTACTAAAGGGGGGCCCTTTTTGGCAACTTTGGACCTGTAATGGAGAAGTTAATGAGTTGACAATCCACAAGTCTAAAAAGAGGGACAGAAAACTGGTCACTAGAGGCTGATACTAAAGGCATTTTCTAGGACCAAGTAAATGGCTTGCTCACCTCCAAGGGGATGAGTAGGTTGGGAATTTGTCCCCATCTGTCAAAAGTTTTGTGGCTTAGTTTGCCTCTGTCCTCCAGGGTAGCCATAAGGTGAAAAACGAATGAAGGTGGCTTCTTATTTTACCTACTTCAAAGTCTACGACATTAGGGCCTGCAAAGGACCCAGTGGTGATTCTGATGTCTCTGAAAAGCCAGACAGCAGCAAAAAAAAACAAAAACCAAACAAAAAAACCCTATCTTTATTCCAGTCTGTTGTTCTCACCAAACATAAGCCTGAGTCTCTCTAATTTGTCCCTGTCTAGTGTCCAAAACTTTAGATTGTAAGCTCTTGGGGGACAAGGACCATTTCTAACAAATTTTGTTCAGTGCCCAGCACACCTCATGAGCACAAGAGAAATGCAACAGATATTTGCTGGAGGCTATTATCGACTACTCATCGGCTTGAAGTATTGTACTAACAGCCATTAATTTGACACTGAAATGGGCAATCTTAGTCAAGCAGCTTTTTTTCCCCACCACCCAAAAAAGTCTACATTATTAGTCAAAATGGGCCTGAAATTAGACATCTTTCAAACCCAGCAAGTTGGGGGGGGGGGGGGGGAGGGGAAAAGTTTGGCGTGTTCAGCTTTTGTACTTGAGTTCTAAAATAAGATTGCTCTGCTTATGGAGGCCTGAATATGATAAGAGCACTTCACACAGGTGAAGTGCTCTCTTCAAGCTGAAGAAAAGCAAGTGGGAGGCTTAGCGTCTTTGCTACCATACTTTTTCTCTAGATGGCCAGGAGTGAGACTCCCTGACTGTAGGACCTGTCAAAGCTTTGGAGGAGACAACTTATGTGGTCCAAGTGCATCCTTCAAAACCTCACAGATGCAGGACTCTGTTCATTTCCTACCAGAGGTAACTCCTCAGAGCAGGAAGGGTAAGTCTATGAAGAGGCTTGTTCCACAAAGACACCCTAGGAGGAATCACAAGATGCAGAGAACAAGGGTTTCTAGCAAAATTATTTATTTGGCATAAGAGGCTAGGGGCCCTAAATAGTCCTTATTCCAGGGGGAGAAAAGATCAATAGCAAGAAGATTAGAAAAGTAGGCGAGTTTAGTTTGTTTATTCATTATGAATAGGGGAGGAGGCAGTTAGGTAGCTTTAATTTGGGGTAAGACAAGCTCTCAGAATGGTTCCCAAAGTAAGAAGGACTACAACAAATTTTGTGATATTTTTGATGCAACTATAGCTCTGCCCTGATAGGGATGTACATTTTCTATAGTGCTTGTTACAACACCAAGAACAGGAAGATGGACAGATTGACACCAATCTCCAATAGTATGTTAAAACAATTTGCCTTGTTCCATACATGCCTTGTTCCATTCCAGTTACATTACAAATAAGGTGTTGCAACTCAAGCATTTTGACTTTATAACCAAAAGATGCTTAACAGAAAAATGAATTTAGCAGGGATTCCTTGAGAAAGTCCATTGTCCATGTTCAAGAGAGACTGAAGACAACCCTGGGATTATATTTGCTTAAAAAAACACAGAATGAGTTATTCAGGGATATCAAAGCGCCTCATTTTAAACCTCTAGACTAACCTTTCTGCTCTCTTTTCCACCTAGAGCTCTCCATGAAGAATCAAATAATAAAAAAAATATCCTGCACTGAGCCAGTTATTGTCTCCCTTAAAGAAAGGCCTCATTTGCCAAAATACCATATGCTAAACTGATCAAATGGCATTTTGGGGTGGTCCCATTGCTTCTGAGTTAAGCAGATGGAAGCAGCAGTGGAGTGTGGCTTAGAAGTGCTGGGGTAAGATTAAGGTCCTGGAACAGTTTATGAAAGAAAGATGTGACCTACAGCTGCTATGAGGATGCTGATTAAGAAGAGGCCCAACATTCCCTCACCCTAAAGTCCAGGAAGGCAGATTGGGCTAACTCCCATTATCTACTGCTGATGTAAGAGCTGAGAAGCAGCACAGTGTAATGGATAGAGCATGGGCCTGGGAGTCAGTAGGTCATGGGTTCTAATCCCACCTCTGTCACTTGTTTGCTGTGTGACCTTGGGCAAGTCACTTCATTTCTCTGTACCTCAGACACCTCAACTGTAAAACGGTGACTGACATTGTGAACGCAATGTGGGACAGGGACTGTGTCCACCCTGATTTGCTTGTATCCACCCCAGCGTTTAGGCCAGTGCCAGGCACATAGTAAGCGCTTAAATACCATAATTATTATGTAAAGTATGCAGTGCTCTGCACATGCTATATGCCCAGCAAATACCACTGATTGACTGCACCTGAACCTTCCAAGTAGCCCATTTCCCACATCTCCCTTCCCAAGGGAGAAGGAATTCTGAGCAACTGGCTCCTGGTTTTATATAGCCTATGGACAAGCCAGGCACTTAACTTGGCAGAGGAATTAGCAGCACAAATTATTCTTAGGAAATTTAGTACAGGACTTTGAGTCATTCAGGAACCACCAAGGGAATAGACCTTCCGCGAGGAGATTAAATAGACCCCTTTAACGAGGTGCAGTTGTGTAAATGGTTACTTTAGTCAAATGTAAGAATGGTGCCTGGTGGCAGGATACACTAAACTGTGTATTAAAAAATTCAGGTCTCCAGAGTAATCTCCAGGTTTTTTTAAAAAAATGGTGTTTAAGCCTTAATATGTTCCAGGCACTGTACTAAAATGCTGGGCTAGATACAAGCTGATTATACTGGACACACTGCATGCCACACATGGGCTCACAGTCTTATTCCCCATTTTGCAGATGAGTTAACTGAGGCACAGAGAAGTTAAGTTACTTTCCACAAGGACACAGAGTAGACAAGTGGCAGAGCCAGCATTAGAGCCTGGGAGCTTCTGATTCCTAGGCCTGTGCTCTATCTATTTCACCATGCTGCTCTCTACTTTCTCCAGAGAAGCAACAAAGCATCCTGACAACCTGGGCCTCTGAACCCTCTTCAGAAGCTTCTTGTAGACACTTGGGCCCCAGGTTGGCAATTGCCACCTTCCACCCCATCTCTTACTCTAGTTTACTCTAGTTTACTCTTACTCAATCTGTTGCCGACTTGTTCATTCCAAGCGCTTAGTACAGTGCCCTGCACATAGTAAGCACTCAATAAATACTATTGAATGAATGAATAGTTTAGTGGGGTTGGGTGGTTGGGGGGAGGGTAGGAAGTGTCTTCTACTCATTTTGGATTCACCAAGACCTACAGAAAAGACTTCGCTCATCCCAACTACTTTATGTTCCCTTTCCACTACCTTCTGCACGACACACCGCATTTATGCACCATATGGATAATTCAATTACTTGGCTATTTCACCTTGATATTTGTACTACTGGCTATAGCCCTGTTCTTCCTCCTGCTTCCATTAACATCGCTTTTCCCCTAATACATATTTTAAGTTCCTTGATATACAGTCCCTTCTCCTGTAACATAGGGGATATATCCTTGAAAAACCACGCATTATACAACACACACTTCGATGCTGCATGTGTACACAGCACAGTTTTCTTTTCCAACACTGCATCATGTTCTATTCAGACCAATACTCCCTAATTCCCCCACAGCATTCTGTCCAAAATGCATAGTTAAAACATGTGTTTTGGGAAAATGCACTGAACTTGACTAGCATGTTTAAGTGTCTGATTGCTTCAAAAAGTTGACTATTTAAGGCTTTACAAAATTACAAAACCAATTACCAGGTAAAAATAAAGACAGCCTTTTTTGGGACAGAATCAGGCTCTGAAGGGATTTTATGGGAATTTCTACTTACACATGTAGTATTTAGTGTTCACATTTGGACAAATAACTGATGGGTATAGAGTAAAGCATAGGATTCAGGTGATCTAGGTTCTAATCCCAGCTCTGTCACCGGTTTGCAGTATGATCTTAGACGAGTCACAATCTCCCAGGGCCTCAGTTTCCTAATCTATAAAACAGGGATAAAGATCCTTCTTTTTCCCCTATCATACATTGACACTCCCCCTCCCCCCACCATCATGGGCTGTGTGACCCATCTGATTATATCATCTTAGAATGAGTTGGCCTATAGATACTTAAAACCATAAGAGGGGCAGTGATAAATTAAATTTTTGAGCCTAACTGTGAAATAGTCTTACCATAGTATCCTTGTTTGGTTGATGTCAAGCAAAGAATTTCCATTTTGCAGAAAGCAGCCAAGGGGACTGACTTGGCTCAAGAGCCCAAGTTTGGGGAAAGATATTGTATTTTCCCAAGTCTTATTGCAGTGCTTTGCACACAGTAAGGGCTCAGTAAATATGACTGAATATCATGACTCAATCCTGGGTTCTAGTCATTAACATTATGTGACTCGCACGTAGAAGAACTGCATACTATTTAATGCCTATCTGTCAGCATTAAAGGTGCAAAGACATCATACCTAGACTATGTAGCTTAGTTTTAGCCAGGAGGGTAAGTTATCCTGGGAAGTGTTAGAATCTACAAGTATTTTAAAACAGAAGCCGCCCTGACTAAACTGGAGAACCTATATATAAAATCAGTGTGCACCACACAGGATGTGGATGCATCAGAATCCTGAGCAGAAGCACACTTCTGCCTCCTCCCACTCTGCTTTTCACAGTTACCATGAAGAAGAGGTGCAAACTTGGGACGATGGCCTGATTTTCAATAAGGCACGGTCATCCCAGCCATGCTGTCTCACCTCTTGATGAAGAATCTATTTTTGGAGTCTGGAGTGGCTCACCACCTGAGAGCGGAAAAGAGCATATTGTTCTGCTACAGCTTGCAATGGGGGCAAGGAGGGTCTTGCTTTTGCTGCTCGTGCTTTTCCAGCAGACAAACCCAAATCCTGGGGCTCCATTCAGGAAGGTCTCAGGAGCGTTGTCCTTAAAAAGGGCTTAGACCTCCAATTTCAATGAATAGCCTGGGCCCCTTAGGCATGGAGTCTGAGCAACTAATAATAATAATAATAATAATAATAATAGTATTTAAGTACCTATGTGCCACTCACTGTACTAAGCACTGTTTCGGATACAAGCAAATTGGGTTGGACACGGTCTATACCACATGGGACTCAATACTCATTTTACAGATGAGGAAATTGAGGCACAGAGAAGTGAACTGATCTGAAAAAGGTCACCCAGCCCACAAGTGGGAGGGCAGGAATTAGAACCCATGACTGACTCCCAACCCGTGCTCTACCCACTACATTGAGTCCTTGAGTCTCCTAGTCCCAGTAAGCAACCAGGACTTTGGTCCTGGTGCCACAATATAGAGTTTAAAGAATTTTCATAATCAAAGTGTCTGCCGCTCTTTGCCATCTCGACAAGTGAGCACCCACAACTGAGCCAAATGGCCACCCCAAAGCTGGTGTGAGTTCAAATGCCATCTTTCCTTGGCATAGCCCGGGCAGGGCTCAGATACTGCAGCTGTGGTCCAAAGGTCCTCTACAAAAATTGCTTGGGTTGCCGAAAGGAGATGAGAGGTTCTACTAGGGAAGCAGCGTGGCCTAGTGGAAAGAGCACAGGTTTGGGAGTAAGAGGACCTGGGTTCCAATCCCAGCTCCACCACACCTGCTGTGTGACCCTGGCAAGTCACTTAATCCCCATTTTGCAGATGAAACAGTTATTAAGACTGTGAGCCTCATGTGGGACAAGGACTGTGTCCAACCTGATTACTTTGTATCTACTCCAGTGCTTAGAACACTGGTCACAGAGCATGTGCTTAAACACCACAGTTATTACAGGCTGTTGCTGCTGTAACCTTAGAGGAACTAAGCTGCCCTATCACCTGCCATTTTCAGTGTTCAAGTTACAGCTAGCTGTAGTCCCTAATTACCAATCCAAAACTCAAGAGCAAGTATGTTGGTCGTAAGTTACAGCTCCA
This sequence comes from Ornithorhynchus anatinus, assembly GCF_004115215.2. Lineage (NCBI taxonomy): Eukaryota > Metazoa > Chordata > Mammalia > Monotremata > Ornithorhynchidae > Ornithorhynchus > Ornithorhynchus anatinus. The sequence goes on along the minus strand of NC_041732.1, from coordinate 48,102,048 downwards.
GGATCCTTCAAGTAGGGACAGATTGCTCCTCCAGTCTCTAACCCTAACTTGGAACAGTTGTTGCATTTAGAATTCCAGTATTATTCAAAGCTTTTGGGAGGTTGAAGGTAAAACTTGTGCACAACTCAAGACCTACAAATAAACCTTACAAATAAGAGATTCTTAGGGAGTGCATGGGTAGTGTCCTAATTAGTACACCCACCCTAAAGCTGCTTACTTGCCAATGACTAATCTCTTTCACTACTGGGGCAAATTTTTGGCATCCCTTAATTTTTGATGGGATCTGTTCAACACTTACTATGTGCCAGATACTGTACTTAGTGCTGGGGTAGATACAAGCTAAATCAGGTTGGTCCCAGTCCATGGCGCACAGGGGGCTCACCGTCTTAACCCCCTATATTACAGATGTGGGAACTGAGGCATAAAGAAGTGAAGTGAATTGCCCAAAGATCACAGAGCAGACAAGTGGCGGAGCCAGGATTAGAAACCCAGGTTCTTCTGACCTCACAGGCCCATGTTCTAGCCTCTGAGCCACGCTGCTTCAGTACACCTGCATTAGTTTATTCATTCAGCTATTGGACCTTTTCACCCCTAGTCAATAGCTAACTGAAGCCTCATTTGCTTCTAGTGTTAACAGTCTACAGCAGGGTATTTGCCATAAGGGACTATATGGGGAAGTGTGTCAATTTGAGTTATTCTCTCTTGGCATCTTGAGACAACATTCCAAGACAGTATAACTCAAGATAAAAGCCAGTGGTTCTCATATGCATGTGGCCACTGGCAGAGACTCCCATGGCCCTCACAGAGACTGAACATGTAGGCAGAGAGGGAGAGGTTATATTTGGATCTAGAATACAGGTGGGGAAGGTTGAAGTTAAATCCAGCCCTACAGCATTTATGTAAAATATCCTTATATACTTCTACTAGTAGAAAAAAGGCTTTGGCTGGAGGGGAGTGGAGGGGAGAAAAGAAAGGAGTCACACCCAATAGAATGTTTGATTAAAAATGGAAAGAAGTGAAGGATACTCAGCCAGCCTCACAGTTTCTACAATTTCATTCCTTTCACAAAAGTAGGCAGAACCCCAGACCAGGTTAGGTGGTCCAAAGACCCTTCATTAGGCATAACCGTAGGATGGACATGTTACTCTAGGTTTTAATGAGGTAAGCTACCATCACATCGGATTTCACAGGACTATGGTTCGGCAAATTACCTATCCATTCCTTACCCCCTTTTAAAATAAATACAAATTATAGTTTTCTAAGTCAGTAAGATAGGGAAATTTCTTATCCTGTATCCCCAATGCAAAAGTTATCTTCCCTGCTCCAACTATTATCTTACAAATTACATTACTAAGAGTTTAGACCTAGGTGAAGTTCCAATTGAACTTGTATCATTCTGAATCAGGGAATTTATCACCAATCCTACCTGGGTCAGAGGATTGACTTCTTTAGACAGGAGACTACCATATTGACACTTTCAGGCAACTATGAAAAACTTTCCTAGAAAAAGCATTAAAACCTGCTTCTATCACATTTAATAACTTCCAAAAGAATACTATAAGAATTTCCTTTGGATATCTTGGAGGAGTTTAGGTCAAAGTACTTAAAACCAACAGAATGGGCTTCACATACAATTGAAATCTTATACAAAAAATGCCCCCCACCTTCATTTGCACCTTCAAACAGGATTCTTGAAGCCCCAGTAACTCAATGCAGTTCCTACAGAGATATATCAGTCCATTCATGCAATAAACAATGAATCAGGGGCAGGTATTTATAGATACATGACTGAAACCTAGTAAAGCCAGATCTGAATTGACCAAAGTAAAGTACTTTCCTGTCTGTCCCTGGGGTTTCCTTTGACCCCTAAAACAAGTTTTCAACCCAGGTTTCTTCAAAGTAGGGGATACAACTAATGTGATGGTACTCTGTACTGCATCAGCTTTCTCACTGACCTCCCTACCCCCTGCCTCTCCCCACTTCAGTCCACACTTTACTTTGTTGCCCAGATTATTTCTCTACAAAAATCACTCAACCCCAATCTCCCCACTCCTCAAAAAGCCTTCAATGGTTGCCCACCCACCTTTGCAAACAGAAAATGCCTTACAGCACTCAATTATCTCTCCCCACTTATCAGACCTCACTGATCTCCCACAATCCAACCTGTACACACTGCTCCTCTGAAGTCAATCCACTCACTGTACCTCAAGCTCATCTATCCCACCAACTCCCTGCCTACATCCTCCCTCTGGCCTGGAACTCCCTCCCCCTTCATATCTGACAGGCCACCACTCTCCCTACCTTCAAAGTTCATCCTGTTCATTATCAATGGTAACTGAGTACTTATTGAGGAGCAGCCCAGCCTAGTGGATAGAGCACGGGTCTAGGAGTCACAGGGACTCTATAAAATGAGGATTAAGACTCTTGAACCCCATTTGGGACAGGGACTTTGTCCAACCTGATTAGTTTACATCTACCCCAGTGTTCAAAACAGTGCCAGAAACATTAGTAAGCACTTAATATCATCATCCTTATTATTATTGTGTGCAGAGCACTAGATTAAACACTTGGGAGAGTACAGAGTTGGTAGCCTGCTTCTTGTCCACCACAAGCTTACATCCTAAAATCACATCTCCAAGAGGCCCTCCCTGACTAAACCCTCCTTTCCCCTACTCCCTCTCCCTTCTGTGTCATCCACAAACTTGGATTAGTACCCTTTAAGCACTTGATATCCACCCTACCCTCAGCACTCAATCACATTTGAGTGCTTACTGTGTGCTGAGCACTGTACTAAGCACTTGGGAAAGACCACCACAAGAGTAAACAGTAACATTCCCTGCCCACATCAAGTTTATAGTCTGGGGGTGAGGTGGGAGGGGAGACAGACACCCATACAAATAAATAAAATTACAGATATGTAGGTAAGTGCTGTGGGGCTGGGAGCAACGGGAGCAAGTCAGGTTGACACAGAAGGGAGTGGGAGATGAGGATAAGACAGGCACAGTTCGGGAAGGCTTCAGAGGAGATGTGCTTTCAGTAAGATTTTGAAGGAGAAGAGAGTAATTCATGCACACATTCTCATACCCTGCCATTTCCCCTATCTGTGATTTATTTTAATGTCTCGTTCCCTCCACAGACTAAGATCCTTGAGGACAGGAACCATGTTTACCAACTCTTGCTATGCCACACTCTCCCATGGGCTTACTACAGTGCTCTGCACACAGTAAGCACTCGCAATATACCGCCGACTGCTCTTGATATTGGGGTGGGGGTGTTTTATATATATATGGGGGAGCAATAAGAAAAGAGAATGAGCAAGGATTTGGGGGGGGGGGGAGGAAAGCCAACAAAAAACCCGGTCCAACTCTGCTTAGAAAACTAATCCCTCCAACAAGTTCTAATCCCAAGTAGCCCTGCTGTTCACAGCTGACCCCAAGTCACCTTGCACGTGATCTTGCCTTCCTTTTGTGATGGGCGTGGTGCAGACTTTACTGAAGTCCAAGGAGTTATCCAACATGGCATTTATTCTGCGGAAGATATCAGCATTGCTGCAGGTGGAGAGCGCAGGGGCCTCGGGACTATCCCAGCAGTCTTTGCTTCTCCCAGTCTCTTCCTTCTAGTCAGAAAGGGAAAGAGGTATTAAGGTCTCCCCAACAACTCTGTTATAACAGTGCCATAACCCTATGTCTACACTGGTTAGGTCCAGAGATGGGCAATCTTGAATTCTTCAGCATACAATGCCCAGAGCCAAAGCAACAATCTTAGAAGCCCCAGAAGCTTACTAATCCACCCTACGGAACAGCAGAGGTGGAAGTGACCTATTGTACTTCATTAAAAATTTAAATGTGGCTTTTATGGATGAAGAGAAAACTGAGGAACAGGACAATGGAGGAAGAAACTGAAAGCACTCAGGGTCTGAGAAGGCCACTCTCACTGCACTTTCTTTCTGTTTCCTTCTGGGAAGATGGCACAATGCTCTTGTCAAATGTCAAAGGAACAGCACATTTTGGAAACATGAGGGGAAATTATATATATATATATACACACACACACACACAGACCTATGTGTGTGTGTGTGTGTGTATATATATATATATATACACACACATATATATATATAAAATATGTGAGCTATCTCTCATTAAAAGCATTTTGCTCTTCACTAGTCTGTGGCCTTCAGGTCCTTTCTACTTGCTAATTTGGAAGTGGTAAAGAATGCAGTGTTTTGCCCAACTACTTCTTTACTCTTTTACAAAGAAACCAGTGAAAAATTCATCTGGTCTTTTCCACTCCATGCTTCTGTCCCACCTCCCTGCATGGCATTACCAGCTGTCTATTTAGGAATCAAATACAACGTGTTCCTAAATGAAGATTTAACAGAGGCATTCAGTTTATAAGACATGTACTTAGCCAGGCCGAAGAGGATCCGGTACCGAGAGTAGTAACACTGGGGCTAGATACAGAATGCAGATGCCTCAGAAGGGATGGTCAACATCAGAGTCAAAAAGACTTTTCTATTAACTAGAAAAGGAATTTCAACAATGGTTCTAGGAACAGATCACTTGCACGGAAATTTGGGAAATCAGAGTTATTCTAGGACATTTAATCCCAGAGGTGGGCTTGCTAGGAAGAAAGGTACCCTTTGCTTTGGAATGTTTTCTAGAACTCCTAGACAGTTTCGCTATTGTAGTGTCAGATTTCGGAAGCACTAGAACTGATTTAAAGAGACAGTTACCCAACATGTAGTGAACTCTTGATTGTCAACTACTACTTTGCAGTTTTGAAGCTTTTTCCCCACTGCAGCCTTTTACTATTTCTAAACCAGGAGCTCTCTTTGGCCCTACTCTGAAGCAAGAAGTGGATCTCAGGCTTTCAGACTGCAGAGAACAGAGGGGGATTGGTCTCATGTTCCAAAGCCTGGGATTGGGATGAGAAGATCTCTCCTGCCCTCCCCCACACAAATGACCTCAGCCTTGGGTTAGAAATAGATCCCAGACATCCACTGCCTCTCAGCTGAGAGAGGCGCATCCCAGCTATCTTGGAGAGAGTCAATGATATTAATAAAAAGAGCTAAATGGAAAGAAGACACAGGTGGGAATGTATAATATCCAGATGTAAGAACAAAGTGACTACCTCAGCCTCTATATTTCTTCAAGCAGCCATCCTCTAAACATTTAACACTACCCTCTTCTCCCTCCCCTCACCACGTCAATCCCAACACAACCTCATTGACCTCCCAATGCCAATTAATAACCTTTCCCCACCTTAGAAGGGGCAATCAAGAGTGGGGGGATTAGGGAGCATCCTGCCAAATCTTGCTAGCTAGAGAGGTGACACTGGAAGAACACCACTGGGTATCATCCAAGTGGGAATTCTCCTCTGTTTCTAGACGTCTATCTCATAATACCAAAGTCCAGAAGCTCTAGACCCCAAGCCCTTAGCTGTGGAGGTAGTCACCTCTCTATCGTAATTCCACCCTTCCTCAAGGGAGCAGCCAGCGATTCTGTGCACGCCGTCCTGCTCCTGCTGACACCGGATGGGGCTCAAACATTATCACAAACATTATCATCACTGCTAGATCATCCCATGGGGGTAATTTAAATGGGGCAGGAAGACACTGTTCCTTCAGACTCAATTGCAATAGCTGCAGTATTTGGAAGAGGAAACTTTCTTTAAAACTGGGAACCAGAGTCACACACACACACAAAAAAAAAAGAAGAAAAAAAGGAGAGACAGGAATAAAGGCAGATTCATCACACCAGAATAGAACAAACCCAATTACTTCAGCAGAGCTGGCACAGGCCAGGGCTGGTGCAGCTATTGCCCATAAAAATCTAACTGCTTTCATGTGACAGCAAAAACCCCAAAGAAAGACTGCAATTTAAGATCTTCATATTCGGTCAATTGATACCTTTAATTCCATCTTTCCTTTGCTTCGGATGTACAGACAGGCTTGTCATTTCCACATACTACCTCGCGCCCTCCCCTCCCCTGGCTTCTTATGAGAACCGTGCAGTACAGCAAAAAGCAGAGGAAGAACCAAAATTTGCAGCCTTAAGATGCAATTTTTTTTAAACCACATTATTCAAGTTACCACTCTGAAGTAGGTGACTTGAAGCAGGTTGGGAGGTCACATTCCAGTTGATAGATGGAGTTAATCTTATCCCAGAGAGGACACAGCCCTGTAAGGATCTGGATCCAGTAAGTAAAAACTTTCAGGATCACAAGTTATGAAATTTAGTGGTTCATAGGATAAAAGAGGACAGAAGAGGCAGTTCCACATTAGGAGCAAGACAAAAGATGGTAATTCATAGAAATAACAGAAGTGCCACCTTGCTCTTTGAACCCATATGTTTTTCCTCCTATCAAATTAGTTACTGAAGACAATAGCTGTTCTGCCAGTTTGTCACTTTATCCCAAAATGGAGATGAGAACACAGGGTAGTTTATTTTTAGGAATGAAGAGTGTCAAGTCATATACCCGAGGAGAAAAAATAGATTTAATTTAAACTTCAGTAAAATGTGAGCCCATATCCCACTCCTCATAATAACTATAATAATATTTATTAAGCACTTCTGCACCGAGTGCCGGGGTAGACACAAGTTTATCAGGTCAGACAGTCCCTGCCATTTTGGAGCGTCGAAGTAGGAGGGAAAACAGATTTCAGACTCACTTTACAGATGAGGAAATGGAAGCACATACAAGTGACTCACCCAAGGCCACACAGCAGGCAAGTGGCAGAGCCAGGATTAGAACCCAGGTCCTCTGACTCCCAGGCCCATGCTCTTTCCACTAGGCCACTCTGCTTCTCCATGATGCTATGATGCATGCAGGCCAACCATATTGCTGCATAACTAGCTCAAGGCTCACCAAATTGTCAATGCCCTCCTGTTATCCTGGGTGGGGTGGGGGTCGGAAGAGAGAGTTCGTTGTGGGCAGGGATTGTCTACCAACTCTTGCTATTATACTCTCTCAAGTGCTTAGTACAGTGCTCTGCACATACTAAGCAGCATGGCCTAGTGTAAATAGCATGGATATGGGAGCCAGAGGACTTGGCTCCTCCACTTATCTGCTGTGTCATCTTGGGCAAGTGACTTCACTTCTCTGTGGCTCATCTGTAAAATGGGGACTAAATCCTACTTAAATTCTGAGCCCTATGTGGGACATGGACAGTATCTGAGCTCATTTATCTGGTATTGGTCCAGTGCTTAAAACATAGTAAGCGCTCAAAAAATATGATTAACAGATGCATTTGGTGGCCTCACATCATCAGTTCTGAGGTACCTGTACAAAGGTGGAGCATGCTCAAATTTACAGGTGATACTGAATTGAGTGAAGTTTTTAGACATTTTTTGGAATACAGGAAGAAAATGCAAAGTGAGCTTAATGTATAAAACCAGAGGGACCTCATTAAGAACAAAAGCAGTTGGGGGTTGTGTGGGGGATGGGGGAGAAGGATTGGGGGGGAGGCTGACTAGGTTTAAGTATCACAGAAGAGTGTGAGTGGGTGGAGGGGAACGAACTGTGGGAGGGGAAAGGTCGTAGCCAGAGATGAATGAGTTAGCAATAGTGTCATTACAAAAATCTGCTAAATCCATGAGACCAACATGCCACAGTCAAGTACAGTCAATTTTCCTCTAACACTTGGGTTAGCTCTGCACAAACCCTGAATGAAGGAACTCATACTGTGATTCACAATGTCCAGGGCTGCACACATGCACAAAACAATTCCTTCCAACACTGCATCACATTCTCTGTAAACTAACACATATTGTTTGAAAAAAAATTTCCTAATCCTTGCTGAACAGCATTCTCTAGTTCCAAAACATAGTGAAAATACACATTTATGGGGAGAACTGACCATAATTGAAATTTAGAAGAGGACATGAGGTGAGGTGGGTTTAACTGAAGACAGGAGATAATTTGGTCAGATGCAAAGGGAAAGGCCCTTGACTGCCATGTTGGGAAGACAGACACTGTGATAATAACTGTGGTATTTAAGCACTTTATGCCAGTTACTGTGCTAACCACTGGGGTGGATACAAGTAAATCTTGTTGGACAGTCCCTGGAGAGTCCTGATCCTCAGAGATTTTTCAGAAATGGAATATAGTTAGTGATCTGACCTGGATAGTTTAATTAGGCACTTGCCTAAGGCAGAGGCCTAAACCAGAAGACCTCAGAGTCCTTTTCAACGTTGAATTTGGCTGAATAGTGCCAGAGAGACTCTTTAAAGTGGTAGTGCTACGGTAAAGAGCATAATACTTTACTATCCAAACTTCTGGAAATTCTGATTTTCTAGTTTTCTCCCTTTTGAGCATCCTTATCCCAAGCTCTCAAAATTTGATATTGCATACTCTTGCTTACTGATTAGTGTTTCTTAAAAAGTACAAGTTAGATTTTGCACAAGGAAAACTTTTCTTATTGCTGTCATTATTTGGGATACCAAACTTCTTGGAATGAGACACCAAACACATCTGAAGGAGCACTGCATCGAACTTTTCCCATAAGAACCTACAGCATAGTATTAACATTCTGATTAATCCTCACTGGAAATCAGATCTGTTATTTTGGGTGCAATAGTTAGGCCTACATTTAATAATGCCCAGTCTGACTCAAGTATAAGTTGTTTTAAAACCCAAATTTCAGCAGAAAAACCATTCTGAGTTTCAAAATCCACCCAGCCAACCCCTCCAGGTGGAGAATCCTGCTGACCTCAGACCTGTCATGAACCCTCACATTCTTGCTGACATTAACACTGTTGCATTAGTGGTCAGAAGGATGGACCATGACTTCAGCAGCTTCAGAAAGTTTCTTCCAAAATACTGAAACAAATTCACCCAAAAGTATAACTAGTCCAGTGTCAGGCAATTAACCTGCCCTGTTAACCTATTTACATGAAATAAGCAACAGCCTGGCCTAATTTTCCTCCCCATAAATAAGTAGGAATATTTATAAATACATTCACTGAGTATGTTTTTGCTTTTTTTGGTGTTCACTAGTCATTTGCCCCACTTTCTTAATATATGAATCACAGTTTGACCCTAGAAGTCATGCCCCTTCATTACCAGCTAACTTTCCCTTTGTGTTCTAATGTACTGGAAAAAAAATTCTAATAAAGGCTAAGGCATTTTACCCTCTTACACTGTAAATTTTACCAAGTTCTGAGGAAAGTTTTCCAAAGCTTCCAAATAAATATCCCACAGCCTGATACACGATAACTTTTTAAATTTTCTGACAAAAAAAATGCACAACAAAACATGGAAATTACCAAAGGACAAATTTTCCCCATTTGCAAAATTGGGATAATAGGTAGTTAATTGACTAGCCTCAAAGACAATTATATCAATGGCAGATCTGGGACCAGAATCCAGTCTCTAAAGTTTTCACTGAACTAGTCTGCTCCAGGAGTAGCACTCATGTCAATTCCAAGATGCTAGCTAGATGGGGTCATTGTTTGAGGTAAGAATTAATTTGGGAATAGGAGACAGGTCCTGCCGAAACTGCACTGCAAGATGAAGAATGATTAAAATCTAGTTCTTCCAATTTCCAATCCACTAGCCACCATGGCAGATTATTTGTATAAATGATGGTTCATCTGATAGCACAATCTAAAGAGATAGACCTCACTGTTCCAGTTCCATGTGGTACCTAACTTCCCATCTGCCTAGCTGAGTTCCAGAGAAGAACAAGTTTGTGGATGTGCTGAGCTTTAAGAACTCCTGCAGGCATTTTCTACAAGAAAACTAGCCAGCTGGGGTTTCGTTTATTAAGATGTCAGAATCAGGAGCACAAACAAGTGCTTGGTGCAGACTATTAAAGAAAAAAAAAATCAGAGTCCTGGTTTCCCCAGACTCCTCGTTGGGACAGGCTACCTCTGGAGAGAGTCTGTCTAAGGGCACATCACCCCTTGAGATATAGGCCCCTATTTCCGTAGTTACAAGAAAAGACTTGTTATTTCTGCTTGGGATCTATCCCTTCTAAAGCCAACAATTAAATGGCCATTAGCAGTTTGCCTAAGACCTAACAAGGAGGAAGAAAAAGCATTGTATCCAGGGAGACTGGAGAACGAAGCCACTGCCAAAGATTTCTGCATCAACTAGAGACCCTATCCTGAGCTTGGCGTGTGTATCCTGAATCCCCCAGGATGATCTGCGAGCAGATAACACGCAAACCCCTTGGGGAAAAATCCCAAGGACTGGTTTGCTGTTTATTCCCTACAGCTAAGTGTTTCTCAAAAAATAATCATGTTTCACAGCACTGTGGAAAGTTGTGGACCCCCCAATGGAGAACATTTTAACTGCCACAGGAGAAAATGTGAAGAAAATATCCACACAAAGAAGGCGATGTTCTAAACTCTCATAGGAACCAGCTCACATGAAAGTTTTTTGCTTTTTTTGAAGAAAACATTTTATACAGGACCTGGAAAAAGAGATTCATATATGTGTGTGTGTATATATATGTACACACACACAATGTTCTATATATGTTCTATTTGTATATATGTTCTAGGGTCAGTTAACTGTACTCCTCCTTACTTTTGTTTCAGTGGTAGTTAAACTTGCTTTACTCCCTTCCAGCCTTTCTGGTTTTGCTTGCCCTTACTGGGCTGCAAACAGGATTGTGATTTCAATTAAATCACCAGAGAAAACGATCATATAAAATTAAATGATCTCACCAGAAATACATTACTGGCAGGGGAAGAGCCTGATTTGCCTTTGAGTACTAAAACAAAGGACTGTAAAATCCAAGTTAGCATGGTAAATATGAAATCAACTGCAGTTAGAGAGGTTCAGGCTAGAAGTCTGATAAAATACAAATGCTCTGGGCAGTGTCGTGCTAAGATTTTGAGTCTAGTCAGGGTGGCTAGCACACACTTAGACTTAAAGGGTGATGCACCCTGTTTTGGCTCACTGCTGCCAATCCATTCGGGGCAATTTTATCTTTGAAGTTACCAACTGCTGAAGCACTCAGTTGCTCTTGACCTTTACAACACGGTAATCTTGGGCTAACATCACCACATTCTGAGGAGAGATTTTGTCTGGTAAAACACACGTGTTTTTGAAATGGGGTTCGTTCCACGCGGTGAAAAACGCAGACAAGTCAGCTTGAATGAACCGAGGAACAATGGAGGGGCATATGGAGATGGCGTTCAGGCTTCAGTCTGCCACAGATTTCACCTAGCCACAAATCGCCAGCTATAAGTGCCCCTAATGGGCAGGGACTGTCACTTTATTGCTCTATTGTACTTTCCCTAGCGCTTAGTACAGTGCTCTGCTCACAGTAAGCGCTTAATAAATACGACTGAATGAAAAGCGCAACACACCGGGAATTTATTCAGCTAGTACGGCCTTAAACTCTCACAATCTTGACGTGCCTCAGGCAGCAACTGAACAAAACCAGGCCCAAAGGTCTCCAATTTGGGGGGCCGGGGGGGGGGTCCTCCCACCTTCACCCTAACGTCGGTGATGATTAAAACTGGACGAGAATAAACCACAGGTGACTATTCAAGTGGGAGATAAATATTCACGCACTCAGAACCCCTAGTGTGACAAATAATCGCCGGTGGAGCAGGTGATTCCGTTCTCAGGGATACCGCCTCCAGAACCTTCCCCGCCCAGTTTCACCATTTTGTTCTTTGCAACAAACTCCCTTAAATCGTCGAAGTTTTTAAAACGCCTCGGGCCCTCCACACCGACCGAAAGCCCCCACCCCTTTCAGGGAAAATACCCCAAGTTCCCCTCAAAAAAGGTCAATAAAGGTAAAAATTAAAACCCACCCAACAAACCAGGGCCAGATGGGGCAGGTGACCAATAACTCGAGGTGAAAGGGGGAACAGACCTGGGTCAAGATGAGGATTTGGGGGCGAAATCCCGGGGTGGCGAGGGAAGAAAGTAAAAGATTGTAAATGTAAAGCTTCCAACCCTCGACTTGAGCCTTTTGAGTTCCCTGAAGGTGGAAGGGCTGGGACGGGAGAAGGGGAGGCCCTCCACTTTTGCACGGGAAAAGTTTTCCTCTTTTTCCCTCCCCCTCCCTCATTTTTAGGCGGAGGAACGGAGCCATGACCGGCGCGGCGACGCCTGGCCCCATGCCCTGCTGCACAGCGGGCATTCAATCGTTCATTCAGTAACATTTGTTGAGCGCTTACTATGTGCAGAGCACTGTACTAAGCGCTTGGAATGGAGAGCTGGGCCTCAGAGAGGGGCTATCCCTGCCCAATGACGGGCTCACAGTCTAAACGGGGCAGAACAAAAGAGAGCCAACGAGATAAGTAGAATCATGGAGACTTACCTCATTAACAAAATAAATAGGGTAATCAATAATAAATACAAATAAGGACAGTGATGAGGGGAAGGGGGAAGAGGAAAGGGCGGGAGGGGGGAGCAAAGGGAAAGGGGGTTCAGTGTGGGAAAAATAATAATGGTGGTATTTGTTAAGCGCTTACTATGTGCAGAGCACTGTTTTAAGCGCTGGGGGAGAAACTATGTGGAGAGCATTGTTTTAAGCGCTGGGGGAGATATGTGCAGAGCATTGTTTTAAATGCTGGGGGAGAAACTATGTGGAGAGCAATGTTTTAAGCGCTGGGGGAGAAACTACGTGGAGAGCACTGTTTTAAGCGCTGGGGGAGAAACTACGTGCAGAGCACTGTTCTAAGCGCTGGGGGTCATCAGGTTGTCCCACGTGAGGCTCAGTCTTAATCCCCATTTTCCCGATGAGGTAACTGAGGCCCAATGAAGTGACTTGCCCACACCCACTGGCAGCACCTGAATTCGAACCCATGACCCGACTCCCCAGCCCGGTCTCCTTCCACCGAGCCACGCCAATTCCCCCCCGGGAAGGCCTCCTGGAGGAGGTGAGCTCTCAGTAGGAGTGTGAAGAGGGTTAGTGGGGTGGGGGAGGGTCAAAGGAGGGGCAGGGGAATCGCCCCCCCCCCCCCCACTTTGGGGGTTGCCCCTCTCTGGCCGGTCCTGCCCGAGCCTCCGGTTCAAGTTGGCACCGGCCGGGTAAAGTTGGCCGGTCGCCGGGTCCCGCCCGACCCTGGCCTACCTCGGTGGGTCCCGGGCCCGGTGGGCAGCGGCGGGCAGGGCGGTGGCAGCGACCGGGCACCAAGGCCAGGAACGTGTGAAGCCACGTGACCCCCACCGGGAGGGCCACTCTTAAAGGGGCCGCGCCCCACAGAGCGACGCCCTCCCCACCCTCCGGCTGCGAAGGGCCAATGCGCGCCCGCTGCTGGGCCCAACTCCTATCTGTTGCCCACTTCCAAGCGCTTACTACAGCCTGCACACAACTGGGCCGGGGGTGTCTCCATCTGGTGCCGAAGTGTACATCCCAAGCGCTTAGTACAGTGCTCTGCGCTCAATAAATACTACTGAATAAGCGCTCAATACGACTGAATGAACCCCTCCCAGGAGGGGTGGGAGGCTAAACGCTGACTCTGTCGGGGGGATAAGTGGGTGGTCCACACCCCCCACCGGTTTGATGCACGAAACTCGGGGTGATAAGGGCAGGGATTGTCTATCTGTTGCCGAGTTGCACATCCCAAGCGCTTAGTACAGTGCTCTGCACACAGCGCTCAATAAATACGACTGAATGAACCCCTCCCAGGAGGAGTGGGAGGCTAAACGCTGACTCTGTCAGGGGGATAAGTGGGTGGTCCACACCCCCACCGGTTTTGATGCACGAAACTCGGGGTGATAAGGGCAGGGATTGTCTATCTGTTGCCGAGTTGCACATCCCAAGCGCTTAGTACAGTGCTCAGCACATAGCGCTCAATAAATACGACTGAATGAAACCCTCCCAGGAGGAGTGGGAGGCTAATGTTGAATTTGTCGGGGGGATAAGTGGGTGATCCACACCCCCCCACCGGTTTGATGCACGAAACTCGGGGTGATAAGGCCAGGGATTGTTCTCTATCTGTTGCCGAACTGCACATCCTAAGCGCTTAGTACAATGCTCTGCACATAGCGCTCAATAAATACTACTGAATAAGCTCTCAATACGACTGAATGAACCCTCCCAGGAGGAGTGGGAGGCTAATGTTGAATCTGTCGGGGGGATAAGTGGGTACTCCACACCTCCCACCGGTTTGATGCACGAAACTCAGGGTGATAAGGGCAGGGATTGTTCTCTATCTGTTGCCGAATTGTACATCCCAAGCGCTTAGTACAATGCTCTGCACATAGCGCTCAATAAATACGACTGAAGGAACCCCTCCCAGGCAGAGTGGGAGGCTAATGTTGAATCTGTCAGGGGGATAAGTGGGTGGTCCACACCCCCAAGGGGGTTGTTGATGCACGAAACTCGGGGTGACAAGGGGTGAGGGGAACAGGGATCCATGCAACGGGAGGATTCTTTATCTGCGTTTTAAACGCCCTCTTTCCGGGATCTTTTTGGGGGTATTTAAGGGTTGAGGTGCGGGGTGAAGGTGGTTGCATTCATTCAATAGTATTTTAGTGGGCGCTTACTATGTGCAGAGCACTCTACTAAGCGCTTGGAATATACAATTCGGCACCAACTGTTGCAATATTTATAATAATTATGGCATTTGTTAAGCTCTTTCTATGTGCAAAAGCACTGTTCTAAGCTCTGGGGAGGATACAGGTTGTCCCACGTGGGGCTCACAGTCTTCGTCTCCATTTTACAGGTGAGGCACAGAGAAGTTAACAGACTTGCCCAAAGTCACACAGCTGGCAAGCGGCTGAACGGGGATTTGAACCCATGATCTCTGACTCCCAAGCCCGTGCTCTTTCCCCTAAGCGACGCTGCTTTTCTATCATGGGGCTTTTGCTATCCAGGAGAGTCGGGGGGCCTGGGGGACTCTAATCCCACTCCCACCGAAATCCCTGCCTGTATCCCATGCCGGCGCCCAACGGGGTGGGGGGGAGAAATAAGATTAACTCGCCATTAGATTTGATGGCAGAAGAGACTGGTCAGAAACCCCTCGATGGGGTCTCGGGTCTGAGAGGGATGGCTACCAGGACCGGCCGAGGTTACGATAGTTATTTCCAAAGGAGATAAATCACACCCTAATGGGGGAGGGTAAACGGGCCAAAGAGGCCTGAAAAGCAAAAAAGCTGCAGTGCATGGTATTTTCCTCTCTTTATGAGGCGCCTTTTCCTCTCACCAAACCACTTTTGGCTTCTTTCGACTCCAATGGGCCCTACACCTCCCCCCCCCCAACATCCTTGACATGGGACACTAAGGCTACACCCTCCTTTCTAGAAAAGCAGAAACTCACCAGCTCAGGTTAGGGACACGCATCTACGAAGCCGAGCCTCAAAAAGAGATGCAGGGACGCCAACACCTCGCCCCCTCCACGCACCCCAAATGCACCTCCCCTGCAAAGCACGTGGGAAAGGGGAGGAGGGCGGGGAGGGGACGTTCTCCTTTAATCCTCCAGCAGGTGACCCAGGCTATCACCTGAGTTTAATTTAGCCCCCATCCGGAGCGATAGAGGATCCCATAGAGCTGGAAAGAGGGGGAAAAAAAACCACCTTCTTGCAGCGACCGTCCCTTCTCCGGGGCGCTGTCCCTTTAAGGCTGAAAAGGAGGGGAGTCACGCGTGCTGAAACCTTGCAAACAAACACACGAGATTCCACGCCCGCGGGCACGTGACAGCTCGCCCGCGGCCCCCCAGGTGTGGCGGGGGGGAGGGGAGGAGGATGCTGCAGAGGCGCCCGGCTGTCTCCAGTCGGGTGCACGAGATAGGAAAGGAGACGGCGCCTCCTTTCCCCCCCCCCCCAGCCCGCCCACGTTCCCGGGATATTCCCAGGACATTCCCGGGACATCCCCCCCAGCTCCCGTCTCCTGCGCACACCGCCCCGCCCCGCTTCCCACCGCACTGCAGGCTGCCCTGGGCGGCGGCCGAGCTGCGGGGACGGTGCAAGGAAAAGAGGGGAGAAAAAGAGTTGCAACCTGCTCCCAACACTCACCTAATTGGGGTAGAAAAGAAAAAGGAGACGGCACCCCGGCAACCGAGGCGGTGGAAAAATCCCGGGCCTTACCTCTTAGGACGATCCCAGGGCGCCAAACATACGTGCAAAGATGTACTGGGCGCCTCTCCCAGCAACCGTTAGGATGAAAACGGAGTTTCAAGCCCCACCCAGTCCAACTTTAAGAAGGGAGCCGTGGCGCATCCCACTCGTTACATTTGACGCAGCTTGAGCGCCCGCCTTCCACCCACCCCCTTTTTCCCTCCTCCTCTTCTCCAAAGTGAAGCCTCTTACCAGCGGGAAAGCCATGAGCGGGGCTGGGCGAGCGGGGCACGGTGCCTTGCGGGTCTACAGAGCGGTGGTTTTCTTAAAGGGGGGAGGGGAGAAAGGGGGCACATTTAAACGGACTAAGGTGCAAAAGGGATCGCCAGGACCAGCCGGCTCCGAGGTGCTATTTTTTTTGCAACAGCCAAAGGCGCCTCCCCCTCCGGGGCAGTTTTTAAAGCCCGAATTTTCCCTCCCCCGCCCTCTCTGAGTCTTTGGAGCAACAATCCGAAACACCTGCGTTTGCAAACCTCACCCCAGGCTGCAGGGTACCGACTCTTAACGTGCGCATGCAACCGCACAACTTCCCCGCAATTTCCCCGGGGAGCAAAGGACACTTTGCGGACCCTCCCTAAAGGACGTTTAAAGGGAAAGGCACCCCACTCTACCGCTCCCCCTAAACCGGGTCGGTTTTGGGGGGGCTGCTCAGCTGTCGGTGGACCTCAGCGGGCTGGGGGTGTTTTTTTAGGGCAGCTGGAGAAGTTCTCGGATCAAGTTTATCCTCGGGATTTGGAGGAAACCATCGTGATGCGGGGGGTCGGCAAAAGGCTGGGTAGGTGGAAGTTTAAATCCCCCGACTGCCTCCTTTGGTCAATCAAGGGTGTTTATGGGGGCGATTACTATGTGCCGAGCACGGGACTGATAGCTTGGGAAAGTACAATATAGCAGAATTAGCGGACACCCTATCTCCCTAAAACGAAAAACAGCATGATTCAGTGCCTAGAACACGGGCCTGGGAGTCAGAAGGACCTGGGTTCTAATTATGACTGCCACGTGTCTCCTCTATAATAATGATGATGTTTGTTAAGCGCTTACTATGTGCCAAGCACTGTTCTAAGCGCTGGCTGTACGACCATAAGCAAGTCCACTTAAATTATCTGTGCTTCAGTACCCTCCTTTGTAAAATGGGGATTAAGACTGTGATCCCCCATGTGAGACAAGGACTGTATCCAACCTGATTACCGTGTATGTGCCCCAGCATTTAGAACAGTGCTTGGCAAATAGTAAGAGCTTTACAAATATTTTGAAAGAGAAACTTGCATTTACAGTCTAGTCTTGGAATCCTTCTCCCGTATGCCCCCCGGTCAGGCCCAAATCGTGCACCATCTGAGAGATATCAAACCTGGAGTTTGGGTGGAAATACTATCCAGTTATTGTGCTAAGCGTTTGGGAGAGAACAGTGGATTCAGTACGCAAAAGTCCTTTCCCCCAGGAAGTTTACATCCTAACCGGGTCATTTACAGATAGGAGGAAGAAGTGATGCGAGAAGTGATAAGAGTTAGTGCTTAAATGAAATGATTATATGCAAATTGTGAAGTGTATAGCTGATGCAGAGGAACTGAAGTGGAAGTTGGAGGAATAAAACCTGTCTGGGAAAGGTAATTAAAGGGGGAAGATGAGATGGGGCTTGTTTTTTGTTTTTTTAAAAAGGCTTTGGCAATGGGGAGAGCCTAGTTCAGGCCGGGAAAATGGTATGAACAAGAATTCTTCCTCAAGAAGGTTGAGAGATGGGTACCCTGAGGATGTTGAGGAGCAAAACGAAGAGGGCAAGTTGGGATGTAGTAGGAGATTAATAGGAGGGAAAGCGCTGCTTGAGATTCATCATTGTGTTGTGGGCTTCGTTTGGGGGAGACTTATGCATAGGTGCTCTTAATAGCTCTAGTCAAGTAGATTGATTTAGTATTTTCAGTATTAATTTCCTCCGTGTTCTTCCAATTTGCTTGAGAGTTTGTAGTACTTGGGAAATGTGGCCAAAATGGACCCTGATTAGATCACGACTACCTTGGCTTCCTGGCTGCACGAATCCGAATTGGAAAGCCAGAAACCCGGTGATGCGGGTGAGTTCTCTGTCCGGCGGCGGGCCCCGCGGCCAGCTCAGTAGGAGGATCAGGCAAGGCAGCTGCAGTCCATTTTTCTTGAAACAAGCATGCCATAAGGGGTCCTGCCCCAGCTGATTTTTCTTGTACAGAGTCTTTGTAGGCCCTTCCTTTTAGCATCGTGGTTGCATGTCCTCTGCCTTTACTGGTGAACATTCCATGTGTATCTTCAGTCCAGTTAATATTTTTTATTTTTACTTGCTAGCCACAGCCTTGAAAGCACTTTTCCCCCAGAGAGATGATTTTTTCTAGGTTTTTGCCAATTGCCTGAGGAGCCTGTTGCCCCTCGAAAAGAAGCACCTCTTCATCCCCAAACATATTCAGCATCTTACAAAACAGAAGGATTATCTAGCACTCACAGCCCTGTGGGCACTCCATATATATGCAAAAGCTCACCTCTTCCAGTGTGCCTTCCTCGATTAGTTCCCAGCATCCCAAGTCATATGAACTGACTACCCATCTACAGTACTTTCATTTATATATATCCAATTGTACATTCAAGTCTTTTTTATTATCAGAGATATTTGAGTGCTTACTCTGTGCAGAGCACTATACTAAGCACTTGGGAGAGCACAGTACAACAGACTTAGCAGGCATTTTCTTTGCCCATAACGAGCTGATAGTTTAAAATCTACAGTGGAGTTTAGAATCTACAGTATTTGCTCTGTAAATACTTTTATTTTTGTCTCCACCTTTAGAATTTAAGCTCCCTGTAGGCAGGGAATATGTAACTTGTACTTCCCAAGTGCCTAGTATTGCCAACCAGTGAGTGCACAATAAATGTTATTCTGACTACCATTTTTACTAGTCCTCCTCTAGAGGTTAAAATCCACAGCATGAGCCATCGGTAAGCCTGGTTTTTATTCAGGAACAGGTCTATCAATTCTGTTATAGTCTACCCCCCCAAGCGCTTAGGACAGTGCTCTCCACACAGTAAGGGCTCAGTAAATTGGTTGATTTTTATTCCTGGCTGTGGTTTGGATTTCACTGATGAACCCTGTGGACCATGGTGCATTCCTAAACAAACAAAAGGCACTGATCCGCAGCCAAGGCCGGGATATTGCCAGCAGGTGTCAAAGCTAATTTCCTTGTATTATCCCAGTATAAAAGCTCCCCTTTTTTAAAGCCCAGAAAGTTGTTCCACCTGCTGCAGGCAGGTTGCCCGGACTGGATGGTAAACTTGGGTCTGTGGAAGGTCCCTCACCTGATATTGCTCAGAAAAGGAACTCAAATGAGAACTCCTAGGCCTTGAGGCATTTAGGGAAACTGCCTGAATCCAATCTAAGGCTGGAGTGTTGTCTTTTGTGTTAGAAAAAAAAATGTATGTTACATGTTTTATTTCCCCTACTGCACTTCCCACAGCAATGAAGGCAGAGCACGGTTGAGGGGATGACTCAGGGAGCCATTGCAGTATCTGCCCTGGGTCCACACCCATTTGGAGTTTAGCCTGTCTTCTCTCCCACACAACTCACCCTCTCTTGCCTGTAAGACACTGTCCCATGCCCCCCACCCAAAATTCCTTCTTCATGCCCTTCACAATTTACCTTGTTGTAAGTTACCTTGTCCATAAAACCTTCCCCAGATAACTCTTTCAGACACTGCAATAAGTAACTGTGTTAGTACTTGTGTCTGTCCTTGTAGAGTTCAAGTTGGTTATGTCTCTGTTTATATATGGCATCCTGACTTAAGAAACAGCGTGGCGTAGTAGTAGAAAAAGTACAGGCCTGGAATTCGGAGGACTTAGGTTCTACTCCCAGGTTCACCACTTGCCTCCTGTGGGATTTTGGACAAGTCACTTCTCTTGGCCTCAGTTTCCTCATCTATAAAATGGAGATTCAGTAGCTGTTCTCCATCCTGCTTAGATTGTGAACCCCAGATGGAGCAGGGACTGTACTACCTGATTATTTTGTATTTACCTCAGTGGAGCTTATATAGAAAGTGCTTAATGAATACCACAATTATTAATTGATTATTATTAATAATTAGACTATGAGTCTCATGTGCGACAGGGATGGTGTCAGATCTGGTTGTCTTGCTTCTGCTCCATCCCTTAATACAGTTATTAGTAAATGGTAAGAATTTACTAAATAATACCATCGATTGATAACTAACTATATGTCATCGTATTTGTGTCAACCTATTTGTGTTTTCCCTGCCTTCTCCTATTAGTCTGGTAATTACCCAAGGGCTAAGGGCAGGGATTATGTCTTTAGGGAAACAGCCTAGCCCAGTGGAAAGAACATGGGCCAAGAAGTCAAAGGTGTCTAAACCCAACTCCACCACTTACCTGATGAGTGACTTGGGCAAAACAACTTCTGTGCCTCAGTTTCATCATTGCAAAATGGGGGTTCATGCTTGTTCTCCATCCTATTTATACTGTGAGTCCCATGCAGGCCTGATTATCTTATATGTACCTCAGCATTTAGTACAGTGCTTGGCATATAGTACATATTTAACAAATACCACAGTTACTAAATAAAAAATAAAAATTTTTTGGTATTTAAGCACTTACTATGTGCAAAGCACACAGTTATTATGATTGATGTTATTATTTTTTACCTCAACTGCACTCCCTAAGTATGAAGAACAGTGTTGGGCACACAGTAGATATTCAATAAAAACTGTTGATTGATTAACTGATGAGTAGGATCCATGTGTTTTAACCTCTTTTTTTTAGCTCATTGTGCCACTCACAGGGCCAGGTTTTGGGGGGTTTTTTAATATAAGAATTGTTTTCTTAGAAAAACATTTTTGGTTCCAAATCTAGGAGGGACAAGCCTAATGATCAGGCCATTACTGTTCAATGCGATTCTAATGTTTGCAGGGATTGTTCCATCCCATCGGACAATATTATTTTTGGAGCAAGCTATCACAAGTCCCACTTTCAAGCCAGCCCCAGGAGCACGTCAGTCTGTCACTTTCTGACAAGGCATGTCAGAGTTGTTCCACCTCCAGCCCTGTTCTTTTTGTTTTTTAATGGTATTTTTTAATTTCTTACTGTTAATTTTTACTTTTTGTTTTTAGTGGTATTTGTTCATTGCTTACTATTAATTTTTACTTTTTGTTTTTTAGTGGTATTTGCTAATTGCTTACTATGTACCAGGCACTGTAGATTCAAGCCAATCAAGTTAGACAAAGTCCATGCCCCACATGGGGCTCGCAGTCATACTCTCCATTTTACAGATGAGGTAACTGAGGCGCAGAGAAATTGTGACTTTCCCAGGGTCACACAAGTGACAGAGTCCAAGCACATCCGCCCACCCAGCCCCCTGATGTTGACCTGTGTTGCCTTGTCTTCCAATTCTTATGAGGTTTCTGCTTAAAAACAGCCATACCTTTCTGGATCCCATTGTGCCCTGGTGTTCTATCTGGGGCCGTTGACTCCCAGGTTTGAGCACCAAGTTATAGCATTGTATCTCACCTTCCAAGCCCATTTCAAGCTCAGAGCCAGGGCTCCCTTCTGGTCCAGCTTGAGGTCTGGAAGCCACATCCTACCAATACCATGTTGGGCTGGCCTCCAGATCCAGGCACGAACACCATATACAGGCCTGGACCCACATGGCTGTATCGCAGGTGACTCAAATTTACACTTGCAGCAGGAGAAAAGACTTTTTTTTTAAACAAAATCTGCCAGGGGTGTTGCAGAGAAGGAAAAATTAATTAGGACAGATGCGTTTTAGAGAAAAATAATGCAAAGCTGCATAGTTTAGTGGATAGAGCACAGGCCTGGGAATCAGAAGGTCATGGGTTCTAATCCTGGCTCCACCACTTGTCTGCTGTGTGGCCTTGGGCAAATTACTTCACTTCTCTGTGCCTCAGTTACCTCATCTGTAAAATGGGGATTGAGTCTGTGAGCCCCACATGGGACAAGAACTATGTCTAATCTTATTTGCTTGTATCCACCCCAGCACTTAGTAGGGTGCCTGGTACACAGTAAGCACTTAATAAATACCATAGTTGTTATTATTATCTTAGGCTGATCTGGTCATAGCAGTCACTGGTGGTACCTGTTTGTCTCTATTGTCTGTAGAGCCAAAGGGAATTAATCTTTAACATCCCCTTCACTCAATCAGTTGTACTTACTGAACACTAATTGTATGCAGAGGGCTGTACTAAGCACTTGGGAGAATACATATAACAGAGGGTTTTTTTTATGGTATTTAAGTGCTAATTGTGTGCTAAGCATTCTACTAAGAGCTGGAGTCAATATAAGATTATCAGGTTGGACTCAGTCCATGTAATAATAATAGTAACTGTGGTATTAGTTAAGCGCTTACTATGTGCCAGGCAGTGAACTGAAAGGGGAATTCAAGCAAATTGGGTTGGACACAGTCCCTGTCCGATATCCCTTCAGTCTCAATCCCCGTTTTACAGCTGAGGTAAGTGAGGCCCAGAGAAGTGAAGTGACTTGCTGAAGGTCACACAGCAGAGCCAGGATTAGAACCCAGGTCTTTCTGACTCCCACTGACTCTATCCACTAGGCCACGCTGTTTCCCTCAGTTTCCTTCTCAGTGAGATTTAGAGGCTTAGACAAGTGTTGAGTATTTAGAACTATGCAGGAAGATGCTGAACTACAGTGGGAAGGTCAGCAATCTACTTTCAAGGAAGGTTTCTATCTGGTCTTTCACTGGACTCTAGGCAGCTGGCTGGAAAATGTTACCAATGCCAAGTTGGCATTCTCCTCCGTGTTCTGCCTGCACTTATTTATCCGATTATCCTTCCAAACTTATGCTAGCCCTAGCTATGGCATTGTTTCATTCTCCTCCAACTATTTGTGAATGGCTTGTATAATTCATTCAATCGTATTTAGAGCTTACTGAGTGCAGAGCACTGTACTAAGTGCTTAATAATAATGGTACTTTTTAAGCACTTACTATGTGCCAAACACTGTTCTAAGCGCTAGGGGAGTTACAAATTAATCAGGTTGGACACAGTCCCTGTCTCTCATGGGGCTTACACTCATAACCTCCATTTCACAGAAGAGGTAACTGCGGCCTAGAGAAGTTATGTGACTTGCCCATGGTCGCTCAGCAGACGTATGGTGGACTGGGATTAGAACCCACACCCTTCTGACTCCCAGGCCCCTGGCCTATCCACTCAGCTCCCCTATGCCACTGCAAGCTCATCTAGGGCAGGGACTGTGTCCCTTCCTCTTTCAATTCCTCTGCACACAGAAAGCACTCAGTAAATACTATCGATTGGTTGACTGAGGAGCGGCAAGTCTTTCCCAGCTTCTTCAAGTCTCCCTCCACACCCCCAGAAAGTCCCAGAAAGAAAGGAGGAGCTGGGATGCGGCAGATTTTTATTGAGTGGTTCTGGCTATAATAGAGCTAGATAGAAGCCAGCACATCAAGACGGCACAGTGACTGAGCAGTGTTGGGCCTAGGTGGAGGTGAAAATGGATTCCCCCAGGGCCTTCTCTTGGCCTATGCTCTAAGCCCCAGGCAGGGAGGGTTTTCCAGAAGGGATACACCCACTTTTCTCCTCTCCCACCTCCCGGCCAGTCTCCCGTCCCTCCTGGCCTGATCCTAGGCACCCCCAACAGGTGAGAAGTAGGTGCAGGGGGGCAGTGGGAGGTGGCTGTGGGGATGGGAGTGACTGTAATCTCATTGTGGGCAGGGGATGTGTCTGTTTGTTGTTGTATTGTACTCTCCCAAGCGCTTCCTACAGTGCTTTGCACACAGTAAGTGCTCAATAAATATGATTGAGTGAGTGAATGAAGCAGACCCCCTCTCAGGGGAGGGGATGGGCATCAGGTGACCCAGACAAGGCAGTCAGACATGTCTCTGAAGTTGGTAGACTTGGTAGTCCTGCAGACTGTAAGATCCTTGAGTAGGGAACATGTCCCCCAACCGTGTTGTATTGTACTCTCCCTAGTGCTTAGTTCAGTGCTCCGCACACAGTAAGTCTTCAATAAATAACCTTGATTGATTGATTGGTAAATGGATTGATGACAGTAAATAGGGCAGAGAGCAGTTGCTGAGCGCTCTCCTCAGGGACCCAGGTTGCAGAGTGGACAAGTTGAGACCCTGGTCCTGCTGTCAGTGAGGGAGAGGGAAACAGGAAGAGGAGCCGGGGAGGTCGCGGGTTTGGGGGTCGGGGAATGGAGGGGCAGTCATTGGGTCAGGGCCTGGATGACATCCTTCACCAACATGGTACCGATCACCATCTTCTCGCTGTTGACCGTCAGCTGGGCCGCCCCACCCTCCTTGATATCCAGGGTGATCAGGACCAGGCTCCCACTAGTAACTGTCTTTGCGGCAAACCTAGCAAAGGAAAAGGAGGATGAGCGAGGGCAAGGCCGCTCCTCCGTAGCTGCCACCCTGTACCCAGCCTGGCCCAGCATGCACCCCATGGCCCGAGGAACTAGCTGGGCCCACTTCAACTCAAGTCCACCTCGTTGTGACCAGGGATTGTGCCTGTTTATTGTTATATTGTACTCTCCCAAGTGCTTAGTACAGTGCTCTGCACACAGTAAGTGCCCAATAAGTACTATTGAATGAATTAGCACAAGGCCTCTACTGGCTCCCTTCCTCTCCCCACTGCTCTCCCACAGGCTGCAGGATCAAGCAGTTGCCCCCCTCACCCAGCTGACTCAGACTTGCCCTAGGCACTGGAAACCTACGGAAGTGGTCACACTTACCCCAGATGCTAATTGGTCTCTCAAGATTTCAGGGAAATTGTGGGGCCCACCCAGGTAGTTCAGATTGGCAGGCAAGGAGTGGAAGAAAGAGGGAAGAGAAGAATGGCCAGAAAGGGAGTGGAGGGAGGGCGGCCCTACCACTATTACCTGTATTCCTTGTCTGCCCCACAGGGCACCCGGCTCACATTAGCAGCAGAAGTCACTCTCTGTACCACAGCATGGTCATTCCGGCATTTTTCGGGTAGGGTCAGTTTCTCCGTGATCTCGCTCATCCCGGTAAGCTTTCCTGGAAGGTAGAGGAGTCCGGAGAGCAATCACAGAAAAGCCCTGAAAGTCAGAGAAGCCCTAGGTGGGGCAGGAGATGCTGCCCTCGGTTTCCAAGGGGAATGAGGACTGGGTTTTTGTGTTTTTGTTTTTTTAAATGGTATTTAAGTCCTCACTAGGTGCCAGGCACTGGACTAAGCACTGGGGTAGTTGCAAGGTAATTAGGTCCCACATGGCTTTCACAGTCTTAATCCTCATTTTACCGATGAGGTAGCTGAAGCACAGAGAAGTGAAGTGACTTGCTCAAGGTCACACAGCACTCAAGTGGTAGAGCCAGGATTTGAACCCAGGTCTTTCTGACTTCCAGTCCCATGCCCTAGTCACTAGGTCATGCCCCCTCCAGCCCTCAGACTGCTTTTGTTTTGTCCCAGGGGCCCTGATGTAGGGCTATTCGCTGAGGACTCAGAATAAAATGTAGCATGGCAAAGTCTGAGGAAGGGGAACCTGTAGAGGGAGGGGGCTTGGGACACAAGTGGCATGAAAGGGAGATGAGGCCTGTCCTAGAGTTACTAAAGGATTGAGATATCCTAAGAGGAGGAACAGTGGTGTGGGGCAATAACCCCCATCCTCAAACTGAGGTCAGATGAAGGCTATCATTTTAGCAACTCCACCAAGTTTTCTGCCTCCTCTCTCTTGTCTTCCCCCCATTTCTTGTAACTACTCATATAACTGGCCAAAGAGAACACAGCTCTCTGTCTTCAGGACATGCATGCCACAGTCCCCCGTGGAGAGGAAAATCTAACCAATAAATCATTGAAAGAGGAGAGACAGACTTGGCTACATTTCTTTTGATCTCACAGTGTGATTCTCAAGGCTCTGTTTGCTTACTTTAAAGTCTGTAACTCTAGAGGTCATGCTAATCTGCATGGTGGAATACTAAAAACCACGATCTCATTGATCCTGCCCTAGGTAGGGTTGAGGGAAATGGGGAAATGATGGAAGGAGAGAGAGCTATAATTTTTGTTTTCTTAGGCTATATCAC
This sequence comes from Ornithorhynchus anatinus, assembly GCF_004115215.2. Classification (NCBI taxonomy): domain Eukaryota; kingdom Metazoa; phylum Chordata; class Mammalia; order Monotremata; family Ornithorhynchidae; genus Ornithorhynchus; species Ornithorhynchus anatinus. The sequence goes on along the minus strand of NC_041732.1, from coordinate 48,075,968 downwards.
TGTTTGTATCATTTCAGTCTTTCCTTTTGTGACCTTTTCCAGGCTCTCCAACTGTTTGATTCTTGGATTGTAAAGCCCCAGTGGGGCTGAAGCCATTTCAAAACTGCTCTTTTCCCCAGTGCTAAGCACAGTGCTTCACAGGGAATAGGTGCACAGCAAACGTGAATGAATGAATGAGAGGGGAGCAGAGACGGCTGCAAGCATTATTGATGCTCCTCAGGGGTTACCACAGGCACTATGGGGACGGAGGGAGCAAGCTTTACTCCTCCATCGTGGAATGAGAATAATAATAATAATTGTGATATTTGTAAATTCTTACTATGTGCCAGGCACTGTACTAAGCACGGGGGTGGACACAAGCAAATTGGGTTGGACACAGTCCCTATTCACATGGGGCTCACAGTCTTAATCCCTGTTTTAGAGATGCGGGATTAAAGGAAGTGAAGTGACTTGGCCCAGGTCACACAGACAAGTGGCAAAGCTGGGCTTAGAACCCAGATCCTCTGATTCCCAGGCTCAGGCTCTACCCACTGGGCCACAGCTGCTTCTTAGGGACCTTTCAGGAGGTCCCTTGGCAGCCCACACTTGACCACTTCTGGCTTTAATATGAAGCCTAATGAAGCAAGAGCACGGCCTGGCCAAAGAGAGGGGAATAAAACAGGGCGGCAGGGGCAGCAGCCATGGAAGCAAGTCTCTCTGATTCCCTCTCACCCCACTTGTTGTGGGCAGGGAACATGTCCACCAACTCTGTAGTATCGTACACTACCAATTGCTTAGTACAGTGCCCTGCGCACCTTAAGCACTTACTAAATACCATTGATTGGGGTCCTCCAGCTCTGTGGCAGAGCTCCAAGGAGCTGGCTACAGGGCCCGGGGGGGTGGGGGGATGGAAGTTTAGGGAAGACCACATTTGGCTTTCCAACTTGCAGGAGCAGTTGGGGGCCCAGAGGTGGTAATTCCCCCAACTTCCGGGCCACTCCCGGCCAAGGGTCCCTGGCCATCCCCGGCTCCCGGTCCCTGAGCCGAGGCTGAGAAATCCCGATGGTTGACAGGCCCCACTCATCACGCATGGGACAGCCATTCAGCTCTCAGACGTTTCTTGGGTTGGAGAGACTGCTCTCCCGGGGGGCTTTGGGATGGGGTAGAGGCCTGCAGATCTCAGACATTTCTGGGGTTGGAGACGGGGGATAGGAAAGGGCTGGTCTTCTAGAGAGTTTAGGGTTGGGGAGGTCGAGGCCCAGAAAGGTGCTCGCTCACCTTGCTCCTTCTTGAACTCATTTTCACTCATGAATACGGGGGCCATCAACTCTCCCACCGGTGGCTGGATGGAGACGTAGAACTGGCGGGTGTGGGTGCTAGAGGAATGGGGAGAAGCAAATGGGATTGAGGGAGAGGAGGTGGGCTCTTACTCTCTCTGCCCCCCAACCCCAGAAAGTCAAATGCCCCAGGAAAATTCCAGGAGGATTTTGCCATTTTTGCCCTGCCCGCTTCACCCAACCTGGGTGGTGAGGGAACACTCTGAGGTAGGTGGGGAAAAGGTTGCCCATTCTCATCTGGAGGAGTTGGGAACATTGACCTGGTCCAAGCCATTCCCACAGAGGCTGGTTCAGTGCTGGGGACACAGACCAACCTGAATTTTCATTTCCAATAATCCAACAGTTAGCTGGCCTGTAGATTGTTGCTCCTTAAGGACAGTGGTCACATCTCATTCAGGAGTACTTTCCTAAGAGCTTAGGACATTACTTGGTGCACAGAAGGGGCTCAGTAAACACTACGGGTAGATGGATTGGGTATGGAGGGCAGGGCCCTTGTTCTTTAGGCATTTCTCCCCCAACCCCCCCACCCCACCCCTTTGCTCCCTGTTCTCATCCTAGACTGTAAGCTCAGTGTGGGCAGGAAATGTGTCTGTTCATTCATTCAATAGTATTTATTGAGCGCTTACTATGTGCAGAGCACTATACTAAGTACTTGGAATGTACATTTCGGCAACAGATAGAGACAATCCCGGTCCAGTAACAGGCTCACAGTCTAGACAGGGGAGTATTGTAATATTGTACTCTCCCAAGTGCTTAGTACAGTGGTCTGCACACAGTAAGCACTCAATAAATACAGCTGACTGACTGACAGACTAATGGTAGCAAACAAACCTTGCTTGGCCCCCTCCACTTGCCACCAGGAGGTGGCATGGGTAGGCAGTCCGTGTGGTATTAAGCGCTTTTTAATGGTATTTGTTAAGCGCTTACTATATGCCAGGCTCTGTAATAAGTGCTGGGTAGATACAAGATAAATGGGTTGGACAAAGTCCCTGCCCCACGTGGGGCTCGCAGTCTAATCCCCATTTTACAGATGAGGAACCCGAGGCCCAGAGAATAATAATAATAATTATGGTATTTAAGTGCTTACTGTGTGCCAAGCACTGTTCTAAGATTTTTGAATCTTATTTCTAAATTGTAGTTCTAAGATTGTTCCGTTATAGATACAAGGTAATCAGGTTGTCTGACGTGAGGCTCACAGTCTTAATCCCCATTTTTACAAATGAGGTAACAGGCACAGAGAAGTTAAGCGGCTTGCCCAAGGTCACACAGCAGACAAGTGGCAGAGCGGGGATTAGAACCCAGGTTCTTTTGACCCACAAACCTGTGCTCTTTCCACTAAGCCACACGGTGACAGCGAAACTCTCAGCAGGGACCTAGTTTGGGGGGCCAATCCCACCCACAGCTGCTCCCTCCCTCTCTCCCCCCAACCCTAATCCCTGCCCAGAACCAGCAGGCCGGCCCCACCCCTGCCCCAAACCTACCACAGCTGGAAGTTAGCCGCCTGGGTGGAGTCGCAAAAGTCGATGCCCATGATAGCTGTGAGAGTATCCCCAGATGCCAGGGATTCTGAGGGTGCAGAAGTCAGAAACCACATCAGTCTTCTGCTGCTTTTCATCACCTCCTCCCATGCCCCTGATTGGCTCAAAACTCCCTAGTCTTGTTGGCCCAGCCCTCATCCTTAGTGCTTAAGGATCTGTGGCCGAATTTTACTTTCCAAGCGCTTAGTACAGTGCTCTGCACACAGTAAGTGTTCAATAAATTCGATTGAATGAATGCGTGAATGAATTACGACTTTTGAGTCAGTCTGTCAGTCAGTCCTATTTACTGAGCACATACTGCGTGCAGAGGTCTGTAGTAAGCGCTTGGGAGAGTATGGCACAACAATATAATACTGTTATTGTTTTAACAATATAACAGACACATTCCCTGCCCACAACCATCGTACAGTCTAGAGGGGGAGACCAACATTAATATAAGTAAATTAAGTGCTGCAATAGGTGCACACAATTTGTGATTATAATTCAGCTCTTTCATCCTGATATACTTGCACTGCTTCCCTTCTTCCTCCCGCTCCCATTATTTGTAAAGAATTCTTGCCTGCCTGCCTCCCCCATTTGTAAATTTTTCGAGGACAGGGAGAGTATATCCTGCTTCAGCGGTCCTCTTCCAAGTGCTAGTAAGGTGCTTTGCCCTTAGTAAGTACTCAATAAATACCTTTGATCGATGGATTGAGCCCAGCCCAAAGGGTCTCCCAGCATTCCATCCATTTTCTCACTCTCCTCGGGCATCACTTCACATCCTTATCACTTTGCCTCTCACCCTACCATTCACACTACATTCCCCATCTAGCATTCCTGCCTACACCCCTTCCTCCCTCCCTTTTTCCCAATTTGACAATCTCCCCGTCTCCAGACTTCAAACTACCAAACAGATAGAAACAGATGCATGCACTTTACAGGAAAAAGAATTTTAGGGCTGTCCACAGCTAGTCAGCTGTGTTTGTCTCACCTTGTGTGCTGTCTATACCACCTAGAATGCAAGCCGTAGTGGGCAGTGAAGGGACCTTTGTACTATGAGCTGGTACAGAGCTCTGACTGAATCAATTTTGTATTAAAAAGTTGTGGTCCTGATCCTTTACTTATGGTGGATCTCTGCATGATCTCAGAACATGGTATAGGTGGGGTTCCTCTCCCAAACTGATGGAATTGGAGGGGGGGAGTCTCCCTTCTCTTATCCCATGGAATTTCCAGAATTCCTTGGGGGAAATTTGAGGTCCAGGATTGTTTTTATGGTCTTTAAGTGATTCCCATGTGCCAGGAATTGTGCTAAGGACACACAGTCAAGTGGCAGAGGCAGGATTAGAACCCATGACCTTCTGACTCCCAGGCCCATGCTCTAACCACTAGGCCAAGCATTATTAAGGTCACAAAAGGCCTTCTCTGATTAATCCCTCTTTTTCCCAGCTCACTCTCCCTTCTGCTTCATCTGTGGAATTGAATCTGAGACCTTTGGACAGTTGATATTTGCTCCACCTCCAACCCCACAACTCTTATGTACATACCTTTAAATTATATAATATAAATTACTTATTCAATCATATTATTGTCTGTCTCCTCCTCTAGACTGTGTTTGTTATGGACAGGGAATGTGTCTGCTATTTCTGTTGAATTGTACTCTCCCAAGAGCTTAGTATAGTGCTGTGCACAGAGTAAGTGTTCAATAAATAAAATTGATTGAAAATGGGTATGGCTGGGGGTGGGAAGCATCCCTTGATACCATGGACTTTGTGACCAATAGAAAAGTCAAAAACACAGTTTTTCATTGTTATAGCCAAAGGGGCTGGGAACCATACTGCAATAATAATATAATTGTGGCATTTGTTAAGCACTTACTACGTGCCAGGCACTGAACTAAACACTTGAGTAGATATAAACTAATCAGATTAGACACAGTCCCTGTCCTACAGTGTTCACAGTCATAATCCTCATTTTAAGATGAGGTATCTGAGGCATAGAGATGTCAAGTGACAACGTGACACACAGCAGACAACTAACAGAGCCAGGGTTAGAATAGCACAGAAACTAGTGACTGCTAGCAGTCACTATTTTGGTGCTTCCTGCCCACCTTTCTTGGGGAAGAGCATCAAGGGGCTGATGAGGGCCCCTTCCTCTTCCAAAGATTCTGGAAGTGTCCTTCCTTGGGGCATCTCCTCCTCCTCCCCTTGGGGAACTGCCCTTGCCTTCGAGGGACGGGATCCTGATCACTGCTGGTCAGAACCTCCTGGGTCAGGTGGGCACATGATAATGTTATAACCGGACACGTCATAGCAGGGACACATTGAGGATCCAGGAACTGCTAGATTTGATTGTTTTGGGGTTGCACGCCTCTGTACCTCAAGACTATGCAGCTGTGATTTGTCCTCATAATAATAATAATAATAATGATAATGTTGATGTTTGTAAGCATTTACTATGTGCCAAGCACAGTTTTAAGCACTAGGGTAGAAACAAGGTAAAAAGGTTGACCCAGGTGAGGCTCATAGTCTTAATCCCCATTTTACACATGAGGTACCTGAGGCCCAGAAAAGTTAAGTGGCTTGCCCAAGGTCACAGCAGTCGAGTGGCAGACCTGGGATTAGAGTTTACGTCCTCTGACTCCCAAGCCTGTGCTCTTTCCACTAAGCCACACTGCTTAGTCCCCTCTCAATCCCCACCAGCACCCAGCTCAGAGAGGGACTCGGGTGTCCTGTTGCCCGCCGGGCTCACCGATTTCTGGGAACTCCTGGATACGCATGCCGGACTGCAGCTTGGGCTCGTGTACGCGCAGGCTCTTCACTTCGGCATCCGTGTTGTTGGAGAACTGGATGTGCACGGCCAACATGTGGGGGTCAGTGGGGAAGGGCTGCCGGCTGAAGAAGTACTCCACCGACAGGCCCTCCCCTGTCATGCGGTGCAGTAGCTCGTAAGTCTTCCCCGCGCTGAGCCCGGGGCTGAGCAGCTGAGGCCGGGCCGGAGCAGCAGACGTCAGGGAGGGCGGGCCAGAGTAGTCCAGGGGGAGAGGAAACCCAGGATACGAGAGACAGAGATAATAATAATAGCGATCATTGAGAAGCAGCGTGGCTTGGTGGATAGAGCATAGGCCTGGGAGTCAGAAGGTCCTGAGTTCTAATCCCAGCTCTGCCACTTGTCTGCTGGGTGAACTTGGGCAAGTCATTTCACTTCCTCTGGGCCTCAGTTGCCTCATCTGCAAAATGGTGATTAAGACTGTGAGCCCCATGTGGATCAGGGCCTGTGTTCACCTGATTTGCTTGTATCCACCCCAGCATTTAATACAGTGCCTGGCACATATAATTGCTTAATACATACCCTAATTATTACTAATATCATATAGTATATGTAACTATAGTATAATGTACAATATATAATACATATGATATTATTATATGTACTAAGCACTTTCTATGTGCCAAGAACTGAACTAAGCACTATGGTAGATACAAGATAATCAGGTCCCACATGGGGCTTACAGTCTAGGTAGGAGAGAGACAGGTATTGAGTCTCCAGTTCACATATGAGGGAACCGAAGCCCAGAGAAGTTGTGACTTACCCAAGGTCACACAGCAGGTAAGAGGCAGAGGCAGGATTGGAACCCCAAGTCCTCTGACTCCCATGCTCTTTCCACTAGGCCATGCTACTTCTCAGGACATTAACAAGAAGGAACCCAAGCCACCTCTCCACCCTCAGTGGCTCTACCCACCCAGCCCTCACAGCCCCTCACCGTTGGAGCCAGCGTGCTGTCAGTCAGAGTCAGCCCCTCCAGGTCGGTGACCAGGCTGGTGGACACAACTTGGGGGGTTGGGATGGATTGGACGCAGGGAGGAGTGACTGCAGGAGAGACATGAGAAGGGGACCATGGGGAAGAAGAAGAAAATTTCCAGCTGTCCAATTTTTTCCAACCCATCCTTCCTCACCCACCCCAGCTCTGCAGTGGAGAAGGAAATACAATGAATTAAATCCAAATTGTCCACTATGAGGTGGGTGTGTGTGCAGGCACTGGGATGGGGGGCTCCAAAGCCAGAGCCTGATTCAGTCAGTAGAGGCAGAGAAAATTCAGGGAAACCGTGGGGTTTGGGGATAATTATAATAATAATTGTGGTATTTGCAAAACGCTTACTTTGTGTTAGGCACTGTACTAAGTGCTGGGGTGGGTACGAACAAATCAGGTTGCACACAGTCCCTGTCCTGCGTGGGGCTCACAGTTGTATTCCCCATTTTACAGATGAGGTAACTGAGGCCCAGTGAAGTGACTTGCCCAAGGCCACACAGCAGACAAGTGGGGGAGCCAGGCTTAAAACCCACAACCTTCTGACTTCCAGGCCAGTGCTCTATCCATTACACCTTGCTGCTTTCCCAAGCAGTTGATGTCCTGAGGAATTTCCAGTCGGTTGGCAGACCACCATTTTACCATATTCAAATCCCTACTAAAATCACTTCTCCTCCAGGAAGTCTTCCCTGACTAGTCTCTTCTCTCTACCCTATTCTCTCTCCCTTTGTGTCACCTTTGCACTTGAGTTTGCATCCTCTAAAAACTTTGATACCCAGCACCCCCTGCCCCTTCAGCACTTAGGCCCATATCCTAATACTCGGATGCTTCCCTTATCTATAATTTATTTTAATGTCTGTCTCCCCGCACTACACTGTAAGCTCCTTGAGGGCAAAGGTTGTGGTTGAAGACAGTTCTAGTGTACCTCCCAAGTGCTTAGTACAGTGCTTGGCACACAGTAAATACTCAATAAATACCATTGATTTATTGAAGACAGAGCTGTCAAGAAGATAAGCTGAGGATTAAAAAGATCTACACTAGAACTGGGTCCTTGTGCCCTGCTGTAAGGATATAATTTGCTGAACTTTGGGGGAATTGGCCTGGTCAGGAGGTAAGGAGAAGCAGCAAGGCTTAGTGGAAAGAGCACGGGTGTGGGAGTCAGAGGTTGTGGGTTCTAATCCCATCTCTACCACTTGTCAGCTGTGTGACTTTGGGCAAGTCACTTAACTTCTCTGTGCCTCAGTTCCCTCATCTGTAAAATGGGGATGAAGCGTGTGAGCCTCACGTGGGACAACCTGATTACCTTGTACCTACCCCTACCCCTATGCTTAGAACAGTGCTTGGCATATAGTAAGGGCTTAACATGGCATTATTATTATTATTATTATTAAGTCTCCTGAGTAAATGGTGCAGCAAAGGAAGTAATGAGAAGCAGCATGGCCTAAAGGATAGAGCACGGGCCTGAGAGTTAAAAGAACCTGCGTTCTAATCCCAGCTCTACTATCTGTCTGCTGTGTGACCTTGGGAAAGTCATTTCACCTCTGTGCCTCAGTTCCCTCATCTGTAAAAATGAGGATTAAGAATGTGAGCCCCATGTGGGGCATGGACTGTGTCTAACCTGAATAACTTGTTTCTACCCCAGCACTTAGTACCGTGCCTGGCACATAGTAAGTGCTTAACAAGTACCATTTCTTTTTTTTAAATGAGGCTAGTCATGGGCAAGGAGACAAAAACCTTCCTTTGGCCCAACCTGGGCCAGCGGGTTCAGCACCATGGATAGGATATCTCCCCTGGCCCGATGCCCCTTTCACGGCTCAGGCTCTGGGCGGATTGTTGGAAAAGAGACCCTGCTCTGACTGATCTGACTCTAAGAGGGTTTGATTTCATCAGCCCTGTTGTTGGTCCAGTATTCGTTCCATCGATTGTATTTATTTAGCACTTACTCTGTGCAGAGCACTGTACTAAGGGCTTGGGAGAGTACAATGTAACAAACACATTCCCTGCCCACAACGAGTTTACCATCTAGAGGGAGAGACAGACATTAATATGAGTAAATGAATTACAGAGACATACGTAAGTGCAGTAGAAAGGGCATGCCTCTGGGAATTAGGAGACCTGGGTTCAAGTCCCGGACAAGTAGGGAAAATGTCTACTGGAGCCATGCCACGAATGGGGAAGGTTTCTGATGGTTTCATTCTGATAATGAAGGAGACTCTTGAGCCAGCCTAATTAAAATCACAACTCCTCCAAGTGGTCTTCACCGACTAAGCCCTCATTTCCCTTACTTCCTCTCCCGTCTGCACTGCCTTTAAACTTGGATCTGTGCTCTTTAAGCACTTGATTTGCACCCCACCTTTAGCCCTACAGCACTTATGTACATTCCTGTAATTTATTTTCATGTCTGTCTCCTCCTCTAGACTGTTAGCTCCTCGTGGATAGGAAACGTGTCTACCAACTCTGTTATATTGCAGTCAGTCAGTCAAGCAATCAAATATATGGAGTGCTTACTGTGCAAAGCACTGTACTAGGTGCTTGAGAGAATACAACACCACAATAGACACATTCCTGTAATAATGTTGGTATTTGTTAAGCGCTTACTATGTGCCGAGCACTGTTCTAAGCGCTGGGTAGATACAAGGTGATCAGGTTACCTCACCTGGGGCTCACCTGGGGCTCAGGTTGGACACGGTCTTAATTCCCTCACTCTTAATCCCCATTTTACAGATGAGGTAACTGAGGCACAGAGAAGTGAAGTGACTTGCCTAAAGTCACACAGCTGACAAGTGGCAGATCCGGGATTCGAACCCATGATCTCTGACTCCAAAGCCCATGTTCTTTCCACTGAGCCACGCTGTACTCTCCCAAGCACTTAGTACAGTGCTGTGCACACAAGCAAGAGCTCAATAAATATGATAGGTTAAATGACTCGTGGAAGAACCAGGAATCATCATTTTCAGAAATCCTGAAAATAACTGGCCAATGTCGGGGGTGAAGATGGCAACAGCTACCAAGGCCAGCTGCATTATGTTGTTATTGGCACAACATCAGCACAAGACTGAGGTCATTTGGGCCTCAAATAGGTCCTCCAGGAAAAAAGCCTTTGTTTGCCCTTCACCGTGTACTTCACCCTAGCCCACCTGTTTGCTCACCTCATGTCCCAGCTGGGGGCCGCCGGATGGTCAGACCTGAGAGTGCCCGGGATGCTGCAAAAACCACTATCACTAGAATCAATTCCTCACCATTGGCTTTAAAGCACTACAACCTTCTATAACCCAGCCCTCACACTTCACTCCTCTAACCTCATCCCTGTACCTCCGTCTCATCTTTCTCGCCGCCGACCTCTTGCTCACATCCTGTCCCCTGGCTTGGAAGACCCTCCCTCCTCAAATCTGACAATTACTCACCCTCCCTTCAAAGTCTTATTGAAGGCACATCTCCTCCATGAGGCTTTCCCTGAGTAGACCCTCTTTTTCTCTCCTCCCATTCCCTTCTGTGTCATCTTGACTTTATTCAGAAGTAGCATAGTGTAGCGGATAGAGCAGGGACCTGGGAGTCAGAAGGTCATGAGTTCTAATCCTGGCTCTGCCACTTGTCTGTTGTGAACCTTGGACAAGTCACTTAATTTCACTGTAACTCAGTTCCCTTATCTGTAAAATGGGGAATAAGACCGTGAGCCCCATATGGGACAGGGACTGTCCAACCTGATTAGCTCGTATCTATCCCAACACTTAGTACAGTTCCTGGCACATTGTAAGCTCTTAACAAATACCTTTAAAAATAAAAGACTGGACATTTTCAAATTTGAAGCCACCGTCACCCAAAAATTGCACCACAGCCACCGTGAGATGGCCTGAGTTGACTGCCTCGATCTTGGTGTCTGGAGCCAGGAACTTTGTTTCACCCCATTTCCACAGGCAGCATATCTCTGGCCCTCCCTGTGGTCTTCACTCCAGTTTGGTCTTTGCCATTCTTTTTCTAACTCATTAAATGGCCACTCACCCCTCAACTCACTAGTCACTTCACACACTCTTCCCTCCTCCCAAGCATACCATCTAACTGGATCTTAATCTTAATTCTCCCACCTCCATTCTCTTGCTTATGTTGTTTCCCTGGTTTGGAAATCCCCACACTTCAAATCCACCAGGCCACACCCCTCCTCACTTTAAAAGTCCTTCTGAAATCCCACTTTCTCCAAACAGCTTTTCCTGATTGACTCATGACACCCTTAGTGTGTCATTCCATTCTCAGCATTTACTTGCAAGTATTTAATAGTACTTTTATTAACCAGCGCTCATACTTTCATATTTGTACTAATACCTGTAATATCCTTGTTCTTCCTCCTCCTCTCACTATTTAGGACTAATGGATGTCTGACTGCCTCCCCCATTCTCTTGTAAGACTCTTGAGGGCAGGGACCAGGACTTTTACTTCTTGTATATTCTCCCAAACTGTTTACTGCAAGGCACACTGTAAGTGGTCCGTAAAACATTACCAATGACTTCTCTCCTGCTAAAACCCAGCCCACACACTTCAGTCCTCTAGTGCTAACCTTTTCAATGGGCCTTGATCTCTCCTGTCTTGCCACTGACCCCTAGCCCACATCCTGCCTCTGGCCTGGAACGCCCTCCCTCCTCAAATCGGACAGACAATTACTCTTCCCCCCCTTCAAAGATTTATTGAAGGCACATCTCTTTCAAGAGGCCTTGCCAGACTAAGCCCAATCTTTCCTCATCTCCCACTCCCTGGTGCATCGCCCTGACTTGCTCCCTTTCTTCTCCTGCCCCAGCCCCAAAGCACTTACGCACATAGCTGTAATTTCATTTATTTACAATTTATTTACATTTATGTCTGTCTCCCTCCACCACACTGAAAACTCATTGTTGTATTTTACTCTCCCAAACACTTAGTACTGTGCTCTACACACAGTAAGCGCTCAATAACAACGATTGAATGAATGAATTGATAAGCACCTTTCTAACCAGGATATTCAATCCCTTTTTACCTTATTTAAAGTCCACATGCCAAACACCATTCTGTCATCAGAAGGCATGCTGAAATCACAGCTTTGCCTCCCTCAAGGTTTGTGTGGAATTGTGTCCCTGCTGCTCTGGGGACTCCATCCCAGCCCCCCATCTTCCCCTTCCTCTCCCTCCCCCTTTCCCTCCCATGAAAGTGAGAGAGGGGAATGGAAACAGAGCCAGAGGAAGAGGAAAGCTCAGTTTGCTTAGGAAAGGAGAGCAGTGAACAAATGAACGAGAAAATATGCTGACAGGATTGAATCTACTGGGGGACAATCAAATCAATCAATGGAATTGATTGAGTGCTTACAATGCGTAGAGCACTGTACCAGCACTTGGAAGAGTATAATACAACATAATTAGCTGACACATTCCCTGTCCATAACAAGCTTACAGTTCAGAGCAGGAAGAAGAGGGGGAGAACACAGGTAACTAAGATTTGGTAGCTCCCTGGCATCCTATCCTTTCAATCAGTAAATCAATTGATAGTATTTATTGAGCGATTACAGTGTAATACCAAGAGGTTTGGGAAAGTACAATACAATGGATTTGATAGACATGATCCCCACCCACATGGAGCTTACAGTCTAGAGGGAGAGCCAGACATTAAAAAAATTACCGATAGGGAAAATGGGAGAGTATAAGAATTTGGATCTAAGTTGTTTGAGCTCCTCAGTTTCCTTCTCCTTGAGCAGGGCGAGCTTTCTGCCCTCTGTGCAGCCTTGCATCACAGCCTCCTCCCTCCACCACAGCCCACCCGCCGAGTATAGACTTACAGTCATCCAGGTCCAGCAGGGAGATTTCCTTGGGTCCCTTCTTGGTGGCTTTGGGGGGCAGTTTGCTGCTGGGGGGCTGGAACCCAAGACAGAGTGCAGGGTGAGGGGTGGAAAGCAAGGTGACCCGAAAAACCCATCCAGCCTGCTGCCCTGGGGGAAGGAACTCTGCTACAATGGGTCAGATCCCCTTCCCTTCCCTCTCCCCGCACCTCCATCCCCTTCCTTATTTCCCTCCCCCACCTTCAGTTGCTGCTTCCTGGATCTTCACCCCCTTTTTTTTTTACCCCCCTCCCCCCCAAGGCTTAATGGAAAGATCTGGGGACTGAGAGTCAGATGACCTGGGTTTTAATCCTAGCTCTGCCACTTATCTGCTGTTTGACCTTGGGCAAATCCTTTCCTTTTTTGGGGCTCAGTTACTTGATCTATTAAATGGGGATTAAGACTGTGAGCTCCATGTGGGACTTGGATTATGGCCAATATGATTAGGTTGGCCCTGTGGCACAATGGTTTTCTAACGTAGAGGATATAATTCAAAGGTTGTGGGTTCAAGTCCCACCAGAGTCGCCCTTTGAGAAGCAGCGTAGCTTAATGGAAAGAGCACGGGCTTGGGAGTCAAAGGTCGTGAGTTCTAATCCAAGCTCTGCCATTTATCAGCTGTGTGACTTTGGGCCAGTCACTTAACTTCTCTGTGCCTCATTTACCTCATCTGTAAAATGGGGATTAAGACTCTGAGTCCCACGTTGGACAACCTGATTACCGTGTATCTACCCCAGTGCTTACAACAGTGCTTGACACATAGTAAGTGCTTAACAAATACCATCGTTACTATTATTATTCTTAGTACAGTGCCTGACCCATAGAAAGCACTTAAATTCCACAATTATTATTATTAATACGGTATCTGTTAAGCACATAGTACTTAGTACAGTGCCTGGCACATAGTAGTGCTTAACAGATGCCACAATTATTATTATCATTTTTAATATTTTCAAAATGCTTACAATGTGCAAGGCACTGTACTAAGTGCTGGGGTAGATGTAAGGTAATTAGGATAGCATAGTTCATATCCCACATGGTACTCACGGTCTTAATCCCCATTTTACAGATGAGCTAACTGAGGCACAGAGAAGTCAAGTGATTTATCCAAGGTCATTCAGCAGACATTTGGCAGAGCCAGAATTAGAACCCTGGTCCTCTGACTCTCAGGTGCATGCTCTTTCCACTAGGACACACTGCTTCTCTCTTCTCCCTCCATATGTCCGTTACTTTTGCTCCCACTCTCTCCTACCCTGCTGCCATTCACCTCCCCCATTTCTCTCTTGCTTGTTCCCCGTTCTCACCGTCTTCTTCCTGTGAGTCTCGGGCTCAGACTGGGACTCCTCAGACTCAGATTCGGACTTGGATGAGCTGCTGTCTGAGGCACTGCCCTCTTCCTCCTCCTCCTCCTCCGAGGACTCGGACTCTTTCTCCTGGTGTGGTTTCTTTTTCTTCCTCTTCACCTTCTTCTCCTCCTCGTCCTCACTCTGGTCACTGAGGAGAGAGAGGACCCAGGTGCCTGTTTTCCCCCCTCCCCTCCCTCCGCGGCCCCCTCCCTTGCTGATGCCGAGGCGCGGCCCAGCGCCCTCTCCCACGTGGAGTCAGGGCATCCGGCTGTGACATGCCAAGGACGACTCTCTGATGGGCCTAGAGAATGAAGCTGAGGCCGGGCCCTGGCTGCCCAATGATGATGACTCACTCTGGCCCTGCCCCCTCTTTTTTTTTTAAAATGGTATTTATTAAGCGCTTACTTTGTGTCAAGACTGTTCTAAATGCTGTGGTAGATACAAGTTTATCAAGTGGGCACAGTCCCTGTCCCTCTTGCTCTGGTCTCTCTATGGCAGATTGCTCTTACCAGAGTGGCCATATGGGCCAGAGGGGTAGAGGCTGGCCCTGGAGGCTCAGCACTCCCTCACCTTGCCCCCTCCTACCTCACCTCACTACTCTTCTATTATAACCCAGCCCTCACACTCCACTCCTTTAATGCCAAACTTCTCACTGTACCTCGATCTCGCCAACTCGCCATCGACTTCTTGCCCAAGTCCTGCCTCTGGCCCATTACACCCTCCCTCTTCCCTACCTTTGTTTTTCCCTGCTCCCAGCCCCACAGGATTTATGTACATATCTAATTTATTTATATTAATATCTGTCTCCCCCCCCCCCAAGTCTGTAAGCTCATTGTGGGCAGGGACCGTATCTGTTTATTGTTGTATTGTACTCTTCCAAGTGCCTAGTACAGTACTCTGCACATAGCAAGCACTCAATAAATATGATTGAATGAATGAATACTCTACCCCCACCTTTCAAAGCCTTATTGAAGGCACATCTGCTCCGAGACTTAAGCCCTGCCCTGGAGAATAAAAGGCCACTTGGGCCATCAGGGGAACAGGGAGCAGGATCAAGAGAATGAGTCTTTCCTTTTCTCCCACTCCCTTCTGCATCATCCTGACCTGCTCCCTTTATTCATCCCCTCTACCCCGTTCAGCCCCACAGCACTTATATGCCTATCTGTAATTTTTAAATTTATATTGATCTGTCTCCACCTCCTAGACTGTAAGCTCATTTTGGGCAGGGAATGTGTCTGTTATATTGCTGTACTGTACTATCCCAAGCGCTTAGTACAATGCTCTGCACACAGGAAGTGCTCAATAAATACTATTGACTGACAGCACAACTGAGGCTGCTGCCCTCCCCCTCCCCTGCCACCAGCCCTTCTTCTGCCTCCTGAGGGATGTGAGGACACAGGAAAGACAGGATTCTCAGGGTATACCTCTCCTCGCTCTCCTCCAAAGCCTTCCGGCCCATTCCCTTTCCCTTTTTCTTCTTCTCCTCCTCCTTCCCATCCGATTGGTCTCCGCTCTCTTCCTCCTCTTCCTCCTCTTCGCTGTCCGACCCAGAGCCACTCTCACTGCTGCTTTCGCTCTCACTTTCCGACTCGCTTACAGACTCTGGCTCTGAAAGAAAAATCGTGGCTTAGAGGACAGTGGTCTCCACTGAGTTGTGGCCCGTCTCCTCCACCTCCTGCTGTAGCGGGGGCTCTGTGCCAGTGGAAGCTGGGAGTCCCCTGGGAGCAGAGCAGTGGATAGGTCTGTCCTCTTGGGTCAGCACCAGAGGCTGAGAGCAATTTGGGCCTCTGATGGAGTCTCCTGAGGGGGCTGGGACTCTCTGAAGTTTCATGTGGATGTCTGCCGTCCTCCTCTCCTTCTCCTCCTCTTCTCCCCCTTCCCTCCTTTTCTCCCTCCTCTTCCAGCCATCTCTCCCAGTACCTCAGACTCAGCTCTCACTGCCAACCTCCCAAACTCACATGCCCAGGAGGGGCCCTGCCGAGCTCTGAGATTTCCCTTCTGCCCCAGAGGGTTGGGGGGGACAGTGGGCAGTGCCAGCATCATCTCCTGCTTCCCGCTCTCCCCTCCACAGTCTCTTCCCATAAGGGAGGGCTCCACCAGGGTGCACTGGCAGCCTTTAGGTGAAGGGGCTATCTACCCCAGGGCTTTTCCAGGGAGGGGGCCATTGACACTGCTGGCTCAGGAAGGCTGAGGCCAAGATAAGTCAGAGAGCTCAGGAGCCCAGTGGAAAAACAGCCTGGGCCTGGCAGTCGGCAGCCCCTCAAGGGTGGGGTCTTCGGGACATCTGTTCCCCTCCCCCCTGCACCCTTTGCTGGGGGAGGGTGGGATGGATATGGGGTTCAGCATTCTGGCAGGGGCAGGGCCACACCAATAGGGGCCTAACTGTTGCTCTGCTCCTGGCCTGCTACGTAACCTGGGACCTAACCTTTCTGGGCTTAGGTTTTGTCATCTGTACAATGTGGATAAGGCAAATGCTCTCCCTGCCTCAGACTGTGAACTCTGCGGCGACAGGGATTGTGTCTGATGTGATTATCCTGTTCTGACAGCAGTGCTTAGGTTGGTACATTGTAAGCACCTAATAGTACCATCCCTAACTAACTCTACCTGCCTGCCTTGTGTCTGACCATCAGGCTATAACACTAGTCTTCCGGACTGGATGCCCCACCGACCTCAGGGGTGGTGAGACCCACGACTTCCACTGTGCCCACAGGGTGTACCAGCCAAGCCCCATCCCTCACCGCTGTCTGCGGATTCCGTGGGACCGGACTCGCCCTCTGAATCAGAGTAGAACGGCTTCTCTACTTTCTCTTTCCTCTTCTCCCGGCTGGTGCACTTGGTCCATTCGGGAACCTGAGGAGCCAGAGCGGGTAGTGAAGGCAGGATGGGATGGGGTGTTGGGTGAAGGTTCCCCTTTGGTCATTAGCCGGTGACACCCAGCTCTGCTCAGCCCCAGTGTAATGGGGAATCTAAGGGTAGGCCCCTCTGCATCTCACTTTCCCACCTCAGAGCAGAGAGAATTCTTTAGCACACCCTCGATGCGGGGAGAGGAGGCAGAGGTTGCAGGGGTAGTGAGGAGAATAGCTAACACACACACCACACAAGTGAGGAGTATTGCAAACAAGCACACACACACACGGGAACCTCAATATAGTCGCCTAGCAGGCCAATTTTGGTCTCAATGAGGCTGTCGTCCTGCAAGCAACAAGGTTGGAGATAGCTTGGGTGGGGGGCAGGGAGGGCTCTGGATTCTGCCCTCACAATGCTCCATCCCTCCCATCCCCCCTCCCTCTTCACCTGCTTCCTGGAGGGAGGGGGTCCAGGGAACCATGGGAACTTCCCAGCTGGTGTCCAGGCCCCCCTGCATCCCCCACCTCCTCCCCTGACCCCTTCCCCTGAGTTCCAGTACCTCCACATTGCGCACGGAAGGATCTGGGGCCTCGTCAGGCCAATTGGGAAGCTCCTGGTAGCCTGCGGCCTTGGCGTTGAGGAGGTGAGAGAGGGAGCCCAGCTGGAAGTGATCACGGTCTGCAGGGGTAATTAGTCAATCGTGGGATTTATCGGGGCTCACAGGTTGCCAAGGATTGGGGTAGATGCGAAATGATCAACTTATACGCAGGGCCTAGCCCCATCTCCCATAGGACACACAATTTAAGGTAGGACAGTAGGACAATTGAAACAGTCTTTCTGAAGGCCACGCGGCAGGCTGGTGACAGAGCCCAGAGTAGAACTCAGGTCTCCTTTCTCCCCGCCTCACGCTCCTATTCACTGGGTCATATTGCCTCCCTGTGGCACAGGAGACCAGTGTGCCTCAAGGAATGCCACCACTCCCCCCCACTTTGGCCTCGCCATGCTGAAGGCCTTTCACCACCCCCTTTTCCACTAACTTCACTCACCCTCTTTTCCACTATTTCTCGGAATTTTTCATTCCCCATTAAATATGAGGGGAAGACATCACCTTCTTGAGGCCGGTGGGAGTGGTGCCCAGATTATTTCCGATTCTAGTTTCTCCGCCCTATCCGTGGGCATGGGAGAAGTCACTTTCCCTTTTCTCAGCTCCTGGCACCACCCCTGCCCAGCTTGTCTACAGGGCTACTTCTGCTGGATTCTCAGACCTTTGAAGGATGACTCCAGGATAGGGGCTGGCTTCTGGGCCAGAAATAGCTTCTTGGCATATTTGCTGAGGGCACCGCTCTTTTCGGTGGGCACGATGAGCTGGCGGATGAAGCGGGCGCGGTCCCGGATGTCATAGTTCTGGTCGTACTTGGCCAGGTTCAGCACATACTGGGTTAGCAGCTTGCTCTGGGAAGAAGCCGATGGAGGAAGTGGGAGGGAGGAAGTCAGGGAGAGAAGAAAATATAAGGAAGGAGGGAAGAAGAGACAAGAAAGGAAGAGAGAGAGAGGAGTTTTTCCTAGCTGGGTTGTTGCCTCAGTTTCTTCCTTTGGCTCATAGTTATAGTATTTAAGTGCTTACTATGTGCCAAACATTGATAAGTACAATACAGTTAGACAATCCCTGTCCCACGTGTAATAATGATAATAGTAATAATGACATTTATTAAGCACTTATATCAAGCCCTGGAGTAAGCAGTGGGGTAAGGCAAGATAATCAGATCAGACCCAGTCCCTCTTACCACATGGGCCCCCCCGTCCCCAACCAGCAGTACCTGCTTGGAGTTGGTCAGGTACAGCTTGGCAGCCAGGTTGATAACCTGCAGCTTGACGATGTCCTCCTCGCCGGTGAAGGACTTGGCCATCGTCCGCAGGACATCGGGCGCGATCTTGGGCACATGCTCACAGTACTCACCAATTAGCCACAGGATGCTGGCTCGGGCCATGGGCACCTGTGGTCCAGAAGGGCCAGGGAACAAGAGTTATCTCCTCTTTCTCTTTCCCACAGTTGCGGGCCACATCCATTCCCCTCCTGCTCAGTTGGACTCTCCCTTTTATAGGGTTCCAGAACCCGGGGAGCTCAGCAGACCCCCCACTCCTTGCCACCAGGGGCCTCCAGCATTGGCGCAGAGAGAGTGCCCCCCAACCAGCCAGATTCCCCTCGGGTCAGTCCTCCCATCCCTCCCACTCTGCGTCATCCAAACATTCTCCACCCCATTCTCCTTCTGCCCAGTTCCCTGCTGCTGGTTCCCATTGAATTCCCACTGAATCCCATCAGTGAATGGGATCCCCCAAGTTTGGGCCATCAGGAGAGGGAAGGTCTCAAGTGCTCCCCGTCCGAGACCTCTCACCTGAATGTTGTCTGTCAGCTTGGCCATGTGCTTGATGATTTCACTGTGCTGGGATGGCTGCATCTGCAGCAACTTTTTGATGACCACCACCGACTCAGCCACCACCAGCTCTGGAGGGGTTAGAACAGATGCCCCACGGCAGAGCGAGGACTCTCAGGGGGACCCTGTCTCCCTGGGAGCAGTACAACTTCCTTCTTCACGCCCAGGAGGAGCCAGCCCCCCACCCTCAATTAAATGCAGCCTGCTGGCAAGCATTGGTCTGGTCTATTATGGCTGTCCATCAGTGGCCACCCACCCTGGGGGCCTGGACCACTCTGAGCAGAGACCTGGCTCTGGTTGGGTCCCAATCAATCCAATCAGTGGTATTTATTGAGCTCCTACTGTGAGCAGAGTGCTTTATGCTGGGAGCACTATACTGGATGTCCGCTGCTTGCCGAATGTTGTACATTTTTAAAAAATGGTATTTGTTAGGTGCTTACTATGTGCCAGGCACTCTACTAAGCACTGGGGTAGATACAAGCTAATCAGTTTGGACACGGTCCAGGTCCCACATGGGGCTCACAGTCTTAATCCCCATTTTACAGATGAGGGAACTGAGGTACAGTGAAATTAAGTGACTTGTCCAAAGTCACCCAGAAGACAAGTGGTGGAGCTGGGATTAGAACCCAGGTCTTTCTGACTCCCAGGCCCGTGCTCTATCCACTAGGCCACAGTGCTTCTCTAGATGCTTACTGCATGTAGGTGATGTTCTGAGTACTTGGGGACATACTTTAGAGATAAATCAGAAGATCCCTGCCCTGAAAGAATTAAGTCTAATGGGAGAGACCAGGTATCCAGCTGAATGCCCCTGCTCCCCCCACCTCCTCATTTCCCCCATGGGCCTGCCTTAGGTGAGCAGTGGATTCACTGACAGGTGGGGCCCCATCCGCCACATGGCTTCCTTGGCGGGAAGCTGGCCGCTACCTAATAATAATAATTAATAATCATGGTACTTGTCAAGCACTTACTATGTGCCAAGCACTCTTTTAAGCGCTGGGGTAGATACAAACTAATTGGGTTGGACACAGTCTTAATTCCCTCACTCTTAATCCCCATTTTACAGATGAGGTAACTGAGGCACCGAGAAGTGAAGTGACACGTCCAAGGTCACACTGCAGACAAGTGGCAGAACCAGGATTAGAACCCATGTCCTTCTGACTGTCAGGCCCATGCTCTATCCACTAAGGCATGCTGCTTCCCACAGCCCCTTGGGTTTCCCGCCCTCCTAGAGTCTGCCCCCTTCTCTCCTCCCTCCCCCACCCACCCTGGGCCGCCCAATCTCTCACCATCCCGGTTGGACAGCAGCTGCACCAGGCCATTGAGGCAGGTGTCCCGCACTTTGCCGATGTTGGTGGCGCAGCGCCCGATGGCTTGTATCGTGGCCGCCACGAAGTCCTTGTCCATGCTGCGAATGTAGGTCTAGGGGGGCAGGAAGGGAGGGCAGGGAAGCCGTGGATGCCCTCGGCCTGGCGAGAGGCACAGGAAGGGCTCCCTGTTTACTCGCCAAAAGCAGGCTAGGTTTGGGGCCTGGTGAGTAGGCAAAAGGCTCTAGACAGCCTTGTGCGTATCCTCTGCACACCACCTACCCGGTTCCCCTCAGCGGGAGAGACTTGGATCAGCTAGAGGGAAGAATGGTGGCTACTCTCCTGAATGCAAGAGTTCAATCAGTGGTGTTTTCTGAGCACCTACTGAGTGTGGACCACTGTACTGAATGCTTAGTCGTCGACGTGTGAAGCAGAACACATGCTGTCTGCCCTGGAGGAGCGTACAATCAAATGGTGGAGGCTGCACTGGAGACCCAAGTCTGCATTGGGAGGGCTGTCTCCCTGAAACTTAGGCCCCACTGAATGCTTTGGGCCTTTAAATAGGCCAATCTGAGAACTCTATGGCTCAGGGCTGCTAGGAATGGTCTCCACCCCCCGGCCCCAGCCCAGGCAGCCCATTCCTCTCTGTGGGCCTGATGTCAGGTCTGCTTATTCTAACTCATTCCTTCTTTGTGCCCAAACCTGGGAACCTGGGTCTGAGCCCAGCCTGTCCTATCCCTCACCCCAACCCCAGCTCTCCCTCCTTTCTCCCTCCCCAGACACGCCCCCCTCCTGCCCCTACTGAGGAGTCCCTCTGCCCCGAGGCTGCCCCGTTACCTGGAACTCCCGGAGGATAGTGGAGATGTTGGTCTCGTTGGCCAAGTTGGTCAGCACCTCCAGCTGCAGGGAGGGAAAGGTCCGGGAGCAGGGAGTGAGGGGTGAAGGTGGGCGAGGAGGGTTGAGGGGGGAGGCAGGTGGCCTCCACCATGTCTGTTTTGTGGGGCTCTGCGGCCAGGGGCATCCCCTGTCCCCAGAGAAGCTCCATAGCAGAGGTGACTCTGCTCCTGGTGGGCGGGAGGAAGGAGAGGGGGCTAACTGGGGCCCCTTTCACTGAGAGGACCCAAGGCTGACAAAGGAACAGGGCAAAGGGAGGAGGGCGGGGTCCCTGCCTCAGCAGCCTCTGAGCCCAAGGCCACTCCTTGCTGACCAGAGACTCAGACCCAGGGCACCCTCCCCTTCTTAGTCTCAGCCCCTCAGGACTCCCTTCCCCCCAGGGCTCCGG